>NC_088099.1:65994863-66699166 GCF_036370855.1 Dromaius novaehollandiae | reverse complement strand
CCCAGCAGTGGAGCTCTCGCACCAAACTTAACCTGACCACTCTCCTGTATATGCATTTGTGTTTCACTGAGGGTTATGTTTGAGGTTTTCAGTCTTTTATCTGTGGTATCTGGAAGTCTTAAGTCGTGTTCAAAGCTGAGAGTTATGTTAAATTTGCAAAACTAGATTCAACAGTTGTCTTGGAAAATATATAGAGGTCTGTAAACTGAAAAAGGTTGAAATCTTGGTTCCCAAATACAAGTCCATGATATGAAGACAAACCCCCTTGCTATATGAGTGCAAAGCACACTGACTGACTGACTGACTCCTCTTCTGGTGACAAAAATAAACATGGATTGCTTTATTCTGTATGCTGCAGCACATCCCCACATAGTTTGTGTGTCCTAGGTGGTACCTGTACACAGAAATGTAATCAGTATGTTAGTTCTAGTATTATGATAACGATAGTGGATGAAGAAGAGAGATGCAATAAAGTGCTGTATCCTTTATTCATTCAGTTGATTGACATCTATAAATATAGACAGAAAACTGAGAAAAATAAAAGTTGAGATGAGTCCATCAGCATGAACACTGGCACAAATAGCATGGCATGAGCTGCAAGTTACGTTATCAGAAACCACTAATACTTACGAGACCTTCATTAAACAGTAATCAAGAGCAACATCTGTAAAGCTTACGTGGTTGTGAGGTTTACTATCCATGCCAATGGAAAAGAAAATATTTTGTTAAAAATTAAGGACTGTGGGGTTTTTTCTTCCTCTCTACTTAGCGTTGTAAATGAGCAGTAATATCAGCAAAAGTTAGCAGAATACTATTTTATTCATTGGTTACGACTGACAGTTATTCTCTGAATTGTCTGATCAGGTGGTGAGACAGCTCGTAGCCCCATGAAATCACAATTTAAGCAGATGACTGTAAAACCCACAGAAATGAAAGGATAATCAACAGCTGGATCTTCAGAACTATTTTGATGATATTGTAGATATAAAAACACGTGATGATATTACTATCTATGTAATGTAGTAAAGTCAGGGCAAAAAATCTTCTTTGAAACAGGCAGAAAAATGGGGGTGAAGAGAGAATTGATAGATATCCCAGGAGTTGTGTCAGGCTACTTTTACCAGAGTAAGTACAACTTTAGGTCCAGGACTGTGTATGGTGCTGCTGCTATTTGTTGTGGATACACACCATTATGGGAACAGATGGTCTGCAGGAATCTCTGTCCCCTCTATAATCTATCCTGCCTTCCCTATCCTCCATCTTCATTATCTTAAGACACTCTCAGTATCTCCCTTGTCCCTCTGTGTTCCTCCTTCCGAGACCCTTTCTTAACTTAATACATAAATACACTGGGCTTGTTAGACTTCTGTGCACCAATTGCTTGCAGCCCTAATGAGTGCCTTGGAAGCCAAAATACAGTGGAAGGGAACAGAAAAAGATGCTCAGGATTTAGAGTTCAACTTAAGGTCTCTGGAAAGACACTGAATAAGCCTCCAGTTGCTCATATTCCATTATCTTCTTTAGTCTTCTCAAAACTGTCCTTTTTCTGGCATCTAAAATTCTGTGGAAGCGAATATGGTAGACCCCAGCTCTCTGCTTAACTCTTCTCTTCCTCCTGAAGTCCTTTCTTGACCTTCATGGACCCCTCTCCCCACCCCAGAGCCCCATCTGAAGATGTCAGGAGCAAGGCATCTGCACCTCCCCGGGCTCGCAAGAGGTGCAGAGTCACTGGGAGGCAGCTACTGCGGGGTTTGAAAGCGCCGAGAGTGGGAACAAAAACACAGAGCAGGGAGAATTTCTTGTCCGCCCTTGTCCTATTTCTCAGACTCCTTGTAGAAGGATGGTTCCTTTCCCAGCAATTACTGCCTCTTGGCTTTTTGTTTTCCAGTCCCAACTCAGGAACTGCTGATGAGCCAAAATCTTCCTAGCTGCTCCCAGTAATGCAATCTGTTGTTTATATTTAAAATGATTTTAATTGTCTAATTAGCATCTAATCACCTAAACATTGGTCTTGTGTTCTGGATTTTGATGAGTCAAGTAAATTCAGTTTTTGCTTTCACTTTCCTTCTGGACTCTTCCCTCCTCCCCCCCACCCCCAGAAGGGCAAGAAAAAGTGTTTGAAATTCGTTTGCTGAAACCTTCTGTTTCCTCTTAGTCTAATTATAACATTTAAATATTTTCAGCTATTTACTGAATTTAAAATTTTGGGATAATATTCTTTACTTTTTGAACACAACAAAATCAGATCTGATTTGGAGGAAGTTAGCTTATTAATGTAGTTAATAATGTGATATTAGTAGTTTGATCATGGTTAAGTAATTGGTAGTTTGGTGATAGTCTAAGATAAAAGGAAGGCAAAGGCTAGTAAGAAGTATCTTTTCAAGGCCAACTGACAAGAACTAACAAGGTTTGACCATAGGAGATTGCCTGAAGAAGGATTGTTTGCAATAGAGCATGTCTGTTTTTCCCAGTTATATCATTTGGGCTAACGGTTATTGTAGCATACTGAGTGCATATCCCACTGGGACAAAAATGATTCACATGCTGTTACTTGGTTGTGTACAAATAAATATCAGAGTCAGAAAGACATCATAAAGCCAAGCAAATGTTGTTTATTGAAATAACATATTTTAGGGTTTGGGGTTTTGTATGTGTGTGGGGTTTTTTTGTTTTATTTTGTTTTTAACTGCTCTTGTTCCAGATTGTGCATCAAAGCGATCATTAACTCTGGTAGAACAAAATTGTTTCAGCATTTTCTCACCAATAAATTGTGCAGAGATAACTGCAATATGAGGTGAGGCTGTGTGGTAGGAGCTCTGGTTAGTGTCAAGCCTCACTATCCATTCACATAGTTAAGGTGCTTAGAGGCCTGCTCACCATGATGCCTGTGGCAAGTCCTGAAGTCTTGCAGAGCTTCCAGCAATGCAGACAAAAGTGGTTGCAGAAGCAATCTGCAAACCAGCTGGGGGATGGTGCTGTTAAGTCATGTACTAACTAACACTAATACTACCTGTGGATGGGTGCTGCTTCTCTGCTGTTTGAATTCAAAGCTTGGTAGACTAAGCAGTCCTTAATTTGAAGTGGCTTATTTGGTTTTGGACCAAAAGAGAACAGAGAAGGCAGTTCACCCAGCTTGGGTTGCTCTTAGCTGGGAGGCAGCAATGTCAACAGAGAGCTGAGTGCATTGCCCATCTCTCCCTCCTGCTGGGTGCCTACTTTTGCCTTGATCTGGATGGCAGAGAGGGAGAGTTTTATCAGCCTAGAGATCAAGCTGGGAGCCACACATGTAATGTAGATATCATCATATGTATGTTGGCATAACCATTTTTTGAGAGGAGGGTCCCTTGCTATTATTAAAAAATAATAATTGCACAGGCATAAGAGTGTGGGTTTTTAGTTGAGTGAGCTGGTGGAAGACTGAAGAACAACAGCTTATCTAGTGAAATAAACTGAAAACTGTCCTGTAATGGTTAAGGCCAGTGTAACTTCACTACCTTCAATGGCAGTTGCAGTCTGCAATCATTATCTCGATAGAATAACTTGCTGGTTATGCAGTGTAACTGGTTATTGGTAATAAACTTTACCATACTAGTACTCTAAAAGCATCTAGGAGAAAGCCATTGTTGACAGTTGGTGGGCAACTTGCTATTAAATCAAATAACCAATGAAAGCAAGAAAGGAATGATGAAGTATGTTTACTAAATGAGAATAAGAGGATGCTGATCAAAGGTCGTGACTATGAAACCTGATAAATGTTTATTAGAGAGAAACCCTGTCTCAGTCATACTGAAGTGAATCAGTGTAAGCAGAAGGACTAACTTTGAAGTCAAATCAGTGCAAGGATTTAGTTCCTTGATGTTTAACTGTTAATACTAGCCCCGCTGAGTCCATTTGCATATTTTCCAGAATTCCTTTTTGCCATTTTGTAAGAAGTAATTTTGAAAGGCTTGGAAAATAGAAAGTTGAAATTTGTTTCCTAACCCCAAAAAAGTCTCCCAGATTCTTCTGCTTAAAATGATTTTAAAGCAATGAGATACCAAAATATGCTAATCCCAGTTCTGAAGGATGAAGATAAGAAAAAGGAGAGCAGAATGTGTTGCAGAGTCCATCATGGGCATCTGGATGCAAGCCAGAGTTGCTGCATAGAATAATATATTGCTGTCACAATGGTGGTTGAAAGATGTGCTATTATCTTTTGGAGCTGACTGGAGACTGAGAAGGTTCCTGTAATATAGAAGAAAGTATTAAAATGAATCTTTCAGTGGATTTAGTCTTAACACAGAAGCTTGGTCTTAACACAGCACTTGGAGCTTAATACATCTCTTTTAGTAAATCAGAGCTCAGTAGTAAGATACATTTTTGTACAAATTTTATATTTCATTGTACTTTATCAAAGATAACTAGATACTTTTTTCTTCAGTGCTGGCAAAGCTCCCCCCTGCAGGACCCTTCACAAGCTTCTGGGTTTTGGCTTTAAAGTGCTGCATGAACTTCAAAGTTGTCAATGTCTGAGCAGAAATCAGGTACTGCCTCTAGCTTTGTATCTGTAGGCATACTCTTAATCTGCAGGTCCCCTGTGTTGCACTCCTCCTCACTACTAGCAATATTGTGATATAAGCACTTGGATTCTATGACTAATGTTGGTTTCAAAACTTTCAGTGTCTGATGGATGGTCTGGATTTTGGGTTATGCCTGGTATATGAGTTCAAATGTGTAGACCATAGGCTTTACACAGGTTTCAAGATCAATCGCTAGTTAGTGGGGGAAACTGCCAGAAATATACAAACATAACACCTATATATACACATATATGTGTGTGTGTATATATGTGTATGTATACACACACACCTGCTGAGACTCTTCTGAAGCTCTTGCAGTTCCATCTCCTGCATGTTTTTTCCTCCAAGTCTTTTAGTCTCTTCTGAAACCAGCTTTTTTCTGCATGCAGCTAGTTCTGCAGTTGAGGAAGGACTGTCAGCCACAAATACAAACCAACAGCACCCTCTTCTCTCTTGAAACCATGTAGGTTTTATTCTTCAAGCCCCTCCAAGAATTTACATCTGGCACTAACATTTGATGTCTTTGCCGTGTTCTTGAGAAAAGTCCATTTCTTCAAATCCTTATGAAAATTGATTTTTATTCTTTATGTCACTTTTTTGCGTCTCCTACACACACTGGTCAGGTATATTCAAATACTGGTAGATTTTAGCTTACTTCCTGCTACTAGTGCTTTATACACATGCTTGTAGATGTGTTATCACCACTTCCCTGTCTCCGTAGTAAAAGGATGCTTGCAGAAAGACAGTAGAAAACAGTCCTAGATGAAATAATGCAAGAAGTTCAAAAATCAAACCAGAATATCTAAACTGTGCATAAACATATTCTCCAGATCATCTTAACTACTATGAAGCTAATGCCTTCCATGTCTTCAAATACAGCATTTAGCAAGTAATGAAGATATAAATATCATACATCATAATTTAGTGGAATACAGCTTTCTTTCCTCATTTCCCTTCCCCCATCAAGTTCAGGAACAGCTTATTAGAAATGAAGCATCACGTGTAAAACTCAATAATACAGTTAAATGTCAATGCATGAGCTGGATAAAAAGAACATACCTGTGAGCATACTTGGAAGTAACTTAAAATAAGAACATTGTGTATTTTTAACCAAAATGCTTATTTTAGAGGTCTGAGATCTGTGGAAATTGTGATGGGAGGTAATACTGCTCTAAATATAATCCTTCATTCAGAAAGCATTGTTAATTACAGCAGCACCTGCTAGGCTGCAGTTAGTGTTATGTCAGCATTTCAAATGAGCACGCTCTATTTAAATCAGCTGCTCCATGGCTGAAAACAACAGCCTGGTTGTATTTTTTTTTCTTTTGTGTAATTTGTTTTCGATGCAAACATTTTGGCTATTACTGAGAGTTTGATGAAACAAAATACATCACTTTGTTCAAACTCATTACATCCAAGGCCAGAAAAGCCGTTTGGATCGTGCAGTCTGCCTTCATAGGCCTTAGGCTCTCACCCAAATATTCCTACATCCAACCTGCAACTTCTAGTTGTATCTGCTAGGATGTATTTTAAAAGGCATAAAGAATTCACCTCAAGGGTCATCTAAGAGATTACTAGGAAAATTTTTCCAAAACTTAATTATTTTGTTTAAAATGTTAGTCTCGCTTCTAGTCTGCTTGTATCTGTGTCCAGCCATTGGGTCTTACAATGTATTTATTTACTTGCTCATAGGATCTTTAATCACCAAAATCTTTTTTTTTCCGTTTGTTTGCGCATCTAGATTTTGATCAAGTGACCTTTTTACCTTCCTTTGAACAAACTGGAGAAAGCAAGTACCTTATGTTTCACAGGGGTTTTGATTCTTACATACACACCCCCCAGGACACAAACGTCCCCTTTAAAGTTTGCCTGTGCCGCTCTTAGGAGGTGCGTGTTGGAGCTCGAGGCAGCATCGCGGTGATGGTCCAACTCAGTGACGCTCAGGTGTTGCTGTGAAAGCCTCTGCGAGCAGTGACCATGAGGAATCCTGCTCGAGGTGTGTGGGCTGCAGTTTCGTTTGTAGTGGCATGTGTTAACCTCCACAGTGATTCTGCAGAGAAGCCCCCTGTGTCAAACTGCTGTGAAAACCACTTTTCTTACTTCTAGTCTGCATTCCCTTTGTGTGTATCGAAGCCTGTGATACTGAAAATGACAGGCAGATTTTAGTAGCTGCTTACCCCTTAATTATTGGAAAAGAAAACATTTCATTGCTGCTTTTAAGGTGTGAACGCATCATCTGACCTCTTGCAAGGCACGTAACAGGAATATTTGATGAGTATTAAAATAATTACAATCAGCAGCAGTTTTACTTTCTCTAGCCAGTTCTGAACCTACAGCATTACCAAGTAGAAGATGGTGTAACGTATTGTCAGAATTTCTTTTTAAAAAGCAGCTCTTTTTTCCCACAGTGCTAGTGAATCAGCAGATGTTGCAAAGCAAGACACAAAATGTTGCAGGTAATTGAATTTCCTTTCCAAGTGTTATCTTGAAATATCTTAAAGTAAAATAAGGTGTGATAATATAATAAAAAGTATTACTCAAATCTTACTACATTTCTATGAAGTAAAATGTGTCTTGGGATTTTAGATTAATTCTTGTGATGTCACAGAAATAGATGAAAGTCTTACGTAGCAGAAGTTTTTAAGAGACCTCCTGGAATAAGACTGGACTACAGTTCCAATTTTGAAAGTCCTGTAAAATTTTTTCAAACACACCGGATAACTGCCAAGTAACAGATCTATTTAGCGTGGCATCATTATTAAAAGTTATGCCCCATCTGTGTTTTGCTGGTGGGAAAATCACTGATCCCGAAATAAAGAAGTCAGTTATTTTTTTTTCTTGCTTGATTCTATCTCTGCATAGATTTTCACGGTCATACACGTTTTTCTCTTTTTTTAAACAGAATTTTGTGAGAAAACAGATTGATTTGTGGCCCTATGATAAAGGAGCAGAGTAGCATTTTTTTTTCATTATTCTTTTAGGGTTGTTTTGTCAGCCCTGATGAACTCCAGGAGTCACTTTGGATGAGTCCAGGTTCCGACTGCACTGCACAGGCTCTGGCCTTTTGTTAGCAAAGATGATGCAAATGATTTTGTCTACCCGCAGCTGTTGCCTGATTTCTGGCATATCATTGAGGTAGTATTCCCTTCCCTGTATATTATTCCCAAGAAAGTTTGTCTGTCATATTACGGAATCTATAGCCTAGATTTATCAGCCATGGAACTGAACAGTGGTCCCCTCTGGGGCTCTGTGTGGGATGTACTTAGCTCTCAAGAGGCCATCAAATTTCCTATTGTCTCTAACATGCTAGCTAAACACACATGAGGTCAGAAATTCTTAATTCATCAGCAGTTAATTTAAACAGGAGTATGTTTGAAGATAAAATAAAACTTTAGGGAAAAATGCTGCCTGGATCTGACTGTTCACATGGAATGTGAGACAACATGAGACCATTTAGTTATGTAGTTCAGGGATTTAGGAGTGTGACCCTATGGCCAAGGAATTAATTCAGGTTGTCCACTGCTCTGGAGCATCTTCTTCTTCTCTTGAGCCAGGTCAATTGAGCTGTTTAGGTGGAAGCAGTCTGCTCATCTCAGGGCCGCAAGGGGTTTCTGATGTGTTGTTCAGTGGCCAGAGTAGCTGGGGAGCAGAACAGCTCCTTGGTGCAGCGCAGGCGCTGTCGTTCAGACACTTCTGTGGCATGTAGGTAGCCCTGCTCCTTGGGTTCCCTTGGATCTGATCATAAGAAGGTGGTCGCAGTGCATCCCTTCCTGTCACTAACAAAGGTATGTTTCCAACCTCCTGGAAAATGTAGATGCCACTAATCAAATAGGACATTCCGTACAAATAAAAAATAATTGAAAATTGCCTAGTGTTCATATACTGAATCCAGTATTTGTTTTTGAAAGGAACATTCATTTAGGCTAAAACATTTCCATTATGATCTCCCATCTTCAATTTCTTCAATTTCATCTTCTTTTGGTAGTTTGTTCTAATAGCTAATCACACACTTCCATTTATTTTTTTATTTTTTAAAAGTGTATGTAGTTTCTTTAATCCTTCTGGCTGATGCTGCCAGCTGTTGGTTCTCATTCTACCTTTCTGACACACTGAGGAGCAATTTAGTACCCAAGACTCCTTGGTGTAATGTAACAACATGTTGTAATCAAGTAATATTGAAGGTTTGGTTTGGGGGATTTGGAGGGGGGTTGTTTTTTTGTTTTGTTTTGGGTTTTTTTTTGTTTTGTTTTGGTCTTTTTTGCTATAGAAAGTGAACTCCTTAAGTGTCTCAATGTAAAATAAATAATGAAGATTATTTTCAGTATATTTTCTCATTTGAAAAAATCCTTTTTATAGTATGGACACCAAAACTATTTGTGATATTTGATTGCTGGTCTTGCATATGGTCTTGCTTTTACTCACTGCCTTGGTTCTGTGTCATTAATCTTTTTCCCACGGTATCACACTTGAATCTGTGTTCAGTGGCTTGTCTGCCATGGTCTCTAAGTCCTTTTCAGAATTACGGATTTCCAGGATACAGTTGACTTCTGTTGGTGAGTTTAGCCTGCCTTCCTTGTTTGTAGATGAATTACTTTTGGTTTATGTGCATTAGTAATTAAAAAGAAATAATGTCATCAGTCTTACTAGAAGGCTGCTAAAAACTCCCACATTCAGTTGCGATTACCCATTGCCGATTACACTGTGAAATCTGTCAGTTTAATAATCACATATATCGCAGCAAGTCCTAAAAGAGCAAACAAAGAATGCGGTCCCCTCTTTGCTGCGTGGTGTATGAACACAAAGTAACAGATGGTTTGTCCCAAAGAGATTATTACAGAAATAAACTGATAAAGGAAGGGAATGAATATCATGTACAAATATTAGCGTGTATGAGTGAGGGGGTGATGATTGTTACAGAGTGTAGTTATGAAAAAAGAGATTTTACAGAAAAAATAAGAAGGGGGTCCAGACAACGGAGAGAAAGGTAAGGCAATGACACAAATTTAGAGCTCTTCAAGTCTTCTAAAAGCTCCTAGAATTCTGATATTGCAGTCAAAATTACCCTCAATGGACTAACTCTTTTGAGGACTCTTGTGAGGATTTCTTTGCCATTAATATACTTCTTATTTCCGTCTGGTCTGCTGAGATTACTGATATCCAAATTTATTAATTTTCCATGCTTCCCAGCAAAATCACTTATCATCGCACTGACAAAGAATCTCCTGAGCAATGTATCAGTCTCTGAAGCACAAAGTGCACCTGAAAAATCCTCCACTTTTCTCTCTTTCCTGAAAAAACCCTGTGTGTGTGTGTATATATATATATATATACATATTTTATATATTATCTATATGCTATCTTTCTGTCCTTTCTTAATGTAAGTTCAGAAGTGCAGAGTTGGAATTCGTAGATTAGAATTTAGCATTTTTTGTGTCTTACTGCGAAGCTGAGAGAAATGCTAATAATATTTCCATCTTAGTGTGCAAATCTATTACTATAGTTTCCATATCTTACTACAAAGGAACCAATTCAGTGCACTTAATTTGCTATAAAATATCTAAATCATTATTGTCTGTGCTAATAGTTGTAAAAAAAAAGTTTATTGAAGTAAAAGCTTATTTAAATCTTGATGACCTCTTGAACTGAACTAGCAAACAGAAGGGAATTTCAAGCTACGGATGACTCTCAAGTGTAGGCCAGTTCATTTACAGTGGCAGACTTACCATGGTATTTCTGCAGTTTGTAAAACCAGTCTCAGTTGATGGCTACTATTCTAAAAATGAGAAAGACTGAAGATAAAATTATATTATTTTTCCATAATACTTATGCTTCAATCAGCCTTGTCTTGTCTGAGTATCTAAACAGATGGGAGAATATAGCTACTGTGCTATGGAGTTTCTGGAAAAGAATGTAAAACACTAATCTAGGTCAGAGCACTTCCAGTCTTTTGAAGCACTAATTTAAACATTTATTAAACAAGAACCTGTGTTTCAGTATTGTAAGAGACTGATTAAAATAGTGAACTACGTTATGCAGCAATGGAATGAGGCACAGCATTTTGCATCATTTCTGTGGAATACTGCAGAAATTTTTTCACAAGCCAGATGGTACATCTTAAGATGTACTTAGACGGAAAATCATCACTTACTGAACAATGGACATTACTCATTGTTTTGAGTCTGAACTGAATGAATGCCCCATTATGGTGTAGGGAAATGGGCAAGGGACTGTGGTATGGAACATTTGTGTAGAATACCTGTGTTAAATGAGATATTCTGTCTTGCTTGTATTTCTTAAAACCATACTGAAATTTAGGGGAGCATTCAGAGTGTCTGCTTTCAGTCAAAGAACTTGCTTAAATTAGGGTGTGCATGTTTTTCTATAGTCAATGACAAGGGGGGCAAGGGGGGAGCTTTCCCAGCCTGTGGAGCAGTTGTGATCTGGAAGCTGACAGAGGTGGTTGCTGAAAACACCTCCAAAGCTATTTTTTTAAATATATATAAGCAAGGAATAAAACCAAACAAGGAAGGAATAAAATCAATATTGTCAAGAAATCTTGGAAGATCATTTAAAGGTTGGCTTCATTTTCTTTTAGTAGCCATGTTGTGCAAGACTGTCACAGGTTTAAATTTGTTTTGCAAACAGTGTAAATTGTCTCTCAGATTAAAAAATTAAATAAAGTGGAGGACATTTCAGAGCACCTAAATTGAACTCATGCTTTTAACTGTTCTTCTAAGGAGTTCAGTGCCCTCAATTGAGTAAGAAGGAACCTAAGGAGATTAACCAGTTTAGACTGAAGAATGCACATCCTCTTTTTTCAAAGTATGTTCATAGCATTTCTAGTGCTATACTTAATGCATTTAATACCAGAAACAGCATTATTGGTATTTATTATTCTTCAAGATATCCTATTGTATTCTTCTAAGACTCACCTCTCCAAATCCTGATAAAGTCAAATGGAATTGAGATCACCTTGAAGTTCTCAAAAATTATCACTGTTCATGATTAGACCCAAATTATGAAATAAATATAACGGATACTTATGGGGTATGTCTCTTACACTTTGCACCTTCTTTGTCTAGCATCATGTCTAATTGTGACCGAGTTCTGGGGACTCTTGTGGAATGCCTGGGGAAGTCTTCTGACAAGGATCAGACAAGCTCTTGGGAAACATAATTACAAATCTTAATACTGCATTAGTCTAAAAAGTTCAAAAGTATTAGAGGTATAAGGCCTGAATAAACTCACATTATATATCTTATGAGATATAGATCTATGTACATAAATATAAAGTGTATGTATGTGTAAAACATCTACTGCTTACTTAGTTGATAAATGCGGATAGTCCCAGTTGCATAGACAACTCTTAAGCATAAAAAAGAATCAAAATTAGCTGGTAAAATGACAGTAAACCCTTTAATCTTTAGCTTGGATAAAATGCATATACTATAATCACTAGTAATTCATAATTTTCTTGGCTGGGAGGATTTATATTATCTGTGTCCTGTGTTGCTATTAAAATATGAAGCCATTGCACTGGTAATTGTAAATCACAGCAAAATGTATGTTGATGAATTTTATTTCCTTTAATTTCTTTTAATTATTTCTGTGAGAAATTTCAAATGGTAAGGGCATACCACTGAGGCAGAGGGAAGTAAAGCTCTTTCTCATACCAGACAGGATAATGGCAGAGTGTTTGGTGGTAAAGAGGAGGGCTAGGTATATTAATATAAAATGGTGGCAATAACCTGAGACATTACTCAAGCATTGTCCAAGTGATGACAGAATATTCCACTTTGAGTGAGATGCAATTTATAAGTCTTCAAAGGGCTGACAAGTTTCTAGGCATAATCATAGAAGTTTAGTTCTGGAAAGGACCCCAGGAGGTCATGTAGTTCTTAACTCTACCCTTGAAAAAAGCTACCTGCTTGGAAACCCTCTGCACAGATGCCGATCTTACCCATTCTTAGAACAGATATAAAGAAGAGCATAATAATACTCTATTATTACTAGACACTGTGTATAGAGAGCAGTAATTGGAATATGCTATTGTTGTCTAGCCTGCTGCTTCTGTCTGTATCTCACAGGAAAAAGAAACCAGGTATCTACAAGTGCAATATGTTACAGACAGTAATAACCTTCAAAGGAAAAGCAAGGTAAGAATTGAATAAGTCTGTCCTAATCCAACCAGGTTTCTACTTCTGTGACTGAGAAAAGGCTGGGGAGTTAGGCCAGGGACTCTTTGCTGAACTATTATTACTTCATACTCCAAGATTTTATTAATTCCTTAATCCTTTGCTCCATGTCTTATAGAAAGACTAATTTCCTATCCTAGTTATATTCTCTGCCATAGTCTTTTCCTGGTGATCGGCCAATTCCAGGTTTATTTCTGAAATCTTTTAGCTAAAGATTTCAGGGGAATTTCCTCCTCATAAAGCCAATGAAATATGAACAAGTTTATGGAGACAATTTTCTTTGTAATCCAGAGTTTGGGCTATGTGTAGATTATAGTGACATTTGTTATTCGAATGGATATTTTAACAGTCTCAAAAACATGAGTTATTCTTTCAAACCAACTAAAATTGAAAGCCAGGAAATTGACCAAATTACGTAATCTTTATATTGCATCTTTAAGTTGTCATGATGTGACAACACTTCCATACTGGAAAACCAAGACTTGATCAAAAATGTAGTTAACTCTTTCTTCTATACATTGCAGTTTTTATTGTGCTTCATATAGTGTATTATAAACATAATCTATACATATTCAAAAATCTTCAGTACTATGTGTACTTAAAAAGGACCATATGTTTTTAGATAACTCTTAAATTAGATAGTTTTGAAATGAATGTTTCATCTGTTAACAGATGTTTATTTTCATAATATATTACTCTTTTTTCCGCAGGAATAAGACTGCTTTAAAGGAAATGATCCTCTGCAATTTCTTCTACATTTCTTTTTAAATCTTTTTTTTCTTAAGTTAGAATTTCATTTGCAAAAATTCCCACAAGAGTAAAGCATTTTTGTCTTCTCACCTAGCTTCTAGGCTGTGAAATTTAAAATAAATAAACCAAATCATAAGGTTTATCTCAAAGGAACACTTCTTTTTTTCTTCTTCTTCTTTCTCCCTCCTCCCTCCCTCCCCCCAGTGGCTTATTTAAAATCTCTTTTACCATTGGTTACCTAGAAGTAATTTATATATTGTAGTGTCATCATTTAGAATAATTATTATTCAAAAAGACTGATAACAGAGCCCAGAAGCTTTCTTTCTAAACAGCTTCTACTTTACAGCTCCCCCTTTTATTTAGAGGTATACAACAAAGTTTTAGGTATTGTATTAGCAGAGATGCATAAAAGAGCTAAGCTGTGTCTACTAGCACTTATAGCCATGTTCATTTCTTTTCATATAAAAAAAGAAAAAGTTGTTTCATTTTGAAACAGAATAATAGAACAGGAACTAGTCAGTTCATTGCTAATACAGCGTGATCAGGAGGGTCTAAAGGTGTATGTTCACAGGGAATACGGAGGTATCTTCTCTGTTATTAGAGGAGGAGTTCATGCTGTGTTGATTTCCCAAGTGCTCTAAGTGAAGCTCCTCCCTCTTCAGCTTTACCATGCAGCTTGAAAGCCAGGCCCTTCTTAACACGCATCATCCTTGGACAGGTAACCCTAGTCTCATCAAATTATAGGCTTTATTTCAAGCCACAGAACTTTAATTATTTCACCAATTACTAGAGCCTCTTTTGAATTCTAGCAGTATAGATGTGAATAGGGTGAGGATTTTTTTTTTCCCCTCAGGCTGTTAGGACACTCCGTTCTCCTCATCTACTCTTTAGGAGGGGAACAGATGGCCTTAGAAATTCTCCTGGCCTGAAGTCAAGGTGTCCTCTCATGAATAACACCATAATCTTACTAACTCATATGCTTGAAGGCATTGAGCTCCATGTGGCAACTGATACGTTTGAAATTAAATATATGAACAAGCCTTTCCAGGACTAAAGTGCTAAGCCATGACAGAATGCTGAAAGCAAAGGAGAATGGAAGATGAGGTTTGTATTCTCATTTTATTCCAAGTAAGAGAAAAACAATCTTTTCTTCTCCAGATTAATAGCTGTACAAAGAGCAATTCCACTGTTTGTCTCCCTTTGTTTCTTCGCGCTGGGCACCTTCGTCATTACCACGTTATGTACTAATAAATCATGGAAATTGCTCATTTTGGTAATATATGCAGCTTTGCAAACTCATTTTGGAAAATCAGTTTATAAAAAAAAAGGGGGGGGAGAAAAGAAAGTAGTTCCAAATGCTGGGTTTTTTTGGAGTTGTCTGTTGAATGCTTGGGAGCCTTTTGTAACCATAAAAATTACAATAATGCTCAGAAGGGAGGGTTTATGAAAGGTGATCATGTAAGATAATTTTTACATAGGGAAATACTGAAAGAAGTTTATAAAAAAGAGCATCAGAGCGCAGTATGTAATTCTTTTAAGCAATAATAAATTGCCCGTATAGAATTAATGATCTCCAGACACTTCTTTTAAAAGACTTGAAAAGAATTAATTAATGGAGCGCATTTCAAGCTAAGCAAATTGCAATGATAAATGGGATTACTGGAAGCTATAAATGCAATTCGTAACTGAAGGAAAAGAGCAAAACATCACTCAGAACATTAGGGAATGCAATTAAGCAAAACATTTGGAAGTACTTAATTACATCTGCAGAGGATAGTTAAGCGAGATCTGGTTTCTTGCATTAGTAGCAATATCAAACCTTTAGAAGATTGCTTAAGCATAAAGTAACTAGACCATTTGCTGTCAAGATAGCATCTGATTTGACATGTAAGCAAAATATTCCTTTATTGATAAATTGTGCAAATGCCTAAAAAATAAACATGTTCATAGTAATTACACAGTTTGAATTACAAGAAGAGAAGACAGCTAGGTTAAAATAAAAAGTGTTTTCTTGTTGATGCAAATATCCGTTGGTATAATAAACGTATGCCAAATAAAAATTACACAAGAAAATGGAGTGGACTGTAAATCAATTGGGGCTTGATTCCACGAATTGCAAAGTCCTATGGTCCTAATTAAATGAAACCCTTACAAACTTGTATCTTTGCATTGATTTTGCTTCACTCAGTGTAACATTCTTGGTTGGATTTTGAACCTAGGACATTCTTCTGACAGGTACAACACCTGCAGGCAGGTATTAAAGCATGCACTTTCTCTTTCATATACAAGTATAAGCTATTTTTAGGACGAGCCCCAGGGAGCAAACAAGCCTCGGGGCTGGCTGGTGTGGGCTGGCTCTTGTTCATGCTGCTCAGATGAGCATCCTCTGGAGTAGAAAAGCCCTGTTGAGTCTGCGTATCAACGGGGGAGAGCGCCAGTGTTACGTGTATGTGTATGTCTGCTGCCTGTGAGGAGTGGGTCTTGGAGACATCCATCAGTTCAACCATACCTAAATTTCCTCCTGCGGGAAGGTATTTTGATCTCTCCATAAAGGAGCACAGGAGTGAAGTAGCATGTATCTGAAGGACAAAGCAAGCTGACAACATAGCTATATTCCCTTGGCTTCCTTCAGTTTGCTCCTAACCATTAGGCTGTTGGGTATCGCTCCCTGCTTCGCTTTCCCCTCTGCCTCTTGAATTGTTTTCTGCTAGATGTTGGGATTTCAGCAATGAGAGCCCTCTAGGTGCATGTTGATCCATGGGGCTGTTGTGACTGAGTTATTCCCAGACATGTATAGAAATGCAAGTTTAGTTTCCTTGAAAACTTTTAGATATGTAAAACTGAGGGGCTTATGGGATTTAAACAAGCTGCAAGTGAACAGTGGTTTTCAGAAACACAATTTTTGTATGCAGCTGCCTAATATATGTCCTTTTTTTTGGATCTGGCTCCTACCGAGCTCATTACATACAGCAACAGTGAACTCTGTAAGCAGTCAAGCAGCTAGAGGGGGAAAAAAGAGCTTCAGTATGTTAGCAGAAGTTACACTTGATGGGTTGCATCCTGCCATCCTTATTTAAAAAAAAAGGGGAGGGGGAGTGGCCAGGGACAGCTAATGACAGTGTAAATTTCTGTCAAAAAGGTGTTTGTCAGATTACCCTCTCAGCTAGATGAGAACATCTGCTAGCTGAGGGAATAGAAGAAAAAGTTTGGAAGGCACACCATAGCAATAGGTAGGTAGAAGGCATGTTACATTTTATCCTATATTTGTCTCTATGGCAATTGTTTTTTTTAACACTTTTGATGGCAAAATAACATCAGTTTTTTTAATTTCACCGTAAGATTTCCTCAGTGTTGAGAACAATTTTAGAGCGGCTAACAAACATAGTTATGACATCATAGTCTGTTCTATTGGAACATGGAAATTTGTGCAATTCTGTAATTTACAGATCTTTACAGTGTTGGGAATTCTTTACAACTCTGCCAAGCTATAAGGACAAAGTAGCACAAAATATTGGTTTCAGAGAGATATCTCCAAACACAAGAGATTACCAGAAGGTCTGTGACATGTGATGAAGAGAATGCACCTGCCTGGAAATACTCTCAAAATTTTAGTACCTAACTGGATATTAATTTATCTTGTCCAATATCCTGTTTGGATGGAAGCCAACACTAGAGCAAAAAACATGAAAATGGATCAGCATGGAGGAACCTGTATCCAAGGAAAATACTCTCCAAGCCTCTAGTGCTTTGCTAATACCCTGAACCAGGCAAGGGTAAATGCAAAGAGATAGCATTACTTCTGATTTGGACAAAAAAAGAGTTTATGCATGTGCACCACACGAGGTGAGATAAGTCATTTCTTATATACGCAACACCACTGTTTAAACAGGTTTGTACTTCTTTGTAAGCACTTGGTTCATGTATTGAAATTTATAAAAATAAAGTTCTTGGTCTCTGTGGTGGTGTGTTACAGTAAGCCTTTCAGGTTAACTATGTGTTGTCTGAAAAAGAAGTGTTACTGGATATGTTAAGATTGCATTCACTTTCCTTGACTGTTCCCTTGTTTGCTTTATGAAAAAAGAGGGACATGCTCAGCTTTCTCTCAACACGTGAATCCCGTTGCGGTGTTTCATCTAATTTAGCTCATGAAGGACCTATGGCTAGAGAGGTATAGCAACCAGGCTGTGAAAAGCCAGCGTGTACTTTGATAAGACAGATAGGCTCAGAACCTTGTTTTACTCTTTACATGAGTGACTATGTGAATAAACAACTGTATGGCACTGAAACTGCCATAATCTTTTCAGTTTTCACTTTATGAAACTCACCACCTTCTGTTCTTTCTCGTTGCCAAGGTCTGAATCCCATTTTTTTGAGACACAGTAAATAAAAAAATGAATACAGTATTATAGGGACTTTTGAGTTTGTGAAGCACGTTATCTTTAGTACTATTTCCATTTTGTACTTAAAGCGTGAAATCTTTATATTTAGAAAAGCAGATGCTAACAGTTCCAGTAAAAATACATATATAAATATAGTCACTTGATACAATTAATTTAGAATTTACCAGGTGTTGAATAAGCTACAAGTGAAAAAAGGAAGGCTTATTCTCTGATGAAAAAGTAATAATATTGAATAAAGGCCTGTGCATCCTTTTTAGTATTGTTATTCAACTTCCAGCTTTGCTGGTTATATATATTCCCTGGCTATCTTTTCTCTCTCTCTCTCTCTCTCTCTCTTTTTTTTTCTTTTTCCTTTTTTCCCCACTCTATTGAGTTATGACAATTGAGCCTCCTGTGAGGAATGAAGACAACTTTGTGACATGAATGTCATTCTAAGAATAAGTCACAAAGGAAATACTGTCCAAGGGATTCATTGCTAACACTTTTATAGAGACTTTTCTGTGACATAGATCATCAAATTCAAAATTAGGATCTTAATTATATTTCTAGTTCTGAATATTCTCAACTGGCAGTATCATTAGAAGAGAATATCTTTTCTTGAGCTCTTGCAAAAATTGTAGTGATCATGAAAAGTGCTGATTTGATCCACTGGAGATGAAAATCCTTTGAATAGCCAAGCATATAGGAGCCACAGAAGTTCCTCTATAGCAGTCTGACCTTATGACTTGATCTTTTTTCTGAAGGAATCACTGCTTAGAAGCTGAATTGTCAAATGCAAGGGTCAAAAATGTTATGAGTTGTGTCCCCTCAACTTTCTGAAACAATAAAGCTGCTTTAAAAATGATGCCTGTTCAAATGCTTTACCAACATGTTTTGAATCTCAAATGTTTATGTATGTGTATTCTATACCTGTTTTCTGGTTGCTAATGATATGGATGTAATATTATAGGACAATAATCAAATTCACAAATCAGGGTGCATGCCTGCATCACCAAATTCATCTATAATTGTTTTTAGTGCACTACAAACAGGTTAATATGCAGGCAGTTACCACTGAGTTATTTTAGGATTTGCTATTTAGATCTTCATAGCTTTCTCTACATGATTGTTTTAATGTCTGTTGGTGAACTTCTAGCATAACTGCTTTTATGGGACCTACCTGTTGCATTGAATCACGTGGGTCATGTTACCATTTTTAGTGTCGGTGTTAGGACAAAGCACTGCTAAATAAGTGATGAAATCTTTGTTTAATATATAAATGTGTTCCTATTTAATTTTAATTCTGCTTTGTGGAAGATGTTGTGACCTGTGCTCATACTGCATTTTATACTGTTGCAATTGCTAATATTAACTCAGCAAAGCAAAAGGGAAACTAATTGAAAAATACCAATATCTCAAAAGTACAGCTGGTGAAACAGCACAGTAAAACTAAAGACTACTTAAAAGAGTAAGAAGTGTTCTAAAAATCAAAGATTACATGAATGGAAGAAACTCTTAATATTAAAAGCTGAGAGTGTTAATATTTGATTAAAATAGTTCAGGGAGGGAAAAATGCTTCTATCTTTATCTGTGTATGTGTAGGTTTTTGCTCATTCTCACCTCAAAGACAACTTCCACACAAGGATGTTATTAGGAATGACTGAAATAATTTTAAAAGTGACTTATTATTGTAGTACAACAATCTAGTGAAGAGTTTGAGTGAGATTTTTGTAATCCAGAAATGAAGGAGGAGAGCAGCTCAGCCCTCTTCTGTGGTTTTCTGACCAAGAGTATTGCTGATTGTCCCTCTCAGTGAGAGATCTGTGACTAACCTTTGGATGGTATATAAATGTATGTGAGTGCTGTGATCTGCTTTGTTTTCTAGAGCTCTTTTAAGCCTCCCACCTACTGTGGTCTTAGACTTCTCGGATTACTTCAGGCTGCAGCAGCCCCTGTGATAATTTAGGAAGATTCATGAAGTGTTAGAGATGAGATGGCATTAAGATGCTGCCACACCTTGTAATATTGCCAGGTCTTTCTCCTGTACTTCAGTATTTCAGTTGTACTAGGTAAGTGATTTGGATGACACAAAACAAAAAGACTACCCTTTTTTTCTATGTTAAGCCTGTCCAATTCCCCACTCTAGTTTGTAGCGTGACACTGTAGTTTGTACTATGTAGGGAGGGGAGAGAAAGAGCAGTGCCTTCAGCCACTATTTGCCCCCAAAAGTGATATTCTAGAAACCATACCCCTGTAGGACTTTCAGAGGCTTTGCAGCTCTGCCACTTTGGTTCTCATAAAGTTCTGCCTTGCAGGAAAACTTGTGATAAAGTCACCAAAAAGCAGCTTTTCAGCTGCTTTTTCAAAACGGGTGGTCAGGGCTTCTCTAGGTAGCTACAGAGCTAGACACAGGACTCTGCATCCGTCATGGTGAGACTGCTTTTTATCCCCCAAAGGGGAGGAAATTTTGATTTCACTGGCTTTTTTTGGCTACATTGGCAGGGAAACATGATTTTATACAGAACTTTTCTCTGACTGAAATATGTTAACTTATAAGACTATTTCTACTGGAAACCTTCCTTCAGATGAATAGTGCTTGTGGCCTAATAACAGAGGAACGTTCTTTTTGGTGGAGGGGGACAGATATAGAAAGGAGTAAAAATGAAGGTTGTCAAAAATGTAAGCTCTTTGTTATCCAGACTTCCAGAGGTTAGGGTCTTTGTCCCAGCATCAATTTAGTAGGAAATGGGACTACATGTTCAGAATTTACAGATAACTTTTCTAAAAGGAAAAGGGGGGAAAAAGTAGCAAATGAATGTCTGCTGTTTGCTAACACATACTAGTTCAGGAATGACTGGAAGTTTAGGAAAAAAAGCTGGTCTTGCAAATATTCAGCCACTTTCACTAGGAACAGTTAGCTGAAGAAAAGGAGACGAACTCTCAGAACTATAATGTTGGCATTGACAAGCTGCTTTGGCTGTATCCAGATAACCAAAGGAAGAATAGAAGCTGGCTGCACTGTTAGAAGTTCAGAGAGTATTTGTGAGCATTGCAAGTCCTCAGAGATGTTTAGGCATTAATGACTATGTATCCTATTTTCCAGGGGAACTCCAAGTGCAGTACATGGGATCAAACTGGAATAGGATGACATGGTGTAATGTAGCACCAGTTAGGTATCACTGAGGCAGCTATGAGCAAGTGGGGCCTTTGTAGACCTGTTTAACTCTGGTCCAGAGTGTAGCAAAACTTTGACACTAATGGGTCCTGCCTCAAAATAACACTTCAGTATTTATCTCATATCCTTTGTTTTACTTTAGTAAAACTAGTGTTTTACTCTGTGATGACTTAGCTTTTCTTTACTCTCCCTGCTCTGGGGTACTGTATGGATATGTGTGCACTTTTTTTCCCCCTTTTTTTTCTTTGTAAGAGAGTCATGGAAGAAAATGCTATGTACAGCTTCAAGTGTTTTTTACATAAGCTGCAAAGCCCAGATAATCAGGGCTTTTCCTGAGGACGTATCAATAGGTTAAATTCAAAATGCTAGTGTGTGACTACTGCTACAGCAGATATAATGGTAATTAAAACACTTGAGTGAGTAATGTTGTGAGTACATTTCATAGGGCCCGCAAAGTGCCAAAGTGCTAACTGCTCACCAGAAACTGTTTATAATAACTGTACATTTGTTTTCGCCTGACTCAGTATAGGGCTCTCTGGACTTATTTATATGTATAGAAAAATGAATGCCAGAGTTGTGCTTTTTATTTCATTCTATGTAATGCAAGCAGATGGGAGTCAGGTTGATGATCTGTTTAATGATTTAGTCAGCTAATTTGCCCCAGATTTGCTCATCTCCGTAACTTTCATTCATGGCTTGAAGAACTTGCCTGTCTTTATGTAGTGCAGAGTACAGTAGGCAGTGGTTTGGTCAGCCTGGTACTTCTCTGAAAGTTTGTCTTTAATACCAGCCATCATGAGCTGAGAATTCATTCTCTTCTGCAGTCACATTTATAGAACTGGAGTTTAGCTGTCTGCTTTGTCTAATTGGTATTATAATTCACAGCCAGTCAGCATATTATCATTTCAGTCTCCCATTTAAAATCAAGGCAAAACACACATAACTATAATGGGTTGAAAGTTTTATGTTTCAATAATTATATTTCATAATGCCTAACTAACAATGATTATTCTCTCAAAAGAGATCATTTACATGGAAAGAAATTGCTAATATTAAGTTGGCTGTTATTCCATTAGGCAAAACAACTTCTGAGTTTCATCCTTTCATCCAGAGCTTCGAACTGATGTTCTGCCTGCCACTTCTTATGCTTTCCCCTTTCTCTCCCCACTATTTTCTGTTTTCTTCCTTTCTTCTCTGAAGCTGCTGCTTCTCAAACCAGAAGACTGCCTGTAACTCTGCACAGGGCTCTTATCTCTCCTTGGATAGCTGTGCAACTGTTCGCTCTCTATTTTGCCTGTTCCCACCTCTTATTCTCTTTCCTCACTGCTTATATGATGTAGTAGCTCTTGGACCAGTAGCATAAAAGGTGCTGGTGTGCTCTTCTCCAGCGTGCTTTTGAAGAGAGTACTGAAGTCTTCTCTGTTCTGTGAGACATTCCTGTACAAAAAGCCACTATCGAGTCTGTGTGCAGACCCTTTATTCCCTAATTTGTTCTGTCTTCATTAAGTAAGATTTTAAAGCCCTTTGGGAAAGGAACCTCCTATCGCAAATCCACTTTCTTAGCACTGTATCCATATAGTGTTCTGTAAATGAATGCATATAACTATTTAAATTAGGCTTATCTTTTCAGGATTAAGGCAGTACTGTCAAATGCTGTACATAGGATGTAAAGTATAAGGATGTATTTGTTTCAAGCTGCAGTGTGCTTCAGCAGGAAAGGAAGAAAGCATCCTGAACAGTTGTTAACCTGTGCAGATAACAGACATATAAATGGGACTACGCATTTGCATTTCCATTGAAAGCGAAATGCGGTGTGGAGGATAACATGTCAAGCTGATGCCTATGACCTGGAAACCAAAGGTAAACACTAATAGCCTTCTTTTTTTGTCTTCGTATTTTTTAATCCAAGTGAAACACAGATTGACAAATAGAAGGCGAGATTTCCTATCTGCATGTGCAGTCTGGCACAAGCAAGTGGTTAAATGTGCTTTGGCAAGAGGAAGTCATGATGGCTGTTAGGCCCCTCTTCCCTGTGCTAAGACAACTAACATATTAATAGTGCTGTGTGTGCCCAGCCGGTAGGAAATTGGAGGCAATCACATCATCTCCAATTATTAAACCAGTAAACAGTTTTGGTTTTAAACAAGAAGGTATGATACATGCTTGAAATAAAACCACTTCCACCTGCTTTACCGACAGAGCCATGACTAAGTGGGAATCAATATATATCTTTCCTAGTTAGAAAGTATAACACATCTTCTAGCAGTTTGTCTTTGTACCCAGTGCCGTATTCAGGGTATTCAGCCCTGCCTGGTGCTGTCATGAAGAGGATGAAGGTTTTTTCAGTATGTTGTGAGATTATTTTTTCATTTTTTTCAAATGAGGTTTCTAAGGAATTGAAAGTTACTTACGTCTCTAAGGGTTTAACTTACCAAAATTATTTTACATTGCTGTTATCTTGAAAAAAGGTGAAAGAGCAAGAGGAAGATTAATTAAATTTTGGGTCACTTCCTAAAAATGATTTTCTGTCTCTTTTGATTGAGAAAGAGAGATTTTTGCAGTCGCTTTTAAGTTTAGAATTCCTTTGTGGGAGCTCTGCAATATTTATTGAAAGTTAAAGCATTTCATAGGGTTATTATCAGTAAAGCTGAACATCATAAGCTTTTTTATTTAAATAATATGAGTCAGATTTTTCTCGTTGTTACCGTGTTTTCCGTCTGGTATAATGAATGGAGCTATTCCCTGGTATAATGAATGGAGCTATTCCCTCTCACTCTGTAGTAACTGTATGTGTATATGTTTCACTGGACTATGCTGAAAATCTAATTAACTTTGGCAGACATTAATATATATATTTTTTTCTAGTGCTTAAGGACTTCTTTGGTATCTTTTATGCATGCTTCTGTTCCTTTCACCACTGTCTAAAAAAAAAAAAGAAGTTGAGTCACTTGAAAATTTTTATCTCTCTTATAGTTTGTTTCTGCCCTCGTTAAATTCACTGGAAAAGCAGCAACTGATTTCAAGGTGCAGGATCTGAAGTTGATGGTGAAGTTGTGCTGGAGGTTGTCAGGCTCCTTGTCTGCTGCTGCCAGGGCTGAGTCTAGCTAATCACTTAAGCATCTTGTTTTGTTGCTGACTTTCATGCTGTAATGTAATAGGCTAAAGGAGAATGAGGGACTAATCACTGAAATGTCTTGGTATCCAGCGGAACATGGCATCCTTCTAAACATTACAAATATTGAGTGGAAAAAAGAAATCCAAGGAAAAGGCAGCTAACTGAGCAATCTTGGACTAACGAACAGGAGCCGATAAGCCTGTTTGCTTGTTCAGTGGCTGCTGGAAGGTCTCCCCTGAAGTTATGAGCTTGTTCAAGGTGCCAGAGAAGCCTGCTTTCACAATACTGAGAGATACATCCTTTTTACATACATGCTCCTAAGTGAGAAAATGTATAGTTAATTTTTATAACTTGTAAAATCCTACTTTATTTTTCTCCTTGGTAAATACTTCTTTTGCTGTGCAGGACATATCAGCCCACCAGTACCTCCAGGTTCACAACAAAGACACTCTTATTTCTGTTGGCATTTTAGACTGAAGTTAATTAACATTTTTATAGGTGCAATAATTAACATTTTATGAGCTGGATTTCCTCATTCTTTGAACCTACTTTGGCTTCAGTTCATACTGGAAAATATAAGTGGGTAAGGTTACAAAATGCTAATGTTCAACTTGGGTTTAAGGGCAAATTGAGCTTCATAAACTCCGTTGAACTGCAGTGTTAGCACAGAGCTCCGTTTGAGGAAAAAGAAGTGGCAGGAAGCCCTCAACAGCAGTCCAAGATGCTAAGGTAACAGGGACTAATAATTATTCTATAAAGGTTACTCTGCTGTTATGATGGCTAATATGGTCTTAGTGATATGATAGTCCCTCATCTATCGTAGCTAGCCATCTACGTATGTTTTATATTTAGATTGTAAGGAAATAAGGGGCTGACATCTGTGTTCTGTTGGCAGTCCCAGCAAAACGGGGTTGGTAGTAAGGTGCTGAAGTTGCTATCCCAGTTCAAATTACTACTTGTAATAAATGATCCGTCGGAACACTTGAAGAGGTGCCTAGGGAAGTAGTATGTTTTAATGTCATGCCTACGTAGGTTAGTTGCTCTCAGTGGCCTTCCAAAGTCTAACCTCTTTCTGTTTGTGATAGCACTTTTGATAGCTACAGACACAAGGACCCAGATTTCCAGCAATAATAGCCAAATGCATATTAGTGCCTTTGTAGAGATGATCTCTTCCATTATACAGGAAGTATAATAGAAAGGGATCTGTTTTATTTGGTTCAATTTTGGCAGTGTCTGTTCTTTGCAGAAGTGTTTTAATGTACTCCCATTGATTTCAGAGCAACAAGTATTGCTGTTAGTTCTATTATTTAAGAGTAGGGCTGAGGATGTAACCAAGATGAAAAACTTGGTTTCCTGTATCAAAATGTAGGAGAAGTGGGATAGAAATGTATATCAAAGTGCTACAAAGCCATATGATATTCCTGAAGTTTTTATGACCTAAAAAGCATATTTTTAGGGTTTCAGTTCATGAGTATGCATCTCTGAGGCTATTTTCCTTTAAACCTTTTTCTCTATCAGTGTACTATGCCAGTGCCAGTTCTTTCAGCTTTCTGGATCTTGGTTGACTTGTGATGAGTCACCTAGACCTGAAGCATATACCATGCAATTTCTTTTTCCTTGCCAGACTGAAGAGAAACACCTTATTAAGGTAGAATCCTATTTTTTCACTTCTGAAATTTTTGAAATAATTTAACCCAAGTTAAAGCACTGCAGACGAAAAAAATATCTGCTCAAGATGTATCAGTTTAAGATTTGAGTCTTACTTTTTTACATTTTGTAGGAAACTTACAGGAGTGCTGGAGGTTTACTCAGCTGTATTGAGTTTTGTAACAAACATGCCTTGTAATCTAGTACTGTGCAGTAGCAGGAACCCTATGTCTATAGAAAGATGCACAGAGTGTGGCATAGCAGAAAACAGTGTATCAGTATTATCTACTGGAGAGATCACATAGAATGCAGCATTATGTCATTTAATGTGCATAGGTTTAAGACACTTCCTTGGCACCAGCTGACTGGGACAAATGTTCTCCTTTAGAGTCACTTTACCTAAGAAACCCCAAGGGGGTCAAATGGGACAGAAATGACAGGTAAGTGTAATATATGACCTTGCAAATTGTTGATTCACAAGCATTTACAAGCAATTGAAAATTTTGAGAGCCAAGATATTTAATCTTCACCTGGGTTGTAATGTCTCCTTAAAATGCGACTTGTTAACGCTACGCACTTGGCAGACAATATAATGTCGGAAGTCAGTACATCAGTGCCAATAATGAGGAACAGGGTGCATTATAGAAAGAAAATTAAACCTTTTGACAGAGTAAACAGAAAATAGTTGCAAATATTGAAAAAAAAAGTTCAAGGAGGAAAAGAACCCTTTTCCTAATGGTCTGATGTGGTCTAATAAATTCTTTAGATAGCATCTAGGATAGCTGTTTGCAGTTTAGAGTGACAATCTCACTGTTTCCTTTGACCTTACTTGCCAGCAAGTAATGAAATAAGTGGAAATCTAACAGTTTTTCTGCATCTTCTTATGACAGAAAAAAAGATGTAAAACTATCTATGTTTATGTTGGTTGAAGTTATCAAAACACACCTGCTTCAAGATCTAGAAGAGTAAAATCCAGAAGCAGTTGAAAAGATACACAATATCATAGTTTCTTGTTTTGATTCAATCTTTTAGCACTATTGTAATGCCTAGCATTAGGTTACCATACAAGACTAAACAAAATCAATTTACTCATAATTAACATCGTTATAGACTCCCTCTGGGACAGTAAAAGTTCTCTCAGGAGAGTAAACACTAGTACCAGAGATGGCCTAGATGGCACAGTCTGCCAGTTACAATCTCAAAATTTTTTCTCTTCTGCAGCTTGCTTGCTAGATTCCATAAAGTATGAGCTTTAAATACTATTTCAGCATTTTGTCTGGGCAAATAATCATTCATCTTTTCCATCTCCAGCTTGTGATTACAGTTTGTGCAGTTGCTGTTTGTTTAAAGTATGATTAGGTGATTTTTCTTTCTTTCTTTCTTTCTTTCTTTTTTTTTTTTTTTTTTTTTTTTTGAGATCAGCCATTCCACATACATTTCTGTGCCATTTTAAAGCTAGTAAAAGGGAATGCTCCAACGAGTTGCTATTGTAATTAGTATATAGGTCCAAGAGGACCACAGGACATAGGCTGAGAATCTTGCTGTAAAAGGCTCTACTAAACATAAATTCGAAGGTGCACTGTTCACATTAAATCAGTTGTGTTGTCACTCACCAAAGAGTAATATTAAATATAGGATAGCAGAATAGGAAAGAAGACAATCATAAACTCTCTCCAGATGGAAGGCCTGGAGGCATTACCTAAGGTATGTGGGAATTAGGTATAAAATCTGTGATAGACATTAGACTTACTCTCCCATTTCCTGTATGTTGCAGGTTAGAGCTTTCTTTAGCAGTGCTGAACTGCAGTCTTGTCATTGTTGTTACAGTAGAGTGAATTCATTAAAAACGACAACATTTTAGCAGTTGTAAATTCATTAATAATGTCCCTTTTGCTGAGAAGAAGAGTAAGGGCTACTGGAAGAAGTGTATGTTCTGCTAGGTGTATCCCTGTGATTTTGGTCTGTCAGAATAGGTCAAGAATGTTGTCATCACACAGTTTTCATAGAATCCCAGAAATAATGTTTGGAAGGGTACTCTGGAGGTCATATGGTCCAATCTCCTAGTCAGCTAGATGTCACTAGATCAGGTCACCTAGTGAGGGAAGCTCTGCCAAACAGAAATTCGAGTTGCAGCATCCAAATAGCTGGATTGTCATTCCTCAAAGACAAGGGTAAGGTCCTTGAGAAGTTCAGTAGGTATATAGTCTGGCAGGTTAGCCATTAGTTCCCTAAAAAAAAGTGTCTGACTAACCCTAGCAGTATTTCTGGAATGTAATGTGAAGATTAGATGGGAATTTGCTGTGTTTTTTTGTTTTTTTGTTTTTTCCTCCCCTAATCAAAGAATACATCATGAAGTTTCATCAAACCATATTTTCACATCTCTAATGAACCAAGTCTTAAACTGGGAGGGAGAGTGCAAAGAACAAATGAAATGTATATACATAGGTGGAACTAGGTGAGAGTCAGTGGCGAGTTTACATCTTAGCACAGAGAGATTTAGGTCCAGTATTCATGGGGGTCAATTTGAAGTTGTGTTTAGTCCTCATAGGCTATTTCTCCCTGGATTGATTCTTGCAAGACATCTGTGCTGTTTCATGCGACTCACATACTCAAAACATTCCTAGAATCAATGGGAGGTGAGAAGTTGGTTCACGATCTGGTTTTCTTTAATTGCCATATGCTTATTTTATGAGGCAAGACGTGGTTTGGATAGTATGCATAGCCATAATAACTTTTGAAAAAGGATCTGCATTTTTTGTAATTGTAGTATACATACAAACACACACGCACAAGAGCACACAGTCAGCAGCGCTATCAATAACCAAGCTTCATTTTCCACTTTTATTGTTCATACCTGCTGCTTAAATAAGTTATATAAGCATGCGCACACACTCGCACACAAATATATGTGTGCGTGTGTGTGTATATATATATTTGTATACATATATATGGATGGGTATGTATGTATGGATGAATATTTTATCCATCTGTCCATTTTATCCATCTGTCTTTATCACTGTGATATTCTGTCATTTGCTAAGATTAACTGGTAACAGCTATATCTCTTTTCTTCTTCCACATAGTAAAGATGTAGATCGAATGCCTTTTAATCTAAAAATTACTTGTAAAGTTTAGATGAGAAACTATGTTACCTTAGTTTTGTAGATGTATTTTTGACTCTGCCTGGGACTTAGTATTCTTCTAAATGGAGAGTGTTGTTCAGTGTGTGTGTGTTTATTATGTAGTTGGATATTACGTTGGCAGCTAAGGAAGCTCTCCCTTTTGTCCCTTTATGGGAGCTAGAGCAATACCAGAAACATTTCTTCTCAGTTCATTAAATCTAGATATGCCTTAATGGTTTTTCAAGCCATGCCCCTAGTAATAGTAATAATATTACAGTGTATTTTATACCTTGTTATATTAGTTAACTGTAGAATGAAGCTACTGCTATTAGCTCTATATACAATTACCTTTCTTAATTTTCTGGTAGTTTTAATTTTTAGATGAATTCTGTGATCAAATTAAATAATAGTTTATACTCAATAATGTCAGGGACACACAAAACAGATCAGCTTACTTGCAGTAATGTGTTTTGGAGATTTTCCTTTTTCTTGGTTTCTTCCTAGGAAGAGGAATGGAGAGTGAGAGAGCATATTGTATTTGCTGAAACTATAATAATTTACCAAGGAATACTATTAATGAGAAAAAGACTTTGTATTAAATTATTTCCTGATCCAAAAGAAAAGAAAAAAGAAATGGCCATTTTAGGTTTTCCTCGTTTCTTTAACAGAGAAAACCTTTTCCTTCTGCTGGTTATTTTGCCATACCTCTATGCTGATTTTACAAAATTACAGAGTAAACATTATTAGAAAAACAGCTTTCTTTAGTATTTTTCCATTAAAGTGGTTGTTTCTTAAGTTTTGAAGTTGCAGAATACCAAAATAATGTATGTGTTATTTTTGCAAATATTGCATAATATCCCTAGGGCAGAAAAAAAAATCTGCTTTGAACCCTATGGATTAAAAAGAAACAATGAATGCTTCCTATTTAGAGCAAGTGTCTTCCAGAATGGCATTGCAGGCATATTGCAAGGACTATCAACATGAATAAAGGATGTTCTCTTAGGTTTCTGAGAATAGCCACCGAAGAACTGTGTAGTAATTTTCAAGTAACTGAAGAAAATTAACTCTTGACTTGTTTCTTTTGCAGGCTTGACAGGGAGATTGGCTGGGTTGCGTAAGTTAAAGATTTCTTGAAGACTTGCGAGCGTGAGTCGCAGGACAGGGGTATTAGTAAGCTTATCTTTGTGGTAGTATATGCGTTTTTTTGCTTTACTTCAAAAGAATCCTAAAACCTATGGCATCAAGGACAAGAACTGTCTTAAACAATCAGTGAAATGATTGCTGAAAATACGGGTTTTTCCTCCTAACTGGATGCTGAAAAACTGACTTGGTAGATGGAACCAATTTGGACGTGATTCCTTAAAAGAGGAGGCTGCATATTATGATTGCCCTGAAAAACCCGACATGCTATTATTTGTTTTTATTGAATTGCTCATTTAGGCAAACTAAATCTCTCTTTAGAAACTGTATTTTTTTTTCTGTACAGTCTTTAGTAAGTCCACATTTCTTGTGCAATAGACCACTTAAAATGCTGCTTTACCCATAGACCGCTTACCTTGTCTTTCATTATCATCTCCAAATCTCTCTGAGTGTTATAGAGATGGGACCAAGGCAGATAGTTACTTGTGCAGTGTTTATGGCGTGCTCCTGCATTTACAGTGCTTTTGTGTGCATAGATACAGAGGTTGTTGTTTTCCTTTGTTTCTAAACCAATGGTATCTTAGAGTAAAAAAAATAAAATAAAATGGGATAGTCTGCTCCTGAATTCAAATGGTGCTGCAAGAAAACATTTTATTTGTATGCACTGTGTAGACCATACTGTTTTTCTGCCCTATTTGTACAGGATATGTGCAACAATGCTGTAGAATATATATTATGAGATAATGATGAATAACTATGGCGAGAGTCCCAAAGATCCTATTACTTGTGTGTGAGAAAATGGACATTTCACCACTCATCGTTATGAGAGAAGAATTAGGCTGATACTGAAAATTCTGTATAAATATATAGAAAAAAAGAGAGGGAATGGTGGAATACTATATAAACAAGAAGAAAAAAAATTTTTTTAAACACAAATTTCTCTTCTGTTCAGATGTACTAGCAAGGTTAATCAGAGAAGGCAACTGAAAGGAACATAGTCTCTTCATTAATTTATTTAATTCTTTCTTATCACAGAATTCCTCTCATGTGCCCAGACTGCCCTCCAAGTCTGTTCCCTTAGCCCAGGCCCCCAAAGACTCAAACCCTTCGGCACAGGGTCGTGTGCAGGCAGTGGCTCTAGGGGTCGTCTCCGGATGACAGTGGAAAGAAGAGGCTTGAGCAGACCCAAGTACATACCAAATGGCAGCGGGATGGATGTGGCACTGGAGTGGCCTCCTTGGTGGTGTCATCCCCCACGTGAGCTGCCAAATCCTGTGATGGCACTGCACAGCTGGCAGCCAGCGAGCGAGGAGGGCGGTTGGGGAGCGCGCGGGTTGCTGAGCCTCCGCTGTGGCAGGTCTGGTGGAGCAGTCTCGCGAGACCTGTGGCGAGGGATTTGCTGCTCTTGAGCCCATGCTGTCACCTGCGTTCCCGCAAACGGAGCAACCCCAGGCTCCGGGACCTCAGCCAAAGTGAAACAGGGTCAGTTTTTCAGGAGCATTTGCTTTGTTCTGTGCCACCACTTGCATCACTAAATAGCCGGTGAGTACAAAACGTGATGGTGGGAAGCCTCAACGCACTGGATGAACTGATGGGTCAGAGGTAGGGAAGGTCTGGCTAAATTGTCCCTCTGGCTAGAAAAGTGAAGGATGGGAGCAAGCTCCAGGGGGATCCTTTGAAGAAAGAGCATCTCTTTATTTCCCTCGCAGGAAATAAGCCCCAGGTTCAAGCTGGCAAACATCCTGGGTTCCAGAGCCCTCACTCGCGTGGAGGATGGATTTATATCAGGGAATAGTATTTCTCTCATACTAAATACTGACATGTGGCCAGGACTCCACTATGAAACATAAGCAATTCCTGTAACAACAGGGATTGTTCCAGATCCTTTGACACATCATTAAACCATAATTTGACGCCCTCCACACAGACAGTTCTAATAATTAATTATGCTAGGGTATTTCCTCGGTGGTGAACTGTCCTGTACCCTGTGCTGCTCACTGACAGGCGGTAAAATGCCCATCAGTCTTGTCATAAAAGGCCTTCCTGTCTTCCAGAAAAGCCCAGCTGAGGTGTTGGGTAAGTCCTGGGGAGTCCAGGCACAATCAAGGCTGGAAGAACCAGACTGAAGGGATTAGTGGGACACAGAAAGAAAGATGGGGGCAGGAGGAGAAGGATGCCCAATGACTACTGCTGAGCAGAGGGAATGCTGCGAGGTACCTCTATCAGAGCAGGATATAGGCTCAACCTTACAGCTCTTCTGCCTCTTTACCAAACTGCTGCAAATGGGAGGCACTCCCTGCTCCTGCTCACACTGATCCAGCTCCAGAGCGAGTGAACCTGGGCTTAAATCTGGGTCACATAAATGGTTCCTCTGTAATCAGCTATCCAAGGACCCTGACGTTTATCCTCCCAGACCTTGAATTGAATCCTCGAGAAACATAGTGCTAAAAAACAAAGTGTTGCTGAGTATTATAGATTGTCTCTAAGAGCAGAGTTGCTTGATGGTTACGTTTAGTGCATCGTTTTTATGAGTGAATTTGAGTCTAGTAATTTGTAATCCATCTCCAAAAACAAAACCAAAAAACACCTACCCAACCCAAACCCTCAAAAAACCCTAGTGTTTGCTTTTCTTTTTATCCTGCTGAAATTTTTGCTTGTTTATTTTCTGAGCAGTACATCCTAAATACTACTTTCCAGTGGTAACAGCATATAAAAGCAAACCAAAATTACAGTCCAATTAACCTACTAAGACTATAATAATTGCTGTGACTCACAGTTATAAATTCCTGTTTTTTGCCTTGAAAACCTCTTGACACTAATTGTTCTACATACTCTGTTAGAACAAGTTGATTGTTACTGCTGCTGTTTAAAAAAGAATTTTTTCAGTATTTTTTAAATTGCTTTGAATGCAATTTAATTTTGAAATTCTCTTTTTGAACTTTGAAAGTCCAAGGATTTAAGAGAACTGAGTCTTCAGTATAGAATTTAAAAAAATCTGTAAAATATGCAAATGGATACTGTAGTGAGAACACCTGTGGAAGACCTGGTGAGCAGGCAGTGACTGGCAGAGTACGTGGTAGCAGCCCCAGCATGCGAAAGTACTCACTGACCAAATTCCCATCCGGGCCAGGCAGGCATACTCCAGTTTGTCAACAACGTCGAGCTGCTTGCCAGACAGTAGTTTCTCAAGGCTAGCACAGCTGAGATAAGGAAATAGTTTTAGTAGATTTAAGGGGCCCTTAGGAACAACAAGTTGAGTCTCACCAATGTGTCTGACCTGTGCCTCCAGCAGCCTCCCATCGGTGACCCCTCCACACGGTTCCCGGGACTCCTCATGCAGTCTGTAGTGCAAGTCCTTCATTAAACCTATCCTGTTTAACCCCTTATGAACCTTGAGCGTCTCTCTCTGCTGGTATCTGACTCTCTCTTGCCCGCCTTGCAGTCACAGATACCAATTCCCTACCTTGGTTTGATCCCTGAAGCCTTCTGTCTGGTGATGCAGTTAGCATGCTGTTATCCACTGTTGTTTGCCAATGCAGTACTCCCTTTAACTGCATTTCCTGTTCTAACCTCATGGCTTGCTTTCACCATTTGTAATTTATGAGCCATTAAAGATGTTGTTTGATGTAGGTGCAGCACAGTACAGAGTAACTACTGCTGTAAAACACGAGCTTTGGCAGCATCAATCAAATGAGCCTCTGTGCATAGTAATGTGAGTTTGAATGATATCTGTGAGAAAATGTTTAACTCATGACTCCTGTGAATGCCAAATATCCATATAACTAAGATACAGGTAATGGTAGTGAAAATCAGAACTTTGATTCTCATCAGCTGTCAAAAAACAGGCTCTGACTGTGGAGGTTATGAGCCTGTGATGAAAAAACTCTTCTCCAACTCCAGCTGTTGGCTCGTTCGTGATAATTATAAGCGCTGGGAATTATCAGAGGACTTTCTCAGTAATACCAGTTATTGACTCAACAAGAATAGCTCATCAAAATCAGGCCTATTTACTACCAATGAATCATTTTTGATAGGATGGTTCTGAAGTCCACAGTGGTGTTTTTAAGACTGCTGACAGAGGAAAGGCTGGAGCAGAGTAGCAAAGGTAGATGTTCACTACACATGTAGATGACCCTGTCCATGTCTGTTTTCTAAAACAAGCTGTAGCTTGCACCCACCCTAGCTGATTCCCGAGTTATTCATTATTCTTGGCTTAGTGTGTTTCCTTTTTCACCAGCTTTGCTGAAAGACCCTGTTTTATGCCAGACTGCTCTGTATATGGGTTGTAGTTCACTGTGCGATAGTTAGAGCTGTTTGGGTTAAATCAGAGACTGTAGGGACTGTTCTCTAGTTCCACTGTTGTGTGTGTGCTTCTCTACCGCGTCTTCAGTAGTAATGACATTTGAAGGTGCTTTAAAATATCTGATTTTTTTTCCCTGTATTCTGATGTGTCATAGGCAGCAGGTGTCTCTTTTTTTTCCATCAAGAAGTTAATTTGAACATATTCGTAACTAATATGTCAGGTTTTTAAATAGAGCCTTGGGGGGAAGGCCCATAGGTTTCAATCAAGAAGAAAAACTCTTCACTTTCTTAATGCTTATGTTATGACACACTGTTAAAAAAAAATTATAAAGACACTCAGATTAAAACCTGCTTGTGCCACTCCAGTCCCATTTATGCAAAATTACTAGCAATAAAAATATTTCTTAAGAGGTAGCTCTTAATATTTCTTTTTTATGCTCTCTATAAGTGTAGATAGTTTCATTGTATAGTCTGAGAATATAATAAATATTCTTAATTTGCTCTGTGTGACCCTTTCCTCTTTTACATCTTATTTCTTTTAAAATTATATCTCAAGTAATAAAAATACAGCAACAAAAAAAATGCCCCAAACCAAGTGGTGCATGTATAGGCCAAAACTAATTATTCCTTTTCTTCCCTATCCCATGTGGGACAATCCCATGGTGGATTTCAAGGACATGTAAAAGGCTAAGTCACTCCTTAAAATGGTATTTGAGCCCGAGCTGCCTGGTAAAGGTGCCTGCAGAGGTTCTGACTAGGTCATGCAAGTTGTGCTCTCTGTAGATCAGTCTCTCAGGTCAGTGTGGAAGTGATGCAGACTCCCAGCTGCCTCTCTGTGCAATGCTTGTGCTTCTTCAGAAGCCCAGCTGAGATAAGAGCAGAGCTCGGGCTGCTTGGCCCCCCTGTGCCTGGTCCCTGCATAGGTTGCAGTAACAGCCATAGCAGATTAATGTAGCCAGTGCATTGTGCTGTTGCTGACACTGGACATCAGCATGAACCACAGAGGAAGGTGTAAGAAATCTTGAGCACAAAAATTTGGAACAGCCTATTTACAGGGAAATTGCATTTCTCATCCCTTTTGGTAAGAGGTTGAAAAGTGAGATTTGGTCCCATTAGCTTTTGGATTTTTATATAAGTTTTCTAATGATTTTGCTATGGTGCAATTCTTTTTCCAAATACTTTTTTTCATATCTTTTGCATTTGCTTCTTTTCAGTTACAGAGTGCTTTCTTTAGCATGTGAATATATCTCTCAAATTTCAAGTACGTGTAGAGTTAGCCATCAGCTAGTCCGTGAAGTGTGGAGTGGCTTTGCGCATGCTGAAGTCATTGGCAAAGCATTAAGTTGCTTCAGTGAAGCAACAGCATTGGCCAGTAGTATTAAGTAGACCTTCAGTCTGTATTGCTTGATGTGGCTTGGAACAAAAACTTTGCCATCTAAATTGCCATAATGTATTTTAAGCATTTTGTCTCATATATCTTGTATTCCATGTGAAAGAAATGTGCTTAGCAATTAATTTTGCATAGAATACGAATGTATAAAAAAATACTTATAGTATATTGTAGTTTCCCTGCTGAGACAGACTAGATTGGGCTCTTTTATAATTGCTGCAGAGGACTCCGTTATAATTGGATTTATTTTCAATAAACTTGATCATTCTACTCATTTTATATTTTGCTGCACCTTAAGTATCCTAATTATCCTTTTTTACTAATAGAAGTTGTTTTGTTTCTTGTTTTATGCTGTCTATTTCATCGTACTTTCTTTTTTATTACTTTTGAACAAACTATAGCACACAGTTTGCCATCTGTTATGATCTTTTTCTTAGAAAAACATTTTTTTCTTTACAATGTGCTAATTGCTCTTACTTTCTACTAGAGAACTTCCATTATTTTATGTATCTGCTTCAAACCTAAGAAAAAGGGCTCTGTTTGATTCTCCCTCCATCCTTCTCTTCCTTCCCCTCTCCCTTCCTCTTTCCCTCTCTCTGTTTATTGTGTGTGTGTGTGTGTGTGTGTGTGTGTGTGTGTGTGTGTGTCCAGTGAGATTGAAAATTGATCTAGTGCTTTGCAACCAGTCAACTATGTGACCACAAATCATTTAAAACTTAATTTTTAGAAATTGCCTTCCCTTTTCAGCCATTCAGTTGAGCTGTGCTGTCTTTGACATGTTTGCAACCATCTTGACATCCTGGAATATGGGATAGAAGGAAGCCATTGGGCTGAAGTTTCACACTCTTAAGGTCTATCCAGTATACGTCACTGCCTTGAGTGGGATTAGAATCTGACTTTCAGTGGTTTTTCCTTTAATGTAAAGACAGAAACGAAGTTGTAGATAAAGTTTTTCCACTATTGCAGCCATTTTACCAGGATTTCTGCTCACTTCAAGGAAGGCATATAGCAGAGAAACTGCTGAGATTTTGGGGTGCTTTTTTGCATACATACATTCTTTTAATGAAAGGAAACATCAGTTATTCAAATTTGCTAGGGTAAAAAATGAGTCTTCGGTTAGAAGTCATGGAACGTGCTTACACAATTGATCATGCGTCTGATGATCGCCTAAGCTAAATTCTCATAAAATTATTCATGTTCTCTCTTAGGGGCCCAACTTCAAATATCACACATAGTTGCCCATTTTTTATGATAATATGAAACATATACACTTTTGTATGCTTTTAGGCTAAATTCTTCCACCAAAGAATGCAGGACTGTGCTCCATATGGAGGCGCACTGAGGCTGGACTCAAAATGAGTGTACCATGCCTGCCACACTTGGGCTTTAACCCTTCTTTTGTTGCAAATCAGGGAGTTAAACACTTGAAAATCTGAATCTTGGTGCTTTCTAAAGTGAGAGAGAAGTGCATTGCTCAGCCCTCCTTCAGGGCAGTTCTGCTTGCAAGTGACATAGGAAGTTGTATCCAACAGACTTAAAGTGTTTGAAAACAAAATGCAACCACCAAAAGCAGCTTGCAGGGTAAATTTAGAGCTATTTTCAGCTTACCAGGTGAGAACTCAGCTTAAAAGTGATAGAACATGAGGAAATCCATCATTTTTTGCTGATGATAATCTACTTGTTCCTGGGGACCAATGCTTATTTTACTGGTTTATTCTGCATTATTCCATCAGAGGATGTTAAGCATTCAGACACTAGTGAGCTATGTGCTAACTCCCCTGGTTGCACAAAATATAATTTATTATCCCCATTTTGCAGGTGGGAAAACTGGTGTTGCATGCTGACAACAAATGAATCCCTCAGCGCTATAGCCAAGAAAAGAGCCCAGACTGCCTGAGTCACCTCTCCGCTTTCACCTTGTCATGCAGTGATGGGTATGTCATGTTCCTGTCATTGATTAAAGTGACAACACAGCCGTGAATATCTGGCATGGTGGGAATGAGTGTCTCTGCACTTACTACTTAGCTGCTTCTTTGAGATACTATCCAGAGACATTGGAAGGTGTTCATAGTTGTTGCCGAGAAACAGAACAAAAGGCGCTGATATTTTAATTCTTGTTGTGAGAACATTCACAGCTGTCAAACCTTTCTGAGCCTTCCTGGGAAACAGTTAAATTTGGTTCGCTTCTGAGTGCTTGCAATTAACACTATCAAACAGTATGTCATTTAAAGTTGATTGATGAAGCAGTTGCTTCCATGGGTGTACCACTTAATAGGGACGGGGGCTATAACACAGTCCTTTCTTTAGATCTGTCCTCTGGTCGTGGGGGGCATTTCCCATGGAGGCCAAACTTTGGTGAGCAAAATCTATTCCAGGGAATAAGCACTAGGTGGCATGAGTCATTTTATGGGCACTTCAGTATTTCAGCTAACTCCATCTGTTCAGTATACTAATTACAAATTCAGCCACAAACACAATTTAGAGCCATATCATAAAGAGTTAGCTGGAAGTGATTTGTATCCATGTGTACTGTATGTTCTTTATTCCTCACACCATGCAGCTGTTACGTTTGTTGAATGTTCCAGGCTCAAACTGGGGCAAAACAGTGAATTTACTGAGGCTGTTTTGTGTAAATTGTGCTGTTTTGTGTGGTTGTACAAAGACATGGTATCTGCACATTTGGGGAACTGTTGGAAGGACAGAACTGAAGAGAGGAATTGCCTTAATACTGGCTTAAAAGCATCCAAGACCTAGATAATTCTATACATACATATCTAAAAAAGCTTGTAACTACTACTGCTAATGTTTTCAGTAATCATCATTAAATATGTAAACTGGGTAAGTTAACAACAGTGCTTTTCTTCTGTCATTTTAAGGATTACAGTGATTGCTGAAAACAAGGGTAATACATGCAATTTGTAGATTGAGACAAAGGTACAAAGATCTGGATGCCCAAAGCAGTCCAGTGGACAATATTTGTTCCTTCCTCAAGGCCTGTTTCTTTTTTTCAGTCCAATGACTACTTCATATAAAACCCAGAAACAATCTGAATAGGGATTGTAAATCTTATCTTCCACTCCTAGATAATTTTCTTAAACAATAGATAGGAGAATTATGTCCCTTCCTTCTACCCATCCCACTCAGCCAGTGGATCTTGACACCCCCCTGCCTCCCGTGAAGTGGAACAGCTGCAACGTGAAGTATTTTACAATACCCTTTTCTTTACCACTTTTCTTCCCTTATGCACACGTATATCTCTCTGTCCTTTAACCCAGAGAGTTCAAAGATGTGGGCTGGACACATTTGCCAGAGAAGGGAATTGGACTGGGACTTTGAATCCCACAAGGTGGAATGCAGCTTTCTGTAGCTTGAATAAGGTACCTGAACCCTGTAGAGAAGCTGTATTTGTAAGTCATGCCTCAGTTCTCAATCTGTCCCTGTTGCTTAGCTCTAGCAGCTCACATTTTGCTTTTTAGCTGTTCTGGATCCCATTCAGATGTGTAACTTTTCATGGACACTGCAGGGGCTCAGGGTCCCTGATGGAAAGTTCTGCTGCTGGGCACAGGTACCAAAAACCCCCCCACAGAGAATCCCATGGTTGTAATACTAGCAAGCTTTCCTTTTTTATTCACTAGTGGATGTCTGGTATCTGAAATCTCATGAGGGTGATAGTACTTTCCTTCCTCATGTACATTTCTGGGATGCGGTATGCCCATTTTTTCTTCTGCCTGACACTGCAGTAGGCTTTCAAACCTAAAAGCTTATGGCTTGGTTGAATGTCTTTACTACTAAGTTATTAGGTATTCTAGAACAAAGCTTTCTGGATGTCTGTTAAGTTTCTCAGCTTGAAGATGTTCCCAGGCCCAGTAAATACTGAAATTTTATACGTCTTCTATATTGTAGATATTAACTTCAGAGGGGGAAACTGATACAGCCACTTCAACATACACTGTTCAAAGATACCAAGCGAGTCAATGGTTGGATTTGTGATTTCCCATCCCCTACCTCATAAATATTTAACTAGTAATGTGTTCCTTTTAGAAAAAGGTAGAATTTTCTGAAGAGCACTAGACTCCTGCTCATGTTGCCTCCCACCCTTTCTTCCCAACTCTTGCTTCTAAGGATATAACAATTTATGACTCATTATTTACTCTGTTGCATCACTGTAATGTCAGTATTTTAGGTTCACAATATCACCGCAGAGAATTTCAATTATCAATTTAAACATATGTTTGGAGTATTATGGGTACATCTTTTTGCAGGTTTACACATTGATTCATTATATTGTCATCGAAGTATGCAATAAACACATCTCTCTCATTGTGAGAAATAAACTTTTATCTTGGAAGGAACAAGTATTTATTTGACTTGTTGTGTTTTGATGAGCTAAATTACCTAGTTCGAAGAGTCCCAAATGTTAAAACAGATTTTTGTATGAAATGTGAGTCTTTCTCTTGGAAACCTTCAGAATTCTGTCTTCCATTGAAATCAGCTCTGTACCAACTCCCATCCATTTAACTTTGATCATGTGTACTTCCCTGAGATTCTGTTCCAAAATGCAAAACAACAAAAATGTACTTAATGTAACAATAAGCTGGGAAATACCTTCTTATGTTAGAAAAGTTTTCAACTGATTAAGAGAAAAAGAAATTAACTGCAAGGAGACAAACTGAAATAGAGATGGAGAGTGAAAGGTTAGTGCATTAGAACAGTAAGGCCATGGGTTAAAAAGAAACAAACAAGCAAAATGCCTAATGACATATTTTCAGATTTTTTGCATTGGTATCTGTATAAGGGACCTTAATTTCCAAAGAGCCTGCTGGCTTCCAGAGGAGCTATTGAATGTCTAAGACTGTTCAAAGTCAAGCTAATAAGAATACTTCTTTAAACATTCTTCCTTTACCCTTTTGTAAATTGTAGCAATCAGCTGCCTTCACACTTGAGGTTTTTACAGAATTCCTCTATCCTCACACTCTCACAAACAGCAAATGTGGAAAAGCTGAGAAGTGGCAGGAAAGAGGAGAGAAATTTCTGAAAACTTTCAGAGCAAACAAGTTGCTTGATATCTAGTATTCTCAAATCATTCAGCAAGTCAGTTTATTTCCAAAGGATAGACCTCATTTTGCTACACCAGCTTCTAAACCGTGGATCTTATAGGCCAAAGATACTGTAACAAAGAACAAGTAGATAAAAGTTCATCCCATCTAAGTGTAGACAGGATGGTCAAAGGACTGAAACTTCTGAATAAGGAACATTGGTTATTTAGGGATTAGGAGTCAATCTCTGCTCCCACATCTGGTTATTGTGGAAAAATCAAGGCACTTTGTTATAATTGTGATATGGGGGAAATTAAAGCTACACTTTTGGTGTAGCTGACTATCAGGACTGTGCCTATGTTCATACCCAAAGTATATGGTCACCAGTTCACTGGGTGGTCCGTGTGCTCCCCAGCTAGTCTCTGCATAGATGAAATGATGGACAGATTCAAAACAATGGACGGACTTGTGCCAAAGTGACTGATTAAACTCCTAGTTGGCTTCACGCCAGGGCTGTGACTAGTTGTTACAAGAGCTCTTCAGGTAGGAGTTTCATACTGTCTCGTAGATTCCCCCAGACAGCTCCTGCTGTGCATAGGCCAATTGATAAGCATTGTTTATATGCTTAAATGTGCTGATTAACATCCTGGGTGGAGAATCTAGCTGTCCCAGAGACTTCCTCAAGTGGTTCCTGCTGTAGAGTTGATCAAAGTGTACATAGGTAAGATACTTCTAGATAGATGACAGAAATTGTTCCTGCAGATGCAGAAATGGTCACAAAGGGCAGTCTTTTGCACAGAGTTAAGAAAATTAGAATATATTTTGTTTGTAGTTTAAGGTAATCTGTAGAATTGGATCATGCATCCACTCAAGTGGTCCCCATGGCCCAACTGGATTATAAGAATTTACTCTTTATCCAGTTGGGGACCCTTGAAACAAAGATTCCTATCAGCATCCAGACAGCCGCTGACTGTCCTATTTGAGAGACTTGATTCCCCACCTGAGTGTTATCCTATACAAAAGATCCCAACAAGTTGGTAGTTTTGCTTTTTAAACATTTTTTCTGTGAATACCTGTGGAAAAGTACACACCCTGACCTCTTTCCATTTCATGCTGGGACAAAGCCCAGCTGTGTGCCTTCTCCTTTGCCTATGCTTTGATTTCTGTAGGGGGAAAAAAATGAACGTGAGGCTAGGAGGAAGTCAAGGTGCTCTTCAGTGAGTATTCTCATATGCATAACAAAGAAATGGAAAGGTAAGATGTGCTGCAGAGCGTAACTGCCTCACAGCATCAACTGACATTTTATCTCTCTCTCAACGTGGCTCTAATGTACATAGGGAGAGAGAGAGAGACATCTGCACAGGATGTTTCAGATAAATGGATATACCATTTTCTTAGTAAGCAAACTGCTCAGAATTGCTCCTACTGCAAAGGGAAGAGTCAGGATGTTTGCAACGGGGAGGAGGTAGTAATTGTTGGCAGTGGATGGGAAAGGCAAAAGAATGTTGTTGTTCTCTTAGAGTCAACAAAACCCAGTTTTACCTTCCACCAGTAGAGCACGGAGCATGGGCAATAGTCTCTTAGCCAAAGTGGCTGAAAATAGGCGAGTTGAATTGAAGCCTTACTGAATTTAAGGCCATAAGCTGCCCTGGGGCAATGGACACCCTCTTCCTTCCTTTGAAACCTAGCAGGTGATGGCAAGGGAAATTGAAGAACCACTGCCTGATGCTGGGAGAAATGTTCAGACCCCAGAAGAGAACATTGTGGTTCAGAACAGAGCTAGTCAAATCAAGGTGAGAAGTACTTCGCAAACATTTTCTCAAAAAAAAAAAGTACCAATGTTTTTTGTTATATGTTGCTTCAGACTCCTTAAGATTTGGGAGGATTCCCAAGTGAGAAGTGTGCTGCAAACAGTTACTTAATAAGAAATTAATTTGGGGATGTACTTGAATACTCTTGGTTTAATTTGTCAGTCTACATAATCCTATTTTCAAATGTTTCAGGCTTTCAAGAAAGGAAAAAACCCACAATGTCATAGGACGAAAGACAGTCAATAGTGAACCATCCAAGTCAATGTTTCATGGACAACCATAAGGTGACATTTATATTAATAAACTACTTGGAAAATATTTACTCATTATATAAATACATACATATACATATATATATGTACGTATATATGTATCCACAGAAGTTGGAACCGATTTATTAGTCATATGCAAACAGAAGAAAAGAGCGACATTTACACATAGTATTCATAGAGAATGGTTTGACTAGCTCTAAAATAAATACCAATTTTTAGGAGGTTTTGGAAGAGATTTACTACGAAAAGGGAAAAAAATCTCTTAGAGCAATTGGATTTCTTGTAGGCAGAAGAAGAGTAGGTTTTAATTATGTTGTACTAATGCCCAGTCTGGCCCCACAACTGTAATTATAGTAATCAAACACTATTTTTTTTATACCATGTCTTTTTTTGCACTAGTCTCATGAATACTGAATATTTACAATTCAATCTACAGGTTTTAGTGTCACATCGGCAACAGCTTTTTTAATTATTTAATTAACTACTCCACTTAGCAACTTGTATATCATTTGGGAATAATGCAACAGAATTGCTGGAAAGTTATACCACCTCCTCGGGTGCTGCTTCATTCCAGAATAAACCTGACTGTTGTTATTTTAATCAGTTTAACAATCTTATATGACATTTGAGTTCACATTGAACAGTTTCTTTTTTAGTGTTACACATGACAGTGAATTCTAGTTTTAAGATCCTTATACTGATACACTTGTGTACTATATGGAAGATTAGGCTATTTGGTTTGATTCATGATTACCATTTTTTCTTAAGCAAATTTGTACCATGTTTTTATTAAGAGATATGACCCAGACTTACAGTTTAGCTGTATCTTTAAAATAAGATTCAGTCATATTTCAGAGCGTAGATTCTCTTCACTCTGTAAGAAGAACCTTGAGATTTGCAAAATTTAGAGGCATTATTAATTTTGCAATTACATTAATAAGTTTTAACAAGAAGGAAGTGCTTGCTAAATTCTTGAATCACATGTTAGATCACTCATCCTTAATTGCTTCATTTCGAGGGCTGCAGCATGGATATACAAATGGACAGAGCAGCAGATGCAGTAATCTAAAAACATGAAGGTACTTGTCCTGTTCCTTGCTGTGGGGAACAGTTGAATTGTAAGACCAGAAAATCATCCAGTTCTCAGTACGTGCTAGATGACTGAACATTTAATCACTGGTCCATAGGAAGAGAAAAAAAATATAATTAAAAAAATATATATGGAAAAGGCATATACTGATCAGCTGTAGCATTAAATTTGGTGAGGTTTGCTGGAAGTAAAAAAGATAATGCTTGTGCAGTATCAGCTCTGCAGTATTCTAACTCTGAAATTTTGCAGCTGTGAGTTGCTTTGCCTTGACAACAATTCAAAATGCCCTGTTTGTTTTGGAAAAGGCCAAATCACTGCAGAAATCCACGATCCTCTGCCTACTTGGAAGGAGAGATGCTGAGGCTGCAGATAATTTGTGCTTACCAGGCTGATGGGTGGAAGGAGTCTTGAAAAGTAGACTAATAATAATGAAAAATAGAATTCTAGCATTTTAGAAACTAAACAGTTTTAATGTAGTGTTGTTACACATGTAGAGAGTTGGGCTTTTTTGCAGCTGAAGGATTATTTTGCTACTGGCTCCTTTTAATGAGTCAGCCTGAATAGTTAATGGGGCTTCTTAAAAATGTCCACATTAACTAACCATGACCCCTTATCTAGGGCAAGAAAAGAGAACACTTACATTAACGACCCCACTGCCTGGGGAACTTTATTTTCTTTAAAGTACAGAACAAGGAAGGACATTTATAGATCTAGTGGGAGATAATAAAAAGTGCCCGATTTGCATTGAAAGTCAACAAGAGTCCTCTTTGGGCCATTAAAAAGCTTCCCTTTTGTCAGATAATGGGTGTGCACATGAACTGGTGGGTTATGTCATAAAGTTAAGTGTAGGGATAAAGACATTTGGGAGGAAAATGTATAGTGGAATCTTCACAGGCAAATTTTGACTTAGATGAATCATTTTCTGCATCCATAAAATGCCCCATCAGTTGTCAACAGGATAATTTAAGATTGTTCCATTTGTGTCTTGAAAGGCTGGTGGCATGGCTAATCAGTATAGCCTTTCATAGCAGGGTTAGCTTCTATGTTCGATCTTTGTGCAAAACTAAAGCTGTTACTTTTGAGGGGAAAGCTAACAACCTGATTCATTGGAGCTAAGGGCAGCCAACTTATTGATGCCCTCCTTTCATAAGGCCATAGGCACTGCATAAAGAGGTCCAAGGGAGAAGCATGGTTACCCTATGACTATCTTCTGGAAAGAGAGAGAGGCACCTAAAGGGACAGCTGAGCCCTCTGATGAGTTGTATCATCCTTTGTGGATACCTGTCTGTCCACTTCGGTGACAGGGTGCCAATGACCATGAGATACATTCAGTGGATATGTGGGATGACTCTAGGCTGCATGTCCTCTCCTGAATGACTACTGAGAAAGGTCAGAAATAGTGGCTGATTCATCTTCCCACTGAAATTTGGCTTTTATAGTTTCAAAGCCATCTTTGCAGGTAAAAGCAAAAGCAGAATGGAAGCTTACTTTAAAGGAATAATACTGCTACGCTCCATGAGCTTCCTCCTGATCTTTGATTTTTCTCCAAAATCACATATAAATTTACTGGATGGGTAGGCCCTATGGAAAAGGTCTGTTACTGAAGAGAAGGCATTGAATAAAACTAATGCTATTGCTTAGCAGAAATGGTGTAAAATTTAGCAGCACTTTCTGTTTGTATGGGTTTTTTGTTTTTCTGTTTTTTTGTTTTTTTCTCATGAGAAATATATTTCCTTCTCTGTTAACACTTTAAGTTCAGTATTTTTAACTCATTGTATTACTAATTTTGAAGTCAGAGAAGTGACATTGGTTACAGATTCTCTTTCTTTAAAATAATAATAATAATAAATCACATTCTTCAGTACTGGTAACTTTTAAGATTGAAGTGAACTTATTCAGAAAGGCAAGTGTGATTTTTAAATGCTTATGAAACCTTTGGAAGGCATCAGTGCCCTGTAAAAAGACTGCGAGCACAGATATAATCCAGAAGGATTTGAACTATCTCAAAATAACTTTGTTGGTGAAGGGCAACAAGAAACATGCATAAAACAATTTGGGGATTTCTCTTCATCTTTATGAAGCTGGTAAGGTCTATAAATCCATTAATGAACAAGTTTAACACTCTCTTTTGGTTACAATACATTGAATGGCAATTTATCAGGACAGAATCTTTTCTTTAAAAGATATATAAAAGATTTTCAGTTTTTTCCAATCCAAAGAACAGATGTTTTCAGACAGGAACAGAATGTTGAGTTTCATTAGAGACCCATACAATAACTAAGCTGTTTCAAAGAAGTAATTCTTAGCCAAATTGACCATGTGTCTCGTCTTCGCAATGAGACATTTGGGGGTATGGCTTTGAAAGCATCTTATAATAAAAACATTAGAAGGACATGCTTTTCGCTTTGTCAGGGCAATGACTCCCTTTTCATAGTTCATTTTCTGTCAATTGCTGGTTCCCTTTTCTGGCCAAAAGGGATCAGTTGAAAACTTTGTGAAAGTAGTCTCCTCTAATTAAGAAGAGAATAAAGCTATGTGAAATTCAAGAAAAATTTGAAGGGGAATGGATAAATATTTGTTAATTTTTAATGTGCATGAAATTTCAAGGCTAATTCTCAAAATTCTTTTCTGTCCATACTCAGGTTATTGACCTTAACTGTTTTACACACACACACACACACATGCACACACACACACACACACACACCCTCCACAGATATGCTGACACACATGGCATGTATATACACATGTATATATGTGTGTATGTATACATATGTATATATAAGGTGTCCAGATATGTTACATGTGTCACATTTGGATAACTCTCCAGTGTTCAGAGTCAAGGTTATATTTAGCATTTTAATGCTATGTGTTGAAATGAGTTCAGAAATGTAGTATGTTTGGTTTTCATTTCATTCCATGTACTGGCTCAGGTTTACTCAAAATGAAGCTCTGGTTTGAGTGAATACTAGCCAGCATCCTTGAAACTTCACATTCCTTTTAATAAGCACTGCCCGATTTTTCAGGCCTTTCTTCTCCACTGCTTTCCCCCTTCCTTTCGGTTCCTTTGAAGAGAAGAATATGTAGAACGTGCAAGATGCAAAGTTGCAAAAGCTGTTAGAAAAGCTCTGTTGGGTCAGGCCAAAGACTCATTCACTTTGGTAGGTAACCTCTGATAATGGCCATAACTGGATGCCTAAGGAAAAGTATTAGAAGGAAAGCAAGAATATAGTGAAAGTTTTCTAAATGCTTTCTCCATCTGTGTGACTCAAAGTCACCATGTAATCCCCAATCGTTTTCAATTCTCTGAATCTCCCTCCCTCCCTGATACCTTTGTAAATTTTTGGTGACTGCTGTATCTGCGGCAAAAAGTTCCACAGATTACTATGTACCGACTTCATTTTACAGCAAGTTACAAATGCTCTATGAGTTGGGGTGTGTGTTCAGCCCTTCCCAGTAGGCAGTCTCCAATTTCTTACTCAAGAGCAACCAAATAGTGGACAGCACTTTGAAAAGTCTAATATTAAGTAGAAAATCAAAATGTCTTTAAGAAAACAACTACAGTTAAATTCAGACTGTATCAAGGCGATCTGAGATTATCAAGAACAGTGTGAAATTTAATGGCATGTAATAGCTGAGGGGGCAGGTCAACTGATCCCTTCTGTTTCACAGATTCAGTTACTAGCTTTTTGTTCAGTAAGATGCCTTAAGCGTATTTTCTTCCATCCATTTTGATGCTATTTTAAAGAATATATACTGAAGTTGCCAATACACTAAGAAATTAGTGCAAATTCAAGTGGACAAGGCATAATGTGATTATATCATTTACCAGTTCCTCCTTTGTTCCTTTGCTTCTCTTGACCCACTCTTCTACATTCAGCTTAGGGATTAAACACATTTTTATTCCTTTTTACACTAATACACTGGACCAAGTTAAAGAATGGGAAGTAACACACTGATACATTTGTGAAAATGGCAGGAAACAAGTATAAGCTTGCCTGGGGAAGTCTAAAGAGAGTGTAAAGGGAGTTTAGTGTAATATGCATGTTAATAAGTCAGAAGATGATGCCCATTTATATCATTCTAATGTCTTCAATTCATTTCTGAAGTTGGTCCCCAGTGAGGAGGCTTAATTTAAAAAATAGAAATGCTCTCCAAGTTCCTGAAGTCAAGGAGAACACAATTAGCATTACTTGCCAGATGAGCCCACTGATTTTTTTTGAGAGTGCTGGCAGAAGCGCGGGTGCTGACACAGCACCTGGGGGGCGAGACCTCCCAGGGAAGTGTCCTGTCAGTTGAGCTTTATTGTCACCGTTCTCAGCTGTAGAAGTTGTAGAGTGGCCAACTGTTCTTTGTGCTCAACATAAAATATGAAAAAGCAACATTAGCACTGTCATTGAAAGAAAAAATCCCCCACACCAAAGTGTTCAGTGGTCCCTACTGTCATTATGATGCAGTGGCCTACATTATAGCCAATGCTGTATTTTCTAGGCTGAGGACAGATGAAAATGTTGGTGTCCAAAATTCTGTGTTAAGGTAGCTGTTGGCAAATATTGACATTGTAACACTGACTCCTGTCCCTGTAATATCAAGACTTTTCATTTAAATTAAAAATGTACCTCCTTCTCCTCCTTCTCTTCTTTCTCCTCCTCCTTTCCTTGTGGGAAACTAGTCATGGAGTAAGTTTTTCTTTTTATCTTGCCATTCCTCTTTCAACCCAACTCCGAATGTTACTGACTAAAAGTTAGCATGTGCTCTGATTTGAATATGCTCTGCAGAAGAAGTTTAGCTCATGTAGATCTTGGGAGAACAATTTTAAATGTTTTTCCTACTTTTAATCACTTTTATAGTATGTTTGTTTTTCTAGAATATTCCTGCCAAAAGGTTTCCTTGCATGAAGTGAGGAAGATCAGTTGTTATTCAGAACCCATTTCTACATGTGAAAATAAAGCTACTTCCATGTCAGCACAGGTATTTATACTCTATGATCCATGTAGTTTCCCTTCAGTTTACCTGGGGTTTCAGTCATCTGGTCAAGCAGCAGAAATACTGCTCTGATTTAGGCAGGTGGTTACCTGAGTCTGGTCATTTCAAGTCCATTTAGCCATCTACCATGTAATCTCTTCATGACGGCTATTTCTCCTCAGCTTGCTTTATGCTGAGAGAAAGAAGTGTTCACTTTTAGGGGTGACACCAACTTGGGGTCAGGACAAGCTGTGCACTAGCCTCTGTTTGCTGTCCTGATTATAATAAATATCTGCATAAAACTCCATTTAGTCATCCTAGCCCTATTGCCACAAGCACTGTTGAAATTGGGTAGTTTGCAATGTCTGCACAGTTGAAATCTTATTTGCATAACGTTTGAAAAGTTATGCTCAATAATGGCATAAAAGTCAATTTTTATTGCAGGATAATTTGCACAAATGAAATGAGATTAAATTAAATTGGTTAAAATGTTCACTATCCTGTAACTGCACATCTTCAGCAGTATTGGTTGAACTGGTAATAACTGATAATCTCAGAACAGCTATCAAGGACAGTGTGGCTACGGAGATTGAAGCTTGCCCTGCTATCTGAAGAAAAGGAATCACTGCTACAGGCTTAATGTATACTGGAGGATTTAGTGGGTTTGCAGAGTAACTGCCTTTGCAGTTATGTTGGTGTTCTTCATGTTATGAGCTGTCATGTAACTTAACAGTAAGTACGACTGTTTTCTTAAATCTTCTCTTCTTGTGTTTTGCAACATTTCAATGTTTACTATATTTTTATTTTTTACTTCTTAGCTTATTGTCTCTGTCATGTCTGAGATAAGAGAAGTCTTCCTCTCACACTGAAAAGCCTGACTTCCATTTTGTACTTGGCTTATTTGACAGAAATGTTTGTCAATAGCACTTTGGCAAACCTGGTTTTGTTTTTCCTAACCCGAATGTTGTTTCATCAAACCATTTGAGGTAATGACTTTGAAGCAAAGCACACCCATGTAAGGTAAAAGTTTGTCTGAGGCACAATAGAGTATTTAGTGCTACTGGAATGATATGAAGCTCAGTGACATCTTTGCAAATAAAGGTACGTCACAGGTACATCCCATTTTCTTTTTTCATGGAAGAAAGCTGAGTTCAATTAACTGGCGAGCAGTTCATAATTTGCTATAGCAGTTATATCGCAAGTTGGAAGAAATTGCTAGATCAAAGATTGTAGGGATAAGCTCTGCTCAGCCCTGACTAACCTAAATTGTTTGTAATTTGGTAAGCAAGAGCTAATAGGTTGTTTTGTGAGCAGGAAATGAAGCCTGGCTTGCACTGTTTAGCCTTTCCTTTACTGGGAGCACTGAGTAGATATGCCCTCAAAATGCTTATCGGTTTTTGCAGAACTCCTACAGTGATTTCATCCTTTTTGTATAAAAAGCAGTTATACTGAATTTCTCTCAAATTTGGATTGGAGTGGCCAGTGGGTTCATAAATTATGGGGGAGGACGGAAGAGGATAGGAAGACACTATGATACGTACGAAGCAGCATTCACTCTAGGAAATACGTATGAAATAGCGGTGGCTTCTTTTAAAAGATAGCAACCAGATTAAGCCATGAAATTATGAGAGTCTTAGTAAGAGCTGACACATTCCAAGATAAAAGTTATGACCAGAAGTTAGGTGTAATGATAGGGGGGCTAAGGTTTTTTGTGTGCTTTTCCAACCTCCCCCCCGCACACTCCCAAAATGTTTTATAAGCCAGAGAGTCCTGTTTTGGGGTGACCATAATGAATTTTGAATTATGTTAAATAGTAGGTTCAACTTAAGAAGAGAGAATGTGGATACATTTCAGAAAAGCTTGAAGAGCTTTGAGAATTTCGAAATGAAACGCTGATTTTTAGTTTCAAATGACATGTTCATTGAGAAAATTCTTTAATGTTTGTTGTAAAATGAAATATTTCAGCTGACTTGATTTTTTACTCCTTCTCTATGCTCAGAGGAAAACAAAAATCATTGGACATTGACTCAAAACATCAATTATTAGCAAGCTGTAGTCAGGAGGACAAGGCCAGGACGTAGGTATTTTACTAGAAACACTGGTTAAAATCCCTCTTAGACTGTATTTGGTGTTATGGGATTATATTTTCAAAATGAGAAATACTAAATTTTAGATTTTTAATCCAGAGCTTGTCATATAAGTAAAGGTTTTTATTCTTAAAAGAGCTGAATATTAAGAGTTCTTTTTTTACAAAGTTACTTTACTTTGTAGGTTTTTCCACATTTCTTCAAAATGTTGCTGTGTGTTCTTGTGAACATAGGATAAGCTCACTATTAGATTACCCTCCAATTGCTGTTCCTGCATTGCTACTGTGGCTTTATGATGCTGATATTATTAATTGCATTAGACTACAGTAAAAGGAATTATGTGAATAGTCTTTTACATAATAATACACTGCATTAAAAATATATTGCTCTGTTGCACTGTGTCTGTTTTCCTCACCATTTTGGCCCTACCACATCTGTGGAAGGAACACTGTAATAAAAAATAAGTTTTAAAAAAAGTTCCTTGTATTTAAAAGGATAGATTGCTTGCTTAGGGAACTGACTGAGGATTTCTGGATGCAGCTCCTACTTCTTTACTGGTGGTCTGCAGTTTTGGCAAGTCTTGTAGTCAGATACCTCGTTGTTTCGTGCCTGTGTCCCCGAGTGTTGCGCCCTGCCAAGCAGCGGGATGAATCCAGCCATGCAAGGGCAGAAAGCAGCCTTTATTGTGGGGGAGGCACCTGCCACTAATGGAGGTCTTTTCTTCGTAGGGCCCAACGTGTGACACATATGCAACGACATGCTGTGGCTCGTGTGGAGGGTTGTGGCTTCTCCTATTGCTTCGTGATAGACTTTATGAAGCACAGCTGCCTGACAGCTGGGAACGCTGTGGCCAGCTGTGTGCTCACGGAGCAGGAGGCAGAGAGGCTGCGTGAGCGGGTGAGATTCGCTCCTCGCCTCAGACGACTACAAAATCGCGTGTGCCTGATGCTCAAGGTATGAGACAGTTCTGCCCAGTTTGTCTTGAACTGCAAGTCTCCTTTTGTAAAATGAGGATGTTTTTCTGCCATGTAGTGTGGGGAAGATTAAATTTGGTTTCAAACAGGAGTTCATCTTAGTTATTTTTCTGCCTTTTCATGTTCATTTTTGCCATAAGGAATAAGTAGGTATTGTTTGTCTGAATTTAAATTAATATAATTGTGAGTTGTCAAAACACAATGAAGGCATTTAGAAATAGGTCCTTTCATTTTAAAGCACACATACCTACTGCAAAGCTGCTTTGAGAAGTTTCTCATAAGAAGTTGCAGAAGCTCGGGGTAGAAGTATGATTTAATGTATGATAGGTCTAAAAAGGTTCATTGTACTGAAGGAAATCATTATTTTGATGTCTGAGCTTAAAAACATAGCACAATAATAATGTTTGTGTCAGTAACTCTCAATGCAAATCAGTTCTGTGCTGCTTTGGACTGGGTGGTCTGCAAACAGCAGGGCTGAGTCTGCTGGTGATGCTGCACTGCCATGTAGCTATACCCAAACTAGCGTTCAGTGAGCTAGCTTAGGTCCTTGAAACAGTATAGCCATCTCCCTGGACTGATTAGTCCTGCTGAGAAACTGGGTTTATTAACCTGGAAGGAGCATGGTTACTGCTTCCAGGACCTGACTTACCTCCTTCAGCTTCGTCTCAGATGTGCCAAAGACACATCCAGCAATCCAGCTCTACAAGAAAACTGACCCTCTATTAAAGAGAGAATTGTACATGTTTTCAGTGTGTAATTTGCTGTTGAAAAGTACCCCAAAATTTGCGTGTGTGAGCAGGAGCTGGTTGGAGATAAAAACAGATTTTCATTTTGAAAATACTGATTTGTCAAACTGTGTGGGAGTGAGAGAGTGGAAAATACGTAACTTGAGGAAGAGTTCTCTCAGTTATTCTGGGAGCTTGCTTCCTATATCTGCATAGCCTGAAAGCCCTACAACTGTGGATCGCTGCAAAGCTTTCTGGGTGTTCACAATCACTGCACTGATGCTGAGAACCTGGAGCTGGGCTCCAAGGTGTCCAGTGTCGATCATTGCAAGGAGAAGGGGGAGACCTGGAAGTAAGAACTGTCATTTCTGAACTGAGTGCCTCAGACCCTGGGCTCAGCTGTGCAGAGTGGTTTGGTATCTATCCTGAGAATGAGAAGAAATATCTACTCAAGAGCGGTACACAAATGCAGGCCTTCCCAAATGCACATCATGACTTAATATTGTGCATTCTTTACCTGTGCCTAATCTAGAAGCAGTCTGAGAACCCAGAAGGTTATTAGTTTGTCCAGATTATTTCTCCCATCCACCAGTATCTTTTCTAGCTTCCCAGGATAACTGGTTAGTACAGGCTCAGTTCTGTGGCTCAGCATCATAGGACATCACATGAGCTACCCAATAGCCCAAAACAATAATGTGCACAGCCCGGTCTAAACCAGTAACTGCTCTAACCGTAGACATGAAATTTGATTCAGTCTAATAGTTTTAAATTATTATTACTGAAGAAATTGTGAAAGTGGAAAGACTATCAGGAAGGAGTTGTTAATAGTAGTTTAAGTTTCTTCTGATGATGACTGTGGCCAGCATGTCCAACAGGTGCATTTATTTATAATTTTTTATATTCCCTGAGTATCTTCTATCAGATACACTACTACGGATCTTCAGTTTGAACTGATTTGCCCTGGTGTAATGCTGGATCATACTGACATAATAATACTACCTGGCTTCCCTTGGGGCTGAGAAGCTATTGGAAAATTAGAATATATTTTCTAGATGTTGCTTTTGTAGCACTGAATAATTTCTTAACTTGTAGTAGGGCTTGTTGGTAACTTGAGTTTGTACTCCAGAGGAAATACTGTAGGGAAAAAATAAATAACATTATATTAAAAGGAAAAAAACTACACGTTTTCCTATTTTCAGGGAAAAGAAAGTGTAACTTAAACCAAGATATTAAATCATTTAAATGCATTGACGGGCTGGGGTGGGGGGAGAGGGCGGAGGAGATTCTATCTTATATTTTCAGCCATGCACTTACTGTGCAAGGAAAGAAAGAATTTTTGCAAGTCAATTTATCAATCAAAATATGTGAACATATGGCCATATTATTACTTACAGCTTTATGAGTCATGCTGACACCATATTAAAAAGTCACCTAGTTGACTAATGTATTTTAATATTTCTTTCACTGTTTTTTAAAGAAAAAAATTGCAAACCCAAATGTAACAATTAAAAGGTATTATTAGGCTAATAACAAAGTTTCATTTGTGGTGACCAGAAACTCAGTCAGCCAAGTCAGAAATAATAATGGCATGTTAAATGTTACAATGGATTCGAAACTCACAGCAAAGAAAAAAGAAAGCTAAAATAGAGAAATAGTTCTGCTTTTCATGTAGAAAAATAGGAATCATGCTGTGAGAAAAGGAATCTATTTGCAAGTTTTATTAAGTATTAGAAAAGGGCAGATTAAAAAAACCCTAAGATTCTTGCCACAGAACTTCCAAGCGGAGCAGAGGCTTTCAGTTGAAGGACTTGCATAAAAATCAAGTAAATCACATAGTTGGAAGTCCTCGCAGTACTTCATTTCTGTTTTAGCTAGATTCAGTGAGGTCAGCTTAAATCCTAAAGTAAAGGTATTAGAACTGCACAAATAGTGATTTATAAGCAAAGTCCATTGCTTTAGCACAACATGGCAATGCTGTGGATGCCATATGAGAAGTGTGTTGTCATCAGTAGAGTATGTTCCTCCTAGATAGAGTTATCTAAAATCAGCAGGGGCTTAAGCCTGTGCAAGTCTCCTGAGGGCAGAGCTTCAGCCTAACTCACCTGAGCTGCAAGTTCAGCTAGACCAGAACAAAACCAACGCTTGCCTGATCCAAGCTTGGTAGCTCGGATGACTTTTGACTAAGACAGATGGATAACCAATGGCACAGACACTGGTTATAAGAGTCGCATGACAGGCCAGAACTGTGTTAGTAATTGTACATATGAACATATAACCAAACCTGAATTGTATCCAGTATGTAGGTAGAGGATATCTACCTACATCTAGCTGATTTCAAGATACCAGTCTCCTAGTCCACTTACCGACTTTGTTGAAAAAAAAGTGCATACATGTAATGCAGAACTACTGCCTTACTCTCAATGAGAGTATCCACTACCCTCTGAAAATACAGACATGTCTGTTTACTTAACCCCTCGGTTATTATCTATTATTTCTTTTCAAGACACCCCTTAACCTATCCAAATGGCATGAGTCAGATATGGGCTGATATTTAGCATATTCACATACAATTGGATAGGGAATTCGTAAGGGGTCAGATATGATGTCATTACAGATCAAGGAACTGCATGCACGCCAAAGGTATATTGTAGCCTTTCTCTCCTCACAGACCATCTTATGTGGATCCTGCAAAAGCACTAAACATGAGAGATATAAGAAGGGAATTTTGCAATACTCTGCAAGAAAGATTTGCCGGGTATAAAAAACATGGCACGTGAAAAACTCGACAAGACTTTACAGAGAGGAAGTAAAGAGACATTAGGAGATTTTTTTTATTATTCCAGATAGCTTACAGATGAACAGCACGAGGTTGTGCCTGATTTTCTGCCCCAGCCGCACTATAATTTGTATCATCATAGATGGGATAGTATACCATATCACATAAATAAGTTAGTCTAAGCTTTGTATTCGGTGAAGACTACCTTCTGAATATGACACCATAAGATTATAGCATTATGGTTTTGAGGGTTTTTTTTTCCCTTCAGCATTGTTTTGTAAGTGCTTAACGCAAACGAGAAACTTAAAATATATCGTCTGAGAATTGGCTGACATAATGGACTGTGTAATCAAAATAGCTCCCCAGTGACTGGTTTTGACGTAACATTGCAATAAAACCAGAGAGCCAGATCAGTCTTTAAACAGATAAACTGAACCCTGACACCCAGCATTAGTAACCAACTGAAAACTCTCACAACTTCTTGTCTTTTTACAAATCCGCTATTTATTATTGCATACCGTTTATAAACAGGGGAACTACTACAGAGTGCATCTTATTCAAATTTATTGTAGTCTATAGAACTGAATGAAAAACTGGCATATCTGTGAGCTATTGAGAAACTGGCAGATATCTTAATTCTCTACCTAGCTTTGTTTTTGTTTGGGTAATTCAGGTCATCCCTCATGACTTCTTCAGTGAAGACAAGGATGCACAGAGTGTGTCGATGATGGGACATAAAGTATATGGCCATCTCATCCCATCAAATATCAAAGGTGTTTTCCAGGCTAGCAGTCATTTGTTCTATGAATTAAAGTAAGTATTCTAGCTCCCAGAATACCAAAATGCTGAGCTGAAAGAAGACTTATAAAATCAGCTTGACAGTGCATGCCGAAGTCCTTGAGCTGCCTCTCTGCATAGGATGCAAGGAGCTCCTCGTAGGATGCACAGACAGAACTGCTACGTCTGCTGTGCGGCCTTGTCTTTAGCAAGAGAAATGAAATTGCTTATTTTGGGCTTCTGGCAGTCGAACCACAGAATGCTACTGGCACAATTTCTGGCAAGAGCGCTTGATGATGCATGCAAACGAGGTTTGTTTTAATGAGCTGGTGGCCAAGAGGGAGCAGCAGAATTTAATCTCAAGACTTATGTCCTCCTGAACATATGGTGCTAAACGAGCATCTTTCACAGCCCAGCTAGTAAAGAGAACTAATCTGAATTGGGCTAGCAGTAATCTGCAACAGAACAAATAAGAGAATCATATTTCTCGTTTTCAGTGCACAGTTAGTTGCCTTTTTTTTCTTAAAGTTCAAAATACATTATTTTATGTGCATAGAGATTAATTTCAAAAGCTGGATATGAACCAGTGAAATGTCACGTCTGCACTACATGGTAGAAACAAGAAAGAGTCAAGAGGATTCAACCAGTAGAAGGATTTGGAATAATAAATATCACCATAGTGCTTTTGTTTATACAACACTTCACACATGCTCATCCACATAATGACCACTGCAGCATAATCAAAAATCTATTTCTAATTCACAGAGGCTGGAAATCCTTAAACCTGTGCATGTTGCACACAGCCTCACATTGTAGGACCTAAGTGCACAGGCTGAATGGAATGAAATCAGCTGATACCACAGTTCTTAGATGCGTATTTTGAACCCTAACATACAAAAAAAATAAAAAATAAAAAAATAAAAAATAAAAAAAAAATAAAAGAAAGAAAGAAAGAAAAAGGAAGGATAAATTAGTGCAGAATTAAACTAAAGCAGAGCTAATTCCACATCCTTGAAAGTGCTACAACAAAGTAGGAGTGCCTGACACTCTAAATTGCACTGATACAGTATTCTACCCAAGCGTGGTTTTGTAAGCACAGATACCTGTCAAAACATTGTTCACAGAGGAGGCCTGGAATATATTCAGAGCTTATATTCTAAAGGACTGTAAAACTAATCAAAGCCATCTTGACATTAAATCAAGTACTTCGTGGGCAGTCAGTGTAAAATACTTAATATGTGCATGGAACATATGCTTGAGCATTGTGTTGCAGTTGATGACCAGGTGTGATACTGCTTCCTGCACTGACTGCAAACACCAGCTGAGTGCTGCTGAGAGCCCTCCTTTTAAAATATTGTACCTTGGTAATTATGAGGACTGGAAGTAGTTCTACCAGGACTCGATTGCAAGAAGTGAAATGGAACAAATAAAGGTATAACTAGACTAACTGTATAGGTGACAACATACATATGTATATACTATGACATTTTGGGTGTGTTGGAATGGCAAGTGTCTACAGTATTGAGGCTGGAAAGGGGAAGAGAAAAGGTTGTAACGTTTTTGTTCAAGCTGGGCTTTACTTTTAGTAAAGCCTAATTTTGTCGTCCTTCTTGAAATTAAATCAATTCTATTTGCATTTCTCAGTATGATCAGACTTATTCTAATGTTTATTTATTTGCATCTTTTACAGTTAATTGAAAAAATAAATTCAGGAAATATTAATTTTGCATTTGGTGTACTTGCATGGTAAAATGAAGCAAAAAGCATTTTCAGCAATTTGCTTTCTAAAATGCAGGCCCAACTGTAATTCTCTTGAGCATTTCATGTTTCTGGGAAAAAATGGAATATAGGATTTATAGTGGTGCTAGACATTAGATCAAGATCAAAGGGATGACAGTGTAAGGGATTAACTGTAGGTGTATTATTACTGTACTGTCCCTCTCTTCATACAAATCTTGTGTACTTGCTATTTAAAATATATATACACATAATTTGTATAAGACATTGTTTTGCTAGCTACTTAAACATGTCTAGAATTAAGATAGCCCAAATTCTACATGAGTCCTTATATGCCTTGTATTTTATTTTACTGTCTGGCTTGGGATCCTCAGGTCTACTTGGCCAGTAGAAAATGTTATACCTAGAAAGTTTAGATACAAAGAATGTGCGTCACAGTATACAAAAATTCCTGCTGAGTTAAGTAGCTGAACTGGAGCCATGTGGTGAAATCCATTCGGTAAGAAATTCCTGAGCATAGGAGATCTACATTATAAAGGTACTTTTTACCATGTTCTGTCAGCCCCCTAGTTTATGCTCGAGTTTTCTTTTTGTAAGTTTATTTCTGTGTTGAAAGGTATTTACAGATAAGTGCCTGTGAAGGTTGTGAAGCTGGTACACACATTAATTCATACATAAGCATAGGAAAGGAAAGTTGCGTCCATGTGTGTGCATTTATAAATACCATATGGATTATTTTAGTGTTAACAATACATCGAGGTATAGTTCAGTGCTAAGCACCATTATCTTATCCCAACAAGACCAGGCCCTGCACTCTTTACAGTGATACTATGCTGCCCTTGTCCAAATGCACAAGGGCCATGCTGGTTGTCCCTTGTTGGGTTCTTACATCATTTTTATCCAGGCAAACATATTTTAATTTGGATACATTCCAGAGAAGCAATTAAAGAACTGCATAACTTTTGGTGTTTTTTAATTTGTTCTTCAAAGCAGCACTTGCTGATGTGGACTAATCAGCTTTTATGCACCAGTGAAAGCACAGAACATGATGACAGATGGTAAGCCAGAAAAATTCTTGTAGCTAAATACCCACTGTCATTGTTAACCTACAGAGTGACAACTTTGGTGTCATTTTGTACAGGATGTGAGAGTTTTCTTTTAGCTATAGCTAAATGTCCAAAATATCATGGATTGCCTGTAGCATGGTGTATTTGAACATGAAAACATCCAACTGCCGCATCGATGTGATTGTTCTGATGAATACTGCAAGTTCAGTAAGGCAAGACATAAGGTTTCTGGCAATGTCACCGTGCAATGTCTAACTTCCTAATCAGTGCATCTGTCTTTTCTTATCCTTTCTTAATATCCATCATCAGCCATTTAATCAGATTAAACTCAAGAGGAGATATTTCAGCTGTCTAGTTAAGAGTGGAGACAGAAAAAAAAAACAAACAAGTTTTGCTGATATTTCTGCTCAATAATTTAATGGGTCTAAAATAGGAATCCTCTGTTTCATTTCCACTAACAAGGGTGTGCCTAAGAACTGTTTTAAACAAGTATCAGGAACACCAAAGGAAAAATGCACTTCAAATTCATGTGCCTCCATAAAAAAAGAATTTAGTGCAACTGCACAGGTTCTAATTTAAGATAGCTGCAGTACAAAGAGAATGCTACAGTAAGAATTAAAATATTCACACTTTCATTTTTAAAAGACTTGCTATGGTGCTTTAATTGTGTTTTAGTTTTTAGATTATATCATTCATCATATATGCAATGAGGAAACACTAGTTTGTCAATATTTTCAAGGAAGAACATCAAGATTTAGGGTAGGGAGGTGGGAGAGGGAAAAGTAGCATCATTTTGAAACAAAGCCGGTCTGAAAGTCCATCTTCTGTTCACGCTACTGGAGTCATATTCCACGCTCGGATATATGGTGCCCAAATTCGGCACTTGTGTCTGATAGCACTTTCTGATAACTCAGATGATAAAGTTTATTTTGAGGGTGAACTTTTATTCCCTTCCATGAGTAAGCTTCTCATAGGGCAGCATACAGAATCCCTTAGCATCACTCTCTGTGTTGTGATTTTTATGGGGATTAAAGAACATCCATTTTTTTGGAGCTTTTTGACCAGCTCTTTTTCTCAGGTACCGTTTTCTCAAATGCTTTCCCGCCTCAACCCGCAAAAGGCAAAAAGTTTCCCAAAGAAGTCTCATACATATAAAAGCAAGTTTTATATATTAACACTTTGTCATTGTTACAAGGTGAAAAGCCCAATAGAAAATTAATTTTATATGTATTTAATATTTTTGAGAGCCAAAAGTTTTAAGCTTGATACATAAAGTGATGATTCAGTCCAGACTGAGGAAAACAGAGAATGAGGGCAACAGCTTCATCTTCTTGCCTTATTCTGGGCACTGGATGAAAGCAGAAGCAGGAACAACAGCGGCAAAAAGCCCATGCCTTTATACCCAAGCAGTTATCTGATTTCCCCATTGACTAAATTCAGTGTGGCAAGCTGCAGGAAGTATACTTTATATGTGCTTCTTAATTGCAGAATTGATACTAAGTGGGAAAAGAGAAAAGGAGCATGTTGCAGGTTCTGCTTATAAGCTGTGCTTTTCCAGCTCGAGTCTCCAAAGTAAGGTGTCTCTCAATTTCATGTACAAAATACCTTCATGCATTTTTCATGGAGCTACGGTTGACTTTCAATAAGGCTTGGATTCTCGCCCCTCTGCTTTCCCTTTTGTAGGACTCAGATGGCAACCTTTATATTCAACTATTTAATGTTAGAAAATTTCCTGGGTGGAAGATTTCCGTCACTTGTATATTGATCTGAGAACATCTGACATGTTCACTACCACCTGGGTTATACTATATCTTTTCATTAAGCTCCAGCTGAGCACTGTACTTCTGCATGTTCAGCTATTTCTGAAAAATACATATTAACAGCCCAAATCCTCAATTCAGGACTAGCTGTCCAGATTCTCCCAATCCCTAGACACTACTGGATTGCCACAGCACTTTTTCTGCTTTGGTTAATGCATGTTTTTGTTTGCTTGCTTTCAAATATGTGCAGTTGCCTGGGGGTTTCTTTTCTGCAGTTCACAGTAGAGTTCACACAGTTCACACACACATACTGGATGCTGCCAGCCAGCAACGAAGAGGCAAGCTACAAGATGTCAGCTAATTGCAAAGCAAAGCCTAGCAAGGGATTCCAAAACATTTTCAAACATTATCTGAATGATTAAAATACTTTCTTCTTACTTTTCCTCATTTTGTAATACATTACAGTTCCATCCAAAGTACTACCTTGGATAGGAAAGAAAAGGTATCCAAAGATGTGTACAAATGTCACACTTAGCAATTTCAGTCTATCATTTTAAGGGTCTTCATGCTTTCCTGATAAACTAATAAAACAATGCCAAATAATTTATTACTCTTACCGTTTGGACCTTTTGGACATCTCCAGGGTAGCCAGGCTTGCATAAAGCAGGAAGCTCCAGAAATCTCAGCAAATGAGAGGAAGAGTTACTGTGATGAGCAGAGCTGAAGAAGGAAGAAAGCAGTTGAGAAGCAACTGAGGCTAAAGATTGCAGGCAAAGGTTGGTTTGAGATTTTATTTTAGAGCTGTACATCTTGATGTGTTTTGCCTGATGGCATGCTTAACAATGTGCCGTTTGCTGAGAAGGACCAAATTCAGGTTTGCAGCTGGCCGCACCGATGCATATTAGCTTCTTTCCTGTTCACTTGAGCTGCCAGCCCAGTAGCATTGCCAATAGTCTCTTTGAGAAGCTTGATTGCAGGATACTGGCTAGCGAGCTATTTGTTATATGAGGTCATCGTTCTGATTCTTCTTGTGTCTCGGCAAGATTCGAGGTTGTACTTCAGGCCTGCGATGCTGGCTGTGTATCCTGATCCTCAGTTTGCCCCCTCCCCCTCAATTACTTCATTTTACCTTCTCCTCATCTTCGATCCTATCGCATGATGCGATGACCTTCAGCCCAACTCCAACTTTGTTTTTGCTTTGATTTTGCAGCTAGCGCAATCCTCAATTTCTCCATTTTCATCTCAATCCAACTGTGACTCTGATCTCCTGTCTTCACCCTCCACTTTTCTCCTTTTCAACTTACCTTCTACAATCATCTAATAGCACCAAAACACATCTCTGAAAAACTGACCTGCTGACTTCAGAGAAAAGTGCTTCACGATGTGTTAATTCTTCCAAGATCTGAAAATTGAAACAGGTTTTCAAGAAAATCTTGAAATCTTGAAAACAAATAGACAGTTTCATGTCAGATATTTCCTTTGTTTTCCTTGCAAATGATTTCAGAGTTTCATGGCTATAGGAAAAAAAAGGTGAGGACATCCAAAGAATAACAATTGTGACAGATATCAGAGTGACTTCTCTACTATTACTGTCAAAATTTTCCAGCAGCGATGTGCCAGTCTGGAGGATTAATTGAAGTCTGTTATTCCAAGCTCATCTCAAAATTGGAGAAAAGGATCACATTTCTTTCCCTCGTTCTGACAGAAATCACCTTCTTTTGGATACTGCTAAATCACCTGTGCTCAAGGGTGACTTTAAAATGAAAAGCCACGTGGCACAGGAACATCATGCTGGAAGTGACTTTCTGAATCATCTGGCCCCATTCCCCTGCTTTGCAAGTTAACACAAAGCATTTTGATACGAAATCCCAAGAATGATGGCAACATGTCTTTTCTCCTGTGATTACTGAGAATTTGTTTTTTCCTCTCTTTTTAAAGCAGTAAGGAAGGAGTGAACATACCTAAGAAATGTCAGAAACATCAAATGGGGTGAACATGTGGGTACCATAACCATGCAAAGCAAAAGGTGGCAAGCAGTTGCCTATCTTTCTATTGAAACAGGTAACTTTAGGTTTAGATTCAATGGATCTTTTTGTAAGTATTTGGTGCAGTCCAGGAAAATGCACTTTATCTACTACTAGCATTCTAGCTTTTGAAGAAAGGCAATAAATATCCTGGTTTCTGAAGGAGTGAAATGTTTTCCTCTTAATCATCCAAAAATAACAACTGCGATTGAAGACATGAGGGCACTTGACTGAGACCTTTCTTCTTCCTGATGACTTTTGGTTTTTACAGGTTGCTTAATCTGCTACAACCTGAAAAATCAATATCTTTGTATTTTACCTTAGCTGCACAGTGCTTTTCTCTATATATCTTCCTGTCAGATAGAAGGCTGAGAAGGTGATACAGAACAGTGAGCTTGGATTAGTATGTTCCACGATGTAGATGTGTTATAAAAAATATGACATGGAAGGCCAATCAGTCTCTTGCTGAGAACTGAACTGCATTTAATTTTGGATTTGGCAGGATCTTGAGCTGGCCAGTGTGGTAGGAGAACCGAGCTTGTCTTCGCATTTTTGTATTGGAATAAAAAAAGATGGTAAAAAATGAGAAGGCAGTGTTTACTGAACTTCATTGCAGCTAGATGTATATTGTAGAGAACTGAACAATGATTCAAAAGTAATGAAAAAATGGTGATCACAGTACATGATCTGGCCTGTGTCATTCTGCAAGAGTTTCCTGCATCTTTCCCCCATCTCCTATATTACAAAGGCAGTAGCAAGGGCAATTTTAGAGAAAATACACCAAAACATCCTCAGATTTCTCTGTACCTGCATAGCCATGCTTTTGTGTAGAGTTCATACCTGTTTCTGATAGCGTAATGATAGTTCGTGTTAAATTACAAGGACTGTGTTCCAGGGTCCATATAGGATTGCTGCAGTCTCAGAATGAAGAAAATGAGATCTCAGTGCAATGGTGTTAATGCTTTACAGACCGAATTATCTAGCTTCTCTTTGTATCACTCAGCTCAGCAGTGTTCAAAGTGGAGGTTGGACATAAATCCAAACAATTTGCTCATTACTTATTTTGCCAGTTTGTATAGAACCTATTAGTAGGACAGCTAAGTTATTTCCCAGGCTTTTTAATTCTAATGCACTTTATTTTTGTCCTCATCACAGCAATAAATCTTTCCTCATTTTGAATAGCTATTCAGTTTGTAGTGATCCAAGCCATTTTTCCAGAAAGGTGAGTATTTTTTCGTATTTTCGCTATGTCTCACTCAGGCTCTATGATTTAGTATAAATACAGATCTCCTCTTAGTAAATTATACATCTTTGAATATTCCATATCAAACGCAGGAACTGCCATTTCTTCATGGATGTATAAACCTTATATCAGTTTTCAGTGTAAAAGCCTGAAGTTAAGAGGCCAAATCTCTACCTAACACAAAAGATAAGATGTTCAAGTTTGGTTATTTTGATCTTGGTGTTCACTGAAAGATTTGTTAATCTGCAGCCCTTCCGAAAACTTTTTTTTTAATTAATTGGCTAACTATACAGTTACTTATTTATGCATAGATATTTCAATACTTATTTGGATGACTAAGGGTGTGTTTACCCAGAAGGTGTTGGTAGCAACCTCAGAGTGTATCCCGTACAGTTCAGCTTGGACCAGCTTTTGGTATTTGCTGCTGAGTCTGTGCAAAGGCACTATCCCTGCAGAGGGTTACTCATACCAGCTGGGTTAAAGTTAGCATGCCTGCCTGTGGTGTCCTCATATCTCCAAATTCTGTATTGGCTGCCACTGTCTGCAGCTTGAAATTTAATCCATAAATCTAGAGGTGCCCACATACAAGCCAAGTACTCACCATACTAACTTGGGCAAACAGTTACTTTTTTTTCTGAGGTGTTAACAATAGTTATTCTTGCTTTATTGCTTAAAATATTCCATATTTTAAATGTTTCAGTGAATAAGGGAAATGATTGAGAACTCTTTGTTATCCAGTGTTAATCTATGGGTGTTGACAGGTCATATTCAGAGTTTATGAAGCAGTTGCTTTGTTCCTTTACTGAATGACCGGAGATTGATAACAGTTAATAGATGAACTCTATGCATTTGCAATCAATACATTTTCAATCTGAATCGTCCAGCAGTCTCATATCCACAAATAATCACAAACTGGAATGCAACTGTAGCATTGTTCTGGACTTCATGTTCTCTAGAGACCTTAAGTAGGATTTATCAAAACTGCAAAATATAAATGATCCCTCTAATCTGGAGTACAGAACTGATGCACAGGCATAGCATATTTAAGGATAAAATTATGCTAATGTCATTTATTTTCTAAAATTATCTCTGCAGAGAGTTTATTGCCTGTTAGTAACTGCTGATCTCTCCAGAAGGTCTGTCCATAAGTGTATTTGTATGTGTGGGTATACATACTTTGCTATCTATGTATAAGGAACCATCTTGAAAAAGCCAGAGGATTTTAGTTAGTAATTATTCAGAAACAGTGGAGAAAAATAACATTGTAAATATTTTTGAATCTTATGAATCACAACTATAATCAGTAACTTCATGTTCAAAAAAAGATTAAATATTTCCCTTCCACTTTTAATCAGTTGTTCATTTCCAGCCCTTATACTCACATATCATGGCTTGTTTTTTCTTTTCTATGTCTCTGAATCAAAATTAAAAAATACCACCTTTGTGTTCAAGCCAAGTAGCTAAGAGCTTTATAGAATCATCCACCTCCTGCAAAACTTGAAACATTTTCTAAAAACCATTCAGATTGTATAATAAGCCTGCTTTGACAGCATATTGCTTTGTTAGTACTTTTGCAAGAGATTGTTTCTCTTATCTAATTTTAGATGCAGTTCTGCATTACACAGATGCTGCACTTTTGCCTTCCTTTGAAATACAAGTTTAAGGATTTTTTCTTTTGTTTTGTTTTCAGGAGAAAATGTTATCTGCTAGCAAGCCACCAACAGGTGCTGCTGTGGAAATGCAGACAAATGAGGTTCCTGCTGATTTAAACATCATTTTACAGGTACATTATGCCTTTTCATAATAAGATCAGTCCTTCTAAATGACATTTCTCTAGCTGTTTGTATGGATTCTGTGTTTATGTTTTCAGGTATCTAAATTTTGCCCATGTTTTATGCCTCTGTTTCAATTACAAATGATTACCATTTTAATGAAAGTTAAGACAGAAAAATACCAAAATGTTAACACCTTTCAACTAATAATCTCAAACTGTTTGGAAATAATAACGAGTGCTACTTGGCAGCATTTTGCTGGTATAGGTAATCCTTGTTATTTCAAAGTATTTAGCAGACTGGGCAACAGCTGTACAATAGGATTAAGCAACTTGCCTGAGATTAAACAATGGGTAACAAAGCTACTTTTGTAAGAGTAGGAGGAGCGCAACTAGATATACTTCCCCTGTGTGCATGAAGGTAGCAAGTTATGCATCAGGTGAGTGCTGGATTGACAGGCAGTATATTTTTTCCTCTATCATCTTCAATGGGTTTTCATAACCTGCAGGTGGCTGTAGACTGCGGCCTGGCATCTGTGAATCCAGGGTGTTTCCATGACAGTAGTGGATGACTGAAGCTTGTGTCTGCAGATGTAAATTTGAATTAGCTAGCTGGGACACTAAATTGCAGTATAGCCATGGCAACAGGGAGCTCCGCGTGGCTGGCTGCTCAGAGCCTGAGCAGGTTTGGGGGTGGTGCTGAGCTCTGCCCTGCGGTGTGGACGGTGCTAGAAATGTGAGTGTTAGACAGAAACTATTGCATGTATGTCCGCACTGGGTGCCGTCATCGCTTGGCTTGCCAAGAGGATGGACCTCTGGGGACTGTGCTCCAGTCCTTAGACCTCCTGATCTGGGAGGACCCAGCATCTCCACTTTTGTGAGGCTCCCACCCAGTTTCGTGATTTACAGCAAGGATACAACAAAGGAAGGTAGTGTATTAGTACAATTTAGCTCTCTCCCCCCCTTTTTAAATTTAGACATCACTGTGGGCCATATCAAAAAGGTTCCCTAGTGAATAGGTGCTAAATATATTGGCACTAAATCAAAAAGCAGTCCCTTCTCTCTTAGCAGGATCATGATACTAATTCTGACACTCCTTATTTTTATGCAAAAAGCAGGTTAGCGTCTCTCTCAGCACCTGATCAACAACAGTTGGAGCAGCTATCAGCAGAGGGAGATTGGAAGCATTTATAAGAATAATAATTCTGGAAGGTTTCATCATTCCCTCTGTCTTAATTTTTGTGACTGTGCAGAGTTGCAAGCATATTTATCTGTGAGCGACTGTGAGTAAAGTCAGTAAAGAGGTGAAACGACAGTGCAAAACGCAGAGGTTTTCTTGAAAGAAAAGTTGAATTATTACTGCCTTCTGGTAATGTAAATGGGGTGCCTAGGACAGAAAGGATGGGTGACTAGACACAGGCATTGTAATGGGCAGAATACATTATGCAAACCAGGGAGCCTGTGTTCCAGAAAAGGTAAGAATTCATGGTATATTGCCAGGAACCCCTTGAGCATTATATACTGGTACTGCAGCAAGAGTAGAACTTTGAAAATAAGTTATTTTTTTTTATCTGTGAATGATCAGAGTATTCTAATGCAAGTCTGAAGGACTGCATAAATGTTGCACATTTCTTACATATACAGTGTATGCCACATGAATTGCTCAGCGAATTAAAAACAGACCAAGCTGCTTCAGGCATTAATGTAAATTCTATTTAAAACTTAAGCGTCATATGCAGTCAATCTAACTTTATGTATTAACTGAAGTACCTCACGAAGGACCCTCATCACCCTAGGCTATCCCTCTAATCAGTGCACTTCCACGTGGTGAGTGAGATGGCCTGAATTACCTGGAGGAAGCGCTTTCTTCTCCTCATTGACTCTACAGAGACCCTGTGGAAGCCAAGCATCTCAATTAAATGCCTACAGTTAGATGGGAGCAACTTAAATTTGAATGCACTAAAAATTTGCATATGTCTTGGATTCTTAGTATGTAACTACCATATCCTCTTCAGATCTCTTTTTAAGACAGGGACAGGGCAGGCTTCTCATATCTTTATATAACCGGCAAAACTAAATGTCCTCTAGGATTTCACACAGAAAATCTATTTTTGCCCTGTTGCCAATAAGTGTCAAGTAGTGAAATTCCAAATGGTGTAGGCAGATGCATTTTTCACTTTAATGATATGATTTAGTATTGATTAAAACTGTGTTATATATGCCTTCTGATGAAGACCTTCACACGGGAATATTTCCCCATTCTGTATTTCCCAACTTGAGCAGTTCCAACATTTTTCTTCCAATACTGGCATTTCTTTGACGGGAAGATTTGTAATCTACTTCTGCTATCAAGTCTCTTCCACTGAACTAAGTCGTTTCTGGCTCCTTTGTCTTCAGAAGGTCAAGGAGCTCAATCTATTTCTTATTTTAGGAGAGCTTGTTCTGTTTTGGGTACTTCTGCGATGACCTGTTAATCATTATGTGTGGTACTGACCAGAAGTATATCAACTCTTTTTTTTTTAAAATCTGATTTCAGTACTTTAGGTTCTAGATCTACCCTGATATTAGAAATGTGAAGGGTGAGATCTTAACTGGCTAGTTCAGAAACTTAAATAAACATTTTCAATTGGCCCTAGTTCATTTTCAGAACTTGATAAAGCGTCAGGTTTCTTGCTGTTTTAGCTGAAATAATTTAGCCCTTACTGTATTCTATTACCAAGCCTTTTTCCTTTTACCTGTAGCACAATATGCATGTGTGTGCACACCCAGCTGTGTTCCCTCACTGCCAAAAGGTCCCAGCATTGCTTTCTGCATGATCTTTCCCACTCTTGGGTCATTGTTTGGCTGTCTGTACCAAGCCTTACTCTGTCTTTGATGAAAGCACCCTTGAGTATACACGTATGTGCACTCAAAACCCAGCCAAAACCACACTCAGCATTCAGTAAAGCAAGAGACAAGCAAGGATGGAGTGCATGATTCTGCAGAAATATTAGCAACAAAAAAAGTTGGTGGAGAAGAAGCAGTATCTTGCAACGCATGTGTTTTGTTCAACAAAATTCTACTCAGTCCTCTGTGTTGCTCTTGGAGACTTGGATAGGTATAGAAAAATGCTGATGGTGTCCTTACTGCCATAACTTTCCCAAAGCTTAAAGCAAATTTGTTTTAATCTGAAGAATGAACAGTTTTTCAACCACTTCTTGATTCACCAGGATTATTTCTTCCATCCTTCTCTAATACTCTGAGCTAGGTTGTTGAGCAGAGGAAAGAAAGAAAGAATTATGGAAGAAACCTTAACTTTCTTTAAATTCAAGATGCTGTCTTTCACTTGAAATTAGAAAGAAATGTAAAATGTATGAGAGCCTACGTAATCTTCAGAGACTTTTTTAATTAAATTGATTAAAAGTCATTTTTAACAACTCCTAAGGCAAGCTGTGGAATGTTTGGAGTTTATCCAAATACACCTTGATCTGATAAACTTGCTACATTTTTTTTCAGTTAAATTCAGTATCTATAAATAAGAAACCATTCTTGTCATCTAATCTCTAAGTTTATAAAAAAGTGCATCACTTTCTATTGAATTAATGTTGTCAAATTTGGGGGATTTTTTTCTTCCTAGAAAGCCAGTAACAAAATTAGACAAATGTGGTTATTATGTTATGCAGCAGAAGAAGCAATGAAAGACAACTGAGAAAGAGGATAAATTAAATGCGCTTAAATAGCATCTTTCCTCAAAGAATGTCCTATTTACCATGGAAGCATCCTCAGGCCAGCTACTTCTCAATATGAATCAGATGTTCAAACCTACGCATAAGAAACCCACTGCAGATGTGAATGGGATAAACTCTATTCAGATTTTCAACCGATTCCTGATCCTGGAGTCTCCTGCAATTTACATTAACACACTGTAGCAGGAGATTTTTTGGCTGTAACACAGGGCTATATAAAGTACTCAGATACAGTAAATTCATGTCTGTGTAATCATTGGAGGTCAAGCCTTGGCCCATCTTGCAGCTGTCACAAGAAGCATAAAGGGGCAAAAGGCAGTTCTTTTGTCTTGAGTATTGGTGTGCCACATGCTTACAGGGGCAGAAGAAAGATTTTTTTTGTGATCCCCAGGTATCTGCTTTGTACAAATGGACAGGAGAAGAGGAAGCCACAGCTAGATAACTCGCCCTAGGTATCCTTGTATAGCTAGTCTGACACATTAGAGAACAGACAGTCTTGGGTACTGAAAAGGCATGGTTTTCTCCCTCCCAGGCCAGGAGTAACTCTTGGACAGTTTGAGTCCCAAAGAACCTTGGCTGTTCACTAACTTGTATGCTGACAATCTAGCCCTGGATTTTTATTTTTCAGAGCTGTGCCTGGCATGGTGCAAACATGTAAGAGGGGCAAATCCATGCAGGTTAGTCTTGGAGATAGAGAAGCAATAGGTATTGTAAAATGCAATGAAAAGTCTGCTTCCAAATCTCACAGGAGTTATAATCTCTTGATTAATGCAGTTGATAAATACCCAGGTAGTATGATAATAAAGATAAAATAAGAACCTAAATAAAGCGTGTGAATGTACACATATTATCATTAAAATGTAATGGATTTAGTAAATAATATAACATATACTCCATTCATTATTAATCAATCAAGTGTAGTAAAATTCTGAGTAAACAAATTTGAGTAAAGGTTCCCAAAATACACATAGATGTTCTGGCTCTGTGATTAGTCAGAGTACTCAATTTTGTATATTTAGCGAGAATTACACTGTTATGACATTCACAGCCAAGATGAAATCAAATTTCTTTGGGTCTATTGTATTGCTTGTGCACACTACTGGAGAAAACAGGGTACCCAGAGCTGCTTTTTTATGGTGAGGCTAACCACCTTGCAAAAGACATACTTGTTTTGTGATTTGGTTGACAGTTAGGAATACTGGTGGTGTTTGAACAGCTTCTCTATGTCTCAGAGCTTGAGGAAAGCTGAATGGGACTGTCCTTCAGCTGGAAACTGGTAGTACAAAGAAGAGGAATTTAAAAAGATAACAATTTTCCTGAGCTGTCCTGTAGTAATGAGAGGGTATAGACCTTAGAACATTTTACAGAAGAAAATAATTATGATACCTGAGTTAGATTATTTTCTAGTGAAAATCTTTTCCCTTAAAAAGAAGTAGTTTCATCAGAAAAATAAAGGAGAGAGAGAGAAAAGCCTACAATTTATACTGATTTTATTGAATTATGTAGGGCGTTTATTTTACCTGGTAATAACATTTTCTTCTGTTTTTTTTTTCTTTTTTTATTGAAACACTGTATTTAATAGTTGCTAAATAATCCCCTGAATCTTCCTGAAAGACAAATATATTGTCTCAAGATGATAGGATCTTTATTTGTTTGATCTTTTAACTGTCATTAGGAACATAGAAAAATATTCTTCAGTAATAACTTGAAATAGTATTATTAGTGTTATTTTTGCTTGGTTGTTTCTGTACTTCAGTGAAACGAATACATAAGCAGCTCTGGTAAGTGTTAAATTTAAGTATTAAATATTTAAGTTATTAGTTATCTATATTTAATAGATGGATTAAGTTTAAAGATAAGATCAGTTAGAATCAGAAAGGTGACTTATCCTGAGATGTATCAATGGGTAAAATCAAGCAAACCTGAATCTTCCCTGTAACTTGGTCTTGCTCCTCCCTTGTGCCATGCTATTTTGGCAAAGAGTGGAGGGAGATGACACAAATGGGAACTGAGACAGAGCAATAAAATCCAGGGAAGCCACGGTATATTAATTGCTTGGGAACCATGTTAAGAAAGCTATAAACAAGTTTAAATAAAATATAAACAGTTAGGTCCTAACAGCAAATGATGCTCAAATCTGTGCCCTATCTGGGAGTAATATGGGAAGATGGACAAATTTGATATAGGTAATTTTGCTGAGGTCTTTTTTTTTCCTTTGGAAATTCCACTTTCAAAGGTCTTAAAAATTTTATTAAATAATAGTATAATTAAATAAACTAGAGCTGACTGAAAATGGTCAAAGTTTCCTTAATGCACATGGAAGCAAAGGCACACAGGAATCCTTAATTGCTCAAGTTCTTGAATTGGCTTGAAAAAGTCTGCATATGAAAGACAAAACAAAAAAATGTCAATAACATAACAAGGTAGTAGGCATGAAAGCATGCTGACCCTTATTTGCATTACCAAGGGACTACCAGCCCTTGATACTTATTTAGCTTCATGTTGAAATTAATGTGTTTGCACTTAAATCAATTAGTTGGACTAGTGCAAGATTTCCTAATTAGAAAAAAAGACCTTGGAATCTTTCCTTTTTAAGCTGCTTTCTTAGGTATTGCTTGGATACCTCTTCAAAGAGCCTTGCAAACAGAGGGGGGAAGATGGGGAGAATGAGAACTCTGAACATGTTTGTTGAAAGCAATGAGCAGACTCCTGAAGCGATTCAGGACACAGACAATGAGAACAGCATGGGACATACTGGGGAGCACTGCTGCTAATTCTCTGCTTCTCTAGTATGACAATGAGCCAGGAATACCTGAGGAGAACTGAGAAAAATAGCTGAGCCATTAGCCGTATAACTGAAGAAAAGAAAAAAAGATAGGCTACGTGAAACTAAAATGAGATTTTTGAATGTCGGCTTGCCCAAATGGTCAGAAAGGAGGGAAAATATATCTAGAAATCTGAGGCTTTTATGGCAGAATATAATTTTATTCCATTACTTATTTATCTCAAAGAGCTTTTTCTTCAGGTGGCCTCTGTTCACTGTTTAGCTCCATTGGTCATACACTGGGTCTCCTTCAGACCGTGCAGTCACTATGAAGGGGCCTTTAAGAGGATGGGACTTTATCATTGTATTCAACATACTTTAACTTAGTTGAAACACTTCATAAGATCAGAATTTTGTTACCATAACAGCAATGTGATGTATAAAACTTGAACAGCTATATTAAAATTTACTAGAAAAACATCTACCATTTTTTGACAAAACTAGTATAAAGTGCATTGTGTAAGATCTTAATGGGATGTATGACTGTGGCGGGCAGATGAGTGAACTTTTGCCTTAAACATTTCTTGGTACATAAGGTGCAAGCAAACCATAACCCCAAACAAGCCTTCTGTTCCTGGCAGAAACAGGACTGAGCTGCTGCGACCCCTGAAATGGTCTCCCTGCGACCACCCAGGACACACCGAGCCTGCGCCGAACCAGACCACGATCGGGCAGAGACTTTGGGACCTGGACTGTAAATTATTGCTGCTTAGCACCACTTCTATAAAACTTGCTTAGCTTGAGTAGCTAAATTTGCTGAAGCCTTAGGCCACACTTAGATAAAATAATGAACTTTTACCTAGTTCAGTAAGAAAAGGGGCCTGAGAGCTGGTTCAAACTGGAATGATAAGGGAGTTGCAAGCAGTTTGCATTCCTGTGCTTCGCACTCCAGGAGGGAGGATGTCAAGGCTTTGAAGTGAGGCCTGCTTGGGCACCGGGACCCTGGGGAGCAGGGCCTCCTCTCGCTGTTGAAACAGTGTTGATTAGGGGGGCTCTGGACTATCTCGGGGTCTGGATTATATTCCCTTTGTCAGGACCTTGGGAGATAACACCTACTGTCACTGCTGGGGCAGTGCTAATCGCTGGAACAACATCTCTTTGTCAGGGCCTTGAGAGATAAGGGCGGGACCCGAAGAATGAAGACACATCTGTCAGCAGAAACCGCAACAGTAAACAGCCTGCCTAGGGACAGTGATGAGACCCAATGAGGAGCAGGAGACCCCAGACCTAAATATTACTGTTGGTCTAAACTACCGTGTGAGGGGTGGAGAGCTTAGATTGGAAAGTATAATTGCCCAGGGATTTCTTTGTTTGGGGTCCCTCTTCGGAGGCACCCAACTCGAGCTGTAACTACTGCACGCGTGTCATTACAATTTATTTATTTAATTTGCCTTGATTTGGCTCCAAACTTTTCAGTGGGAACGTAGGGTCGGACCCTGCTCGAGTTGTAATTACTGCACGCGCATCGCTAAAATTTACACCCAGGGTGAAGAGGACCAATGGGACACCGCTGGATCCACGGGTGGTGATATCTCTTTCTCTCTCTCTCTCCCCCCCCCTCCCCTTCGCCTTTCCCCATCCTTTCTCCCCACTTCATGGAAAATAAAGTTAAAAGGTTGTACGATATTTGACCGGTTTTAGCATCTTAATCTCGTCCTTGGGATCGTAACGAAACCCTCCCAATATTGGATCGGGACAATGACCTTACTGGAAAAAAAACTTGTAAAAATGATTCTCTTTGAAAACTTCAGTGAAAACTGTAATTCACCAACATGTGATTTTTTTTTATCAAATCAATCTTTTTCTGACTAAAAGAAAAAATATTTTCCTGTTAAAAATCCTTTAAGGAGCTCTCTTTTGCAGATGGTTGTCACCTGTATCAGTATACTGTTGGGCCTGATTTTCATTGCTACAGCCTGGCACAGTGGTTTTTTTTTCTCTTTCAGAGAAGCAGTGAAAAGAGTGAAGAGAAATGGGAACTCTGTTGTGCCAAAATGTACAGCAAGGTGTATTTTCATATAAGGCTGTTTTGGCTGCATCACTAATTCTGGGGGACACCTCTGAAATGCCTCATCAATACTGATGAAGTTACTGAAACAACTGAAGTGAGCCACTTTCCTGTGGCTACTTTCCGAATCCTCATTCATGAGAGCTTCACTGGAGTGGTGCGCTAGGCCTCTAGGACTGTCTGAGTTTAGGGAGGTATCATGTGTTTTATGTGTAGACTGCTCAGTCAATAGAGGATAAAATATTTGCTTCATTTCAAGAGAATTTTTTTTCTGCCCGTGACAGTGGCATAATCTTGCAAATGAGTGAACCCGTAAAACCACACTATATGAAGACACTCACCCTTAGCCAATCCCTTAGCTGCAGTGCTAACCTGGATGAAGTGTTGGAAACCCAGCTGTCTGCCTGCATTACTGCTAGTTTACTGTAGTAAACAACTGCATCTCTGCTGTTTCGTTTTATTCTTCCTAGTAATACGTGGTTTCTGTAGTTAAATCAGGCTAGAAAGAAATGCAGAAAGATCTTTGGATAGTGGCTGTAATTTAGACATCACATTTCCAGGCTTGAAAGTAATTTAAGTCAAACCAGATGAAAAAGGTTTTTATTGAGAAGCAATCGCATTATGAACTTTATTTATATACCTCAAAAATAGCATACTAGAGACAAAATCATAGCACTAACCCTATTGATACAGTCTTCCAGAGCAGATTGTCAGATTCATCTATAAATGTTATGTGTTTTTAGAGTGGGAATTTTGTTTCAAATGACAATATAACTGAAATTTTCATTTTTGGGGATATTTCCCAGTTTATAGCTTCTATTATATGATGATGTGGGGTGAGAAAATAGGTGACACTTAAATAATATATTCATGTTAGATTTCAGTCAGCAATATTTATTAGAGGGCATAAACATAGCCTGAAAGGCACAGAGCATTGCTTTAGGTCACTGCCAGACTTCAGTGACAGGGAACAAATTTGTGGCATATGCTCAGTGTAGATAATCAATAGATTGCCAGCATTATAGAAGAAAGTGTTTTCTTCAAACTAGGAATGCTTACAGGTTTGAGGATTTTTTTGTTTTTTGGTTTTGCTTTTAATAGTAGAAAGTCTATGTGGGATGATATTTTACCTGTTGAAGATAATTAGTTTCTCTCTCTTTAAACATCCAGCAATCACCTTGACAATCTTCTTGATATGTAACTAAATATCCACTGTTTTGTCCTAAGATTTTTGTGTTTTCATTTTAAGTTTTGAGTAATTCCTGGAACTTGTCACGAACAATGATTTGCCTGATTAGTGCATATTTACTGGGTGATGTTGAGATGATGTGTTGCCAGTCCTAGGATATTAGTGTAGAATCATTCAAATCTAAAAGGATGTATCTGGAAGGAAGTGTTCAAAATTTCTCTCTACATTAGATGAAATTTCCATTTGAGGGACTGTAATAACGTCCCCAGAAGAAGTTCCTCTTAAAATAGCTGGTTATTACACTGGTGAGTGTTCAAATCAAGCAGAACCGTAGCATTGCCAGTACAGAAGCCCATGGAAATAAACTCTTATTTGACCTTGCAGATACTAACTTCTGACTTCAAAAACTAGGGAACTGGCAGTCAGGTAACAGAAACATACTAGAATTGTTTCTGCAAGAGGTTGAGAGTAGGCTGACTGTTTTAGTGCAATTCTGACTTAAAAGACTTTGAAAACTAATAGTCTTGTCTTTAAATTCACATTTCCAGCTAAGCTTTTCTCTGGAAAGTGTGCAAATAAAATAATATGGCTGACATGAAGTAACCTGAAGAAGAAGAGTATACGCGGACTCCAGTTATTTTAGTTATAATGGTGCTGCTTTCTGCAAAGTTTGTATTAATAGGATGCCATTGTCTAATCTTTTTTTCAGTTTAGCACAGAGGTAGCCATGCTGTCAGATTCAGACACACAGGGATTAATGGCCAATGCTGATGTCTCTAGGAAAAAGGCGGAGAGGTAATGAAAGACAGCATCTTTTCATGTCTAACGTACTGAAGTAATTTAAATACCAGGTTGATTGTTATGTTGGACAAGGTGAACGCTGTCTGTCTGTTTTCTTTGTCTGCCCCTTCTGCAGCCTTCTGCTCCAGAAGATAATCTGCTGGGATTTTATTGAGCCTGAAAGCTTCTTCACTCTCCTGGGCGAAGACAGGGGTCCCAATTCTTTGTTAGTTTTATACAGAAATACGGAAAAGATTGATTCTGATTTCATTTGAAGACTTCTCTAAGGAGAACATGCCCCATTTGGTGCTATTGACCATTGCTGTAAGAAAGGCCTATGGGCCCCCAGTGCTCATCTAGTTCACAAAAGGTAGGTTAGAAACAAGGATGGGGTTCTAAACATCAATCAAGAAATCTGCATAACCGTGCAAATGGCAGTTAAGTGGCACTTACATGGGGATGTACACCAAAGTATTGAAGAAGGCATTCAGTTTTACCAAGCAGACTATCTTCCAGGTCTCCATGTAGAAAGAGTCTGCTAACCCTTTCTACAGACATGGTTATGCTTTGAGACCTGAGTTAAAATAACAGAACCTGTTTCTGAATATATACTGTCCTTCATCTTACCTGGTTTCATACCTCATATTTTGCTGATGTTGACATTAGATAAAATGTAAGAATAGCTTTCAGTGAAGTGAGGTTGACAACAGATACTCAATATGCAAACAGCTCTATTCATCAAAAAGTCACTCCTCATCAGCTCTTTGTTGTCTCCCTTCTACTGGAATAGTGGATCCAGAGTAGATGCTCTTCAGCCCATCATGGAAAGGTCCGCTGGATTAATTTAAAAAGGCAATGAATGTTGTTGTAAATCAGCCCTGCTGAAATAGCTGCTGGGGAGGTAGCATCTTCTGACAGCACCAGATATAAAGATTTCTCTCCATGGCCACCTTCTCTATACACCTATGGCTAATGTATCTGAGCTTCCATCAGTGTCCCAAGGGAAGAATAGAGAAAGAAAGATTGAATGTTTGATTGACTGGCACCAAAACAACCATTAAGATGGCCTTATGAGTATAGTTTATGCCCACTGCTCTAAAGGAAAAACTATGGTAAAATATCATATGGCTTAGAAGAAGAAAAGTGAATTTTTGCACAGTAGAAAATTGCTGGCCAAAGTATGTTCAGTTGCCTAAGGTGACCAGCACCGTTTTAGGATCTGGGGGTATTTGACCTAGCTGCTGCTCTGGAGTCACGCAGTTCTTCCATGGGTTCTGCATCTTATCTGTCAGTGTCATCCAAATATCTCAGATACCCTAGGGCATCTTGGAGAACTCCAGATGCCTATATTCAGCAACTAAATCCCATCTCAGTGTATGCTTTTCTGTTAAATGTGATCAATCCAAACTTTATTTAACCTTGAATGAAACAAGTTTTCAACTTCTTAAGATTTTTTTTTATGCAATTTATATCTTCCATGGGAAATATTGCATCTATTAATAGAACAGGTAATGCAGCAATGTTTGTGAAATCCATGCACAGACTGATTAATATATTTAACATGTTTACCAAGAGCTGACGAAAGGAAGGGAAGGTGATAAATGCCTGATGAAAATGCTCAGCTGCAACAATCAGTGTGATTATTTCAGCTTCATTAGATTATTGTTTTTCTTCATATGCTTAGTACCCCAATACCCAAATAATTTAAGTGCAAATTTTGTTTCTGATTACCAAAGGAAATATTTAAAATAGCTTAAATTATATTCTTTGTTTGCCTCCTATGAAAGAAAGAAGGGTCATCTGAAAGACCAATTTTTTCTTTTCCTTTTTTCTTAGCGAAACTGTTACAATGTGCTGAAACATTTGAACTTTGAGAGAAAAGAGGGAAATGAAAACTGTTGGGGCCAAAAAAAGGAAATACACTGTGTAGAAAATTAATATCTGCTCTCAATGTCTTTGTCATTAATAATGCAGCTCTAGATGCAGACAGATCTCCTACTTGGATTTTGCCTACCAAATTCTGCTGTGATAAAAAAGGCTTTTGAAAATAACGTGCGTATTTGACCTATACTGCATGTTCTTCTTTTTTATTAGCTAAACAATCTAAAGGCCCTCAAGGTTTGCTTTGCACCTGTAGGTACCTGTATACTTTTATTTGTGTTCATGGTCTCATTAAAGACAATGCGTAATTTAGCTTCAGAAGAGCCACTGAAACGGGTGATGTTATACCTTAAATTGTTATGATTGCAGACTAATATAAACACACAGAAAACAACAGCGATTATAGCTTTCGTTTTCTAATCAAAGACATTTGACACATCTGGCACTGATTATTACATCAGCAAATATAATTATATTTTCTTAAAGTTAAGTGAAAAACAGTACCAGAATTATAATGCCACTGTCATAAAAATGTAATTTTCCATTTTCTTAATGAAAGTCACCTTGTACTGGATAAGAATAGACGTAAACTACCAATTGATGCTTTGAGTTGTTTCTACTAAAAAGAGACTCATTATGTAAAATTGTCTGCTGGGAACTGCATAATACAGTGGTTGCGCTTAAAATGTTACTCCTGATCTGAAAGATTTTACTGGTTTGAGAAATATTTCCTCAATTCTCTCAACTTGCCAAGGCCTAAATATAGAGCAGAATGTGTAATAAAAAGTGAAAATGAGAGATATAAAACAATTACAAGCACAAGAACCATAAAACACTGAGAATCGTTAGTTTTGTACAAATAACTCCCTTCTTATCACCTCAGTTTCATGAGTCTTTATTTCTGCTGCAAAGAATTCTCTACAATGAATGTTAAGGGACAAAAAAATTTGCCAAGACCAGAATAATTTTGAGAATGGAATAAGAGATGTTGAGATGCGGTATGTATGAGAGGCATATTCTTTCTGTAAGTTGAAAAAAAATAGATTTTCAACAGGTAAGAACTTTGAAAAATAAAGAAATTATCCGTGTATGCCCACTTTGAAAAAAAATCTGGTGTTTACCTCTAAGGTTTGTTCCTAAGACATGACTTTGTCTGTAAAATATTCAGCCTTCTTTTATGTGTTAGATAAGAAAAATGGTGTGCAGCTGAGCAAGGGTTCAATTTTTGGAGACTAAGCCCAGTCTCAATAATGCACTGACATGTATTGGCCATAGAAAATTCTTTGACTTGACAATATCTTTGTAAAGATTTTAATTCAGAACTTCTGTGTATTCCAGCATTCCTGGCTGTGGAGGGCGAGTACAGTGCTACAAGTAGAAGGTAACTGAAATTAGAAGTACAACAGTAATGAAATTTAATATAAACATTTTTGGAAAGTGATCAGACACTGTGCTGTGGAGGCTGTGAAATGTGTGCTAGTCTCTATAGATTTGCCAGATATTCAGGTTTGACTTGAAAGATTTGAAAGTATTGTCAAGTGTCCAGGCTAGAGTGTAACTTGGACTGGTAGAAGCCAGGCTGGAGCCAGTAGGCAGCAGCTGCAGCAGGGCTCACGGGCAAGCAGGGTGCTCTGCTCCACTATCAGCCTTTGACCAGCAGGCCCATTTGGGGAGAGTTTGCTGCCCTCAGGATGTCTCTGGAGCACCAATAATTGTTCTAGTTCAGTAATTTGTCACTGAAGACAAAAAATAGAGTCTGCTTGGTATAAAGTTTTCTTTGACTTTGAAATGGCGTCAAAGGAACTGGGGGCTGAACTCCTTCAGTAGGAAATGAAGCATGCACTTATCGATAGTTGATCACTCCATTAGAGGAAGGGGAAATTATTTTACTCAAGGAAATAAGGTGCTGTTGTCATGAAAATTTGTGTTTTCAAAAAACATTTCACTTGCCTAAAAGAAGGGCACTAGACCATGTACCCTGAGTTACTGTGCCTGTTGTGTGAAGCAACTGCATACTCACTGGGTATAATAATGTGAATATATGAAAAAGAATAGAAACAGAGAAGAAAATATCTTCAGCTTTACAAGCATGAGAGATCCCAATTTGGATGTTCAAGATAAGGGTTTATGAAGCCTAAAAAGCTAAGTGAGTAAGGAAATAATGTGGCACGGCTGCATGAACACCTCAAATAACTTGCAGGAAATGTCCTTAATTGCCAGTGCTGAAGGGAGACAGTGATAACCCAGGGCTTTTGGCATTCTTTCATTTGGATGTAGATGATTTTTGGCTGTTGGTATTTTTTGCCTTGTTTTTAATTATATAATGGTTTTGTGGCCACAGAACTTAAAAAGCTGAGGTCTTGAGGGTTTTGATGGGTTTATTTCAAATCTGTTGTAGTAAGACCTGTTTGAGCCATCCAAAGTGCAACAAAAATTCTGAACAGTTCTGTTTCATTCTCTTCACTCTGTCTATACACATATACTTTTGTATGTATATATAGGTATGGATATATGTGTGTGTATATAAATATGAATATGTATACATACACACACATACTTACCTGTTCTTACTGGTACACAGACATATAAAAGTTGGAAAGAGTTTGTGCTTCTGTGTTGTCACAAAGCAAAGAGCTTCTAAATTAATTGATGCCCATGATATAGAGAAAATAGAAGAACATGTTGTGAGTAGGCACACTGTATCTTTATATGTATGCTCAGGCCAACAGTAAATACTGGAACAACTTGCAATAGCTGTAGGAAAACCTCAGTACTTCTAAACTTCCTTCACTTGTAGCCTTTTACTGTGGTCTCTGCATACTGTGTTGCAACTTTAACCTCCAATGATGTTATTTCATGCCTGTAACACCTGAAGGTGCACCACTAAACTTCCTGAAAGACTGCCCACATTGTTGCTGCCTTATGATTTTGCTGTGTGCCATAATGTATTTGGTGCTTTTTCAGTGATGTCAGTTCCTGGAGTCATATGGTTATGGGACTTATTTCTTCTAGTAAAAACATCTTCTTCATCCCCTTCACAAAATGTAAAGTTTATGGACCCTCCTGACTGCAGAAAGTAAGTTTGAATGCATTGTCTAAATGCATAATGGTACCCAAAACCAATCAATTAAGAAACCCAAAGGAATACGTTCCCTTTTCTATAGACTTTCTTGTCAGTAAGTGTGGATATGTGTGTATATATATATGTATTTTTTGATCTCTGCAAATTTCAGAAGTTCACGAATAAGCACGCCCATAAAACTGTCCCTGTATGCCAGACAGCTTTCTTGATGTTATGAGGACATCTTCCAGTGCCTGCTCTGGGTGCTCATTCAAGTAAGGTACTCTTAAATTTCTTATCACAAACTGTGATAAGAAACTCAGAACTATATAAGATACTTTGATAAGAAACTTTCTTATCGGAAACCTTTATCAGTAAACTGCCTAGTAAGAGGAAGGTTATGTTGCTATGGAAAATCTATCCACATGCATCCCGGTGCATGTATCTTTGTTCGTCTGCAGGCATAATCTATTTAGAAAATACGTATTGGGAGAGTATGCTCCAAAGGTCAACAAAGTCCATAAGAAGCAGCCCTTAATTTTAATGGTATATTTTATGATACATATTCATAAGAATTATTTATTCGCTAATTAAAGACCATTTTCACTTGTTAAACAGCAAAGAGGTCTAGAGATTTGTGATGCTGCTGATGCTGGAGTTTGTTGATACTTTGACCCTCGTGTTGATGTTTAGTCAATGAAGTCGTATAAGCCTTTCACGCACCAAAGTCTGCTATTAATGCTGTTCAGGTTTGTTATGACACCTTACCACTTCACTGATTTACAGAAAATCGGTTCAAGTCCTCCGTCAAGATACAGTTACTAGTTTCTGTTATTTCTTCAGCTTTCTCGGTGAGAATGTTCCCCTCCACACCCATTCTTTGGGACTTAAAGCACCTGCATCATGATTACAGTTTTCTCATTTGGATTTATAATCTGATATAAAATTATATTTCCTATTTTTGTACCAATAAGAAATACTGACATAAAATTATAAACTTTTTAGTTTGTTTTCATTAGTTAATGAAAGAAAAAAATATGGTTTTATTTCCCTTTCCCCATATCCTCTTCATCAACATAAAAACACCTTGCCCCAGGAATTTGGAGAGGGAAGAATATAGAAAAGCTTATAGTTCTTGGTGCCTTAAAGTGAGTGGATTAAGCAAGTTTTCCCTTGTCACCTCATTATCATCACAACCCCTTTTAGACTCCTGTCTGTCAGCAGGCTATGCTGTGCATGGGTTGCCCTATGCTGGAGCTAGTCCTTATCTTTTAACACAGCATTAGGTTTAATTTTATCAGATGTTTGGGATTTCAAATCTCTCTTTGATCTCTAAAACAACTTTTTGAAGAGGTGATAAAACTAATGAATTGCAAATCACCTTTGATAGTTCTGAGATTTTAGTATAGGTATTAGGAAGGATAACACAATGCTCAACAGGAAGTTGCAGCTTTTTGAAAGCCACTGTAAAGCTTCTTACTAAGAATAATGTGCCTAGAGAAGATTTAAGTGTCTGGGAAACTAGTGCTTACATTCAGTTGCTTTTGGAAATAGTGTAAAGAAAGCTATTTCTGATGCTACTGTGTTTCTATCATGAATGTATATGTCATGGCTGTGAAGGCAGCCCCAGCTGTGTCCCTGCCCACTTCACCAGCCCCAAGCCTTGATTTCAGTCCCTGCCCCATGATGCTGCAGCAGTGCCAGGCTCCAAACTCCCCATGGCCCTGCCTTCTATTCTTTTTTTTTGCCTTTTCTATTTTTGTAATATACTCCTTGTTTTCTTCCAATGTTGACCACCAGACTTATGCTTCAGAAGGATATTCATAAGTCCTGTCCTTCTTAGATGCCTGAAGAGCAACCCTGTGAGCATCTTCTGCCTCTAGTGGGGTGTTTCTTCCTATATATCTGCAACTTCTGCTCTTGGGAGAACTAGATCTTAGGACTGTTTCAAGTTGGCCCTTCCACAGGCGTAGAGCCTATTAAATGTAATATAAGGATGCACCTGGATTTCTATAGGCTTTCAATCGTAGCCCCGAGTTCTTCTCCCCTTAAATGCATTTAGACTCACAGCCATCTCATGTCCCTCCAAAATAGCTCCCCAAATAGTGTTTCATACTGGTAAGTCAAACGTTGTGATGTTCTGACTAGCTGAACGTCTGATTAAGCAGCCACATTTGTCAGTGTAGACTTGGCTATTAATCTCCCTGTCATCCCTTGTGTCTCTGGAGCATTTGCTACCCTTCATCACCCTTCGCCTGAGTGTAAAAACAGTTTGCAGTGAGCATCTGTCAGCCAACCTTACTGCTATAACCAGACTTGCCACTTCCTAGGAACCCATGGCCCACAGCAGTGGCTGTTGGCATTGGAGGGAAGAGGAAAGCAGAGACAGAAGGCTTGCTGAACAGACTGGCTAACCTCAGAGAGCAACTGCCATTGAGTTCAGCGGCATTCTAGAGAGCCATGGGAGAAGGGTCTACAAATACCTCTTCATTTGCTCACATCAGAGAATATTTGGCTTTTCATCAGTGATTCTTTGGGCATTGAGGGTGAGACTGTCCAGTTCAGAGGTGCAAACAGTATCTCTTCCAAAGCTCTGATTTACTTTCCAGAAACACCAAGAGATAAAGAGAGTCTACTAAGCTGACAGAACTTGAAGATGGGAAACTTGTATTCAAAGAGGAGCCCTGCCCCTCTTCAACACTGCTAATGGCAAATGCTGTCCTATAGTCAACATCTGTTTCCCCTGACTGCAAAGGAGTCATAGTCACAGCAGTGTATGATATCTATCTTATCCATTGGTTCTCCATTTGCATTCTATGTTTCTTAAAGATGAGGAGGTCAGGTGGACTGCTCTAGACAGAACAGAGATTATTTCTCCCGGGGGAGTACCAGAGTACACAAAGGCACGTTCCAGGGACAGTAGTGTGGAAGTGAGACAGATGCACTCCTTTTGTCAGGGGACCAGAGGGATTTTATGGGGCTTGGTCCTATTGAATGAACTGAAATCACTCCAGGAAGAAAAGGCATGCCCTCAGTGGCATGGTGGGTTGGTTCTAAAACATTTTTATTTCTGTTTTGTATGACCTAGTCATTTGGGGCCTTCTCTCTGTTTAAGAACTTGAATGTTCTATTCATATTTCAATCAGTACTCTCTTCTTTTTAAGTTTAAAGGCCTCCTGCAATTTTGGAGTGTTTTCAGTATGAAAAGTCCTAGATATATTCACCTTAAAGCTTTTGGAGCTTGACTAAGAACCTGTCAAAGTCACCAAGACAGAAAAGGAGCTCTGATCCTGGTGCAGGATTACAGGGAATGAACTTGGCCACTTGCTACTTGCTTCTTTGAAATGGTAGTGGCACAGGAGGGGGACAGCTTCTGCCTTGGGATCAGAATGAAGGGATAGCTACTATATGCTTCTACTACATTTCTTCTCTTCCCAGAGACATTTCCAGAGCACAAAGAACCTTTTAAAAAGACATCTGTTTTGCACCATTCTTTTTTGCCTTTTCTATTTTTGTAATATACTCCTTGTTTTCTTCCAATTTTGATCACCAATCTCATGCTTCAGGAGCATATTCATAGGTCCTGTCTTTCTTAGATGCCTGAATAGCTACTCTGTGAGCACCTTCTGCCTCTAGTGACTCTAGTGGGCTGTTTCTTCTTATCTATTTGTAACTTCTACTCTTGGGATGATTAGATCTTAGGACTATTTCAAGTTGTCTTTACTGGAATCAGAATCTGCACCATGATGAAGGTACCAGTGGGTCTCCTCATTTTCACTAATGTCTGCTTCTTTCTCCTGGCTAGGTTTTCCCATTTTGCTTTTCTGAGAGTGGTAGATTTTAAGAGAGGTATATTTCGGAGCATGCTGAAGGATAAAAGACCTTTCAGGAGATATCCCAAAAGGTTCTGCCAGTGGAGTTTGAGATGTCCAGAGGCCTGTTGTTTATAGAGCGGTGCCTGCGGTAAGTCTGACTGAAGGACTCATTTTCAGATGTCTGGAGGCACTTGTCAGAAGTGAGGAGTCAGTGTCAAGGGAGGTGCTTGCAGTCTCTTGTGAAGAGAAGAGAGGAAATGATTTTCAGTTAATGTTCAGTAATGCAGAGGAGGCACCTGGAGGAGTGTGCATGTGGGGGAGGGCAGGGGGACACACTCTACCTGCTGAATCCAGGCAATTTTGAGTAATGCTTGCAAGATCGGAGGAATCTGAGGAGTCGCCTGTTGGATGATTTTTCTTGGCTGAGGCCTGAGCTGAAGTTGAGCTGGTACCTGACTGCAGTGCCAGGGACGGACCCTGGGAACTTGTCAAGGGTATTTATGAACCTTGCTTTGGTGTTAAAGGTGGGCATCAAATTCATGGGATAGGTCTTCTGTCAGGTGACATTTACATATGATGTCCTGCTAGCTATCTGCAGCCTTCTGGAAATTCTGTCTTTCCAATGGAAGTCCCGTCTGGTCCAGCTCTGGGCCTGCAGCTCTGTGGGGAAACTCGTGACAATCTCTGTCCAGTTGCACACTTCCCTTATAAACTTCCCCAGATTCTAAAAGGATATAACACACTGGTTTAAGTGAACTGGCTGGCTATGCATGGAAAGCAGCTGGTGGGTCTTCTGGAGATAGGTTTACATGTTTTGCTTGCCTTATGCACCAACAAAGGTGTACAAAAAGTACAGAGTACTGTAAAGCTTTGGCTTTGGGTCAGTGTTTCTTGCTGGCTTCATCCATAATATCCGGGAAGCTGAAGCATAGTGAGAGGTACATAGTTTCCAGGACAGAGCAGCCTCCGCCTAATCATACTTCTGCATATCTGTCTGTAAAAGGCCACATGCCTGACTGGCTGTGTGCCACAGTGACTGAGGCAAACACTCCAGAAGCGATAAAATCAGTCTCCAGTCCCCCTCTGCCCTATAGGTTTGCTGCTCCTCTCTGATCTCTGTGGTCCAGCTTTCTCCTCTATCTACACAGCTGCTGTCTCCCTGTTCTAATATCCCTGTCTCCTATCCCCTATCCTGATCATCTCATCTCATCTTAACACCTGTTGGAGTCTAAATAGCTATTGGAAAACAAGCTCAGGAATTCTCATTTAAGGACAAAGACAAGCAACAAGGTACTCAAAGCTTTTATACAGATGAGTGAGTGCCACTCTGGGAACCTAGGGTTGGGTCTTACTGAGTGGGCATAGGTTGGGCTGTCTGGTTCGTTCAGACAGGAATTAGTATTATGACATAAGCCTGATGTGGCATTGAAATGGGTTCGAGTAAAGTTTCAGAAAGTGAAGACCTATGCATCTGTGGGAGAAATAGCTTACGGTTCTTAATGAGATGAATAAAGAAACAGGGCTTAGCTCCTAAACCTGCCTAGGCAACTAAATCAGGGATATTAAGCTTACTAATTCTGCTTAAAGTTATGTAGATTTTAAAAAAATTTGTTGAAGATTTATGTCTTTGAACTCTAGATCTGTTCATTGAATATGTGTATATATAATATGTGTATATATATATATAAAATGAATGGATTAAGTCAAATAATTCATTTCATGGTAACTGGATCCTATTGTTTCTTTAGTAATTGAGAGTATTTTCTCTAATTGGCATATATTCTTTTGGTAATTAAAGAAAAGTCATACTTACCAAAGAATGTGTAATGATATAGTTGGTGATTTTTTTTCCCCAAAAGAGACTCCAGAAGAGTCTAACCTCTGCCTCCTTCACAAATAGAACAAATGAAGAAACAACAAGCCAGTAGTCCTACCAAAACTGCAAGTGCAAGATCTATCAAGATAAAAGTAAAAGGTTCTCTTAGGTTTTGTTCCTAGAGTACAAGCAAAAGTGTTGTTTTTTTTAAAGCAGAAAAGAAAGAAAAGAAAAAGCAGTTAGACTTAGGGCATTGGGTAGATTTTGGTTCCTTCTTATTTTCTTTAGGTTGCTTTAGCTGAGCTAAATTGGTTGAATAATTTCAATAAATGATATTGTCTTAACACTGAACTTTTCCATAATGTTCCTCATAAATGAGTTTAAAATATGAAATGCACTGGAGTTTAGTAGTGTGAGCTCACCCCTCCAGCCATGCCAGTACATCTTCTATTGCATGTTCAGCAATGGTCCTAACCTTTAAAGCCAGGAAATCATGCAGTGAATAGAATTTCCTTTACTCTCCTTTCCAAGCAATTTGGCTGTAATTCTGGCTTTTACAGGATCCTACTCAGCATGTTACAGACCTGTCTATGCTCTGCCAAAGCCACAGGCTTTCTACAGTCTCACTTAGGACAGGTGCATCTTAGTGGTGATGGCGTTTTTCTTGTCTCAACAGGACAAGAGGTTGAGGCTATAAGCAATGCATCACACACATCTAATGAGAACCTCAAAGAGCCAATGTACATTAGTGTCTGCAAACAGAGCTGTCTGTAACTGCCAAACTGACAAAGCCTATAAAGTGCCCAAACTCTTTTCTGCTCCTATTGAATTAGGTCTGTGTTTTAGACTGGTGAGAAATGGCTTATCTGCAAGCACAGTCTGTACCTAAAGATCTGACCCATTCAACTGGCGGTAATTATATTTAGCAGAAAGAAGAATATTTGGAACAGCACTCCTCACAAGTGCTTTATTTTCATACATTTCAGCTCTCTGATCTTATTGTTTAGTCCTTGAAATCGACAATGAGAAACTTGAGAGGCCAAGTCAAAACAAATAGATTATAATGACAGAATATTAGTGTCAGTCAGTGTACGCAGGTGAGATGAAAAATCAGAAAACTGATAATTTTCAGAGACAAGTGAAGTCTATGGAATAAAGGGCACCATCAGAGTCTATTCTCACCATCTTTAGAATATGGCTCTGATTCATTACCAGCTTGGAAATGAGAGGAAAAAACAGACCTTGATGTTTTCCTTTTTAATATCCAGTAAATGTGTTAGGCGTAAATGAGTTACACTCCCATGCAAATGGCTGTGTAGTTTACGTTTTTGCTAATTTCTGTGGCACATGATTTTTATACTCAACAGTTTTTGATACCTTTTCTTCTGTCCTCCCATCTATTCAGTTACTCATCCACTATTTTGCCTAGCTTTGCTAAGTGTATCATGCAGTTACTCCATAATAACTAGTGTAATGAATTTTTTTATACGTTTGTCTCTTGCCTTTGAAAGGATGATTTGCAGAAAGAAGGGAATCCGTTATCTTGCCATTTGCCAAAACTTTTTGGGTTCCATGCCCACTCGTGTTGGACTGATGACCCACCAAATCCTTTCATAGAAAAAAATCTGAATTTTTGTTGGGTTTCACTACATTAACCAGAAAAGTGAGATCGTGACTCCTCACATGTGAACCGTCACTTTAAAATATTGATATGAACTAACTGCCTCATTCTCAGCGTGAAGCTTCATCACTCATTTAGGGGAGATCAAAATCACATCTGAATTTATTTTGGATATAGCCCCTGGGTATATATTCACTACATTAAAAAATGGCTGTAGTATTTGAAGTCTGTCAGCTGATGCAGCTTGAATATGGCTGTGCGTTGTTGCAGCAAACACCAAATACGCAGTGCACATGCAGTTTTCTGATAAATTGTAATAAAAGACCATTCTTCTGGTGAAGTTAAAAAATCACATTGCAGAAATACATTACCATTGAAGTGACCTCAAGGTCTGTCACACAACTTCAAAGACACATCTAACTGGAGGATACATTTGACTGTACAGTGAGGAAGAACAGATATGGTAAAATAAACAAGACTTGTCACATTACATTTTCCACAAATAAATCACGATAATGAAGGCTTGTCTTTCCTCTTCTCACACTCAGGAAAAGGTTCATTTGGCAAGCTAGTCATCAACATTGAAGACCTAAATAAATATATAAAGGTATAAATATTTTCTTTTTGATCTGCATAAGATCAGGGAAGATTTTCCATAGCTGCTGTAGCCACTTTCACTGTTAATCAAACACTCTCTGTCTCACTGTTGTAGTGGAAAGAGTAAATGTTCAGGACATAATTTCAGCTAATAGACTTAGAAAATGTTCTATTTTTCTGATGAAATAGAACTGGATGATGCCACTCATTTTGTGCTTATGCTGCAGTAGGTGAGCTCTACGAGAGGTGTAAGATATCTTTGCTCTAAGCTGACAGATGAGAGTTTTATGGTCACATGTTATTCTCTGTTTTAAAGTAGTCTGCAGTACTCCATCAATATGACTTGCATTATATTCCTTCTCTTCTGTGATTTGATTGCAAAGCTGTATCTATTTTCTTTAAAAAGCTAGTTTTCAGGGTGTGCTTTGGCCATAAATGTACTGCAGCTGACATAGTTCTATTCTCACCTACACATGTTAAACCATTGCAAAAAAATCTGCTTAAATATTTTAAGTGTCTGGTTTTAGATTAATGACAATCAAGGCATCTCGTAGCAGTTAGCAAATCAAAGACCTCTGATTGTTCTCAAAGTAGGATCCTAGAGATAACCGTACTCATTATTTTGTGCAAGGCCCAACAAGAGCAGGCTTGAAATTCTTCCTCTATCTGTGATCTACTATTCTGGCTGCAGCCAAAAAACACAGGAATGAGGCAGAGAGAAGAAAACTGGCTTTGTTATTGATGAGGAAGAAAAGTGTGCTGGAGAGAAATCACGAAGAGATGCAGAAAAATGACTTGAAAGGGGAGAGCAGAGACCTCATGTCAAAAATCTCAGTTGGGCCATGGTAGCTCAAGAGGAGTCTCATGAGCTTGTTCTGAGCAGATGTGGAAGTTCTGGTTTTTGAGTGAACATCTTTAAGTTTAGCTGAGTTAGGGACACAGGACTTACTATATCAGAACTATCTTGACAATTAATCTAACGTTCTGCAGACGGCACGGTGCCTCTTCGCCATGGCCATGCACCGCACTGATAGAAGTAGCTGATCCCCCGCTTCCAGCCATGAATGCAGCCTGGGGAGGCAAGAGTCAAAGTTAAAGGAGATATTCTGGACCAGCAGTGCAATGGTTTCAGTGAAATTACAAATGTGATAAGGTACTTCCCAACATATTTGCATCAACCACTTTTCTGGACTACTTCTCTCAGAAATCTGTCTTGATCTTTAAAAGAAATCCTGGAAAAATGTGCTACTATTGGATTCTTTTGTTGTAGTCATTTTCTCATCTTAGCCTCATCAGGATGAGGGAAAAAAAACTGTGTTTCATTTTTTCCCTAACAGAATGCAGTGATAGGTCCCAGAAGAGCCACATGGATTTGAAGTTGCTGAAAACACATTTCTTATCACTAGTCCTGTATTTTCTTTAGTTCTGAGGTGGATTGTCTACTTTGTGGCTTTGTCTAAATGGAAGAAGACAGAGTTGAATTATTAAATTAATATATAGCATTAACTCTTGAGGACTGAGGTGCCACAGGGTCCGCATATCTCTCTCCTTGAACAGAGCCCTGGGAACTACAGAACATGAAAATATTTTCTGAGTTCTGTTGCTGCATATCTATGCTAATGGTCAGCATGCTGGATGATGGTTTAAAACTAAGCATCTTTACAATTTGTGCAGATTCTGATTTATTCAGTGTTTGAAGATTTGAACCATAATCCAAATGGAAGTAATCTACTTTACTAGCAGGAATAAAGGCAGAAAGATCAGTACGTAACAGCACATCAATATACAAGTCACAGATCTGTATTTTTCCAGAGGAAGGCCATTATAGTTAGCAGCAGGAAGAGTAATAAATTAGATCTGAGCAGAGTAATTGCAGTCCTGTGGAAGTCACAGAAGTTTCAGAACTATTTTATATGTTGTCAGGCTCAGCAACAGCACTTGAAGAGCTCTGGGACTGCTGCTGATAAAGCATTTCAGCAACGCTACACTGTTTTCCTCAGTTTCTAAGCGTATTCATGGGAGAGCCCTGCAAGTGCCATGTTTGCTCATATGGTGTTCCTGTAGAGATAACATTCTCCTGTTTACAAAAGAGAGGCGTATGTTTCCCGGTGGTACCCATATAATACGGCAGCCTATTAGATCAGCTCTTCCTTTTAGCTAACATGCTTCAACTTGTGCTGAACCAGTGACAAAATAATTGATGGACTTGGAAAAGAAAGTCAAAAAGGACCATTTCACAGTAATGTACTGGTAAGGACCTATATACAGTAGCAGGCACTGATGAAGAGACTGCAGCAGTAGCGGAGCTGTTTATTAGTATAATACCTCATGTCAGTACTGTGGAAAATAGAAAGTCGTGGAAGAATTGAACATAAATATTTATAATCACCCAAAAGATGCAGAAACTCCAGCTGTTGCATTGCCAGAAAAGGGAATTGGGGGGAATTTTTTTTAATTATGTTTTGTTCTTCATCTTGTCCTGAGAGAGATTACTAATACAACAATCAAAATATTAACTGTGGAGAATATGCAGGAAGTGTGAAAATACGGATTTTAAATAAAATTTCACTTATGTTAAATATTAAACTTTGTAAATGAAGATTAGTCTAACGTACAGCCAATATCATTGCTTCAATGAAAATGATAAATTAGAATAATTCAATTAGTAGTTGATTGAAATCAGTTATAGTAAGGACATACATTCCACATTGCAGGAATAGTTAACATCATATTTGTTGAAAGCCTAAGGTTACTCAGTGTAAGGAAGATCGTCTGCACTGTGTTACTTGATTTGGTTGTTACTGAACACAGTTTATTTAAGTAATACAGCCTCTTAGTGCTAGGCTTCAACAGCTTGTTGAATCATATATATGATGTTTTATATAGTTGCTGAAACCAGAATATTTTCTGGCCACATAGTGATTTAAATCCCATTTTCAATGGGAAGATTTTCAAAGACTGTTTTTCCATTCTCTTTGTTGTAAAAAGAGAGAGAAAATCACAAATCTTAAAGTGTATCTGACAAGTGAACATATTTGAAAATTTTTGCTTTTAATCCATCCTGAAGTGCAAACAAAACTTGAAACCTCAGCAGTGGTGTAAATTGAAACTATCCGTTTCTGGACAGTTTTTGTGATAGTCAAATAGTGGCAAATAGCTGGCATGCCACAACTTTAGGGACAAGTGATGAAAACACTTCAGCATCTAAAAACTGAGAGATCTGTGTTAAATCCTAGTCGCCACATCAATAGCATGATGGAATAATTCATTGGATTAATGGGGGGATTAAAGGGGAACAGAGATGTGGCAAAATTAGTATTTTCTATCTGAAATATAATTGTCCTTTGGGAATGCATAGATGACAGACTAGGATGTGAAGTGTCAACCCTGGGATGCATTCATCCTCAGCTCTGCTTCTTCATTAAACAAAGTAGTGCCATCTTTCTGCACATCTCATGATAAAACTTTTCTTTGATAGAGTGGTCATCACACTAGATAGGCTCTTGTAAAGAGGGAATAAGAGAATAATAGGGGGGCTTGCAGTGATACAGCTCAACAGCCACAAGAGTGGTAATCTTCAGGCATCTGTAAGTGCCGATGGTTGCCACTTTTTATAGGTATAACAGCTTATGAGTATACCTTAACTTCCCAAACTATTCCTTGGCCAAAGATATGATGGTAGTGCCTGCACTGGCCTTTTGACATTGCCCTGATGCAAATACTGTATTTCAACTCCTAAAGAGCCACAGATTGGTGTCCTTTATTATAAACTGCTGAATTCAATCTCTTACTTTTTCCATGCACCGTACAATCCTTTCCTTAAATTTATTAACCTCAAAATAAGGGCAAGAAGGATTTTGGTGGGGTTGTTCATTGGTTTGGAGGGGAGGAGAAAGAAGTTTCCCTTCCTTTTCTCTTGGGAGAGTAATTCCAAAACATAATATTCTAATGATAAGAATCCTTTTCTAAATTTCATTTACATTTATTCACAGTTATCTGTCCTTTAGATAACTTTGTCCACGAAATTCAGTAAGTCTTTTCCTTCCCTGATATTTACTTCAGCAGATATTTATAGATAGCAGTAGTTCCTCTTTCAGCCTTCATCCCGCTAAATTAAACAATCCAAACCTTCCTAGTCTCTTCCAGCAAGAGTCAATGAATAATATGTATAAGTGCATAGATCTTATAAAAATAATAAGTAGAACTATCTGAGCTCTAATTAGGGATGCAAATTCTCATGAGTTGTTTTGAATAATTTCCTGCTTTGGAACAGAAAAAGGAGTTTCAAAAGTGTCTTCTTTTGACTTCTTAAAAATGAGGTTCTTCTTTTTGGGAGGTCCAGTATGCCTTTCCCACTGAAATTGAGATAAGTGATTTGTAAAGCAAAGAAACAAAACCATGTTTTAAAAAGGCTGAAATTCAAACAAATGTATGTGAATGATTTCTGTTGGAGCAGAGGAAAACAATTTGCTGTGCGTGAGTTCACAAGGTAGTAAGGAAGGTCATTTACTAGTACTTGGATATATTATGACTCACAAATTGTTTGTTTCTTTTCTTTTTAAATGGATATAATAAAAATCATCCATGAATTTTGCCTGGGGCTTTCATATTCCTGGCACAGGGCTTGTCCAGCCACAGCTATAATAAAAAGGAAAGCCTATTAGTATTTTTCTTGCTACTGAAGATCAATTGCTAATTACTAAAGATTACACTATCATCTGCCTTAATTGCCATATTGATTTTTTTTGAAAAGTACTTAATAAGAAATATAAATGTATAGATTATCTAAATAAGTGTTTGCACTCCCCAACCAGCAATTCCCAGATGCTGCTGTCTAATAATTGCAAACATTAATCTGGAATGTGTATGGAATCACCACAGTAATAAGATTAATTCTGGCTGTCTCAGAAAAGATTGAGGTACAGCACGCTCAAAATGACTATTATTCCTAATATTTGAAACCTTTTTTATTTTTAGTTCTGCAAATTTGTTAGCTGTTACTGATTCTACTTTTAAAGATGCACAGTGTATTAGAAATATTTAACACTTGCGAGAAGTAGGATGATGCCTAAGTTCTTCCACAGAACTTGATTTGCTTGTTATGTGTGGAGCAGGGTAACTCAGCCTAACCATCCCAATCTGTTTTCAAATGTGGACTTTAGACCAAAACATTTTTAAGCCCTTAATCTAACTTGATTATTGAGGAATATTTATGATTTGGAAGTAGCATTTCTCTTCTGACATGTTGATAGAGAAGTGTTTAAGTTGGAAAGTGATCCTTTCAGATTCCTGTTAGAAGGGGAGATAGTCCCCAAGGCTCTAGTTCAAACTGGGACACCACCAAACTACATGCTAGACAACATATCTAGCCACAAATGCTACTGTTCCAAATGTCTGTCAGCCTGTGCTCCCTGATGCGTATTTGGATCCTTTAAAGTTGTTTCTCTCCATACAGTCTCAATACTTCCAGGGGATGCTTAATAAATGGTGAACAGCATTAAAGAAGCATGTGATAAAACCTCGCTTTCAGCAAACTTCAAGTGACTCAGCTGAACACTAAGTTGCTGTTGACTCTCTTGCTGTTGCAAGACTACTTAAGGGATATACGTGAAAGTATATTTCAACTTATATTTCAGTTTTTCTTTTGTCTTATTCTAAAACACCCTTGGTACTATATCTGACAAAAAAGAAGAACTAGTAACTGTCATATAGGAGTAACCCAAATTTATCTAGTCTAAAAATGATACAGACTTGAAGGATTTGGATTTACATGGGTCTAATGCAATATTTATGGCTTTAGAGAGAGAAAGTTCTGTTTTTCTTAACCTTTTTTTTAATATATTGTTGTGTAAGACAAAATTTTGCAAGGCTGATTATATCTACATTCTCTTTTTGATTTAATTTTCTTTGGCTATGGATTTGAATAATTGCCCAAGCACCTTTAGCCTGAGATATGTACACGAGTACAGGTAAACATATAATATTAAGCAAAACTCAACTTTTTTCCAATAACTCTTTACTGAAAGATATGTTGGTTGACCATATATTGTGGAAGTCTTAGTAAGATAAATAGCATGCAGAAAATAAACAGAAAGTTTTCATATCCCTTGGTAACTAAGCTGTTCAGGATGTAGTCTCTTGCCAACAATGTGTCAGGGAGTTCTGATGCTCATTAAATCATATAAATATCAGAGCAGGTGGGAAAATATTTTTCTTGCTTGGTAGATTCAAACAAAACCAAATTTTTTTTGTGCAGAGATTTCAAACAGTTCTGCAAGTACTTGGATTTTTATGTGTCATTACAGTATTACACTGGGAGCTGTAGTTTGCATATTTTCTGGCTCGATTCTCTCCTCTAGGTCTGGTTTTTCATGAGGACATTTTCTGTGCTATACCATAGCACCTTTCTCCATGAAGGGAGGTAGTAATTTCAAAGGCCACAGCTTGTCATGAGAAATAATGATTCAGTGCAGGGAAAAGATGGCAATATGGTATAGGCAGTTCCCAGAAAGTAAGCAGATGAGTACTAGAGAATACCTGTAGGTTTAAATTTTCAAAAGAAAATCAAAATTTTCCATGGAAAGAAGATACTGTTAGCCATGGCAGCAAAAACTGTTCAGTTAGAAAGTCAGCTTTTACATGAGGGAACAAAACAACAAACCGAATACCAAACCAAACCCCCCAAATCTGGAGAGTGCTCATGGAAATATTCAGCTAGTCCTCCCGCCCCCCCCCCGCAAAAAAGGACACTTGACCATTCATTGTTTTCTGGGAATAGAAAGTTAGTTGGCTAAGCTCCATGTTAAACTGTGAATTAACACCCCCTTAAAACATCCTACAGAATATATATCATCCAAGGAGACTTACAGGAAATATACACTAAACTTTGACTGCTACACTATGAAATGATGTATTTCTACAGCAGTCCCAGAATTGGAGAATAACCTTGAGGGGAAAAAAAGCAGCACATCCCAGAGGACTCTGTCATTCAAGTAGTCAGGTAGAGGAAGTCTTAGCAAGAAAGTTTGTTAAGACAAAGAAGAGACTTCTGTTTTAATGTTTCTATGTAATTTCATTCTTACCTAAGCTTAGATGAGGTTACTTCACTGTAAGAGTACTTCACTATAAGAACATAGATACAGATAAAGCCTTCTGCATGTATGACAATGATAATGTAACAGAAAGGCAAAGACTATTGGTTCAACAAATCTTAATATCAGGTGCTAGCACTCTGCGTTGAAAGTAAAGAAAACTTCTTTCTGCTACAGTGATGTATTCTGCAGACAGCCTGTTACAAACATCCAAGATGTTAAGTAAAATTCTTGCTGCTTATACTTGTGCAAAGCTGTCAATTTGAGCCATATCTAATAAAAGCAAAATTCATGACCTAATTGCCCTGCTGTCAGACATACTGCTTCAGTGAATAGTATGTTTTCCAGTGTAAAAGCATGTATTTCAGAAAATACCTGTTGAAAACCCAAACAATTCTCATTTTGTGTGTTGATCTAAATATGTAAGATAGTGACATAATATCAAATCTGTTAGGATTTGGCATTTCTGATTTCTAGTAATTCTAAATTATCTGCCTCCTATGGGAGTACAAAGCATCTCTTGGGAGAAGCAGAAGTCTCCGGGGTCCTAAAGAAGTGGATAGTGCTTGGCTTCTCATGGGAGGCCACTGGCTTCTTATATCATCAAATTTTAGGTTAGAGTCTTATGAGAGACAGGGCTTGGCCCTGCTGCCACTGACATCAGTGCCATTTTGTTAATAGCCCTAAAGAAAACCATATTCTTCTATGAATTCCTATGCTTTTTGTATAGCAGGCATGTTGTAACTCTGTCTCAGTTTCCTTTCTTTTTTTTAATGACTAGTAGGGTTTTATTTCTTAGTATATAGGTCTGAGTCCAGTCAAGCATGACAGTAGAACAACTTTTCTATGCAACCCACAAAAAAAGATAAAATTTACTTTAAGGAAAAGGGGGTAATAACCTCTTGCCTGGCCTTGGTCTCCTGGTATCAATCAGTAATAGAGAGAACCTCTTTTTCAGGCTACTGAAAGAAGGAAACCTAGCTATCTTCATGGAGCATGAGCCAGGATTGGTCATCAGCACTTTGGGGCTTGGGAACACACTGTAGGTGCAATGGGAGAGCCTCTAACTTAAGTGAAAAATTGTAGATGAAATGAGATACATGAATGATATTTGCAGGGAAAATGAAAGGCACGTAACTAAAATATTCGATATGTTGGAAATGCAGTCCACAGGTATGCTGAACTAACTTTTGCCTAGCAAAAAGTGGGCTTCTGTTTCATCATTTTAATGCCTGGGGGGAAATGCCTTTAAATGCCTGGGGGTGAGGGAATGTACCCTTTTTTAATACCTGTTTGAATTGTCCGCACAAAACAATGAAAACCAAAAAAAGTAATTGGAGTTTAAACAATGTAAGACTATATGTTCACATTTGTTGCCAGTCTTTTTGCAAAGTTTTGTGTGAACCGTTGATCTACACAGAAGAAAATGGGCTATAGTTATCTGGTTTAGCTGGACAGGAGTGTGGAAAATTAGAAGTGAGGCTGTTTATAACTCATTCTACCTCATGTGTGTTTTTTCAGAACAGGAAGATGCTTGAAATAGCTCAACCCTGCTTGGTAAGCCAGGAAAGATTTTTTGTCTTGACTCATATTTTTTTTCTGATTTTTTTTTTAAGGTAGACTCTGGTGAGTAAGCATTTTACACTACATGTCAAGAATTAGATAAACACCTGCTGTTACAGTCAAGAAGAGCTGACTAGCGTATCCCCTTGAGTGAAAGACTGAAAGTATGACCTTTAGCAGGACTTACAATAACTTTAAAAACTCACTACACATAGTAAAGGTAATAAAGCACTTACAGGCAGCAACTGCTCAGAAAGATTCCACCTTCCCAGTGATAACAGAATTTTATATCTGTGTAAATCTGGCAGAAGGTCGGAAAGATGTATTCAACCCCATGTTCTCTTCCTGCCAGAGTTATTCAGAAGCTGCAGTAGATCTTCACATGCAGATACCTAGAAAAACACAGCTGATGGATAAACTTAAATCCAGATAGCAACTGCAGTCAGGAGGAACCAAGGGCCCACTTAAAAAGAGGTTTAGGCTCTTTCTCTCTATTGTTTCTTAGCAATGTAAAAGAGTTACACATATTCCACCAAGTGAATAGATAACTTCATCCTTGATAATGCACTTGTATTACTATTAATAGTAATACCAGCAATAATAGTAATATTAATTATCTTATTATCACATCACACTGTGGCATTACTAGTTATTAGAGAAAGAAAACTGACTTCATGGTGAAAGAAGTTATATTCTGGAGGGTTCTGTTCTGGAACCTGTAGGAATTCCTTAGCCTGAAGTTTAACATGAAAATAACCAAGGTTAAATAAAAGCAGTCCTACATTTACTGTCCACAGTTGTGGACTACTGTCTGAATAAAAGTATAAAAATCTGAAAAATCTAAAATCTCTACAAAATCTGAATGTAAACAGAAACAAAGACATCGTTTCCAATGCATCCCATTCCCCTCCTGCCAACTATTCTGGATTTAGTGTGTGCTGGGATATTACTGCTTCTTTTAAGTTTTGCCATGCAATGTCAAAGAAATCACAGTTATTTTGATCTTTTGTTTTCTTACATCTGTTTTTCTTTTGTCATGTGCAAATAGTCTGAATCTTTAAAGGTGCAGTTTGTGTTCCCTTCAAAAGCACCTCAGGGATCACAGTCGGAACACAATAAATGGCCAGACTGTACCACCAGGGAGCTGAGCGCAAGGTTCAGTATTTCTGACTAACGACACGCTATGCTGGTGTGAGCAAAGCAAAGAAGCCCTGCTGACAAAGCCTCGGACTTGCAGTGTGGGTGGCAGCACTGGCAGACAATCTAGATTGCTGTGCCAGGTAAGGAGCATGGACTGTCACTGCAATGGCTTTTTCATTCAAAACCCTGTACCCAGCATTCTCAGCAGCTTTTTGACTTACTGCCCTGTGCGGTATCTCTGTTGGGTGTTTTGCTGTTTGAATCCATCCCTAACAGTCTGTGAGTAAATGTTGCCTGTAGAGCTTCTTAGTAGGTCTAGACCCTAGAATTGTCTTCTGCTCAAGGTGTATAGCAGTGCTCAGTGACTTCAGTGAGCGGTCTGAGACAGCAGAAGGAAATTAGAAAGTCAGAAAATCCTGAAACCAGCATCAAACAATGTTGATACAATAACTAAAAACTACTTCATATACGAGGAACAAAAACAACCTTTTAAAAACCTAAAGCATCAGAAGAAGTGAAAACTGTAGTCGGTAGCAACTTGGAGTACTTTGCAATTAAATATCTTTTCCAATGCTTTGTACCGTGATTCAGGCGTGGGCCCTAATAAAACATTATTGAAATGTTTTAGAAACTAAACCTACACCAGCTGATACTATTAGTTTTAAAAGCTGGATTCTGGAATTACCTACCTGACAAGCTTTCTAAATTCAAGTCACTCATCAGCTGTGTAAATGACAATGTGCAAAGCAATACATGTAAATTCTGTCCTAGATTTTGTTACTGTGTTCAAAATAGTAATTCAGTATTACTAGTAACATGTCTTCTGGCCTTCTACTCATTTTATCTGATTTGATGGAAGTGCCTTTGAATTCATTTATGGCTATTGTTGAGAGTGAATTAATCACCTTGATAACATTAAATTTATTTAGACATTCAGTAGAAAAGGTGTTTAAAGTTAATACCCCTTGAATAATTTGCTAAGGCCAGTTTTATATGATATAGCATATCAGATGTCATAGCTAGTAAGTATCTTTGCTTTTTCTTTATGATGTGTGCAAACCAGAACTGTGACAAATTACTTGCAAGAGATTAGAGTTAATTTCACCATGAGACTTCTTAAGGATAGCCAGGTAGTAAAGTTGTCATAGCCCATATTTATTGATAAGTTTAGCAATTCCACTAGCAAGAAAGAATTAAAAATACTTTGCAAAATCTTTGTGATCCATGTCTTATTCCAATAAAAGAATAGCCTAGACCCTACTGAAATTCAGAGCTGATTGAATTGGTCATCTCACTTTGTAAAGCTCTCTTGAGATCTCCTACTTTTACTTTCTAGATTTTCCCTATAAAGTATGATATTATATGCTATCAGACACATCAGCTCCATTATATGAGGGCTTAATCTTGAGAACACTGGCGAGGCAGACACAGACTTGATCCAGAGGACATTACTAACACTGGTCACGGCAAGGCCTAACTGCTAGGCTCCACAATCAGAAGTACCAAGGCTGGATGTGGTTGGCTCGTCAAGGTCTTTTTCATTTGCTGAGGTGCAGTATCAGTGTAGCACAGCTCTGGGACCTTAGGAGCTACCTTGAGGGTTTCTGTATTATGTTCAATTTGAAAATAGAAAAGCTGAGTTGGGAACTGACTAGTGTGTAAGCTCAGCACTGAAAAAGCAAAGTAGCTTCCCCAGAGAAACCAAGAAGGAGAAAACTTCTGAGTCCAACACAGTGACTGAAAAATATAACAAGTTTCAGATTTCTTTTACTTGAATATGATGCATTTTGGTCCAACAGCTGAAAATAGAGTAGATTATACATGCTAAAACCATTTGGGATTAGTAAAGTAGAAAACAAAATCCACAGTATGTTGCATTTCTATCAAGTTTTCCTGAACAAGGAGGTTGCAGCATACAAAAAAGTGAAAGATCTTTTCAGTAATATTATTTTATACCTGGTCAGTATGTTCAACACAACAAAATTTGTTTGTATTCCTTTATAAAATCAAGGTGTCTTTTGATGTCAGACCAGCCTTATTTCTACTCCCCATGCAGACTATTCTTTATGCAAGTTAAACCAGGCATGCTTTTCTGCCTTGTAACAACAAACAAGGATGTTATACTGGATGGCTAAGAAAGCTGCTGTCATTTATTTCCCTTTCATTTGTTTCCTGCAGTTTCACAGCTCATTTCCAATATGTGTCTGCAAGAGGCAAAAAAACTTTTGTTTAAAGCATGTTAAGACATCCACAGGGAAGTATTTCTGGCTTATATTTGGCTTTGATGTCCTATCTCTGGCAGAAAATCAGGACACAATGAGACTAATAATAATGTATATTTTAAATAAAAAGGTCTAAGTAGAGTTTTAATGTTAGGTGACAACCTGCAGGTGAGACATACTGCTAGGATCTTCGCTGACCAGACAGATGAGGAATATTCTTCATTTTAGGATGAAACTGTCTTCAGTAAGCAAAGACAATCTGAGAAGGCGACTTGCAAGTCACAATAAAATAGGGAATATCAAAAGTGACCAATTCTCTGCGTAAGTCATAATCTGAGATTAATTTATTATGTAAATATGATGTGATGGTAAGATCTCATAGTAAGTAAAACCGCCTACTTTAGAGTTTAAGGAGTGAAAGAAGATGATTTTCTAGCATTTGAGTTGATGCAAAATGGAATGGGCCAGATTTTTGATATCCCCCTGCCTCAAGTGGCTGCCTACTATTTTTTTATGCTCACTGCTAGTGGTATTATTCAGCAATTCCAGTAAAATATTTAATAGAATCCTTTGCACTTAGAAAAAGACTTAAATCTGTGCTAAAAATTATGTATCTTTTACTTCTTTGAGAATTAAATTCATGTAGGTTTAGAGTTAGACATCTTCGAATCAGACCTTAGGAGCCTCTTTAAGGCCAAACTGTGACATTTCTCTTCATGCTAAATGGTACCTTACTTCCAAGTTCTAACATATTTATTCATTCATGGAAAAAAGATCTAATTGGTATGAGCAAAGGGTAGCATTGCGAGAAAACTGGGAGACTGCAATTATATCTATCCATTATGTTTCTAATAAAGATATATTCAAAGGTAAAATCCTAATTTTTATATATGTGCCTAAATATAAGAATGGCTATATTGGATCAGACTAATGGTTCACCTGGTATCTTGTGTAGGATGTGGACCAGAAGTAATGCATATGGAAAAAATTAAGATCAGGATAAGGGAACAGTCCATTCTGCCTTTCCAGTTTTGTAGCCAGAAATAGTATCTTTGGATTTTCCTAATCGCAGCTGAAGATCTCATGAAGACACCTAGTGCTGAATCATGCAATATCTTTTCTTTACCCTTTTAACTTTTCCCTTTTTCTTTTTCCCTTGCCCCTCTTTTCTATTCTTTTCTTTCAGTGTGTTTTACAGAGAAACATAAGCAAAAAAGGGACAGTTATGACAAGTCCTTCCAATAGCAGCACTTTTACAAAAATTTCTGGCTATATATGAAAGGGAAACCTCATTTCTAAAATTCTTCACAATACTTCATTACTCAACAGAATGCTATAGAAATACATGGAGACAGTTCTAGCTGAATTGGTTTTACAGCCAAATTTGGCTTTAGCAATTAAGGACTAGAGAGTTTTAGAAAAGAATAAGAGTGAATGAAAAAGTCTCCTGGGGGAAAAAGAAATGAGGATATACTGCCAGTGATCAGCTCATAGCATTCTGCACTCATTCATGCTCCCATAGCAGTGCAGGTATTACTTACAGACACTGCCATACCTGTTAGTTACTTTTCCATAGCCCTTAAAGAGGCAGTGATGATGGGATCAGGTTCTTTACACTTGTCACTGGCCCAACTGTCTCACTCATTTCGTTCATGAGCTGCAGCAGTAAGAAGGCAGTGTAGTATAATAGATCATAAAGATGACTGCTGGAATAGCTCCAAGCCCAGAGGCTATTCAGTTCTTGGCTGCTGGAATGGTTTTGTTTTTGGGTAAAGCTGGGATACTTAGTTCTGTAGCAGATGAGAGTGAACAGTGAATTTCAGCTTAATGGCTACAGTGAAGAACAGGACTGTTCTAAAATGCATATCTAAGTATAGGGCAGAACAGCAGGTTTAAGGACTACAATGTACCTTTTCACCATGAGCTACTCAGTATTGGCTTGCCCTCTGCAGAGGGCATTCTTCATCATCATCATCATCATCATCATCATCATCATCATCATCATCATAAAGTGTCTCTACCTCTAATCTGGAATTATGCATATCCTGCGTAAAATGAGCAAGAAGCAACAATTTATGGATTATTTGGAACACAGAAGGGTTTGGTGACAGAAAATTTAGGCTGGTGCCCAAGGCACTGAAAGATGGTCTTAAATTGCCAGAGGGTGAAGGGCTTTCTACTTCCTTTTGCTTAACCCTGATCTTCTCTGCAGTGTTCAATATTATCAACTAGATGATACTGCAGTCTCAGCTGGGAGAAGTAGCAAGTTTCCTGACATGGGAACTAGATGGTTTAAAATTTCCACAGGGAGATATATCCACAAGTAATGATGGGAAGTTATATTTCTGCCATTAGGTCCTCTGCTTAAGAAGTCCCAAAAGCGTCAGTTCTCACACTGGCCCTGCCAAAATCTGTATTCATTGATTCAAGAAACTGGTGATGTTGCACAGACTCTGGCGTGAACAGTGCAGGGATGACCTGTTCTATGTATTTCTGCCAGAATGATTTACTGCTTGGGCAAGTCTGGGTCTTCTGGCTGAAGTGCATCAAGCTGAAAAATTGGTCCATACTGAGTCCAGGAAGGATACTCTCCATGAGCATGAAGAGGAAGGCTCTTCAAAGGCATAAGTCCTTTGGGGGCTACTTTGAATGATGAGGGCCTGAGCAAATAGAAGAATGAACAGCTATCAAAAATTTCCAGTTGCTATGCAAAGCATGTGCTTTTGTTTCTCTTTCTCTAAACCTTTGGCCTCTATTTCTTTGTGTTTTGGAGGTTATATCTGTATGTGTCACTTTTTAAAATAGAAAACTTGACCAAGAGAATGCAGAGAATAAGGGAGAATCACTTTTGACAAATAGTAGTCAGATCACTTAGTGAATAACTTGATAGTGCTAATATACTGCAGGAAAAGTCAGTAGAGGTACCAGAATATAATCTAGATATGATGAGGGAATGTATTTTAAACACACTGCACAATTCTATGGTGAAGAACATTTACAGAAATTTAAGCAAACAAGATATCTTTTCACCGAAGTGATATGAAAAAGCTTCACTGGTTCCATGTTTCATTTCACTATGTAGTTCCATCTTTATCTAAATGCTTTTGTATTTTTTGTATTTTGAATTTTTTATTACACTCTTACTGTGTTTTCTATTTATCATTTAATACAAATGAAGAGAGGTCAAAATGAAATTGAAACATGTAGACATGTGTACTTCATGAGTCAATGAGCCAGCTAATTGAATCTCAAATTAGAAAGGAAGGTCCTCCAGAATGAATGTTATTGCTGTCCTGAAGAACAGGAGAAAGTTTGTTAACTTTTTCTAACCTTATCTGGAGAAATACAAATAAACCAGAATAACTTAGTCTTTTTCGTAGTACTATTATTTCTGTGTGTATTTGTGATCTAAGGCACTGTTTCTTCTATAATTTTACAGTGAATTGGTGAGAGAAAACTAAAACACAGATGGTCATGCCAATATCTATTTATCAGTCCATGAAGAAAAGAAGTACATTTTAATTAGAAGAAGCTGTTAGAAGATACGCTGCGACATTTGCGAGAACAAAATACTAGTAAAGAAGGAGCGTGACCCAGGTGTGACTCCTGGGATAGATGCTGCCACCAGGGGCATGCTTGGTGAGCCAGCCTGTGCTCCCCCGGCAGTGATGGCGCTGGAAGGGGTCACAGCAGCTAGACTGGGCTCCCGCCACCAAAGGAACAGATGCAGGAATGAACTGTGATGCAAAAAGCTCCCCCTTGCTTTAACAAGGGAGGGAATAAATCTCTTTTCTGTTAGGGTATGTATATCCAGCTCATATTGATTACAGTGAAAGTCAGGTTGCTGAATACCTTTGAGGACTGGGACTATTAGCTTTGACCTTTTTTTCACTGGAATGATTGTTTCACTTTCCTTATCTTCCTCAATACTAGGGCTAGTGAAGAAAGAGGATCAGAACACCTTCTCTTTTCTGTTCTTCTGTCCTCCCTCCCCTCTCATCTCCTCGCAGCTAGGAGCACTATTTGGTCAGTTTAACACACCCTTCCCATGCCTGAGCTCAAGCAAGCAGAGGAGCAAGAGCCTCACTTCTTGCTTGTCTCAGTGAAGACTATGAAATCACATTCAGTTTAAGATACTCCTCAGGGTGAAGCAAGAGAATTTTGTGAAGTTTTTCTTTTTTTCACTCAGGACATTGTTTGACAATACTGAAAACAGCATTTCTCATTGCAATGTTAAGGAAAATATACTTGTGGCTTAAAGAGTAACTAAACCTCTGTTTGGTGGCAGGAAGATTCAAGAAAAAAAATGAGAGAGTGAAAAATGATAACACCTTACTGCTCTTGTATCTTAATAAAGGTGGTTATCTCTCAGACAAAGTGTAATATAACACAGAAATGAATAATGTCAAGATGGGACATGCCCGTTTAAAAGAGTGCAGTTATTTTTAGATCTGACACCAGCTATTCATTTTGCAGCAAGTGTCTGAACTCAAATGAGTGGAGAAAGTTATGAACAATGGGGTTCCTAAAGTTTTCCTGAAGAACTTCAGTAGGTATGCTGCTTCCACTTACTGCTGTCAGGTTACCCAAGGGGCTGTGGAACATGGGTAATAACAGGGATAAAAATCAGGTGCGAGAGAGAGAAAGGTAAGACCACAGGGTCTGTTCTCAGTAACATCAGTAGTATGATTCAACTGATACTGTTTCTTTGGTGTGTACCAAAACCAGCAGCATGGGGAGGAAAGAGGCTAGAAACAGCCAGACGTCTCAGTAATGCAGATAGAGGGAAATAAAAAAAAAGAGGCTGTGGATAGAAGAAGGTATTTTCTCGGTCTCAGTGACACATTCTGTGTGGTGCTATTCTGAGTGTAGCTGTACAGTCCTTCATGTGGGAATGCTTTCATATTTACTGACATGAGACGGTCACTGCTGAAATTTCCATTTCTAATTGCCAGTTGAGCTCTGTAATCTCGCTCTGAATGACAGCCGCTTGCTCTAAACTCTTAAAGAGCTCCTATTAACAAACCTCACTTTTTAGCTCAAAAATTGAGTTACAGCACCAGCTCTTAGGAACTGCAGGCTACTTCAGTATTTTGTTCCTCATGTTAGAGTAGAAAAAAAAAGAAATTGCCAGTAAAACCTCTTGCTGGGTGAGCATTCAGAGCTGGAACTGCATCTAATTGAGTTAGTCTTTGAAAATCTTTAAGGAAACTAAAATTACAGCCAAGGGTAGCATTTATTCCTTACCACATATGTATTAATAACTCACTATTTTTCACTCAAAAGAAAGACAAAATAACATGGCAAAACTATTTCCTGTCCAACAAGGAATTTAATGGTCAGTCTGACTGAGAATTGAGTGTCATTCCGTTCTGTGGTAGAAATGGTTTACAAAAGAAAGAAATCAAAGTTTAAATCACTTTTAGATCCTTTCCCAAAATCTCCAAAATCAAAATTTAATCTATACCCTATATGTCAAAGAGGAAATATTTTGATTTGCTTACAAGTTTTCACAAATGACAGAATTGTGCTGTTCAGAAGCTTTAAAGAAATATTATCAAGTATAAATGTTAATTTTCTGTTGAATTGTTTTTCTGTCAGAGTACCTTCTCACAGACATCTGTGACAGATCAGGAAAAGGAGGAATGGACTCTCTTCATCTCATTGTGAACCTGATTCAGCAAAGCATTTTAGCACATAGCTGGATCTGGTAAGATTTTAACTGCATGTCTGAAGCTAAGCAGATACTTAGGATCTTGTTGAATGTAAGACAGCATGATCTGATTTCCAAGTAGAGATACCATGCTATTTTTCTCTTAGTCCGTAACAAACTTGCATTTTGCACAGAGGACAGAATATGACATCAAATGCTCCCCCTTCATGCTAGAAGGATGTACGCTGGGCAGAAATGCTTCCCAGTTTAGAGACTATTTTTATGTGCTTCACCATTTTATATTGCATGTACACTATGTTCCTGTAAAATCTATTACACTTGTCTACAGGAACATCTTCCTTAGATCAAGGAGGCATCCCGCCCTAGGGAGACTAAACTGTTCAGACGTGCAGAAAAGGAAAATTCATCAAGAGCTTAGGTGACTGGGAATCTATGAGAGGGTAATCTTTATGTCCCATTGATTCTGGGTTTTCCTGGTATAATTTAGGACATGCTGAAAAGATGTAAGGAGAATATCATTTGCATAAAGCTCGGATCTAAACTTGCAAGGAGACCAATACAGGACAATTTATGTATATTTTACATCACACTTCAATTACTGAGATACTCTCCTATTTGTTCTGGGGCTATATTTTCCCAACACAATGCATTCAGGGAGGGAATAAAGGCAGTCAGAAATATAACCCCTCAAATTAGTTTAATCCCATAATGTCTACTGGCAGAAGAAGCCAGTCTTCCAAACTCCCAGGTCAAAGAGAGTTAAAGAAGATAGATGTGTAAAGAACAGAAGATTTTAAGGAAAAGGGTTGTCTTTCATTGAGGTTCCTGCTCACCGAGAGACTGAGAAACCAGGTCCAGATCTACTGGAATGATGCACAGCATTAAAGCAGCAATAAACTACTGTTAGCATGACACACAGTAGTACATCCATCAGTAATTCCCAGATATGCAGCAGTCCCTTTGGGGCAGCTGGGCTTTTTGTTGTGTGGAGTTCCCAGATGGTAGCCAGAGTACACAGGTAGCTTGCATACACTAGCCATAGAGCTCTGGCCTTACGTATGTGATGGGTCAGTGCATTAGCCTGATCTCAGTGGTCTGATCTGCCTAACCTTATCAGTGTTGTGTCTATTCAGGCACAATAACCTCCCTCAAAATCTTGTCTGGAGAGCCAGCAAAAAGCTAATAAGCAGCATTAGTTGAAAGTGAGTAATTTTTACTGCAAACAGACACATTAACTCTTTGCGTAAAATCCAAAGGGAATGTGAAAGTATCCAACAACACCAAAAAGATCTTTAAGACTAAGGAAAACAAGTGCCAGACATTTACTGCTTGCTTCTTCAGATTCACTGCTATAAATCTGCATTGCCATTATCAATGCTGCCTCCAGTTTCTACAAATCAGAGAATGGCTTATCAGAAAACAGCACATGCTGTGTGATAGGTATATCTTTTAATTACTAGTTGGTGCACGTTATTTTCAGTTCATAGTATTTATAAGTGTACTGTGGTAGCAATAGTTTCACAGCTAAATTTTATGCTTACTTGGGGAAAACTCAAGTATTTTGTTAGTAAGCTTTTTTCTGAGGAAGGCTTTCATAATGAGGCCCTACCTTGCTAACTATGACCATGGCGTCTAAGACACTCCTAGTCAATGAGAGGATTTGGCCTTTGCAATTCCTCTGTGAGGTAGGGAAGTACAATGTCAGGAATTAAAGAGATCTACTCCAGTAACCAATTTTTTGTTTAAATAGCTGAAGCCCAAACATCTGGTATAGAGATGACATTGAATGTTCAGTGATTCAAAATTATTTCTTTGACAAAGTAAATAAACACATTATCCATTTTTTTTGCACGTTTAGATATCTTGATACCCTGGAGAAGCAGCCTTGAAATTGAGCCCAGTCACAAATTAACTGCCATTCCCTGCTAGACCATAAACCGCTGTGGTAGGTTTGGGATATCCAAGAGCAGGGCCAGACGCGGGAGAAGAAAAGACTTACTTGGGAGCATTGTTTGCCTTTGATGAGCTGTTTTTGGGGACAGTATTGCAAAAAATGAGATGTAGTTAGACTTGTTTGGACACACAAAATATTTTTTCTCTTTTTACCCTGAGGAACCTAAAAGATGAGGATTCTCAGCCTCAGCCAGAGCTGAGTTAACAAGGAGTGTACTCACTCCCATGAGTTCCTGGAGGCATTTCATCTTCCTCTCAAGCAGTTTCCATTTCACTTTATTCATGTCATTGAACTATTTAGTGTCGAGGAGTTCAGCCAGAGATTCTGAAGCTGAGAGGAGATTTCTTGGACTCTTGCTGCAGTTTACAGCTGTTTTTAGGCCTATGGTAGGATCACTGCCAGTGGTGCTCCAAGTGTCACAGCCCCAGTGGCTTTGACACCCAGCTGTAAAGAGATTTGCACATTACTTCTCACAACAGCCCTACGTTACTGCAGCTTTTTCAGAGCACCATGAATCTAATGACCTAGAAATCAACTGATCCTAGTGTAAAATTTCTAAACAAGCCAATTTCTGAACTGTTAAGTTACTTAGTGGGTCTCATATTTAATTTCTGTCCTATGTTAGATTAATGCCTTATGTCTAAACAGCTCCAAGTATTTTAAAGCAAAAGTTTTATCAAAACGAGCCTTATCAGACCAGTTCTGCTCATCAGAGTCTCAAAAATACATTGTGGTTTACCCTCCAGAGTCTGAAGATCTGTAAAATTTAGGGCATCATCATACCACTAAAGCCTGATCTTGTGATATTAACTGATTATGTTACATCATCTCTACTGTGCTTTGCTTAGATAACTATGCTGACATTTTCAGTTTTGTCCATAACTTCCATAATCAGCAATCACTGAAATCAGAATGGACTGCATATGCTGTACTTGCTATGTACTCTAAAAGATTCAGACAACTATTTTACCATGTTGTAATTTGATTCTAGTATACGTTTGTCACTGTACAAGGTAGCAACCTCTATTTTAAAAAAGGAAAAGCATGGCTCCCTGTTAGCTACCCTATTTTGCCCCTTGCTATTACAGCACATTAATATGCAGTATTTTTCAAAAGGTCTCTGACACCAAAGAGGTGAGAAAAAAAATGTGTGGGTTTGAGTAGGTTTGAACTGGTCGATAATACACTTGTGAAATTCTGTGTAATATGATGTCCTTCAGAGTCGGGGGAAGGTCTATCTACTAACAAAAGGAACCATTTATATTTTCTAGTCTTGTGTTTCTTAAACAAAAACTACGATTCTGCAGACTTCAAGACATCTAGGCTTTTGGTTGCTAATCTTTCTGAGGCAAATTAAATCTAACAAATTTGGTGAATTTCTTGCCATGGTTTTTCCCTGATCCTTTTCCTTAACAACACATCTAAATATGAAAGAACTCGGTAAAGTAAAGGCCTAATTTTGTATGGCCCAAACATGTGCGGATGACACTCCCAGCTCAAAGGTCACTTAAACACCAACACAGAATATGATAGCTGATGCTGTCAAAGTGGACAACTATATTTAGCTATAGGGCTGAATAAAGGAATGACAATACCTCGGGATTTTACTAAACCATCTCTTTCATTTCCCATCACACCCTCAGGCCATGACCTCCTACAGTTCCATTATCAGTCTCCCACCTTAGGAAGTGCTGAAATACTTATTTTTTGTGTTATGCTTAGCGACATTCAGTCTTTACACCACACCAAGTAGTCTTTGTCTCTTTCTGCCACCAGTCTCTAGGGGCCAGGCAAATGCTTTCTGACTCTTTGCCTGACTCAAACTCCAGATGAAGTTTGCAGCCATCAAGGAGTAGGCAAAGTCTTGCCCTGCTCCTACTTATATGGCTATCCTGGTCCCTGATTCTGTCAGATTCAGTTTAATAGCCTGACACCTGGCTGAAATTTTCATTTACTTCAGCAGCTTGGGAACTGATTGCCTGTGTTGTGTGACAAAGACCAACAGCTTGTCCTGTTATCTTTTATGCAACCATGTCATATATTCATTTTTAGCAACTTAATTCTAAACTTCAGTGCATTTGAAAATTGTCAACCCCTTGTACTTCCCTCTAAGGAAAAAAGTAATGGCCAAGGAACACTGAAAACAGGTGCCATAAATGTGTATTCAAGCAAGCCAACAAATTTAGTTATCCGATATATAGAAGGATTTTCATCAGCACAAATGTTCTTGAAAACAAAATGTAATTGCTTTACGAGTATATTCATGAGAGGCTGTTATTTCGATACATCTTAGCACTTGTCAGCCTCCATATGTGTATTTTGTTTATTTTTAATTCATTTTTAATCACTTGGGTAGCTAACTGCAGGAGCTTCTAGTTGATGCTGAATGCCTGTCTTTTGTGTTGAGATCCCACTGTTCACAGATGCATAGTGAAACCTCTTTGAAGCCCAGTGTAAGAAACACAACAGTACCCTCATTAACTCCTACCTAGTTTTCTTGTCTAGCCTATTCCTCTCCTTAGACATTGTTTATATCAGCTTATGTTGCTGCTCCTGGCCTAGCTACTAACTCTGCTGCTCCAGTCTCCTCCCTGGTTCAAGACAGCTGAGAAGCCCAGGAGACCATGCCTACTGCTACCACAAAGATTTCCCCACCGGTGGCCCTTAGAAATGTGGATTTTTGCCAACTACCTGCATACACCTACCAGCACCTTGCCCCTCAACATGTAACAACAGCTCTGCTTCCCTGCACAGATGCACTTTACTTTGGATAGGGTCAGTATGCCTAACCAGTGCTTTTGGGGAAAACCCTTGCAGAAACTTAAACAGTAGGTAGAAAGCATAAGACAAGCACTCATGGTGGAGCACTGAAGCTCAGCCTTTCTGAAATGTATTTGTTAACAGTCAGGACAAGTATAATGAATATACCTGAAGGTAAGACTGAAGAGTCACAAATACCTTTGGAAAAAATATTTAAAGATAGAGTGCAAGTAGGAAAGCAGTGATACAGAAAAGGTCCCTTGCTTCACTGCAGCCTAAAACTCATGGAAACTTCATCCACCCTAGCACTGCTGGTGAAGTGGTAAGGAGCCATCTCACAGGCTGCAAAGCTTCAGCCTTGAAGACTACCAACCCTGGATGCACTAAATGCCTCTCAATCCACCTGCTGGTCAGCAAGTCATGCTGAGACAGCATTGACAGTGCTGACACCCACATAAAGTCTATCAGAAACTCACCACACCTGACCACCATAAGTCAGCTAGTCATTTTAATCTTGATGAATCCATATATTCTGATGATTGAATATTTTGTCATAATGTTGCTGACCAGCACTAAGGTTTAAATAAACCAGTGTTAAATCAGATGTGGAAATGCATAAGGCTTTAAAGTTGGCTTGTACAGGATAGACTTGCCTCAGAAAATTATAGCTCAAGCTATACCAATATAGCAAGAATTAAATGGCAATAGCTGACACTACAGAGCTAAGTTGTCAAGTTGAGATCAAATGCCTCAAGTCTATGGCTTCCCTTATGGCTTAGCATACATTAAGCTTGACCACACAGGCAGGCAATATTTGGAAATTAAATTCTGCCTCCCTTTCATTTTTTGTCTTAATAGCACATTGCAGAGAAGTCTCTTAAAAGTAGATGAGATGAAGGGTTTATAGCACATATTTTAAGGTAACCAAAAAAAAAAAAAATTGTGAAAAAAACCAATGGTTGCAGAACCTGGATTTAACTAAGGCAATTTTGTGCTACCTGCAAGCAGCTTCTTTCACAGCTAGGCCAGACCTGGACTTGGATGCTGAACTGATATTTACACTTAGAACTACTGCTTGTGAACAACTAAGTGGTACGAGCTTCTTCTTCTTCTTTTTTTTCTCTCTCCCTGATTCATTTTCAGAAGTCAGGATTTAAATATCGGTTATCTGTATGTCCATATGGGTGCTGACTTTGAGTATTGGCCTGATATTCCTGGAAAGTCAGAGCTTGGACACTAGGCTTAAGTTCTGGGAGAACTAGAATTTTTTGTTATGTAGGGATGCAAGTTCTTTTAGTGCTCTCTCTGAATTTCAAGAGTAGGTTAAAAGAGTAGGATTGGTTCATATGTTCCCATTTAGGACTATGAGACCGAGATACAAGACCTGCCATGCTGGAGGAGACCAAAGGTCTGGCTGGCTCAGCATCCCATCTCTGGTGGCAGCCAGTAGCAGCTGCTTGGGGAAAGAGTGGAAGACACTAGGCATGCGTAGAGTAATCCTTTCTCTGCTTATATATTCCCAGCTTTTGGCAGTCAGTGATTTAGGGACTTTTTGAGCCAGAAGTTATATGCAGACCACAAAATTTAACAGACATGAATGGGCCTGTTTTCCACGCGCTTGTGTAATCCCTTTTTAATCTTTGGGCTTCCAAAGTCTCCTGATACGCTGAGTTCTATCATTAATGTGTTATAAAAATTGCTTATTTTTTGCTTCATTTAAACCTTTTGCCTGATAAGTTTACTGGCTTCTCATGAGTATCTGTACTGGAAGGAAGGGCAAATATTCATTCTCCGTCCACTGGTTGTTCCCTCTTCACCTACTGCACACAGTTCATGGTTTGTTAGACTGCTGTCATATCTGTCTTCTCACTTCTTTTCTGAACTGGAAATCTCAGTCTCTTACATGTTTGTGGATGTTGTTCCATGTATGATCTAGTTGTCTTTCTTGATTTTCTCTTTGTCTTTCTTGATTTGGTTAATTCTACTCTTTTCTCTTTGAGCAGGAGGGATGAGAACTATGTGCTGCATTGGGGATGCAGGCTCACCATGGATTTGTCTGTCAGAATTGTATTTGTTTCTGTTTTGTTACTTTTGAATAATTCCCAATATTGTCTTTTTGCCATTTTGACTGTCACTGACCCAATGGTTTCAAAAACCTGTCCTTGATTGAATAGGAATTTATTTTTCCCTTTTTTCTGTGCATAGACAAGGCATTAAATACTATTTAGTCCGACTTCAGAAGCATGTAGACTGCTTATCTCTAGTGACAGAAATAAGAATTTTAGTGTGCAATTTTGGTATCAATAAATCCGTCTTAAATAGATCTATACTTTTTTAAAGGTGAAAATTCCTGAAAGGATGTGAAATATAAAATATGTTTATGGAAGAACTGAGTTAATAAGTTGCAGATTTAAATGTTATAAGGATTTTATTTAGAAAGTGCTAGAATGTGTACCGCAAACAGCACAGAGCATTCGGCACAAAGCTTTTTCAAAATCTGTGTTCTGAAATAAACATTTCATTGGCTCCTATAAAGACTTTCTCACTGCCGTGAAGCAGCTTTTAAAACCTTTTACTATTACTCAATGTAATATAATAAAATGTATCTATTTGCTAAATGTGTTTTTTCAATGCGCTTTGCAGTTGAGTCACAGCAGATAGGGAGTCCAGCTGGGAGGAGTTTATGGAGCCTGAGAAGAGTTAGTTGTGTGTCATTGTCAAAGGCATTTGCTAGATAGTTTCACAGTTCTCAGAAAATCTGTAATAATTCACCTTCAGTAAGATGAGGTGCAAAAGCTACTAGGATTCCTTTTGCGGAAAGAAAGAGGTAATGAGAGGTAGACCAGATAAGGTGATGTCGCTAAACAGACTGCCCGCAGAAGGACCACAATTAGTAAGTCCCTGTCGGCTTGCTGATGCCTGTCACGCCAGTAGCGTGGCGGCACAGTGTGGGAATGAGGGCCGGGAAGGGCTTGGAAAAGCACCGTCTGGGCCGCTGAGGCCACAGCAGCTCCAAAGAGAGGCAGGTTTAAAAATATGGTTTGTGGTTTGCTACTAATGCGCTGGTTTAGCCCAGAATAAGTACACTGAGGAGATTCAGCATGCCTCCCCGCAGCTGTGAGTTCATCCCATTGGGCTCGCTGTGCAACTGAGCCACACGTGAAGGGACCTGTATTTCATCTTTTGTGCTTCAAATTACAGAGGCTTTAACAGAGAATTCGCAGATAGACGGTCTCCAAATTTTCTAACACTGTGTGTGAAAGAGGTTTTTGTAAAATGATTGGTGGCAATTCAGAGTGCTTTGATGTACTAATGTGTTTATTTTCAAGGCTCCATGTTTTCCTTCCTCATGATTCCACTAGGCAACTTAATGGAAAATATTTGTTCCTGCTGAGAAAATATCTCCACGTTCCGGAATCAAGTTGTTGCACTGAGGAGTCAGGAGTTAAAACATAGCCTTCTGGGAAATATAAAAGATTACCAATAAAAAAGAAAGAAAGAAAGAAAGAGACTTACTTTGCTGTGAAGGCAAAAGACAAAAGACTAACCCTTTTATAGTAATACACTTTTAGGTATCTTTTGTAACTTGAGTCTTAATACTGCTCTTTAAATCAATGACATGTAGGCTAATCAATTAGGCCTACAAACTAATCTATTGATCTTTCAGGGTGGGGAATCCTTGCCCAAAAGGTATGCAAGGGTTAAAGGGCCTGCACGACTGCAGGGTTCAGCCTGCTGGAAGGGTGAGGAGAGCCCAGGTGAGCTGGGAAAGGTGTGAGGGGGGTAGAGGTCTTGTGTGGGCTCCTTTGGGGAGGAAGAGCAATGGTCTTACAACAAGCAGATGTTGCTGCTTTTTGGCAAATGTGACCTTTTGGAAGCGCTAAGGTTGTGTGATCTGCTCGTGTGGTAAGAGTGGAGTAAATTGTGCTCCTTTGCCTGGTTGTTGTGCTCGCATGAGGGAAAATGGACTAGAAAGAGAGGGAGAGTGGGCTGCAGGGGCACTATCTTCCTTAGATAACCTGATATCTCAGGTTGTTTTATTAGGCTCCTAATGAAATAATGTAGAAAATGCTCTGCAACAGACTTAATGCCCTAGGCTGTTATTAGGAACTGAAGTGCAGTAGGCTAAAGATGCTACAGCCAGGCAAGGATACCCAAGAAATAGTGTTCTTATCACAAAAGGTCTGTGAGCTTATGTATGTAAGTGTTTGTAGTGTTAGGCCTTTTCCTTGTAACTGCAAATATCAGAGATGATTTGATGAAGCCAGGTGACTTTAGAAATAAAGGTGTTTCAGAGCTGTCACCTTTATTTCAATGAATATATGGCACTGATTTTCTTTCTTTTTTTTTTTTATCACTTACTGATACTGCAATATCAACGATAATAGCTCTCCCCATAGGATTTGACCTCATGTACTGTGTAGCTCTGTGGTCGTGCCTATGCCTGTTCTCCACTGGGATAGTGTTTTCTACATGTCCCTTTTCCCCATCAGTAAGAAGTGAGGGAGACCGGAGTCAAGGTGTGCTTTCTCTCTTCCTGCTCAGTGGTACTGCTTGTTTTTCCAAATGGTGTTAAATGAGAGTTATTGTGCCTTTGGGGTCACTATGGTGGGAAGGGAATGGCCAAAAGAAGGTTGGTTAGGATGGTGAACCTCATCTCCAGCGTAAAATTTTGTTTGGTATCGTGAAGGCTTTGAATCTTATTGTTTATCACTGACACAGAAGTAGACAATAGAAACATTCTTCCTTTATCAACACAGACAGTGTTAAGATGTCCTCATTGGTCTTTCTTTTTTCTTTTTTTCTTTTTTTCTTTTTCTTTTTTCTTTTCTTTTTTTCTTTTTTTGAGCTGGGCTATTGAGATAACAATGTGTTTAAAGTATCTTCTACTGAAACATAGCATCCTCTGTGGATTTTCATTATTGTAATCAGTTTAAACCATGATGATACCAGGTGCCAGATGAAAAATCACTGACAGGGTTGACTTTTGTTTGTTTGTTTGTTTCTCTGTTTTTCTGCTGTTTGCTTCTTAAATGAAAGCAATGAAAGGAGTACAGAGTCTGTTTTACAATTGGTAAACCTGATTTAAAAACACAGTGTGTAATGCCTTGCTTCCCAAGAGGCAGAAAGGATCCACACCATACAATTAAGATGCGTTATTACTTTGCTGTTCCCTCCTACCTCCTCTCTATTGTGTGTTTTTTTTTCTTCTTCTTTTTCTTGCTCCCTTTCTCATTATGTCTTACTGCAGCAGAGGGCAGAGCCTGCTTCGGCCTAATGGAGAAGGAAGAATATTTTCCCCCTATCTTTAATTATGTTACTTCTTCAGTATACATTTAAATTATTTGTTCTTGTTAATTTTAGCAGGAAAATCATTTATTATCATTGGTACTTCACAAGCGCATTTGTTTTTTGCAGTCTAACTTTGAATTAAAATAGGTAGTCACTTTTAAACCTGACTGCAATAGCTGCATACTGAGATATCGTGTTTTCTTTGTTTGCCTCTTCCTTTACAGGGAAGAGGGGATATGATTCAGGGTTATTAGTGCGACTTATTTCTTCACTCTTGTGGGCAATATGAAGGCTTCTGTAGAATAATTGACAGATCCAGAAAAAGTTCACATGTGGCTGGTTTTGCAAGCCATTGCAGCATGTCAGTACCCATGTCTAATACCCTCGTTCTTAAGAGACCCCTGAAATAGGGTACTGCTATTGATCCTTAACCTCTGTTAACATATTGGGGAAATAGTATAATGTTGGCAAGATGCTAACCGTCACAAATGGTGTGCCCTAGGGGAAAAAAAAGTCTTGAGGAACCTGGGGCATGAGTAATATTAAAAAAGGTGTAGCTCATCATTACTCTTTTTCAATACCGATAGATTATGAGTAGTTGTCATAGTATTGCGTTTAAGGGGATAGCAGAGACTTAAGGTATGCATTCAATAAGAACAGTATGGAGTTCATCAGCTAGCAACAAGCATAGCAAGACATTTAACTAGGGATATGCTGTTGAACTGTGATGGGCAGGAGAACTTACCTATTTAGTGTTAGGCTCTTTCCTCTGGTGGAAGAGGGTGAAATAGATATGTTTAGAGGAAAAAAAAGAATGGTTATAAATTAGATAGTATTTTCTTATCATTTTTTTCAGGTTATTTTGTAAACTCGGTTTGGTTACCTTATAGGAAAAGCTGGTGTGTATATGTAGATGGTGGTATAGCTGGTGTGTGTGTGTTTTCTCCAGGATTTTGCATAAACAAGAACAGAAATATGTTGGCCTTTTGTGGAATTTTCTTGCATGTTCTGTATGGAAGAGTAACTGTTTGCTTTTCTGCAGCTTCACTAGAACATTCTGATTTCTTTTTTCCTTTTTTCTTTTCTTTTCTTTTCTTTTTCTTTTTCTTTTTTCTTTTTTTCTTTTTTTTTTGCCAGAAGTACTAAGAATCTTCAGCAGTTAAATTAATTTCAACCTTCACCTAGCCAAAAGGGAATGTACAATAAGTGAATTCATTCAATCTGAAAGTCAAGACCTCTGCAAGCCACATGCTTAGACAGACTATGTGCTCATCCAAAGTGCACACAAGTAATTAAACTCAACCCTGATTTTCTTAAATGTAATTGAATTTCATGGTGTGTGGAGTACTGTGGAGTTACCTACCAGGGGTTTCAATAAGCTTTGGCAGCATTAGAGGCAGCAAGTTATATCATCACAGTAGGATTTTTAAAAAGTCACTAATTCCCTAAATGCTAAAACATATAACAAGCTGTTTTGGTTTCTTTTGAACAGTCAATTCACATCTCTATACAAATCCCCTTGATGCAGCTATGCTTTTTTCGCTATCTTCTGTTTGCTAAAGGGGAAGAAGTGATAATTTCGCTTCTGTGGAGTGGCATGCTACTTACAGCTGGTGAGGGTTCTCTACAGATTTAAGTGTCCTTTCTCCTGTCCTGGTGAGTCTCTGTATTTGCAGTCATTCTTCAAGAGCCACTTAAGAGCTGACCATTTAGTGGCTTAGATCATATGGATGAACTCTTCTTTTAGGTGGAAAAAATATGCAGAGGAGTGGTTCATCCTCTGCTTTGACAAGACACTTTCATAGCTGTAGGGCTTACGAACATTGTGACACAAAACACACATGCCCCGTGGTAGGTTTGTCACAATGTATTTGAGAAGTAGCATTCTCCATGGCTCTTCTGATTTCCCCACCACCCAGCCTGCTAAATTATGGAAGTCAGAATTGAGAAGTAAAAAGTCTCATCTTCCTTTCAGATGTGTCTGGAAAAAGTACTTTTCTGTCCCAGATATAAGAAAGGAGGATCACTAGCTATTTAAAAACTACAAAAGGAAGCAAACTGTAAGCAACTGCTAATGTAGATTTGAGTAGATGCAATTTGCACATCATAGCGCATAAAAGGCCAATAGTAACAGAACGTGAAATATGGCAGTGTTGCTAATGAGCCCAACTTCATCCCCAGTTCATTAATATCTATTATATAGTAATTATGCAGTTATTTATGCCTGAGTATGATAATATTAACAGATCGGATTATGAACTTCCTTGTTTTCTCGGTTGGAAATAAATTCTGAATGTGGAAAGCCATGGAAAAAACCAAGAATCTAAATGACTAAATATGTTGTATCAATATTAGCAATACCTAAAATTGTAGAAGATGTTCCTTCTAACTGTGACCAGTCAGAGCAGTACTTTGTTCAGCTAACTCTGACTCCTCTAATGGTGGGTTATCTAAAATGAGAGCATGACTGTAAGAGGAAGAGCATGAAGTAGTGCCAGCTATAAGAAGGCAATGTGTTAGAGGGCTTGTTTTGAAAGTTGTTGCTGTGACGTAACAAGATTTTTCCATGTGGAGGAGGTTGGGCAAATGTTTTTTCAGTCCAAAATCAGTTCCCTCATGTTTGTCATCAACTAGGAGTGAAGAAAGTGTTAATAAGGACGATAAAATGAAATAAGTTCCAAACAGCTGAGGAAAGTCCCCTACACTGATATGTTTGAAAGACTGCTTGACCTTAGCTAGGTGCTATAGAGCGATCTTGCCTTCGCAGTGCTGTTGTGCAGCAGGAAGATGTTTGGTATAGTTCATATGGTAGCTGCTTTACAGCTTGCACAGTGATGGTTTTCTGTAGGCTATGGAAAGGTATGAAGACAACTGGTGACAAGAAGGAATATTTATATTTATATGTATTAAAAAAGAATAGCTTCCAAGGGAAACTATTTCACTTCTAGGCTAAAGAAGAGAACTTTGGTTAGTAAAGCAATTAAATATTAATTCACTTTTCTTAAGCTGCTTCCTATCAGTAGGAAAAGTTCCCTTGTTTTACTGAAGGATACTTCCTTATAATTAGACTCAGATTTGTCACTAAAGTAGCAGTCAATATGAGAACTTAAGGCAGTAATTCTGAACCCAGATAACCTTTATGCACCACAGGCACCTGTAGAGCAGAGCCAGGCTGAAGTGGCTAGAGGGAAGACAAGGAAATTCAAAATATTCTTTCTAATACAAAAATACAGGGACTGTAGGTTACAGTAGTTATTGTAGCCTCTCGGTGACCTTCTCATTGATTGCTTTCATATGATAATATTGGAAACTTACTATCCTGCAGCCAGCGTGGGTTGTCTAAGTGCAGCGGTGATGCAAATCTGCTTCTGGTTTATCGGCAGGATCATATCTACAGAAGGCTCAGACTACTTTCCTTTTCTTCTGCTTAACCTAGAGAACATTTTTCTCCCACCTCTCATTAGTTTACTCAGTTTCTGTTTCGGAGTTGTCCAAGATTTTGTTTATGAAACATTTTTTATCTCTTCCATCAGAATGCAAATATAGATGTACACTACTGGGAAATTCCCTCATGCAGTTGTGATCAGGACAGAGTTCTTTTTTGCATCTCCCTCAGAATAATCATTAGTTTAAAGAAAATATCTTTGCCTCTAGAATAAACACACTAACCTCAGCCTTATAGATAAAGGGAATATCTTTCATACAGAAAAGTTAAAATTTGATTCTTGAAAGCAGTAATGGTTAGTAATCATAAAACAGTACATGTGATTAGAAAGAGACCAGACAGTGGTTTTTTTTTTTTTTTTTTTTTTTTTTTTTTTTTTTAATGCTTTAGATGTTTGGAATAAAATAACTGGGTTTAGCGGCAACGTTATTTTCCTTAAATTTTAATAATTACAAATGAAATGAGTACATAGTCATCAAAATGGGATTGGTGTTTCTGCACCTTAATGGCTCTGAATATGCCTTGTAATTAAAAAGCCATTATGAGTTACACTGGACAGTAATGTCTATGCTTATAAATGAGCACCACACATTCTATCAAACCTAATGGGAAATCCTTGCAGATAAAACCTTGTGTAGTAATTCAGATACTTACAGGCTCAAGTCTTCCATAAGTTACATGTTTAAATTATGTGCCCCATTGGGGGCATGGAGGTTAACTGTAGTCACTTCTGTTGATATCAAAATATTAGAACGTGAAAAGGGGAAAATGTTTCATACAAACTTTTATGTATTTTTAAAGAAGATTTTAACACAAATGATATTAATCGGAGGCCAGAAAAGTGTGCGATGTGGGGCAGGGGTTTGCTGGAGGGGAACAGTTGTTGCAACTTCTTGATACATTGAAGAAGTCATCTGATGTTGCCGGTTATATACTTACTGTCTTTTAAAGATGAAAGAACTTTTAGGGAACTGAGTTTACTGCTCAGACATCAGACTGTCAATCAACAACACCTGGAGTATATCCTTACTATAATGAAGTGTAACTCCTTCACTGAAGTGTGTTTCTGTGCAGCAGTAAGTGTCATGCAGTGAACAAAGCAATGGTTACACCAAAAGCTTTAGAATGAAATGACATTTTTCTCTGAAATGGTAGCATTTTATGTAATATCCAGGCAATGCTTAAGGCTGTAAAGCAAATTTGTCCATTAAAATAAAATGGCAAGCCTAAAGCTGACAGCTCTCTTCAGAAAAGAGAGTACTTTTATACAGTACCTAATAGAAAAGTCCAGTGAAATATTACAGGAATGAAAGATAACATGTTTTTATCAAAATGATTCGAAGTTATTACCAAAAACAATGGAGAGTAACATGCCTGATGAATTCTGTGAAGTCCTTAAAAAAGAAAACACATACTCTGACCATCTTATTCTGATTAATTGTTCCATATAAGACACTGTGATTCTATATTGCTTATTAAAATATTTCAAGGTGTAGTACTAGTAGTAATGAAATGATCTTTACAACGTCTGTGCAAACTAAATATTGCTTTGACTAGCTACAGCTTGGAGAAACTCAAGCATAAACTGGGTAAGGCTAACCCATTGATACTTCTTAGTATTCAAAACCTCATTTTGGTCCCACTCCCAAGACAGCGAGTATATCCTGCTGGGATCTGAAACTGAGATTCAGAATTATCAGGCGTGCTTCTGAGAAAGTTGGCAGTAAAACTATCAGCACCATTAAAACAACTTAAGACCCTTGACTTTGAAGAACTTTTTCAAAAGTAATTTGGATGCTTGTGAAGCAGTCTGCGTGAAAGTTTATTTGGCTTATGTTCTTAATTAATGGGTACCCACGTTCCTGCATGCTTCCCCAGCCAACTGTAAAAATTGCCTCACATGAGTGTAACTCTGTAGAGAGAGAAACTCTTCCACTCCTGTGAAGCAGCAAGGCAGCATGCAGTGGCTTCTGCTCCAGAAGCACCTACTTCTCTCTGGTGTGGCTTCTGAAGGCTTGATACTTCATCAGTGACCTCAGCGGGACTTTTGCTGTTGATTTCAGTAAACCCTAATGCTCAAATCTTCCCTAGCTCTATTTAGGAAAAGAAGCATGGGTTTATATGTGCCTCAGTAACATAGTTTTCTCCAGCTTGCTGCTTTGTTCCCTTCTCCAGCCTTAAACGCTCAAACAGGTCAAGTTAAATCAACTGGGTAAATAATTACTAAAACACTTATCTTGCAACATTTAAAACTGTTCTCTCTTTCTGAAGTGAACTTGGTATAAGCTTTGGGAATCTGTTGTTAGTCTGCTGTTGCTATTTGGTCTCCATTGGCTGAAGAGACTGCCTTTCTGCAAAGAGTTTTTTGAAACCTGTTAATCTCTGGATGCCACTATTGTGATCACGGGAAGGTTGGGAAGAAAATGTCAGAGGCTTTATGCTATGTGGCATCTTGCAGAAAAAGGGTGGAGGCTTTTTGTCTTGTTATCATCAAAAGGACTTTTTGTGCATTTGAAAAAATAAAAATACCTGACCTATTTAGGTACTCTGATTTACAATGCTTCTGGCCACGTAAGAGGCAACCAGCAGCTGATACTGCCCATGGATATAAAGACTTTGCAGAGAGGCAGGAAGATCTGAGCTGATGCTTTCATGTAGCATCTGATAAGTTACAAACACGATCTGTTATACAACAAATATTCATAAGAAATCTCAAAGTAACTTAATGCTTCAGGAATAATGGAAAATCTTTCTTTTGTTGATTTAGCAGGTTCTCCTAGATTTTTGGGAGTCTTTGTGTCTTGACAAACTAGTAAATGACAAAAATATCTAATGTAATTGCATACATGCATGCTATCTGCAGCAGCCCCTAACTGATTGTAATTGGGACTGCATTGGGGACTATTGGGAAAATAGGAGTCTTTACAGTATAAGGCAAAGACAAATTCCTGTACCTCAGAGCTGTAGAAAAATTATGTCTTGTGTGATTCAGGAACAAATGGTATCAGGTTCCTCACCCTGACTGGCAGTAGAGCTAGACTGCCTACCCTGTTCACTCTGCAAGTCCATCGAGGGTAGGAAACGGCAGTGTTGCAGGTAGAGCTTCCAGGAGATGACACAGGTGATCCAGGAAGATGTTCGCTGGGACTCCCTGGTACAAAATCTGAATGGCTTCTTGGTATCATGTTCAGGAATATACATGTGTGTATTATAATATGTGTGCTGTGACGTTCCCTCCACGCTAAACCTTCTCCTGAAGCAGGGAGAAGCACTGTGCTGCTTGCCTACACCCTGGGCTCGTAAATCAGATGATCTTTTCTCAGTATTTACATCTTCCAAGCCATGAGCAGGAGCTGGTGAAAACATGTGCCATTAAGAGTGAAGAAAAACTCTTTTTCACAAAGTAGGTATTTACGGCATGCAGTTTGTTCTTGTACTGTATACATTTATATCTCTGTAATAGATTTTTGTTTTGTTTTGTTTTTCTCTTCAACTCCACCTTTAGAGCTTGTTCCCACTGCTGCTGGATGTGCTCTGGCTGGTAACATTGCCATTTGTTGCTATGGAAATAGATGCCAGAGGTTGCAGGGGTAGTGAGTGTGTGCTGGGTAAATCACTTAATGGAACATGACATTGTCAGACATCCATTATCCTTCATTTATAGCAGTTTAATTTTCTCTTACTTTTCTGGGCTGCCACCACTTACTGATTAATAGTCTTGGTACAATGGGCACTTTTTATTTATTATTGCTTTATTGCGACCCTTTACCCCTGTGTTATCCAAATGCTGGTTACCCAGGTTTAAAAAAAGTGGATGTTATAAGGGGCAGGCTCCTATCCTCTGTGACTCCATGCGCTTTGCAGCAGCTTATTTTTCTTAGAAACCAGTAGGAAGATGGTGAGCATCATCCAGAAGACTGGGCAACTAATGCCTGCTGTTTATGACATAAACTAAGTTAGGCTGTGGCAGTGATTGTATTAATAGAGAAATTTAATTCAAATTTTCAATTGCCCTTCAATTCCATGTATAATGCAATAAAGGAAGGCTAAAGGTTAGTGATGATAGTGTATGGCACCAGGAAAAAAGGCATTGGCTGTTAAGTTCAGTGGACAAATTTGTAGGTGATATTTGAAGATGCAGCCTGTTTACTATAAAGTGGAAAAAAATCTGATCTTGAGGAACAATAAACATGAGCAATTTTAATAACTTTTGCACCTCTTGCTGATCAGAGAGGAGCCATCTTTTTCTAGAAGAAGCTGGAAACCCATCTTTAGATGCGTGAAAGATCTGAGAAGAGGTCTTAATTAACCAGGAGCTTTTCTTTTTGCTCCTTTCCCAGTTCACATTTCCATCTTCAAGGCCATGTTCTCTGTGGAGGGAAATGTTGGAGTGACACTAAAATAAGTTCTTCTGGTGTACTTCACAGCTAAAGATCTGACTGCTATTAATCTTTTGACTTCAAAGCAAGAAACAAGTACGGTTGCTGTCAACTAGCAAATACAAAGGCATGACATCAGCTGTAGTGCAGCATTTCCTGGACTTAGAAGAAAAATCATAGAAAAATACTTGCACCATACGTTGGAAAGTATTTGTATGTTATTGGTGTCTGCTTGTTGGTACTAAGCAGAAATTGATGCAATGTAACTTTCCTGCAGTAGTCTGACCACCATATTGTCTGGAATAAGGCTATATGTGTGTGTATACCCCCGCCCCGCCCCCCGGCACACGCACCATTTTTAATTTACGTGATAAATCATGGTCAGTATTTTTTCATGGTATTTATCATCTTTATGTCAAAATCCTAATATCATGAGTAATTATGGAGCTCATTAATCAGAATAACCATAGAAATACTGGCTGAGACCCAAGGTCCATCTAGTTCATAATCCTGTTTTATATCTTGAGATTCAAAGGCTTTGAGGGTGCATTGGGAATTAATATATGTGTTTGGCCATATTCTAATTTCCTAATAGCAAAATGCCTATGCCTTCAAAGATACTTATTAGCCATTTTTAAATGCTTCTGTTCCTCAAATATAGCTATTATTTATATCCAAGTAGAACTAAACAATTTTTTTTCTGAATAACGTACATTCAGCAGTGGAAGCTTGATGAATTAAACCTACTTCAGCAAATAGGTCTGACAAAACAAATGGATGGAAAAAATTTTTAGAAAGATGACACATTTCAGTTCTTGAAATAAAAGACTTCATATTTTCATATAAAATCAGTTTTTTTGAGACAAGGTTTACATAAACTTGATAAAGTAATCCTAAAAATGAAGTGAATGAAATATTCTCTAATTTTTGGCTTAATAAAGATCCCAGAATAAACTATTATTGCAGTTCTAGTCTGAATATATGTTGGGACTAACTAAGTTCTTGATATTTCTAATACAGGAAGTAGTCAAATATCTTCTTCCTCCCTATACTGTTTTTTTTTGTTTGTTTTTAGAAGACTTTTATTCATATAGTATTTGAATTTACAACCTTTTGTTTTACTTGGATGTGTGTTTGTTCTTCTGTTACAGAGAAAGGAAAACATAGACCCTTGATTTACGCTTTCAGTGTGAGTGGATGCTCCTATAATCAGAAACATTGGTTGCCAATCAGGACATTTTTTAAAATTCTGTTCAAGACTACAATAAAGAAAAAATCAAATAGGTTACAATATATGTGTAAAGCAAAAGAAACAGATGAGTTCTGGAAGGATGCTACAGTGAAAAATGAGGTGAGATTAGTCTGTGTGATCAGCAGTGGTCAGGTGGATGGGTTGCTTATTTTGGTTTGTGACTTTGGCAGAGGGCCCTGGAGGTATGGGGTTTTTTTGTTTTCCTGTAGACTAAACACAAAGGTGAGTTTTAATAGTAAAACTGTAAGGATTCCCTGAAGTGCCTTCATATTCAAGCATGTGTTCAAAAACTTAAAATGGAGGATAGAGTTTGATTATAGCTTTTTGCTAGTGAAGGTGACAAGACCAAAGGTTACCCAGAGTTTCTGCCAGGCTTCCTGCTTTATTCTAGAGCACAAGGGAAAGTAGATGTCAGCAAAGCTATGGCTGGTACACACAGTTGTGCAATGAGAAAGACTGGCAAAAAGATGAAAGAGTTGGAGAGTGAACCTTGGAAGAGATTCATCCACCGCGGCAGCTGTCTGTTGTCTTCTTCTAGTGTTGAGCAGTGCTGTCCTCCACTCCTCAGAAACCTCAATCTGCTGAAAGTTGTGGCTTTGGTTAAACAAAGGTGCTTCCAAAAGAAGATTCATGGAACTGTCTTGGGAGAAATATCTTCTACATTGAGAACACGTATTATTGTAAATCTGTAAGATGCAGTCACAATGAAGGTTGTTGGATCCCTCTCAATAAAAACAGAAGTAAAATTAAAATAAGCAAGTAGATGTTTTTTAGAGTATCCAGGGACTCCAAAATAAAAGATTATCTGTCTTTGTCTGTCCAGCATGGGTGGAAAAACATGATTTTATATTATACAGGACAGAAGTAGGTTGCAAAATCAGTATCCAGCTCTGTTCTGCCTCAAAGCTTGGAAGTTTTGTTTTTCCAATGTTTTGGTCCAGTTGCATTTCCAGTCTTATTCTACCCCATATGTTCAATTCTCCCAAGTGAAGGCGTAAATCCAAACAACAAAAACAGCCAAGTATCTGACACATACTGAAGAATGAGGTTTTAGTATTGTTTCTTCTGTCTAGATATTTGTGGTTATATAAGTTTTGGGGGATGGCTTCCTTTAAGAAAAGGTCTTTGTTTTTAGGTAAAGGGTCTTTGTTTTTAGGTAAAGCAGTGCTTTCCACACTAGACAATTCTGTTGTATATTTTGTCAGCTGTAGCCGGCTTTCTGAAGACTTGGCAAATGGAGAAATGAGAAATCTAAAAGAATGGAAGAGGCTTGCATTTGATTTCTTTTTTTGCCAGCACGTCTCAGACTTCAATACTTCATGCATCATCTTTAAGCAATGTGATTATAATGGGTTCCTGTTTGCATACTAAACTTGTCTTAGTTAAGCATTTGGAGCCCATCTTGCTGTGTGTCTATGCATATTTTCTTTGAGCTCACTATTAGGGATAATCTTGGGTTTCCCACTGAATGCCTTTTTTCCTAAGAAAAGATTTTGATTGCCATAGAAGAGATTTTTTGTTGACAATGTGGAAGGCTGAACACCAAGAACTCTTTGGGTTTTTTTTTGTCTTTTTTCCTTCCTCCCCCCTCCAAAAAACCCATATCCTGTTGCCTGAGAATCATAAAACACTAGAATAGTAGTATAATTCAGTTGCTGTATTTTGGAGTTAGAGTTTGGGCCCTTAATTCTTCTTCTCTAATTATGTGTAAAGCTCAAGGGTTCTACTACATCTCTATCAGTACCATAAACTCAGTAAGATTAGAGACCTCATCATAGGAAATGTGCTTTGCTCAGGGATCCTCACCTGTACAGGTAAACAGGGGAACACAGGACACAACCTACAATTTCTGTGAAGTAGAGCACTGTGGTACTGTTTCATACCAAAATATTTGACTTTGGCTGGAAAACTTGAGAGAGCGTAGCGCCCGGCCCAGCACCCCTTTAAAATTATCACCTTGTTTCCAGCCTTACTGACAGTAGGATATTCTTTGTTTATCCGTTTTGCAAGTAGTCTCTCTTTTGAGATCTCTCTCAATAATAAAACATGAATCACAGTGTTGGGGATGTTTCCCCACAGAAGGGGAAAAAATGGTGTTTGGCAGACTTTGAAATTTATCTCCACGTATTCTTTGTGAAGAGAACCCGTAAGAACATAAATACATCTAATATTCTCAATACAGCTTGAGTATATATCCAGTTTGTTTTGTTATACTAATTTCTCCCTATTCCTCTTCCTTTTGTTCCAGTCATTTTTGGAACTCCAAGGATGAGGTCCAGCCTTCTGCTCTACCGAAAATGAAACAACCCCTTTTACAAATTGTATCAACAACACATGCTTATATTATAACACTTCAGAATCAAGAATTTTCCTATTTTCTTGCTGTGTCTTTCCCCCAGCTGTTCTGTTTTTTTTTCTTTTTTTTAAAAGATATTTTAGGTATCTGGGTCGATATCTGCTCTGAAGGACAGGCACATTTGTGTTTTCAGAAAGTAGTTTAAAGAGAAACCATTCTGTGCTCTGCAAAACTTGCCACTTTAGCAATAATTGGCTATATAAAGAAATACAAAGAAAGTCCTGTTAATTTTCTTGGTCTCCGTGGATATTAGATAAGTCTTGGGGATAAATCCTTGAGACATAGCATTATTCTTACACAGGGTACTAAGATATTTTTGATTGTTACTTGAATAAGCAATACGGGAATAAAATAACTCTTGATATTGCAACTTTATAGCTTGTTATATAATATTACAGGAACAGAGGTACTTTTGTTTGAAAAATATGCCCATGGATCATTATACTGGTGATGTACACTTGTAAGTATATAAAAAGAATGTGCCACTTTCTCCTGGTAGATGATCCCTAGAAAAAACAAAGCTAAATGTTCTCACGTAACATAAAAATGATCGAGGGTCTGGGAGAATTGACTTGAGAGGAAATACTGGAGTAGCTAAATATGAGTAAGGGCTTGGCTAAGGAATGACTAATGGAGAAGATCAGGGCCACAGGCATCTGAGGAATGTAAACACTATGTGTGGAGAGGAATTATGTAGTGTGAATTTTTTTCCCAAAGGTGTAACTAAGAGCAACAAAATAAAACTGAGAGAGCATCATAGAAAATTTCTGACAGTGAGTTATGCCAGACTGTGAAATAGTCTCTCAAGGAAAATGATGGAAATCCCTTGTATACAATGTACAAGAAGTGAATTAAAGAAAACAGTTCTTCTCTACACTAAAGTGTTGTGGGGAAATAATCCTATATATTGTAGAGGAACAGAAGCAGAATGGATCTTTTAGCTTTTACTCAGAGCTATCATGCTATATATGCATTTGATAAGTGCAATTCAGAAAACATTATCTGACATAAGAATTGTTTGCCAAAGAAGAATTTCAAGTACTTGTTTTCAAAGAGCAGATTTTACTTGTGATATTCTTATAATGGTGGCTGGGCGAACTAGCTTGGCTTGGTTAAAACTGATCCCCAAAGACGAACTGAAATGAAGCACTGACTGATATAGTGAGATTTTTCTCATGACTTTTACAAAATGTTTTGTGCATTTCTAAAACACGTGAAGAGCTATATAGTCACTGATAGTTGATTTATTATTTTACCGTTACTCAGAAAATAGGAGGGTTTAATATTTCTTGATCTCCCCCCACCCCCAATTTGAAAAATCTGATAATATTTACTTTCCATAACTCTCGTAACGTAAATTTCTGGTGCAGTGAGTTAGTTAGCTTGGCTGGAAATTCTCCTGCAAACATCCTTCCTGCCTCAGTCAAAGCTTAAATTGAAAACTTTAACAGAAATTTTCAGTAAGGGAGGGAATTCATCAAAATGCTTTGCTGATACTGTGCCCATTTAAAATAATTACATATGGAAACATGTTTTTGCATCACTTTGTAAAAGAGCAGTTAAAAGTCAATATAGAAATGAACTGCCTTAATTTTACTGAAACAAGAACTTTAAGTCAGTTGAATATTTTGCTGTAAGCTGAGTTTTTTCCAAGCATATATGACTTCTGATATATTTTGTGGTCCTAGCCTTTGAGGTGAGAGTATGAGAGATTCTGCATGTACTTTAAGCACCAGTGTACACAGAAATAGCTTTCTGTGCAGTATGATAGTATCCTGCAGCTTGTCTGGTCATCTCCCCCCACTGCCCTTATTGAGGCCTCACTCTTGGACACTGTCTTTGTTAATTCTTTACTTAGAATCAAAAACCTCTAGTTAGGAAATAATAATGTATGAGCATGAAAACAACAAGGAAAGAGTATGCCATATCGAAGAGCTGACACAACAAACCAGTGTTTCCTTAGACTCTTATTCAGGGCTGCCTGCCTTTCTACTCAGTTTACTGATTATACTTGAGAATCTACATCTGATGATTCAAAATGAAAGCATGAAATGCATGTGAAGGGAAGATGCTACAGTTTTAACGGAATGGAAGACTTCAGTTATTGGGAAGCAAGGAAAATCCAAATATGTTTACAAGAGTTTGGGGGTGCACTTAAGGGCTACTGAATAAATTAGTTGAGACTTTTAAAGATTTCCTCAGCTTAATGTCTGCAGGTCTGTTATGTGCAATTTGAGAAGGGTATATTTTGCTCAGCCTGGAAGAATTCAATTTAATGATCAAGCTCCCCGCTAATAAATTGCTTTTGCTTCTGTTATATGCAGACTGCTTACACAGGAGCACTGTAGAAGTCTTACTGAATTCATGCTGGAAAGTCGGGAGCTTAAGAAATGTTTGCAGACTGATTTCACTGTAACAAGACAAGGAAACCATTGTGTCCATGCTCCACAGCTACCAGCTCACATTTACTCTGGATGAGTTTACTAGTGCTGACCACACACAGCTGTTACAGCTCCTGAAGGGCATTTTGGGATTGATTAACCATCTGCTGGTTCTCACTCGAACAGCCCAGCGACAGCAGCATGAGGGAATTTGCCTGAGATAAATTTGCAAAAATGTGGGCTGTGCAAATACTCCTTTTTGCAACAGATGCTCTGATTGGTATTCTTGTTGCTGCTGCTGTGTAATAGGATTTGGATTAGATCTGATCTTTGCGAGTTTATAGATTCTTGCAGCTTTAAAAAATGGGTCCTTGCTTCTCTGTAATGTCAGAATTTACTGCCTCTTTAGGCGGCGTTATCACCACAAGCACTGATTAAAATGTGTTATATATTAATGTAATGAAAAGGTAGATTTAGAGTGCAGTGGGACAGGAGCAAAGTTAGCACTTTGCAATTTTTACTGGGCGAGCCAAAGTCTGAAGCTGACAAGGAGTCATTTCTAATTGAAGCAGAGTCAAAGTGCTAATTTGGAGGGAAAAAAAGGGCCCAAAGATAGCTGGTGTGTTACCAGATAATTGGTGGCTACTCATTCAGTTCTTACGGTTGCTATTCCAAGTAAGATAAATATCCATTCCTAATGAGAGATGGACATATGGTATGAAGTTTCTGATGCTGACCGGAAAATAGCTGGCCAAAATGTGCAATGTGTTACAATGCTAGAAATAGGCTCATTTTCGCAAATGCATTTTGACCATCCTTTCCCTATATTTTTAAAAAGGTAGTATTTTGACAGGAATCATGGGAAGTGAAATATTAATTTTTATATAAATTTTACTCTTTGTAAAACACGTTTTGGAACCATGAAAATAAGTGAGATTATACAGAAATAACGTAAGTGGGGGGGAGAAAGGTTAATGAGGACTGAATACCGTATGCTAGATAGCGTGGTGTGCATAACTATATACCAGACAGTAACTAACTGTTACTTCTAAAATAATTTTTATAAACTGAGCAGTATGGTAATTCTTTAACTTTTGGAATTTATTATGTAAAATGAGTGGCTTTAGACAGGTGTGTGGAATTTGGGGAAAATAATAAAGAGGATTTTAAAAATCATCTTTTTAGAAGATTTAAAATTTTTTAAGATTTATAAAAGATGATTTAAAAAAAATTCCAAGGACATAATACAATAGCATAGTTCTGGTTTGTTGAAATTGTGCTTGGGAAAGAGCGGATAAACAAATATTAAGAAACTTGTTCTGTAGCTGGTTTCTGCTGGGCATATTTTACATCTAAGTATGGACCAATCTGAAATGTGACTGCGTGTTACGATAAACTACAGTGTATTTTGGAAAGAGTCACCAAAGGCAACACAATTTATGAAAAGAAAAGATTCTGTCAGTTTATCCTAACACCTCTACTCCTGTAGGGTCTTGATGTGTTGCATGCCTCTATCTAGAGGTTGCTGCCACACCACCTTTTGCCAGACCTATTCTCATGGATTTAATAGGCAATGTAGATTTCCTAACCAATGATGTTAAATGCTATTACCACATTTTTCTATATCAGCTAAGAACTTCCTGTTCACTTATCCCACACAAACTCTATTTGCTATTCTGCATTTCTTTTTCTTGGATATTTATTCCAAAATGAAATTCTCTTGCTAAATTTTCAAAATCTGAGGGATTTTGGTCATGCTTTCACCAGTGCTGCTTGGTTTGAGTTTAAACTCTAGCAAGGGCTTGTAGTAGTAAATTCTCAATTATAATTGCTTTTGTGAACGAGGTGTCCCACTTGCTTCAACAGGACTCCATGTCTTACTGCATAGTTGCTGAGACAGTCTTAAGGCCCTGTGAGATCATTGCAATCACACAGTCTAGCCTCTTTCATGACACAGTCAAAGCTGAGAGAAGGATATAAAATCTGTCCTTTGGAATAGTACCTTTAATGCTATTTTTAATTGTCTGTCTTTTTCCGTAGAAGTAATATCTTTGTTTGTTTGTTTTGTTATTTTTTTTCTTCCCTCCCTCCATTGTTTTGAATCTCACTTCCAACTTTGTAGAATGTTCCATACCAGGGAGAAGGAGAAAATTTTGTGAAACTTTAGCATATTATTGAATTAGCATATTACTGAATGATGGCAGCCTCTCAAGATATTTTGTGCTTCCTATTGTTCTGCTGAATTTGCTTTTGGGAAATGACGTCTGTTGATTCTAAAATGTTGTGTTCTTCTGTAAGATGTGATTATAGCAATGAGATTTTGGTATATTAAATGATTAGAACAAAGCAGACACAGATTCTCCAGGAAGCTGACAGATAGCCAATACATGGCTACATAATTTGATTTAATTTCACATCTCTAGTCTCAGTAGAGCAGAAGTCGTAAATGATGGGAAATTTTTGACAGTTGTTAAAAACTTTGTAAGTGATATTTAATATACAGGAATTTATACAACAGATTGTTGCTCTTGATGTATACTTGCTATATACTTAAAAAAAATAGAAGGGTTTGGATTGATTGTTGATGTTGCTGTTGAAAGTATAAATGATTTTGGAAGTGGCAATGGTATTAATGGGGAAGGGCTACATTCCCTGAAGTATCATTCCTGCTACAGTTTAGGAGATTTTGCTGAAAGGAGATTTTGCTACTAGAAGCAGATATGACGAGTTTTCTTGGGAGGGAACTAAATAAACGTGAAGTTCAGTGGTTTAGTTTCAAAAGGTGAACAACTAGTTCAGAGGCAGCCAAGAAACAGATAAGCTTTAATTCTCCTCCGTGCTGCAGACTGAAATAGACATCTTGGAAGGCTGACTTCAGTTAAGGTCTGGTAGTGTGAAACCATATATTCTCAGCAAAGCTGTGTTCAGTAAGATAGTATATCACAGAAGACGCTTTCAAATTCTTTCTCCTAAAAAGCACTGAAAGTTGACCTAACTAGGCCTTCTCTGAAATCTGTGGGAGATTTTTCAATAGGAATGAGGTTAGCCTTATATAGAATAGCTTTGAAAATCCCCACAGTTGTTCTTATCCTGCTTTAACTGTCTCTGTTTAAGCAGGAATGTGACAGAGCAAAATACAGTATTTTTGTATTGGTGCAGCTGTGTCCAAGCAAGAAGTTGTGCATACTAGTACTCTAGTTATTTTGGTTTTCTTCTACATGTTAGGTTTTTTGTTTTGTTTTGTTCTCAAGTACCCTATGCAAACTATTTATACTAGGATAAGTACTTGCAAAATTGGCCTTAAAAGAAGCAATTCAGGGGAAACATGTTGTGCCGTGACTTGCATCTAATTCAACAGAAGGCCTTTTAGAACCCACCTTGGAAATCGGTCCCAGTGAACAACACATTTGGGGTTGTTTCGGTATTTGTAGAAGTTACCTGGCCTCCCAATCACATTCACGCACACAGTCATAATACTTCCATCAAGTACTTCTCAGTGAATCTAAGTGTCCATTACCGTTACTAGAGGGAGCTTTCCTCTGCCTGCATTTCCTTTTGTTCCTCCAAAGCCAATTCCATCTTTCTAGGCTTTCTAAATTCTCTTTTAATTCATGTTTTCACATGTAATTCCATCAGTGTTTGGCAATCTTGCGACCGTTTTTTGTGCTGTCAGCATGGCACTGGTTTCTTCTCCATATTCCAGATCACGTGCCAAGGCAAAGGCATCAGGACCTCCCAGGAGTGTGTGTGCCTGCCATTGCCACTGCAGAGCTGCAGCCAAGTCGGGCTGAGCTCAGCAGCTCTGTCGCAAAAAGCATTTGGTTTTTGGAGCTTCAGAAAAGCACTAGCTAAATTAATATATGAGATTATGAGGTGGGGGATTCAGTCTAATAACACCCGTGAATAACTTTTTGGCTTTTTCAGGATTGTCTTTGTCCAGGTAAAAAAAAAAAAAAAAGGCCAGTTCTGTCTTATCATTGGCCTGATCTTCCACTTCTGCTTGTTTGCCATTTCTTTGGTATCATCTGGCCTGGTCCAGTAACCCAGTCATCACTGATACCTCAGGTTCTTTCTGCAGTCTCAGTTGCCTTTGGTTATCTCTGTTCTTCTTCTTCTTCTTCTTCTTCTTTTTTTTTTTTTTTTCCTGCAGAGACACTTCTCATGGAGTGCCTCGGAGCACTGAAGTGTGGGCTTCTTGGGAGCATTCATTATTGTTATCTTTTTTTTCCCTGATCCATAGCGCTCTCACTAGCAACAGTTCCTTCTTTGTGCAGGAGCAAACAGGAGTAAAGAACACACTGAAACAAATGCTCATTTACTAACTCAGTAGAGAGTGAACCTAAAAAGTCAAACCATATTTTAATTTTATTTTATGTTCTATGACAGTTGTGGTGGTTGTGCTCAGTTTGTCACGTACTATAATATCACCTGAACTCTGGAAATAGACTAACAGCCCTGGGGTTTCCATGAATGTTATAACCACAGTATAGAAAAAGAGCATAATGATGTTTTTTCCCCCCCTCTATTAGATTATATCAATGGCTTCTGCTTTTCCTGCAAGTAATAAGTTCTTTGGTCACTTTGGTTTGTCTTCTCAAGACCTGAAAAGTTTCATAGCTGTACAGACCTGCCAATGTAAACTGTTTAAATAAACTGCATTGAGCTTCTGGCATTTGCCTCTGTCTCCTCGGTGCATTATCAATCTGTACCACTATAATAACAGCACAAAATCTATCATGTTATAGCCAGCTAGACGTCTCACTATTTCTAAGAAAGGCTCTTACAGTATATTTGCTGTGTTTCAGCCCAGCAATACTAATGAATTGATTATTTTACTAGGGACAGGTTCTTCTTTAAGCATTACTTAAAATCAAATTGAATTAGAAATGAATTGTATATGTTTATCATGACTTCACATTCTTTAGAATAACAGATTTTTGAATAGTTATTGGTTGTTGTGTAAAATTTGTTTAAATTTAAAACGTGTGACATACATCAAGGCTTTGTGCTCTGGCATGTAAAAGCTGATTTCTTTCCCTGCCCCACCTTGGACAGCGTGACTTGAACAGGGGTTGATCGCGGGCAGGACTTTTCAGAGGGATGCACATCTCTCAGAGTATCAGAATCGGAGTCCAGCATCTTGCACCTGACAAAAGCAGCTGAGGAGTATGAGAGAAGCTGTAGAGTTGGTAATGTGCAAGTAGAATATTATATTAAAGAAGGACACTAAATATAAATGTGTTTAATTTAAAGTCTGTTTCACCTTGAACAAAGGAAACTTCAGAAATGGGAACAGATAGTATTGGAGGTCTTTTCCTTATCGAAGAATATGCTTTTGCCCTTATTATCAATGAAGGCTTCAGTGAACTAAGATCAGATCTGACCTTTTAACTCATTTAAAAGTCGTTTTTTGGCAGATGGTCAACCTCAGTTTTAAGAGATTAGCAGAGATTCTAGCATTAAGTATCCTCTGTGTATGTGTTCAGCATACCTGATAAGAAACTTCAGATGTCTTTCTCCCCCTTTTTTACCTTGATGTCACTTTTTGGTAATACTTAACACCTCAAGTGTTTTTTATTCTTTCTAATATATTCCTCCATGATAATGCTATTTGGGTCTGTGCAATACCTACTTTGATGAAACTCTTAAATCTGCTTTCTTGTTTTCCTAGAAACTAAAAGACTTGATTAGGATTCGGCCATCCTAGTCTCTATTTGATTTTTCTTGGTACTTCTGCAGGTGTTCAGAGACTCTCAGCTTTTGGTTGCACCTTCTTTATTATAGTATAATCCAGTAAGCATGCCAAAGCAAAGTCCTAGGTGGCCTTCTCCTAAATACTCCTGGTACGCAAGTACTAAACCTCACCACTTGTAAGGTGGGGCTTATCTCAGAGGTTCTGCTGCAGATTTCCGTGTTTGTCTCTTGTGTAGAGACAAGAAACTGAGGATCCACAGATGACTGTTGAAAAGCTATCTCCCATTTCATTTAGCTCTGATTCTTTGATTTAGGAGTCTCAAGTGCTTCTGATATTTTGTTGCAGTGAGAGAATACAGTAAGAAAGAGACATAACTGAATATATAAACTGAGGAGAGATGCTGATTCACCTTTCTATGTATTTTTATGTGTGTGGAGAGAGAATTGAGAAGGTAGCTCTAAGCTAAAGATTCTGTTCCCTCTCCTATAGGTGTTATTGCCTAATGGATCATTCTTGTCACCCTGCCTTCTACTCTTTCTGCAGTACAGTTTCTACATTATACCTCTCCAGATGGAAGTACCAGAACTGTGTGTGAAGTTCAGACACAGGAAAGACAATAATTTTTTCTCCTTTTCCCTCTGTTCTTTTTCTACTGCTCATTCTCTATGCTCTAGCTGCGTTTTGGACTGCTGCTGAGAATTGAGTCAAAATTTTCAAACAACTCTTGACAACTATTTCAAGAAATCTTTGCTGAGTGGCAGGAGCTATGGTCAAGTTTATTACTGTGCATGGGTAGGGATAGCAACATTTTTTTTTCCTTTGGGCATGACATTTTGTTCACCTGTGTTGAATTTTTTTCATCCATTTTATTGCCCAGCCATTCAGTATTGTGGGAACCTCCTGGAAATCTTAGATGGCTTTAATCTTTTTTGAGATACTCAAAATCTTAGCAAACCTCGACTGCTCAGTCATAATTTTCATCCACTTTTCAGATAGCTTAAATATGATGAACAGCACAAATTCCACTACAAAATTTCCCCGATATCGAGCAGCAATCATCTGTGAGCTGCTTCAGCGTGGCTTATGTGCTCCTGATGACTCCCAGCAAAGGGGCAGTCCTGTGGAGATTCGCTGTGCTTCCTAAGACAATCTTGATTTCTATGTCCTTCCAGTATTCACAGCCTTCTGATACGAGTTTGTCCTAGTGTGTTATAGAAAGAAAGATCCAAATAAATTGTAAGCTTGAGTCATCTTTCCAATAATCTAACTCCTCGTTCCAATACTTCTTTATTTCTCTGTGGAACACCTGTTGATTTGTCCCACTGTCAGGTTTCTTTGTTTTTCATATGGTAAAGGAAGACTATTGCTCACTGCCATCTTGTAGGCAGTCACTTGTTGTGTGTGTGGCTTGTGTTTTATTGTCTGTTTTTTCTTGTAAAGGTGGTATATTGAACAGTTATCTAGCAGATACTCAGTGCAGCTTTGAGTATATTTTGGAGAAAATTCCTTAGCATATAAGAAATGACCACCTTCTCCTGAAACAATTTAAAGGAGTTAGGAGAGAAGTTGCTCCCCCTCTTTGTCATTTAGAGAGAAATATGTTAAAATACACTCTTCTTCTAGAGCTTTTGTAATAGGTTACTTGCCCTGTGCTTGAGCTATGGTCAGTTCTAGGATTGTAGGATTAGTAGCAACAGTTCAATTCACTTTCTCTCTGTAGTGTTTTAAGCAGCAAAAGGTGAAATCCCGCTTTTAGAAGGAAAAAAAGGTGTGTTTCTCTTGCCAAATCGGTTGTGGGAATATGTAATGTCGTTTTTAATATCACTTCATAAAAAAATATGAAATGTCTTTAAACTTTATTTTCAAACAATTTAAAACATGTTCATTTCTATCCAGAGCTTTTTTAAAAATCTTTCTTACCACAAGAAACTGAGATGTCATAACTGACAAAAAATTAAAGCTCTAATTATGACAAACAGTGATTGATACAATGTTATGTGTTTTCCCAGCAGGACTGGTCATTTTGAATTGCAGATAGCACAGTCTTCTCTGTTCAGTCTCCCAGATGAAGGTAGGGCTTGAGTCATGTTTCCTTTAGAAGTGATATTTCTTACCTTTCTTAATAACCAGAACAACAGAGAAGTTAACCTTGCATGAAGACATTAATTTTCTATAGAACAATTGCTTCAATGGCAGTATTGTTACCACCTTTAAAGGGGATGACATCAACTTTTTTTTGCAAATGTACAAGACGCTATGTTTTACCTCTACTCTCCCTATGGTAATATAAGCAGATTTCTGTTGTGCTATTTTTTCCTTACCTTTGAAGAAATATAGGCAGTGTGTGTATTCTTCTGAGAATAATAAAGGCTGAGACCTTTCAGTTCTGGGTATAAGAAGACTGAGGAACTGTTGAAGTTAGTATTCCCTCACATAGTTATTCCCTGATTACAGTTGTTTGTATGCTAAGTATGCTTGAATAACTTGCATAATAAAGTTCACCGTATAAAGCTATAGAAATAAATATTTAATTTCTATAATTAATGGAAAATATACTATTTCAACTTGACAAGAAAGGATGGTTACTAAAACATATTTAGGTATTAGATGTTACATATCTGAAAGTCCTAAACTGCCACAGTATACTGTGTATAACTTGTCACTAAAATAATTCATATCTACAAAGTGTTACATACTTGATCAGGGATGAAATATGCATAAATATCACAACAATCACAAGTAAAAGACTTCAGTGCTGACATACAAAATCTAGTCATCATGTTTCGGCTGATCCACAGTAACTGATTATACGGGCGCATCTCAGCCTATGGCCAATGTAACTCCACTCTGCTTGCTTTAGCTCTTGTAATATGAGCTAGTTTTGCATCCAGCTTTTGGATAATAATTTTCCCTGTTGTTTCAGGATAGGAGTGCATAAGCAGGTAGATACGGAGGTTAGCCGGCATACACTGAGATGTATCTTTAAGGCAGTGGTTGAACTTCAGTATTAGCCTAATAGATGATGGGTTTGATGAGACTTCTGAGGTGGGTTCTCTTACTCCAAGTGTACTAGATGTGGATTATTATGCCTGACCAAGAAGACATCTAAGAAGATGAATTTGTCAGCTGGTGTGCCTAAGCAATAACCATACTCTAATCGCTTAGCCTCATAATTGTGCAGTTCTCATTTGACTAACATTCCCATTGATTAAAGGGTGCACCTTTTGCAAAGTACAAGGCAAGGGGACTTTTATCTCACTTACAAACTTTAGCATAATCCTGTTTATCTCTGGGCCCTTCTTTTTTGTAATGATGTGCACAGTTGCAAGCTGTTCTTCAGTAGATCCATACAGTGTTTGTTCTGACAGATCGAAACAGGGAAAACTTTCTTGAAATAAGTGCAATATTGGTCTGAAAGTAATTCAGGCAGTGATACATACAAGTATTTATACATTCAAAATAATCCTGGGTGTAGGCTTCCTTACAGGAAAAAGTGATTCTAATCAGAAGTCACTGATTTGATACTGGAAACATACTTCTATCTTAAAGTCTCAATCTAATGTAGACATCTATCTATATGTGAAGATATATCTTCTAAAAACTTTATGGAGATAATTAGGTTAGTCACTACTAGTATTACATAGCCTATAAGGCTAATCTTTGTGCAACCAAAAATTCCAAAACTTGTTTAAATAGAATCAAGATTAAAGGAAGAATAATTGAGACAGAAGATTTTTTATTTGTTTATGTTACCACAGCAAATAGAAGAACTATTGCTCTTGGTCAGAGACCAAGAGTTCTGCATGCCAGATGCTGTACGAAAATAAGAGAAATGCTGTCCCTGTCCTCAAGAATTTACCGTCTGAATATTGAAGTCAAGACAGAACAGATAACTCCAGAAAAATTGGAGAAATACTAGAGAAGACTAAGTCATGTTAGCCTGATGGGCTGTGGAAGTCATGTCTTTGCTTTGGGTAATTAGAAAAATCATTGCATATATTATGTGATTTCTGATGCAAAATAGGGTAAAACACTTTTTTTCCCCCTCCATTGAAACTCTTAGGTACAAACACTGACATAAGAAGTTTGAATTAGATGTTGTTTAAGAAGAAATTAGAATAACTATCCTATTTTACAGTTTATTTTGTTTCTCAAGATTTATGAACTGCCACAGAAACTACTAATTTTTAGAAAGAAGAAAAAAACCCAGAGAATACATCCAAAGCTTTTGCAATATACCTTTCTCCAATGAAATTCTTCGATCACTAATGCTGGAGGTCTGGCTAAGATATGAGCACAACAAATAATGAGTAGAAGGCCTAAAGTAAAACTGGCTGTTTTATAATCAGATAATTTTTCAAAGGCTTCTAGGCCGGCTAGTTGCTTAAGTTGCGCCTTTTTTTTTTTCTTCCTTCCCTTTAATGAATGTATGGACTTGATTATACCATCCGTCTAGTCAATGTATGTTGTAGGCAAATAACTAATACATATTTATTGGCAGAGAAGGAAAAGGTAATTTCCTAGTACTTTCTTCATTAGAAGAAGACTAAATAATATTAGTAATCATGCATGACAAATCTAATATAAGCCCCCCAAATGCAAATATATAGACAGAAGACTTTCTAGAGGTTAAACTGATCAATGAGGACACATTAGAAGAAGCATAAATGTTGGGGGCAGCAGACGGATGCATTAGAAAACATTTTCCCTATGGAGAATGTTTTAACTGTATAATGGTTCGGCAAGTAGACTTACTGAAGCAAACACAATGCATTGTTAATGGGACAATTAGATGGAATCAAGTAGGCAAATATTCCATTTACAGAATGCATAAGCCTAGTTAGACTGAATGACCTTTATTAGAAGTCTTAAAAACACCTTCTAAGATGCATTACTAGAGGTGGATAAACCTAATTTGGACACACAAGGATAATCCCTACCTTACCCATTACTGGCGATCACCAGACAACCTTTTTCCCCTTCTGTAACCTCGTAAAATGCTATGAACATTCTTTCTGTTTGGTATTTGATCTATTATTCATACACTTTCGTGCCCCTGGACATTTCAGCGTATTTTCAGCCCAAATGAAATCTAGAAGTGTTAGAGTTGTGACTTCTGTTGTATTTCCCAAGTCAAATTTAACTGTTTTGATACAGACAATATCAGCTATGAATTGCTGCTGTTCTGTCTACTGTAATCAGTGGGTAAACTGCTCTTGAGGACTTTGACATTTAACTAACTAGTTTTGCTCTGTGAAGATTAGAACAGTTATATAACTAATGCATATACTGTGAAGTCTTTAATTTGTAAATACCTATTTCAGGCAAACACTTGCATGCTTATATGACCTCGTGTATAGCAACTGAGAATATTGGCCATGTCTTTTTTGTTACGCTATTAAAAAAAAAAAAAGTGATTTCTAAAGTAACTTATGAAGAGTTTGCTTCATAAATGCAAAAAACCCCCCTTCCATCCAAAACATTTCAGAGAAAATCTCAATCTAATAAATTCCCCTGCAACTTTTCTATGTATTATTACAGAGATCTAATTCATGTGTAATGGAAAAGTTCTTTTTTTTTCCCCCCTTAATCTACTGCAGACCTTAGAGTAAATAATGCCACCTTCGACATTAGGCATATTATTTTATAATAATAATTAGAAAACATTTGCGTTAATATAGATCTCTGTGTGTGTGTATACTATATACATGGACATTTTTAAGATGCCACTACCATTTGGTTAATTTATAGAAGTCTCTAGTAGCTTTGCATACTGGTAGGTAGGTGACGGAGACTGAAGTCAAGCTGCTCCCTAAATAGTGTCATCTCAATCACTGTGTGCTGGCCCATCTATGCAGTGGATCATGCCCTAGGAAATAGGACCTGGGACAGATAAAGCAGTCTTGCAGGGTGAAGTTCTAATCCCTGTAAAATCAATAGCAAAACACTAGCAAGCCAGGGACAACTTAAAAACAAAAAAAGCAGAACAACAGTGTTCAGTAGAAATGGCTCTTTAGGGCAAGGAATTCTTTTTCAGGAAATTGGATTTAAGAAAATAAACAAGTTTTATGTAAATGAACTGCAGGAAAATAAAAAATAAAAAATGGCCTGCATCTCTGACAGATAAACCTATACAAACATATGCATAGTTAATGTGTACAGACATATATTGTTGCCTAGTATTTGCCAGCATGCAAATATATACGTCTAAATCTACACAGACGTACATAGCTAATGAAGTTATAGCAGTTTATTGCAACTCTAGGCTTGGTTTATTATAAACTGTTAATGGAAAGAGTGTCACAGAAGGCTAGTGCAAAACAAAAAGGCAGATGTAAGACTGTCTTATGTATCATTAAAATACAAGAGTCAATAATAGAGATAAAGTGGAGGGTTTGCCCCTGTGGGTGCCTGTAGACTTCTCCATACATGACAGTTTTGCTACTTCCAGTATAACAGCTTAAGTAACAAAAATAAAAAAATGTGGATGCACTTATATTTGCATAACATCTCTGTTCAAGAAACAAAACAAATCATAGCTAAGTAGAATACAGGTTTATTCCCATGTGGCTGTCTCTATATAAGAATGTAAGCTTGAGAAATGATAAAATAATAATAAACCCATGCTTGTTCCCTGAAGTTGTCAAGTTTAGACAAGGAAGTCTCTAAAGAGCTAGGCCTGTCTGTGGTAAATAGAGAACATGGTATTCAAACAAAATAGTTAGAAAAAAGCATGGTGTTAATTGTTTGAACAATTTTAGTGTATGGAAGTAAGGCTGAATGGCCCAGAGCTAAGAGGAATAAGAAAAGCATTTTTATATTCTAGAGGATTGCTGTCCCTAGTGCCTATTGCAACATGTTCAGCCCAATTCTGCATATGCAATAATTGTCACAAGGGTTCTGTCAGCAACACTAATTTTCACTTAAGAGGTTTAGGTCCAGTATTTAGAATACATGTGACACTAAAGTTTATACATATATATTTGTGTATATCTGTGCATACACACACACACACAAACACACATATATATAACCAAAGTGCCATTTGTCCTCACAACATTGTCACTTGCTAGCTAACCACAGATGCTGCAATTGCTAAGTAGGGGGCCAGGGGATGGAGAGAGGGGAAGGGAATGTTCAGCAAAATGCGAACTCTCCATATTTCTACCTCCTAGCCAATGGAGCTCTTATTTGATTTTATGGTCGCACATGCAGTTTTATTTTGTCTGATAAGCTTAACTGGAGAAGCATGTAGAGCTTTCTAACTGAGATTTCCAAGGAAATTAAGTTTATCACACTGGCTTAGTCTTCTTGCTCTCTGTTCTCGAGTCTCCATCAGTCTGCACAAAAAGGTTTAAATACACTGACTAATTTCAAGAAATCCCAGGAAAAATCCTCACATAGGTTTGCTGAAAAACTGATAGATGGGTAAGGATGAGACTAGTAAGGTAATGCTGGGGTTTATTTCTACTATACTTTATTTATCAGGTGTTGGGTGGCCAAGCAGCATGCAAATAATTCTATAAAAGCTGCAGCATCTGCTATCACTTCCCAGTGAGGATGATAAAGGGGCATGAAGGAGAGTGGGAATATTGTGTTGACAGGGCAAGTAATTCCACCAAAATAACATAAGTCTGTAGGAAATCCACTACTGAATGGAACAACTTAGTTTTACATAAGGTCTGTGTGTGAGACAAAAAAAAAGGAGACAGTTTCATTTGATACTTGTGAGCTTTATTGGTCAGATCCTTGAAGGTGGAAGAGAAAAATAATTGCGGATTTAGTATTCTTAAATCTCTCTTCAACAGTTGCCAAGTTCTCTCAAAAGGAAGCACTTGAAAGTCAAAGGCATTTGACTTCTTAGTGTATTTCTTATACTATCAAGTGGTGTATGCATTATGGTTTTTGAATTTAAGTTATATAACAACTGTATCTACTGAAAAGAAATTTTGTCCAAGACATAATTGTATAAAATAATTGAACCATCAGGTATCTTATATTCTCACTGCCTGCATGTAAAAGAAACATACAATTTGTTTTGTAAAAATTATTTACTAACCACCCAACTGTCAGATGAGACTGGAGGGGGTATACAAATAAACTAATAATAAGCTAGGAAGGAGATATTTGCATTCATAGCAATGAAATTCTAATTTTATAATCATCTTAAATCAAGACTTATGAAAATGTAATGAAGACCAATTAACTGCTAATAGTTGTTTCATTTCCGTGAGAATAAACTTTTTCTTGCATTTCAGTAAAGAACATTTATAGTAAATAATTTAAGCAGCATGGTACGTGTGATAATGTTTTATATATATTAAATTAAGCTGTTTAAGGGAGAGAAAAAAAGAATGAATGGCTTGAGGACCAAAGTGCTTTGGGAGGAAGGAAACAGTAGAAGCCACCTTAGAGGAAAAAACGAACAATTCTAACATTTCATGGATTAAAAAAATAAGCTGCTCATGGTTTCATACAATCACCAAGTTCTTCTAAATTCTGCCTTTGCGCCATAAAACTCCTATGGGCACACTCAGGCTTTGAGCGCTCTCAGGTGCCCAGGGGCACCCCCGGCCCTGCAGGTCCCTGCCCACCCCCGGGCCTCCCTCAGCCCCATCTCTGCCCAGCTTGGGGCTGACAGTCGCTGCCCTGTGATGCTGTGGTGGGGCCGGCTCCAGCCCTGCCACAGCCCTGCCTCTGCCTGGCCACGGTCCCCCCAGCAGCATGACTGAGAACATTCAAATGGGCCATACCTAGTAGGTCTGGGCATACAGCTGGCTGAGGAAAGACCACTGCTCCAGTCTAAAAGATTTTTTTTTTTTTTAATATTAAATATTTGTTGTCCCCAGGCATGGAACTTCTTTCCTTCCTTCCCCCCCTCTCCCCCGGCCCACCACCGCAAAAGCTCACATCAAAATGTTGTTTTTGCTGAACTGAATGACTGCTATAGCTAAGGGAAGGGCAGGGAAGGGCAGGGAGCTTCCTCTGGAAGGTGAGAAAAGTGAGCTTAAATACTTTCAAAAATGATCATGTTTTCCATCTTGGAAGAGTTCTCCAGCCACTGGGTGAACGGGCAAAAGAAGAGCGCTGCCGTGTTTTCTTCCTTCGGCCATTACTTTTAGCTCTGGACTAAGCTGTAGCATCCATGAAATCAACAGAAGTTCACCCATAATTCTGCTGGGTCTCTTATGATCAGGCTCTCTGAACACTTATTGGTGAAAAAGCAACTTTTCGAGACAGTTATTATGAAAAACTCAGGGCTAACCCACAGTTTAAATTTCACAAACATGCAAGAACATAGTTTTACGTATTTCCTGTAACATGAGTTGGGATCTTCTCAGTCTCTCCGCAGCTCTGCCTGGCAGTTCAGCTTTACGAATAAAACTTCCTTTAAAATTAAGCAGCCTTACTGAGACTCCTAGCTGATTACAGCCTCAAAAGTTAATAAATACTTGCTTAGAAAAATATAACCCCCAGGTTTCTAAAGCCAAGACACTTTCTGTGCTTCTCCCAAACCATTAAGCAGGCTTTGCTAAAGACCTGGTTGTTAGCATTCATCAGGTTTTTGGAAGCTGCTGGTTAGAGTTCTCTTCCTTATGCTACAGAGCTTTCTCTGATCAGGATCAGAGGAGCAAATAAAAATTAAAATTCATCCTGTTACAGGAATGGTCACACAAGGAAAGGTATTAGTTCCTGACAACAAACCAAGATTCAACACGGATTTGTATTTCATCTATCTATCTATCTTTCAGCCTTAGGCAGCAGTGTCATTATCAATTAAATGGCTATGTTTATAGTAGCCTGGAAGCCTTCAGCATGCCTGCGAACTGGGTACATTTTATCTTGGCCCGTTTCTCAGTCGCCCTGCACTCCTTGCTCCCATCCACCTGGCTCCTTTACACCAGAATACACCAGCTGAGCGTGGCTGGGGAAGGGAGAAGGGGGTACGTTCCAGTTTGAAGGAAATCCTTCTACGGTAAGTGAGAGCACGCTTGTAAACGTCCTGTTTCTAGAAACAAAGCTCAGTGTTAAGGGAAACGTGTGGTGCCCCTGAAGAAGCACTGATAATAGAGCCAAGAAAACATGCTGTCCTTCTGTAGTGAAAAGCACAAGTCTAGGTTTAAGTTTTTCTTTGAGTGTCCTTTCAGACCTGAATTATTTTATTTTATTTAGCTTTGAATGTGCTTTTTTCCACACATAATGGCAGCAGGGTTGAAGACTGATTGGATTTAAAATGGGCATAAAGCTATTAGATCCATACACTGGATGGTATTCAGCTGAACTAGTAATTGTTTACATGACTTTGAATGCCAATAGCACAATAAAGACAACCTCCTACAGCTAGCTTCTCTACATACTGCATTTGCTGTCTACTGGAATTAGCTTACTATTCGAGTCTTAGCTCCCTTATAGTGAACTCTGAACACCGTAAAACTTTTCCTCTTATTTTTAAGGGCTCAAACTAGTCACCGAATTCTAGCTAGATTCTGGTGTTTATGAAGTGGCCTGATGCATGAAAACCATAACATTAAAAGGCTAACAAAGCAACACTGCTTTGAGTTTAGAAGACTCTTAAGTGTTGGTATAATTCTGCTTATAAAATCATTTTGAGCTGGAGAGCTTTGTACAGATACTTTTTGTTAAAAACCTGCTCAGAAACAGAAGTTCTATGGATCTGTGACTTCAGAAAAATTGAGCTAATAACTTCTCTGGAGTTCTAAATATTATTTTTCTTGATTAAAGATGATGTTTATTATTAATATTACCCCCTTTTCTACTAACAGACAGCTGAGTTTGGCTAACAGGTTCATGTCTTGATCTAGAAGATTTTCTGTCTTTACAATGAAGAAGCAAACTAGGCATGCTTACATGTAGGAAAGTAGGCTAGAAGTTTCATGAGAAATTCATTTCACATGAAATACCTACCATTACCAATCATAAGGGAAAATAAGATATTTCCAATATATATATATAAAAAAACTTAGGGGAGTTTCTTATGAGAAACTAGAAAAACACGTGGTTCAGAACTTCCAAGAGGTTAGAAGCAAAGATTTTCCAGAGACAGAATGGGACTTTGCAGGATGCAAATTCTATTTACTATACTAAAGTTACCCATTGCTAATCTCCAGACAGTTATGCAGTCTTAGAGTAGAGAAAAATCTTTTACACAAAATAGAAATGAAATGTGTTAATTTTCCCACTGTTTTAGGCAGAGCACCAGCAACGAAGGGCTTCGTTTCCCAAAGGTAATATTAGTGTTCTGTTGAGTGTGTCATAGTAGGGATTGTTTATTGTATGAACATGGGTACAGACAGTGTTTTTTATTTATTTTTAAGTGTGAATTCAATTAAAAATATAATAGGCCACCACAAGGAAATAAGCATTTATTTTGACAATTGACTTGTGCAAGCACTTCAGGAAGACTGCAAAGTAGCAGAAATTATTTTCATACTGTTGGAAGTATATCTGTAATTCCCTCGGTGACATGTACAAGAAATTCCTTTGAGTGTCTGCTGATATTTGGAGCATGCTTATTACCAAATAGTGACAGAGCCTTTGATTAAGATTCTATTTCTCTGTAATATTTTTTTGTTCCCTTGAGCTGTATTTTGTATACCGTTGAATTTTTATGTATGATAAAAACTGCTGCCTTCTCTATGCAAAATTCCTGAAGCATGACCTTTATTTATGAGTAGAGAACCACTGGTTAGCTAAGATAATTTGGTATTATGCAAACAATATATGGAGAAATCCTCTAAAACCTCTGAACAGATAGATGAATCCTATTAAAAACTTCAGAAATATTATCTAAGGGTATGCTGTGAAGGTCATGTAAAATAGTTGGCCTTTTTCTTAAACATAAGGGTTATCCATATGAAGAAGTGTTTTTAGATCCTGGGCCAAAGTTAATCCTCATGGAGTCATCTGAATAGCAAGCAAAATATATAATAAAATAATGCTTGCTCCATTTTACAGCAAAATCAGGTGATTACCTGAAGATACAGTTTTATTGTCAACTTCTTTCAAAAAAAAAAAAAAGTTGTAGAAAATGACTTTCAATATTTCCATATTTTATCAATAGTGTTAATATTTCTTTTCCAAAGGCATAGCTTTGGAAGAAAACATATACATACAAATCTTCAGACAAATCTTAAAGAGAAGAAGCTGTTTTTGAAGTCCATGAAACCAGAAATATTTTATTTGCAACTTTATGTGATAGTTCAACTACATGTGTAGGTTTAGTTTCCTCTTTTTCTCTAATAGAAGATAGATGATAAGCATTTTCTAGCAAAAAAGGCAGCTTCATTTCACAAGAAGATAAGGACTCAGAACTGCAGAAACACCAAATATTTGCAGATTTGATAATAGTAAATGCCCCCAAATCTCACATGTATTAAAAAAAAAATCCTTAAAAATCTCAAAAGATTATACTTTTTATACTTTTGGAGTCAAGTCAAAAGAACTGGAAAAACCCGCTGGAGAAAGTAAGAAATGAAACAGCAGAAGGTCAACCAGAGAAACCGTATGTTTTGCTGGAGTTTTTCAGTTTTAAGATGCAGTTGGTATATTTTCATCATACATTTGTATTAAACTTCTTGAGTGACCTATCTGACAGTTCCTGCAGCAAATGTTGACAATGAGCTTTGAAATTCAGTTTGAAATGGAAGGGAATGGTATAGAAATTAGCTCCTATCAAAAATGTATGGCCAATAAGACATTTCATTATTTAGTGAGAAGATAAAGTCTTCTTCAAAAGCTTGCAGGATGTCCCTCATACTTATGAGAGATCATTTCTATTATTACATGAGAAATATAGCAAGATTCTGATCTCTTTGACGCAGGATCAGAGTAAGGCCATAGAGTTAGCAGGATTTGATTGCAAATAAAAGGGATTCTTATTCATTCACAGATGTGGAACCACAACAAAACGGATACCAAGTTCCAGTGCAATCAAAAACACACAAAATGCAATATAGATATTTCAAAGAGAAAAATCAGACCTTGTTTCAACTGCTGGGACAACTAATGCCCTTGGAGTTTGAGGTTTTTTGCAAATCTGGAACAGATATTTGGGGGGGAAGCTTGGTAAACTGATGAGCTGTGAAATTATACACTTTAAAAGACAGCATAAATACAATGTGCCAAGATAATACATACAATATAACTGCCATAAATGGCTACCTAATATCTCTGAATTGAAGTTTCAGTATAATCATGACAGCTGCCTTTTTCAATTACCAAAACCATTAACTATGAAACTTGTCCTGAAAATAGTTTACTTAGAGGCAAACACTCATGAATTCTTTCCTTCCCTCCCCTCTATTAAAAAAAAACAAACAAAAACTTAATTCAATTAACTATTGTAGATGACACCAGAGAAGGAGGATTTAAAGTAGCAAACCATCTGTGCGACTGAATCTATACGCAATGGAGTGTGTTAGAGATGAAATTTTGTTTCAGGCGGAACTTTTAATTGCTTTGCTTTCATGGGATTATTTATGTTAAATTTTCCTGTCTATCCAAAAATACATTCAAGTTCCATTTATGTAAATGGAAAAGCATGCATATTAAAAGCTGATATAGCAACATTAATTTCATGCACATGCCTTATGAGATGCTTAGGTTCATGGCCCCCGTAGTCTGTCCTGTACTCCTCAACTTTCAGCTTCAGAGCCAAATTTTGCAAAATTCGCCTACATGCAGACAAGATGCCCCCTTGCTCATTTAAACAGCAGGCAAATATAAGCACAGTCCTAAGTATTTCTCAGAACAAGGATCTTTGTGCAGAGTGATAGTAAGATTTTTTAGAACTCCGACCATGTCTGTCTTCTCTTCTTGGCAGCAATGGTGATAGCAACATCTTGACAGATGTGGGCTTATTTCTCTAGGAGCATCTTTTCTGACTACCTCTCAGGGGTAGACATGTGGCCAGAGGTCCTCTGCTTTTGAAATGTCACTGCCTGTATGAGCAAAAGGATTGAAGTTTTTTCCGTGCCCTCTAAGAAGTGTTTTGTATCACCAGAATCCTCTCCCCTCCTCCCCATTGTGATAACATGAAGGTATTTCATGTTTGGAAGCAAAAACAAAATAGGTATGCATACAAAATGACAGATTCACCCAGTATCCGCCTCCCATTATATTCAACAGGAGACAAATCATGCGAAGAATGATGATAAAATTCAAAAGCTGAACAATAAAATGTTATGATCTTCAGCTCCTCTGATAACAACACAACCATGATTTCTATAGGATTTACTTTCCTAAATTCACTTGAAATGCAGTTCATTTGGCCTACGTCTAGCCACACAAAGGTTAGGCATCTACTCTAAGATAATTGTCTAGGCACCTTCATTAGTTAACAGAATAAAAATAAGCACCTCCAAAGGATCACTTATGCATCCAAAGATGGATTGTCTACCAAAAGTCTTTATTAGAAAGCCTGAAGGAGGATTCTTGACTGACAACAGCTTGGTATTGCTACAGGTGACTTTTTCCACAGAATCTCAGAAGGGGATATATTTTATCCAACTTTGGATATCTAGAAATTAGACTTAGTTTAACCTTTCACTTCAAGTGCCCTGGACAGTCAAACCTTTCACTTCAAGTGCCCTGGACAGTCAGTGGTCAGTGTCAAGTGGGAAGAATTGCCTTGGGAGAGATGTACCCTCTTGAACTCTTAGGATGGATGAATTACTCTCTGAAAATATTCTTCTCTGTTGGCTATAGACATGTCCTAAACAGCTTGCTTAGACTAGGCGTCTCTCTGTTCATCTGTTTGTTTTTAAGGGTCCCCTATTAGATTCTTCTACTGGGGGGGAAAAAAAAAGCAATTAGTAGAGGAGCTAACTGTCAGAATCCTCAATCCTTCTGCTCCTGGTTCTTCAGAATGATAGTTTTACTTATACAGACATTTAGCATTTCTTACCTTCCCCTCTCCCTCCATGTTAGTCCCTCATTTCACCAAGCCTGAAAAATGGAACTAAATATTTTATTTGTTATGCCTGTGCCAGGTGTTATAAAGATAAGTGCTAAATTATTATTTAAAATCTTCACGTGGGAGGTGGCCTAGAAATAGATGGTACTAACTTTGTCAAAAAAACATTTTGTACAAGATTGGAGCATGCATATTTGCATGTATTTTCTGTGTGTGCTTATCTATTAGTAGTTACGTCAATTTTGGTGCTATTCAGAGCTGACCTGAAAATGTAGTTTAGACTGGTCCTATAGTGAGTGGTTCTGTTGAGTTTGCTCCATGCAATAAAAATCTAGAATCCAAACTAAATGTTTTGTACTTAATTACATATCCTGCAAGTTATGTAATTGCAGTGACCATAAGTAATTTTGACAGTATTTATCTGTGTAGTTCTGTGAGGGGTCCAGATAAAGCTGAGACCATAATTCTTTTCCTCCTCATTTCCTTCATTACTTAGATCAGTGAGTACAACTGTTAATCCCTTGTAACTAAATAGGTAAGAGACCGGCATTGTATGCTTAATTTGCACTGGATATCAGAAAAAATGACATCTGCTGCCTGTAAACAACAACATAGAATTTTCCAGTAAATGACTTTTTTCTTTCTTATATATAATATTTTCCTAAAGAATGAAGTTTTGATTCTACTGCTATAATATACTGTACTATAAACTGAAAGTACGGATGTAAAAGACACTAGTTAATTGCATGGAAGCTTTCACATATGCTTTTATGGATTCCCAAACTCGTTAAAGCACCCTTATTCAAGAGAGCAGTCGATCATGTCTTTATGACTAAGCTTAAGTATTTACAGAAGTTCTTTTTTATTTTTATGCTTCAGTGATGAGAATTTAAACTTGTGTTTCCCACTTGTTAGAAAAGTGCCCAGCAACCTGGTTGTTAGTTAAGTTGGCCAAAAGGGTGCTTTTTCTTCTTGAATCTGTGTTACTGTGTGAAGAAGACTAGATTAGGAAGGCCTAAATCTATTTAAATATATAATCCCAGTGTTTCTACTGGGTAGTCACCTCTGCAGATCTACTGCTAATCAGCAGAAAACACTAGACATTCAGCCGAAATGGGTAAGAATGAACCTAATCTATGGCTTTTTCTGGGAGCTGGATTATGTGCATTTTGAATGCTCCCCCATGAGAAGGAATAGTTTTAAACATGATTGCTATAGAAAAGGCACTGGCTCCTTTCAGGGAGACGTAGGGGGTCTCTGGGATCAGCACTGCTGCTTAGGATTTTGGGCACCTAATGCTGCAGACTAAATGCATGAAGAATGTAGGTACCTAAAAATTATGCATTGCAGCACTTAATATATAGTTACCTTAAGTTCTTATTGGGATCAAGCTTTTAAGGACTAACTGCTAAATGGGAAGGACTTTCGGCAGCTGAATGGGCTTTTACAGGGGGCCATGCATCAGAGTTATTTCTTTGTATTATATGCTAGAGAATACCAGGGAAACCTTAGTGCTTTACAATAGTCTAAGAGAATTTTTAAAAACAGACTTGCCAAGTGTTTCAGTGAATAGAAAGCGTGAGGAAAATGGATGGAGAGTTTAATTCAAAATGTACTTAAATGGAAAAGAAAAAAAGAAGTGTTGCTACAAGCCTATAAAAATCTTATTGTGCAAGGCACTAAATGTGATGTTAGCTGACATACCAGCACTCTGTGTTAACTACTGGTGCCATATTTCAAATTCATTGTTGAGAGACAAGTTGATTTTTTTTGTCATAAAACTCAAACAGCTGTATTTTAATGGGGGACTTAGGGGGAAGAAAAGGTATTGAAGTTGTATCAGTGAACACAAGTTAGAGAAGGGAGAAATTCCTTTCATATTCTGACGTACAACAGAGCAGTGTTTTAGAAGTTTCTTTTGAAATGGGCTTTGTACTAATAGTTCCCTAATGTAGATATCCCCGATTGATTGCCCCTCATTGTAGTCTCTGAATCACTGTATTTCTTTTGGTCCCACTGGAAAGGAAAATAAAAATGGCTAAATAATCACATAGTCACCAATACTTTTTGGCCTCACACTTTTATCCCTGTTTGGTACCTTTCTTTTTTTATAGCGTGGAGAGAAACTGGTTAACCAATAATTTCAATGCAATTGTTTTACCCTGGGCAGGACATTAGCCCTAACTCAGAAAGATCTTGACTCCTGGAAGTGGATAATTCTGCATTATACCTGTAATATTTTATTACTGGTGTGTAATGCAGTTTTAGCCTTAGGAAAGATTCACCCCGAGAGATAGTTAATACCAGTCCTATACTTTGCATTAATTCATATCTGGAATGAGTTAGGCAACAGTATTTCTTTTGGAATGGGGGCTCTATATTTTAAAGAGCATGCTCATGACAATATTCAGTTTTAAGTTGTGGGAAACTCTGTTTGATTAATAGTTCAATATTTGCAAGATAGTCTGGTTTTCTTCACTGATTTCTAGTATTCTGGATGCTTGTGCTCTTAAGATTGCCAGGGAATATATATTATTTTAAAAAGGAGGGAGTGGAATAATGGCCCAAAGATGGGGCACTATTTATATAGTGTCTCTTATACATGGAATGTCATAGCATTTCTCACTATAGAATAAACTTTATAAAATAAATCTAATGGAGAGGCCTTAAATAGCACTTGGAGCAAAGTGGCAAAAAGTAACACATGAATAAAATTCAAATTCACGTAAGTCAGAGGGATGTGATTGGCAACAGAAATATTTATATTATGCCACTTACCAAAAATCACTTCATTGTTCTTGAGATCTTAAACCTGTCCAGAAAGCTTAAAATTCATAATTCATAAACTTAATAGAATTCACATCATTGAAAATAGTTCATGCCAGAGTCAGCAAAGCTCAATTTAAACAAAACAAAATGACTACAATAGCACTTTTGCAGGTAAAAGTTAGATCAGTGGGCACCAGAACATGGATCTTTGTTTTGTGTGTTCTGGCTTATCAAAGCATTGAAGCTCTCCTGCAGTTGGGCACGTAGGAGAGGAGGGTGATCTTTGTGTGGATGGATTCTCAGATGTCTAACAACATAAGATTTCACACTACAGCATTTTCAGGCTTTATTTTCTTTTTTTTTTCCCCCACCTAACTACATAACTTGTAACAACAAAGCTGCATTTAAGATTTTTACCTTTCTGTGCAATTTGCTTTGTGATGGCCAGTAAATTAAACAACTGCTAGCGAGCTATGAGCTCATGCTTACAGGGAGAATGACCTTCGAGGCTTTGCTTCCTTTAGGAAAGCAGGCTACACACTGCAAGATTAAAATATTGACTGTTGGACTCTGAACTCTAAAGCAATAATCAGCTGCATCCAGTGCTCTTATGAGTCACAAGCTGCATAATGCTCAGCGCAGTCATACTACCATCCAAAAAAAAGAAAAAAAAGATTAGAACAGGATGAATAAATAAGAATATTGTTTGTCAGTTGCAAGAAGCAGTTCTCCCCTATTTAATATTATAGGACTTGGAGAGAGTACTGAATGCAATTGTAGTCATCACATTTTGGGAAGGATGCAGGCCAAATAGTAGATCGCACAGGGTAACAATGCAATACTTCTGAGTGTAATCCGAAGTCTAGAAAACGTTGGCAGGGAAATGGTGAAGACCAGGGAATGTCTGCTCTGGCGAAAAGAATCTGGAGGAGACATGATGGTATTCTTCCAATATTTAAAGAATTTTCAAAGACAAAGGCAATAATCAGTTCTTCAAATCTTTAGGACATTGCAAGAGAACTTAAGAAAGGCATTTGGAAAAATGACAGAGATGATTGTTAAGTTTTAGAGTAGATTATTTAAAGATTACAGAATCTTTATCAGAAGTTTTAAAGAGCATGCTGCATCACCATTTATCAGAATGACCTAAGTGTAAATATACTTAGGTTAAATACCCTATTTGCCTGCCTGAATGCCTGTAGAATTGAATCCTTGTTGTAGATTTCTGCTGATATCTGGATCGCCAGTCTCACTAAGCACTGCAAAATTCCACCTCTGCAAAGACTTCTGTAATGTTTCAGTTTTATCTCAACTTTAAGAACATGAGTATGTATGCGTCTTTATTCTCCACTGCAGACCTCAAAGGCTAAAGACTTCAGGAAGAAGTTGCCTTGGGCACTTTGGGAATAAATATAAATATATATGTGTTAGATTATGGGAGTAAAAGCTAATATGTGTATGTGTTTTTATAAGTAGTAATCTGAGCTTGCTTTATTTGTGCTCTGAATAGGGAGGACAAAAAACGATATGGTAAAATCTAAATATGATTGTGTTAATGTGTTGCTGAGCCTACGTATAACTTACTAGCTCACTAATGGCTACATAGTTTATTGTTGCCCTGTCATTTGAGCAAATCAAGCATATTTTGTGGCAGGACCTTGAAACAGCAAGTTTTGAATTGGTCTGCCTTGACATCACTTTTTCAAAAGAAGCCAAAAATTTGAGGGTGTTTTGAATCAGAAAAACTAGATTTTCTTAGAATATGAATGAGAAGAATAAAACTCAAAATGTATCTAGAAACAAAAGGAGGTTTTAACTAACTCTGCCCTTGCTCAATCTATCCTTAGCAGAGGAAAAAACAGCTTGCTTTTCAGCACAAGCCACAAGCAGCAAACTTGGCGCAGTCCTGTCTGATCCACAGGAAGGTTCCTTCTGTCACCTGTGAGGCTCAGCGGCCCCTGTCCTCCTCCTCCTCTCTGCCACCTTCCTCTGAGCTGCAGCTCCCAGCTCCTCTCCTTGCTGTCTTCTGTCGTTTCTGGAGCAAATGTCTCCTCTACTTGGTCTCTGTGAAAAGAGCATCTCTGCTAGCTAGAAGGGAGTTTCACTGCATGCACTCTCCTTACCTAGGTGTAACGCACAAACACATGCAGATATGTCTTTGATGCCAGCAGAAGTTCAAGATGGTGATGAAATTCAGCTGAAACTCAGAACAAAGCAAGCTTCCTCTATGACAAGAGCCTAGAGCAGGCAATAAGAATTGTAAAAGATTTTTTTTTTCCAAGCCATGTTGAAATAGTAGCTTTTTCCCAATTTGACATGAAGACAAATTTCCAAATGCCGTTATTTCAAATACAGGGTTGTCTAGACGGGGTCTGTTTTGGGTTCTCCATACTTTATCTAGGAAACAAGGAACATCAGTAATTACAGAAAGCACACAACTAAAAACACTTACTACTTCTGCTCAGTGCTTTTTCTTTTCCCTTCAACCTATTCAGCAGCTACCTTTCAGCTTCAAGAGAAAGAATTGGATCTGCTGTGCTAGATTTCCATATGCAGGTGATACAAAATCTCCACTTTTCTCCACCTTTAAACTTAATATAACATATCTTTTGTCCCAGTATTTGGTCAGAGCTGGAATATGGATTAGAAAAAGCTGGCTGAGTTAAACTATAGGAAAACAGAGATTATATAGATAAACTGTCTTTTGCACTTCAAAGAGCTGTCATCACAATTCTGTCTGCATTAGGGAAGACATCTATGTCTCGGAAAAAAAAAGGTCTTGTAAAGTGACTTAGCCAGAAATACACAAAGTATCAGGCTAGTCAGTAAAACATTCATACTGAGGTTTATTTTATTATTTTTCTAAAGATGGTGTAAAACTAAGCTTATTTCTATACTTAGTGTCTTTAGAAAGTGACACTTTTTTCTTATTATTTTATTTTTTAATTGAGAGAATGCAGCAGCTGGCATTGATTTTTGACATTACTTGCTAGGAACTCAGCACTTTTTGAAAGTGGGTCACTTGCTAAGAAAGAGGCAAGGAGCTTTCTTTTTAACAGTCTTCAGTCCTTCGCAGGTCCATTATTCTCAATCACTACTGTTGGAAGCTAATGTTTGAAAAACGGGACCTACATATCTAGAAGTCAGAAACACCTATTCAAAGTCTTACCTTTGGATAGTAAAGTCTTCTCCTTACTCTTCTGCTTCCTCATCCATAATTTATAGTGGATATTAGCACAGCTTTAGAGGAAATACAAAACAACCTCAGTCAATAGGTGGTCTTAAAGGTTGATCTACCTGTTTTCTGTGGTAGCTGAAACTGGAAGAAGAAAATAAAAATTGCAAAAAAAATCTACATATCCATTTCTCTTAATTAAAAAAAATGACAGTCCCTCCCAAGGCACATTATTATTATTAAATGCTAGATGAATTGCATTGGAGCAACTTTGGGGGTTCTAGAGGGGTTGGGATTTTTGTTTTGTGCCCAGAAACATGTGAGACTTGGAAAATTAAGTTTTGGATTAGTTCACGACAAAATCTGAGAATTGTAGATTTTTCAAGAAATACAGTCAATGAAGATTTTTCTTGATTCTTAATTTGATGGTTTTCAGTATTTTCACTAATAAAAAAGTTAAAACAATGAAGACAAAAGAAAATAAGTTTAGGATCTAGATTATCAAAAAGCATAAATTAGCAGAGACCAAACAATGTCACAATCTGACTCTTTATTTTCAGATTTCAACTACTATTTCTTGTCTTTCTCAATTTCTGAAGTATTAAATAATCTTACAACCAGTCAGCTGTGTTGCTAATAAATTCATGTCTTTTTCAAATAATGTGTGATTTTACTTACATAATATACAAACTACCATCAATGTTAATCATTTTTTCTTTGCATGTAATGAAGTCACTTACAAGAATGTACTGATTTTTAAAAAAGTATGATTTTTTTAAAAAAAGATTTTTTAAAAGTATACAATGTATGTAGATTTGGGGTGATTTCCAAATCTCACCCAAAGGTTGGAATGAAGAAAAATGCCTATTTTTTAGTGTGAACAAGGAATTAATGCTGCTAAGTGTGTAATATGTTCATCCCAGAGGATATGTATATATCCACTAAGACTAGATTCTGTGAAGACTGAGCCATCTTCTTTGCTTGAAATACTCAGGTGTTTTTGAACTTCTTTGCCCTTACTTTCAGCACTAGTCCTGTTCTTTGTTCATTTGGCACTATGAGTTACACTGGGCTGTTGTCAGGGGTTTTTAATTTCTGTCAAAAAAGCATCTTTCCTATTTGAAGGCAATGAAGAAAATTGTAATGGTCCAATTTAGAGGTGAAAGACCACATCAGAGGTGGCAAAGATTAACTGCATGTATTTAAGAAAAGAAAATACACATCAGAGAATAAGGATCATTCTGAAAGGTATGTGTTTTAACCTATTGAAGACTGTTGTCATTTGCTTTCACTCATTGGAATTTCAGATTATTTTTCTTGTTTGAGCTTAGAACATAGGTCTGGGGGAAAGATCCTTTAACACTTAGTGAGCCTCACAGTATCTTTAAACAAGGGTATGCTTGTCCCCTTTGTACTTCTATCACAGAACTCTTCTATAGCCCCTGTGATCCTGACGTCAGAAACCTTGGTAACATGCAGTCACAGTGTAATTAATGTAATTACATTTTTGTGGTTCAAGTCCAGATGATCCAGGTGACGCTAAGGGATGCATATTTGGATAATTGGGCTTTCAGTCTAAAAGCTCACCCAGGCTGTTTTGATTTCTACTCTAAAGTAACGCGCAGTCAAATCAATCCCATTTGTTCTTCTGCAAACATTGTCTTTCAGCCTATGAAAAGAAATGGCCATTCTTCCTTTCAAGTTTTTTTTCCTTTGTTATACAGACTGCAGTGGAACATGGCTTCTCCAGCTCAAGTTATTCTGGCTCTCAAGTGTTTCATTTTGAGTTCATCTTTCTTGATTCTGGTGGTATGGTATTCCAGATGAGGCCTTATTTCAAATGTAACAAAAGCAGCAGATGGCTAGTTCCTTAAAGGATCCAGCCTTGTATTTAAATCCAACAGAGCTGCCCCACAATGTTGTCCCTCACCAGACATTTCAGTATTAAGAAGCTATTATAAGGATGTCTCTGTGTATCAAATGCAATATGACTGCGTGTTTTAGAAAGAGAGGCAAACATTAACTTCTTTGCAGATAATCCTTTTGACAAGATGGGACAGATAGAGGTGCAAATAAAAGACTTATGGCAGCAATCTTATTTCCTGCTTATTCACATCAGTTAAGCTGCTTTACTATTGTTTTAATAACCATGACATTTTGAATGAATGGGTGTTTAGGCTTATAACTAAGAGTGTTGCCAAGACACCACTGTGCTTTTTTTCTTCAACATTTTCCTGCTTAAGGTCTGTCACATTACCCTAACCATAGGCAGAAAAAGCATCTTTCCTCCATCCCCTCTTGTGACTTTAAGTGGAGGTTTTATATGCATGTTATTTTGAAATACAAGATGTCTAACTCCACTTATCAGTATTTGACAACCTCTTCAGTGATCATTTTTGGAAACCATTTACAAACTAGCTTACAGAAATGGTGCAATCTGATTAGTCAACACATACCAGTCATGTAAACAGCTTACTGAAAGCTTCATGGTTTAGCTCTTCTTTGCCTAATCCCTGAATTAATATTCCAATGCCTTCTAACAGTGGCAAGCTGATTCACCAACTGCATTTTATGGATTAGCTTAAATATTTGCTGTAGCATTTTCTCTCCTTTTATGCTAGGTGTTGCAATTTTGTTTGCAGTTATCACACAAATGTCCGATATGCACCTTGCTCTTCCAGAGGTCATTGGCTAATGGCATCAAAAATATGCATAGCTTTATGGGCTGCTGTACAAGTGGTCTTTCAGTGGCTGTTTATGCTGTTACTAGTTTCCCACCATTGCTTAGAAAACCTTGGAGCTGTAATGCATTTGACTTCTCTTTATTCAGTGGCACTACTGGTGAGGGAACTTCAAGAGCATTATAAAAATGGGAAGAGAATATGAACCAATGGGGCAGAGTTGCTACCACCCACCTCCACTCATTCATTTTAAAGCTAACAGTGGCAATAAAGTGGGGAAGCTTACATTTCTCCTCAGCAGTCAGAAATGGGTGGAACACATTTGGCTGACAAAATAGTGAAAGGCAAACTACTTGAAACAAAATCTGATACTGCACTGCAGTATTTCAAGAAGCTGGTTGTGCTTCAGTGAACTGCTGTGAGGAAAACATTATAATTTAATGCCAGAATCCCACTTCATCAATCTGTGGATGTTTCAAATGTTTTTACTCATGAAGTGGCTCTGCAGAGTTGAGTTTTCCTCCTCTTCCGACAGTGTTTCACAAGGAGTTTTTCACTGTTGATCCCTTATGATCTACTGTCTAACCTAGAGAGTTTGTTCTCTGAAGCAATTTTTTTGAAAAAGGTGAAGTAGTAAAAAGTTTTGATTCTGCATGGAAATCAGAACCTTGTAGGCTGGATATATGTATCCTATTAGTCACTGCTTTGGATGCATTGAAAGCCATTAAGACTTGCCAAGTCTTATTGCTATAATATGAATTACTTAAAACTTAAAAGGAAAGTACCTCCACTTTGGGTTTTCTTGCTACAGTGTTTGATATTTTATTTTTCTCATCTGTGTTGCTTTCCCCCCATTTTTTATATCCATTATATAACTTTTCTTTTCTTTTTAAAGTGCTTTTACAAAGTTCTTCTAAGGAGCCTTTAAATAGCTTTTATCCCCCCTCTCCCATGCCTTTATATAAAAATGTTGTTCCAGTAACATTGGTGGAAGCTTTATCACTGAGTTCAATTAATGCTAATATTTCTTTGCTGCCTGTTGTTGAAATATCTTTCTTTTCTCAACACTATTTTTATAATCTTTGAACCTCAACTATTCCATAATTCTGTGAAAGCAACAAAAAGATACTTCTATTGGTGTGATTATCACACCAATATTCTGAGATTTTTTCTTTGGATGCTTCCTCAAAATGGTAGTGTGGTATCTTTATACATTGATTTACAAATACAACTTATGGTATCTGTAAATGAGCAGCAGTCTTTTCACGCTATTGCTGCATACATTCCAGTGTTGCTGTCTGACATTGTAAAGTATGTTGTCTCCATGATACATAGCTTCTTTCATGGAATTAATATTTTAGTGAGCTAGTCATTAAATATCACAGGCATTTTCTTCTAATATCTCCGCATTTTTTGTCTAATACTTCATCAAATCTTGAATTTTGAGTTCCAAAATCACAGAATGGTTGAGGTTGGAAGGGACCTCTGGACATCATCTAATCTAATCTCCTTGTTCAAGCAAGGTCACCTAAAGCAGGTTGCCCAGAATTGTGCGCAGATGGCTTTTGAATATCTCCAAGGATGGAGACTCCACAGCCTCTCTGGGCAGCCTGTTCTAAGGCTCCGTCAGCCTCACTGTAAAAAAGCTTTTCTCTATCTTCAGACGGACCTTCTGTCACGGCCCAAAAGGAGTCGTTTAGGACGACCTCCCTGCCCTTGGGACCAACGACCAAGTTTGTGATGCCCTTGGACTCAATTAAGGTGAAACGACACCAGCCAACCAGTTTTATGATTTATTAACACAAAGATAAGGCAGGTGGTCAAATATGATAATTCAGTGGTGGTTACTTCAACTAGCTAGACAAGTCCCGTGCCACACGTTTCAAACAGATCTTACCAACATTCAACAAAAGAGAGAGAAAAAGAGAGAAAGAGAGAGAGAGAGAGAAAGATATCACCACCCGTGGATCCAGCCGCGTCCCGTTGGTCCTCTTCCTTTGGGAGTCTTGGCAGTGGGGGGGTCCTGTTTGGTGATGGGTGGGTCCTCCACTTAGCTTTGGCTGGTACCCTTTTTATACAGTCCATGTCCCAGAATCTCCGCCCGTTTCCAAGAAATCTCATGCATATGCATGGTGGACATGATGCGGTGTGGTCTGGTTCGGTGCAGGCTTGTTGTGTCCCACGTGGTCATAGCACCTCGGTCCTGTTTCCTCTGGAAACAGATGGCTTGCTTGTACAATGGGAAAAACACCATCTCAGTCCTGTTTCCACCGGGAGCAGACGAAAATGGATGACCTGCCCATAGCTATGGCCTCCTGCAGAATTTGCAACGTGTGCAGCAAGATTCATATCTTACGTACCAAGAAATGTTTAGGGCAAAAGTTCACTTATCTGTCCTCCACACCTTCCTGTGTTTCAGTTTGTGCTTGTTGCCTCTCGTCCTGTCACTGGGCATCAATGAGAAGAGTCCTGGCCCCATCCTCTTTACACCATCCCTTCAGATACTTATACGCATTGATAAGATCCCCCCTCACTCTTCTCTTCTTCAGGCTGAACAGTCCCAGCTCTTTCAGCCTTTCCTCATATGAGAGAAGCTCCAGTCCCTCATCTTAGCAGCCCTTTGCTGGACTCTCTCCAATAGCTCCATATCTCTCTTGTACTGGGTAGCCCAGAACTTGACACATTACTCCAGGCGTGTCCTCATCAGGGCTGAGTAGAGAGGAAAGATTACCTTCCTTGACCTGCTGGCAACACTCTTCCTAATGCAGCCCAGGAGACCATTGGCCTTCTTGGCCACAAGGGCACATTGCTGACTCATGGTCAACTTGCCCACCAGGACTCCCAGGTCCTTCTCCACAGAGCTGCTTTCTAGCTGGTTGGCCCCCAGCCTGTACTGGTGCATGGGGTTAATCCTCCCCAGGTGCAGGACCCTGCACTTCCCTTTGTTGAACTTCATGAGGTTCCTCTCTGCCCATCTCTGCAGCCTGTTGAGGTCCCTCTGAATGGCAGCACAGCCCTCTGGTGTATCAGCCACTCCTGCCAGTTTTGTATCATCAGCAAACTTGCTGAGGGTGCACCTTGTCCCTTCATCCAGATCACTGATGAACAAGTTGATCAGGATTGGATCCAGTGTTGACCCCTGGGTTACACTGGTGGTTACTGGCCTCCAACTAGACTTCACACCACTGATCATAACCCTCTGAGCTCTGCCCTTCATCCACTTTTCAAAGGACCTCAATGTCTGCCCCTCTATCCTGCACTTCCTGAGCTTGCCTATGAGGATGTTATGGCAGACAGTGTTGAAAGCCTCACTGAAGTCAAGGACTCACTGCTCTCCCCTCATTTACCATGCCAATCATTCTGTCATAGAAGGCTATCAGGTTGGTTAAGCATGATTTCCCCTTTTTGAATCCATGCTAACTACTCCCAATCACCTTCTTGTCTTTCATGTATCTGGAAATGGTATCCACGATGAGCTGCTCCATCACCTTCCCAGGGATGGAGGTGAGACTAACCAGCCTGTAGTTCCCTGGGTCCTCCTTCTTGCCCTTTTTGAAGACTGGAATGACATTTGCTTCCTTCCAGATTATCATGACCTTTCAGAGATGACTGAGAGGGGTCCTGCAATGTCATCAGTCAGCTCCCTCAGCACTTGGGGGTGGATCCCACAAGCCCTTCTCGTTGTCCTTGACATCCCTCACCAGATTACCAATACCAATTAACTTGTATTTATGACTGTGCTAGCCCAAGTTCCAAAAAACATTTCTTTTCTACGCTATACTAGTTGACACAATCTGGTGCTTGCTCAGTTTAGAGGTTAAATTTTAATATTCTGGTTGACATGTCAAAGTTCAGTAAAAGAAAATGTATCTACCGTATATTTTATGCATCTACCTTGAATATCCCCCCCCAAAAGGAAACATTTAACTTAAGATTTATCATAGAATTTTTTTCTGAAGTTTGGAGTGCCTTGACTTTGTAACTTCACTATAATTTTTGTAGGATTTTCCTCCAAGTCATCAATCCTTGGTTTCATTAGCCATGAATTTGATTCAATACTTAGTTATCACCCAGGTTTCCTTGGGCAGCATGGAAAGGAGAAAAACAGCACAATACTGGCACTCTGCTAACCAAACAGCACAGAAACAGGGTCTAATTTTTCAGGTGCTAAAGTTGAAAGTTTATTTTTTCTGACTTTTTAATGTGTTATTACATGTATGTTCACTAAATAATTACAGAACTTGCTTTTGTTTTTGACTGATGCTTACAGACCAGTTGACTCCTTTTCATGTGCTCAGCACATGTACCTGCCATGTACTACCCATGTTGTCTCTTACTCAAATATGCTCATGTTATGCAACACTGAAATGGCCTAAGGCTTTTTCTTATTAGTTGTGCTTCACAGAATTTTCTTTTTATGTTGCAAGTAGAAAATAAATGCAGTCTTTTGGGGGGGGCTGTGTAGATTTTGAATGTTCTTCCTGGACTAAGCAGAGAGAAGATTGGTTGAAAATTTGATTACAACTTACCCTGGTTTGCCTGCTCAGTGCAAAGCTAAATAAATCTATATTCTAAAGCGGGAAATGTGCTTCTACTCATCTTTAAGACTAGTTGAGCAGATTTGCTGCAGCCTAAATAGTGCCAAAAAATTAGCCTTCAAGTATATGTTTAGGGATAGAATTCACACAATTGTAAATCCATATATTTCAATATATGGAGATTGCATTGTGACGTTCTTTACAGGACTCATTCTTTTCTTCTTTAAAGGAAACGCAGAAAAATTTAAGTTTGAAATGTATGTAGAAACACATTACATTAAAACTTGAGCACCAAAAAACAAATGAGCTATTTTTCCCAAACTTATCAGGCATTCACAAATTATTAAATCTAAAACATGCTTCAACCATTAGTAGATCTCCCTTTTTCATAGTTCATCTACACAGCATCCTACCAAGATGCTCTTAAGTCAGCGGATCATAATGTATTTGATTACAAATGCAGGAGCTTAGCTGAGAATTCAACATCCTTTTAACTTGGAAACGCATTATTATAATGACTGGATGGAGGCACATTATGAAGATAGAGGATTCTCAGGGAAGTCACCTTTATCAAGAAAGACAGAAAATAATTGCAAACTGAGCCCCATTTTCACAAATTAATGTTTTTTCTGCCGAGACTTCACAGGCTAAGAAGTCTTCCGTTTAACAACACACTCTTTAGGGCATGTCCCAATGCCTTTTCTGAATGAGGACTACTTATGAGTTTATAATATTGTAATTAAGTCAATGGCCACTCAGGCATAAATGAAACTTAGCAATCAGTGATTAAAAATGAAGTGGTATTTGTATGCTTTGGATTCACCTGTGTCTTTCTATTCAGTTTAAAAAAGCATTATGTCTTCTTATTTAAACCCTTCTGAATAAGCAGTTAGGCTGAATACTAGTGACACCCTTTGTGATCAGTAAGCCTCCACACCCGCAGGTGTAGCATGGGTAGTACCAACTGTGAATAAAGTGACTGTTGGTACTGTAATGCTGATGAATGACAGAGCCTATGTTAAAAGTATGTAAGAAGTAGCTTCTTATTCTAACCACAGGAAGGTTCTTTCCCAGGGAGATTACTCAAAAAATGATTGACTTTAGACACAGCATTCAGCTAATAATAAGAAAATAAAAAATCCTCAGTGACAAAATTAGTAACAGCCAGGCCTGTCCATTTTGGCTTCTTGGAACAACCAATAATTATATTAAATAGTTTTTTTTTTCCTGTTTGGTTTTCAGTGTGATATATTGACATTGTGTACTTTTAAGCTAGCAGACTTGTTTGCATGCCTCAGAATACCTGTCAAGCCATAACAAATGTCTGCCAAGGTACAGTGTTAATCTTTTCAGTTGGCCCGCTTATTTACAAAAGAGTCACACGAAGTTTAAAATCAGACATTCACTGGCCTAACAGAACTGTATAGGCTGAATGTAACAAAATGTGAACTATTTCTGGGAATGGAAGTTTGTGGGTTTTTTTATAACATGGGACCTAAAGGAAAAAAAGAACCCACTTTCAGCTGCATTATTTGTCCCAAGGATGGAAAGATTTTGTCTCTTTAGTTCAGCCATCTTTGGGAAACAAGCAATATCTCCAGACCAGGATCACTTAGAAACAGTTTGAAATCCCCAGTATTTTCTGCTGGAGAAAAATAATCCAACTAGGAGCAACAAGTATGCTTTTGAGTCCTCAGCCTGGTGGAATTAGTTTATTTATTTTTTTCTTGTCTCTTTTTCCAGGCTATTCTTTTGCTAGGCTAGTTCTACAGACATGTCTGCTTTAAGCTTGAATACTGCTTAGATAGAATTGGTTTTTGTACCAATTCCTGGGTGGAGATACCCACACATATTAGCCAGTCACATGGGGTGAAGTTTAACCTCAGCTGGCAGATGAATGATTTTGATGCGCTTTAAAAAAAGCTGTGAGTCTCAATAAGCTGTTAGTGCACATCTTTCATGCAAGTTTTAGGCTTCTGCACGTCAAACTTTTCCATCTTTGAGACCCTGGGATATCTAGCTTGATGAATCTCTTAAAGACTGTGTTTCACTTTGTTACTAGATTTCCTATCTACCAGCCCTTCCTCCTGACACTTGTTTCTTCAGGCATTCCTGTGCTGCCATGCAAGAGTGTTTAAAAACAAAAAAAATATCAAGCACTGACAACCCACATTCATGCAGCTGATCTGTCACTGCTGCCAAATGTCCTGTATCAGCATAGGAACTCATTGTTGTCACTCCTCTCGTGATTGTTTGAGGCACCAACATGAACAGGGACATTACTCTGTTTTCTAATCACTATGCAATGATTGCTTCTTGCTGCAGACAGCTGATATATCATCGTCTCTGCTGTTGTACTATATGGATGTTCTCACCAGTTTGCATCTCTGTCTGCAATGTAGTACAAAGTAATTTGCTAAGGCTCTAATGAAAGAGTAGCTTACTAGGCTAGTTAAAATAAGCTACTGTAATAGAGATGACACCAAGAAACTGTATAATTCAGTCCTTCTGTTTCCATGTATCTCAAGGGTATTTAAGGAATATAATTTTCATTATTTTCCAGTACAGCTCTTGCATGCTTGTTCAATGAACCCTATCTAGTAGGTAAAGGACCTTCATTAGCCAAGTGTTCTACTAGTACCTTGATGATATAGATGGGGTTTTGGAGCTCCAAAGGAATCTACCTTTTCTGTCTGATTATCAGACAGCAATCCTTGCTATCTGAATGGACCAAGGATACAAAAGTTTATGGCAATATTTGACCTGGCATACCTAAGCTCTTTATCATAAGTATTGTATTGTATATCTTCCTACTTTAGTGAAATGCTCCCAAGTGCTTGACTGTTTAGTGGCTCCTTCTGTCTTACTGGTTTCACACTTTATCACAGTGATACATAGCTATTCTTTTTCTTTGTTACCTACTTGTGTAGTGTCAAATACAAAGGAATCCACATCAGGATCCTAGGTTGTTATAATAATACAAATGCATTAGACTGGGAGTGTTATGTCTGGGTCAAAATCCTGCTAATAATACCATCACGTATTTGATTTTTTTAATATGTGCAGTAGGAGACATGCATGCACATGCAAAAATAATGAGTAACCAAATGGTTTCCTACCATCAGAAGAAGTGCATAGCACTTCTACATGGGTCGACTACAACCTCTGTTTTCTAGGCAAGGTTTTTAACCCTCAGTATCCATAAGTGCTGTCTGTAAATTATTGAAAGAGTCAAAAAGCAAATAAACATTTCTTGATACTCCAGTCCCTTGTACCAGGGAATTCTGCCCAATAGTATACATCAGCTTAACAATTCAGTGTAATTACATTTTTCTAATTCCTCACGTTTCTGCACATCAGGCTTTTTCAATTTACAAGAGAAACCTGCAGGTTTACTTCTACTGTTTTCCATTTGTTAGTATTGACTATAGTCTTGGATGGAAACTTTTTCCGTTACTTTAGAGTACTTCAAAGGTCAGAATTACACAAAGACTGTCAGTTAACTCTCCTCTTTTAAATGTATCTTATGCAAAGAGGGCTCTTGTTACTACTGCTTGGACTGTTGGTGGCAATTTCTATTTTGGGTTTGTTTTTTTTTTCTTTCCTTTTTAGGGAAGCAGATTACCTGCCACTGATTAACTTGGTGGTTGTGATTCCTAGAAATACAGAGCCCCATTCACTCTGAGTAAGTTCCAGCTGCTTTGTAACATCTCAGTGTTACAGAGCTGCTGTAAACATGGCTAACCAGCTAATCAGAATGTTTGCAGCTGCTTTGCACCACCATGGAGAATGAAAGCAGTTGGTGCATAAAAGGGAATCTGGCCCACCTTCTTTTACGCGTGGTACTTGAGTAGAGGTCTTAAAAATCATCTGTTGTCCTGTCTGGTGGGGTGGTGAATAAGGCGATTCAAGCTAGGCTCTGAGTGTTCTGACAGGATATTGCAAACCTCTGTGTGTGTGTGTGTGGGGGGGGGGGGGTGCGTGTGTGTGTGGGTGCGTGTGCGCGCATGCACACATGCATGTTTATATTGGCCCCAAAAGTTACATCTAATGCTTTCACTGCTGATCTACTTTCTTCTCTTTAATTGTGACGTCGGAGCAAATAGTTCAGGTAGGTCGTAGTCAATAAACTGTGGAAGATATTCTCTGGCAGGCTTTTTCCACTTGGCTAATAACAGTACTTTTGCTTCTGCTTCCAGAACTGTCATTTGGTCTGTTAGGCAGTTAGGTTTGTAAAAACCAAATCAAGTTTCAGACTCTTTCTTGTAACAGATTAGCTTGCCAATAGATTAGTATGTGTATTTGTCCAATATAAAAACGAAAACATTTGAGATACTTAGAGAAGATTGCAGCTTGGCAGGTGCTGAATTCCTCTGACAATACTACAAAGCCTAGTTTATAACATTCTGTAAACAAGCATAGCTATCCCACAGCTTAAGTAATTACCCAAAGCTGAAAAGCACATATGTGCTTTGCTTTCAGGGCCTAATTTTATCTCTATGCTTTTGAGATGTAACATGAAAAAATACAGAATTCAGTTCCATCCTACAAGGAACTCAAGCACTGAGAGTAGTCTCAAAACTGCACTTCAGAAGTGCTCGCTCAGCCTCTGCTCATGGAGTGCATCCCTGTCTGATGACAATATTCGCTGGATGTTCAGAGTTCTGCTTCCACATACAGAGGAAGGGGCTCTGAGAAGTTGTTCTTATCTCTCCTGAAGTCTGATTGCTATTTGGTAGTCAGGTAGCAATTTTGTTTTTTTTTGTTGTTTTATCTCAGGTCATTGATGGGCCTGATCTGACCCACACTCTTAGAGGAAATTTCTCTCATACTAATAGTATTGGGCCTGTGACACGGAGTGCTTGATGAAATACAACTATAGTCACTTTTTTTCAAAATTTTATTTCTTATCTTGCCTAACTCTTTACAGAATAGCCGGGCTCCAAAGCCTTTATACCATGAGAAACTTGCAAAGACTCAAAGCAGGTTAAAATCCGCTGTCCTGTCTGAGGACAGTGTCTCTCCCTCTCATTGAAATTGTGCCACTGTGCAGCAAGAGTATAGTGTTTGTATTTACTGCTACAGTTCTCAAGACCTAGGTTTGAAAGAAATTTATTCTGACAGGAAAGGGGTCAAAGAATGGGTATGGGGGATAACAATTGCAGAATGGAGAGGCTGTTTTATGATGAGTCTAAATAAATCTGGCTTATTGAGTCTACCAAAATCACAGTTCAGAGGAATATATTAGCTATCCATAAATACCCAGAGAGAATGGTGGAATTCAACATCAGGAAGAGAGAAAGCTAGCTGAGCAAAAAGACAATGTTAGCATCACAACAGGTAAGTGAGAATAAATTAATGCTGAAAACCATAAGACAGTTTCTGATCATCTAAATACTAAAGTTTTGGGGATGTGTCCTAAAAGGAATAACCAGGTGCTAAACAGTTTTAAGATGAAGCTTAATTTCTGTGTTTGCCTATAAGAACATGTGAATGAAATACAGAGGATGCTTGAGAATTTGAAAAATGTATTTCATTCAGAGGCAAAACAAATATTTCATGAAAAGCTTCTGGCTTAACTAGAATAGCAAGAAGCACGGTGCATGTAACCCTTATCCAAAGACCTAAGTCTTAATGCATTAAAATGGAACATCTTTCTGATGTCTTCTGCACATATATAATATATAAAGAACATTATTAAAGTTGCAGTCAAAGCTTTAGGACATGCCAAGACAAAGTATGCTTGTACAACCTTAATGTGGGCTCTTTAATGTGTTGTACAATGTTAAACAGGTTTTAATATGGTCATGTACTATTTTTTTCTACAGGACCCTTGCCTGATCCTGTACACAAGATAGAAGGAGCTCACTTAATTGAACAGCTGTTCAACACTCCTTTTTTTCCTCAGCGTGTGGTCCCATGCTCCTGCTCAAAAAACAAATTGAATAAAGAATTATTAATTTATTTGCATGTGGGAGATTATGTCTCTCAATAGTATTTTCAATAGTCTTAGTGAATTTATACCTTCACTAGTCTGAGGTGTGTTGTATTTTGAGCCAGATCTTAGAAGGAGCGAACTGAGACACAGTCTCAGTAGAGTCTGGCTACTCTACAGCTAATCTCCAGAGGCCACCTCCTGCAGTTTCCATGGAGGCAGCTCATCTCTTTCCTGGCCCCGTGGCCCAGCACCGCTCTTCAGTTTATACTTCCTTCTACTTACACTCAACTTTTTCAGCTTTGTCCCTTTCATCTGTTCATCTCAGTTCACCCTATTGATTTCTAGATCGAGTGTTTTTGTTCAGTTTTTATTTTACTCCTACCTACCAGTTTGCCACATTTTGCACTCAGTGTGTCTTTTCTGCTCTCTTCCCATGTTTCACTGCTGGCTTATAGAAAACCTGTGACAGCAGGCTTGCTCCCTCAGTGCCTGCTTACAACGGGGCCCCATCTGTGAATGGTTTTTGTAAGGAAACTCTGACTTCCTTCCCATAATCCTGGTTTGGAGCATGCTTATGGACTCGGGGGTTACAGAGCATGTGTTGTCTGGCTAGTTGGGAGACAAGAAAAGCTGAGGAGAAAATATTAGCTTAATTTCTTTCCCAAAATAAAAAGTGTCCTTCACTCTCTTGTACAAACTGAGAATTTCTGGAAGCTTTTAATGAGGCCAAATTTAGGCTTATGCTCACAAGCTGGCAAAAAATATCTCTCAAACTCAGTTGCCTGTCCTCTACCAATTTGTTCACTATGAGTGGAACAGTTGCTTTTTTCTTAACTTCATTTTTGGAGCAGTTAGACTGGGATAGGCCTGGTCAGTAGGCCTTGGGTTTATACATTGTTTAGAACCACATCCTAAATTCCTTTCAGGAAGAGATGCCTAGAGTCTTACTAGTTGCAGTGATAAAACAGGAATTAGGGATGGGATTCTTCTATTTTATTTAGACATTAACAGTATTGCTCTCTAAGCCAGTCATTTTAGGATCTTTAGTATTTTTAATGTAGATTCAGAAAAACTGAAGGAAATTCAGTCTGAGGCAGACACTCAGCAAGAAATACTTAACTGCTAGTAGTTAAAATTGGGCAGTATCATGCAGCTGAAAACTGAGTTTTGTAACAGGAGGTTTGACAGTTTTAATCACAGGTGATACTATAATGATGTTCCTGCAAATTGGCAGTCCATTTCTTAAGAGATTTTTTGTTTGTTTTTAGGAAAAACATAAACATTGTCACTCTTGGCTCCATTAGTCTTTTGTTTTTGTTCTTTTCACAAATTTTCCTCTGTTATTCTGTATTTAAAGGACCTTTGAGGAATATTATCAATCTCAAAAATCTCAAAGGGGTATTATTGTGAGGGGCATTATGTAAATTAATCAAAATACTGCTAAAGGACTCCAATGCACTAATAAGTAAATAACTCGAAAATTAACTGAGTCAATGATTTTATTAATGTGAATAAGTATTAGAAGACCAGTGCACAGAATAAGAACTTGAAAATTCCAGTGAATGAGGATTTTAAAGATGTTTTAAGAGGAAATGCAGAGTTATGTAACTGTTAAGAAGGAAGTGATACAATGTTATAGATATTAAGGTGAACTGTTCCTAAGGTTAGGGTAAAACAAAGCTGGCTTTCCCTTACATCATGGAAATGGATAACTTGTACAATGATTTGGTAGAAAAATGAGACTGATACAATGGAAATATTGGAAGGAATCTAAAAAGGAACTTTATGTCTCAGAAGTGATATTCAGTAGGATTTGAGCTTATAAGATATGAAAGCCACTAAACTTTTAAGATGCCTAAATTCCTATTGATTTCAAACAAAACAGCAACTGGCATTGGGATTCATCTAACCTAATGTTAGGTATCCATAATGAAAGCATTTGAGTCTGTCTTCTGAGATTCCTCTGATACCCATGGGGAGAGTTAGCCGTTTTTGGGGTGCAGTGCCGGTGACCATCTTTACTCATTTGGAATCACAGAATACTTGAGGGTGGAAAGGGCCTCCAGAGATCACCTAGTTCAACCCCCTCCTTAGAGCAGGTCTAACTAGATCAGGTTGCTCAAAGCTGTGTCCAGCTGAGTTGTGAACACCTCCTAGGACATAGATCCCATGACATCTCTGGGCAATTTGTTCCAATATTTATTCACTCCCATGGCTAAAAAAGAAAAAAAAAATCCTAATATCTAATCAGAATTTCCAGTGTTTCAACTTGTGTCCATTGCCTCTCATCCTATCACTGTGCACCTCCAAAAAGAGTCTAGCTTCTTCTTCTCTGTGTCCTCTCATCACGTAGTTGTAGACAGCCTTCTCCAAACTGAACAGGTCCAGGTCTCTCAGCCTCTCCTCATACATCATGTTCTCCAGCCCCTGACCATCTTGGTGGTCCTCTGTTGGATTCGCTCCAGTATGTTGATATCCTTTTCACACTGGGAAGCCCAAAACTGGAGACAGCACTCCAGAAGCAATCTTTAAAAGTACTGAGTAGAAGGGAAGGGTTGCTTCCTTGAACCCACTGACTGTGCTCCTGCTAATACAGCCCAGTATGCTGTTGGTCTTCTTTGCTGCAAGGGCACACTGCTGACTCATGTTAAACTTCTTTTCTACTAGGACCGCAGGTGCTTTTCCACACGCTTCCCAGTCAGCCCCCAGCTTGCACTGGCACATGGCGTTATTCTATCCCAGATGCAAGACCTTGCACTTGCTTTTTGAAAACTTTGTGAAGTTCCTGTTCAGCCCCTTTCTCCAGCCTGCCCAGATCCTTCTAAATAGCAGCTCTGCCCTCCACCATATTGACAGCTCCCCCCCCAATTTGGCATCATTCAAAAACTGCTGTGATTGCATCCTGTCCCATCACCCACGTCATTAATGAAGCCATTTAGTCCTAGTACTGACCCCTAAGAGGCCCCACTAGACATTGGCTGCCAGCTGGCCTTTGCATTACTGATAAAAAGCATCTCCCTATGTCAGTTAGCCTGCTTCAAGAAATTGTCTTCATTATGTGCCAGAAATCTCCTGGATTGCTTGTGCCCAGCCATATTGCTCTTCTAGCAGATACTACAGTGGTTAAAATCACCCAGGAGTACCAGGGCCTGTAACTTTTGAGTCTTTCTCCAGCTGCCTAAAAGAAGGCTTCATCTGCCTTCTTGTCTTGATCAGGAGGTCTAGAGCAGACTCCTACTATAACATCACCTGTGCTGGTCTGTTCTCTAGTCTTTACCCACAAGCTCTCAGCTGCTTCATCACCTGCTCCAAAGCAAAGCTCCATGCAGTCAAGCCACTCCTTTGCATAGAGTTCAACCCCCCTGCCTTCCTATCCCATCTTTTGTGAAGAGCCTGTATCCCTCCATTGTAGCGCTCCAATCATGAGAGCTATCCCACAAGGATACTGAGGTAATCCCAATGAGGTCATAGCTCTGCCACTGTACACAGACTTCTTATTCTTCCTTGCTTATTCCTCATGCTGCATACATTGGTATACAGGCATTTAAGACAGGCTACAAATTGTGCTGCTTTTACAGGGGAAGTGCAGGAGCCTTCCCTGTCACACTGTCCTCTAGACCCATCTGCTGTGCCTCTTGTGCCCTCACTTCTTTTCAGGTTATGGTAATCCTGCCAAACACACCTAGTCTAAAGCCTTCCTCACTAGGTTAGCGAGCCTGCTTGCACAGACACTCCTGCCCAGCTTTGTTAGATATATCCCATCCCTGCTCCGTAGTCCTTGCTCCTCAGAAATGGTCATGTCGTCACTGAAGCTAAAACCCTGCCTGCGACACCAGCCACACAGCCAAGTGTTGAGCTGCTGGATGAATCTATGTCTGTTCATGCCTTTCCCCCTGTCACTGACAGGCTTGAGCAGACACAGTGTGGTCCCCATCATGCCTTTCGCCCTTGCCCCAAGAGCTCCACAGTGCCTCTTGATATGCTTTGGGTTATCCCTGGCAGTATCACTGGTGCCCACATGGAAGAACATCAAGGGCCAACAATCTGAGGGCGGATAAGCCTTGGCAGTCCTTCTGCAACATCCTAGATCTAGGCGCTGGCAAGCAGCAAACCTCCAGAGATATTAGGTTGGTGCCTCTGTCCTCCACGGGAGGGTGTCTCCCATAACTATCACTTGCCTTTTCCCTTTCCTGTGGATGAAAGGTTTGGGCTCAGCTGACTTTGAGAGATCCCCTGACAAGTGCTGTTTGTCCTCACTGGTGCCCAGGGCACTATACCTATTCTGAAGTTGCAGATGTGCAATTGAAGCAGCAACCTTCCTACTGTGCTCTCAAAAGTCATCTTGACAGCCACCCTCCGCCCCCCTGGCAACCATGGCCTCCAGCTGTCCCCCTTGCTTTGTGTGGCCCAGGCTCTTGTCGCTGCAGGTTTCCTGCACAGGCCCTGTCCTGCGCAGCCTGCCCGCCTTTCCCCGCAGCTCCTCCCCCTGGTGCCTCAGCACACCTCTCACACAAGGGCCTCAGCCCCGCCCCATGACCGGCAGCGGCCGCCGCCCTGCCCGCTAACGGCCGAGCGCCTGTTTGAACCACCCCGCCAACGGCCGCGCCGCCGCTCGAGCCCTCCACCCCGGCTGTGCGGCTCCTACAGCACCACCGCCACGGCCGGCGGGAGCGTTCCCGCAACGGCGCTAGGCTCCGCCCCCCGCCCCGCCCCGCCGGGTCTCTTCTGGCGAGAGCCGGAGCCCGGCGGGGTGCCGCTCAGTGGCCGTTGGTAGAACAGGTGTGTGTGCTGCTGCCGCTGTTTGTTCTAGAACCAGCGAAGCGTGTGTGCGGTGTTGGCTGAGGTGCGTGCGTCTGGTCAGAGGTGCCTCACCTGTGTGCTCTGGCATCTTTGGGGCTGTTGCCATTAGGGCTTGGTTTGCTTGTCTTCAGGTGGCATCTAAGGCTTATGTCTGTTTCCTATATGTGAACTGTTTCTGTGGGGCTTGCAGCTGTATCTCAAGGACTGACATAAGACATTTGTTGTTATGGAATAACAGCTGGAGGCTGTGGTATTTGGCCAGAGGGTATCTGAAAGCAGCTGGAGGGTGTCTCCAAGGCATTGAAAATCCTTAGATGTCTGTGCCTAGGCAGCTGGCTCAAGCCCTTGTTCTCCTTTGGAAATTCCCATCTTAGCATTCAGTGAAATTCCCTCACACATTTTGTTTGCTATTCATTCTCTGTAGAAGGTACTTCTGTCTTCTGAGGAGTGAAGTAAACTTAAAAAAATTCCTTTGAAGTATATTTGCCCATTCAGTTCCCATTAACTTACTGTTCAAAAGAATAAAATCTTAAGCTTATGTTTCAGGTACATAGCACATTGTGTGCTGAGAAACTGGTTGGGATTTTCAAAGGAGATGGAAAGTGTAAAATGCTCTAATCCTGTTGGTGTTTAATGGGTGTTTAACCTCTAGAAAATCTCTGCCAAAACAGCATTTAAACAGATTTCCTTGGATTTATCGCATGTTTGAAGTCAACAATTTGTTATTAGTATTTCATCATAATAAATAAAAGTTCTAAGATTAAAGCTGATGAGTTATTCTTTTCCCGATATGTAAATATTATCCTCAGTTGTACTGGGGGGGGGTGATACTGACATATTTCTACTTACACTTATGATCAGTTTGAAATGTGGATGTTACCAGTTACAGCACTGTCCGTCTTTCACTCATGAGTGTTTTTAAACTCATGAATTTATGTGGGTATGTCACACTAAATGTATTAAGTGGAAGTATAGCTTGTCTATATGTATAATGTTCTAAGAGTAGATGGTTAGAGATAGCTTCTGTAGCCATAAAACTATGGATTTGAGGAGGAAATTTGTTTTTTAGCTTTAATAAAGAAAAGCCAAAAAACAAATTTCCTCCTCAAATCCATAGTTTTATGGCTACAGAAGCTAAGTGGAATGTGGTTTAACTTAAAACAGAAGTTTAGTAAAAAATTCAGTCAGAGTTGGCACAAGTTGGATTCTCCCCAGTGGCTTTTTCAAAGGGAAAAGGACTAAAGTGAAGAAACTTAGCCCATTTTCTAAGGTAATGATGTGATCACGTCATCTGCCTGCCATTCAGTATATGACCATCATACATTTGTTACCCACTGGCAAATTTCAACTATAGAAGAAGAATCCTAAAATACTATGTTTCTAGAAGCTTTAAGACAATTATTCTCTAACTAGGGGGAAAAAGATCCTGCTAATGGTTTCAGTAATGGAAAGGCAGACAAATGTCAGCTGTTATCCTTTCTGCTTAAGAGAAAGCTGCTGACTCATGATTCAGTGTATTGGAAGGCCAGTTGGCTGTTGATAATTTGGTCAGAACTGAGGACATCTGTGACCAGTCTGTGTTGAAGTGCCCATTATCTTGCTGTTAAACAGCTGAATGTACATTTTACTTCCACTCTGTCTTTGCTTCCATGTCTAAGGCTTTGGATGGGTGACAGTGCTGGTATCAGTGATATACTTATTGTCTTCACTTGAGACAGACTAAAGGACAGTAGAGCAGTTCCTAGAGTGGTCCTCAGAGAGGCTTGTAGTGGAAGGACAATGGCTTATGGGTTTGGTTTCTTCTGGATGTTTTTCAGACTGTGTGGTAGCAACATTTGGCTGGGAGACCTGACTGAACTTGTTTTGAAGTAAACACTGGACTACATACAGTGCAGATGCAAGGAACCTCAGCACCATCTGATTTCCCCCCCCCCCCCCCCCCCCCCCCCCACTGATACTAGAGTAGAGAAGAGTCAGAGGACAGAAAAAGAGTTGATACCGCACAAATACTGGGAACAGTCAAGAAGTATAACTCTCAGTTAAAAATGTAAGTAACTTTAATTCCCAATTCAGAAAGGTTGTAACCTCTTTCCTCCTGTATCCTCCTCTGATAGGGAGGAGGGAAAGCAGAGAGAATCATAGCAGAGGTTCAGTTCTTAGATGAAGTAAAACCCCGAATTGTATGAAAAGGCTGTTTTATTTATTTTTTCCAGGGGAATAAGTTAGGAATTTTTTTCCTATTCTTTGATTGTGGAACAAGACTGAGTTAAGATGCTGCTTAGTAGGATAAGGGTGGTGTTTTTGCCTAAAGCTAAAAGCACTAAGACTGGCTTATGCATTGCTAGTATATATTTTTAATTTTTAAGAGCAGTTCCTATTTCTTTATTATATTGAAAGCAGTTGGGGTTGGTCTTATAGCTGCAAGGAATGTTTTGTGCCTGCTTATTTAAAATTTCTGCATTTCCTCTAAGTAATTTGCTGCAAACAGTGTTTCTTCTTTCTCAGAGTCCTGAAAGGGCACAATCGTGGACAATTCCTGAATAGCCTTGGATCAGCTGGTGGTTTGAGGTGGTATATCAACAATCATTATTTCTTGCTGATTCCCTCCACTTCTTTCCTTCCTTGTCCCATGACATCTGTCAGTTGCAATCAACTTCTGCTTTGCATTTTTATGTAAGCCTGAGTAGAGTTAAGCTGAAGAAAAGATGCTCACTGAGTAGAGATCACCCAGTACAAGCTAAATGAATGAAGCTATGATATTTAGATGAACTTTACTGGAGGAAAAAAAAAAATCTTGAATCCAGATTCTCTAAATTAATAAAAATTATACCATAACTTCAGCAGAAACAGAATTCTTAGGTATGTTGATTCAACAACATATTAAAGGAAGGGAGGATAACTGAATGATTTTTTTTTTTTTTTTTTAAAGTTGGTAAGCACCAACAAGAAAGTTCAATGCAATGAACTTTACCCTGCTTAGGGGAGCTATGGCTAAAAATGAAAAGATGACCATTTAAAACTAATAAATTTAAAATTAAATTTATTATAAATAAAAATATTTTTTAAAATAATAACTTTAAATTCCTCTAATTGCCATCAGTGTTAGTTGAAAGTGCCTTGAAAGTCTTAGCTGTCAGCATATTAGTCTTCAAAACTCTCTACAGGCCTCTAAGGATTCAGGTTGGCTCCTGGAGAAAACTTTTTCCTACTTGCACGTTTTCTGACTGTAGATTTGTATGTTGGTTCCGTCAACTTGGCTTAAATAATTAGGCAGAGGCTTAGTTTGGATTTTAATCTCTGTAGGCTGCTGCTGTAGATGATTTATGGAATCAAAGGAAGAAAGGAGCAGGGAGGTATATTGGCTGGACTATTCTGGTCAGTTAGGAAAGGAGAGCTACCCTAGAGTTGACATCACCACCTTTAAAACTGTGCACACCTTTCAATAATATCATGACAAGTGTCATTCTGTGGATTACAGAGACCATATTTGTACATCTTTGACCCCCCTCCCTCCAAAGCAGAAGTGCTTGTTCTAGTAGCAACTGGTAATCAGGAATGAAAATATGATCTTTTCGAAGTGCTGTAGTGACTCGAAGTATTGAGTGTGAGGATAAGGACTTGGGCTGACCAAAATAGCAATTAGTCTAGTAAATTGTAGGAGCAGCAAGCAGATGTACATAGATCACAGATTAGAATATGGAATGGTTCCTGAAAATTCAAGAATAGCTAATGCCAAGGGATTGTCATTAATAAGCAATACATGTTTTAGATACCTTGAGATTAATCAGGAAAACAATAAGAAGATGCAACTTACTATTACAAAATTAGATAGAAAGCTATGTTTATTATCATCTCAACAGTTCAAAGTATTTTTTATTACTGAAATGTACAGTAGCATTAAAGGAGACCTATAGACACACTCTAATATATAGGTTCATGTAGTACATCATAAAATGCTTTCAAGGAACCCATTATCTGCCATGTCTATGAAACTAGTCCATAGACTATGAAAAGTCTACACATACTATGATCTCTGTTGCGTACTTTGAGAAGCAGTAATGTATTTCATGTCAAAAACTACTTCTGAATGTCTCCTTATGGTGCAGTATATTCCAATGCCTCAAGTAAAAATGATATTGTCATTTAAGAACATTTCTGTAAGCTGTTCTGACTTTTTGATCCATCATGCTTTAGCAGCAGGTTTGAGAATGTCAAACCATAGCACAGTACACTACTTCATAAAGCACCATGACTGTCTAGAAGCATTGATCCTTTTTATGCAACCTCATTTAAAACTAACTACTGTGATTTCGTGTCTAGCACTGAAAATACAAAAGAAACTAACTCACAAGAAAATGCATGTGAAGGGCAGAAGAGAAACACTGAAGTACATTAAAATTGAGATGTGTCTGCAGGATCAAAAATCAACTAAAATTATTTAATTCCATGTTAGAGGCAGAATACTTCCCAGACTGAATATTAACTGTGAATATTTTGGGGTACAGGATCAGAAATTTTATTTCCTTTAGTGCTGTCAAAACTCAAAGGTTAGTTCGTGTTCAGCCAGAAAAACAAATGTCTTCACGGTAAGAAGTTTGTGGTATAGTCTTCTGGAAGTCAGTTCAACTTGTTATTTACTACTGCTTTGCAAATTTGCTCATAAAAATGTCTGTAGTAGCCTGCTGTTGCGTTATGAGAAAACTGAAATGGTTCATAAAGATGGTACTATTTGTCTTGAATGCATTAAAGAGTTTATTTTAAGCAATAAACACTAACTGAACTGGATTCAATTTGTATGTAGTTTTCTAAGCAAAACTAGATCTGGTGAATATCATAGGTGGTAAGTGTATTGTAGGGTAAGATCCAGAATGGAGAAGCCAATATTTCATTTGGATTCTGAGTTTGAAGGATCGTAGAAGCAAAAACACTGAGAAGCAGAGAGGAGAACAGTTGATGCTGCAAACATTTTTAAAATGCTATTTAAGGTATACAAATGTTCACTTACTATAAAGCTGACTCATGGAATTCGGAAAATCTTATATTGTGGAAGAAAGAAGCTTTAGTATCAGGGTGAAACACCTGAAAGAACTGAGCTTGACATGCACAGTTTGTGATTTTCTAGTGTGTACCCCTTGTTAACTGTGAGCTATTTAAACTGTGCTCTATTGAACTGGAGAGAGCTTTTCTTTTCCCCAAGGAAAATGATGAAAATGGTTGGCTAAACCATTAGTTTTGGCAAATGAGATTGAGCAAATGCTTTGTCAATGTGTTCAGGGCGAAAGACTCGATATGGATGGTCTCATATACACACATTCTCTGCCTTTCAAATTTCTAAGGATCAACAACTTCCTGCCCTGAAACCTGTTGTTTTCTGGAAACAGAAGCTGTAGAGAAAATGGGGAATAGATATTTAAATTCACAGGCGTTCATATTCAAAAGAAGCCTGTTAAGTTTAGGTGTTTATGAAGAAATTGTAAGTCTGAGTGGCAGATTAAATGATGTATGTGGGGAAACCCACTGAACATTGAGCTGGAAATTTCCATGTTTCTATGTTTATGGAAAGCAAAAATATAGTAATTTCAGTTGAAAACATGGGCCATGCTGGATTAAAACCTGCCACTTAATATATATTTTTTATTATTATTATCATGTCCCAGAAGAATTGAAGAGGAGATAGGAAATCAATTTAATGAAAAACCTATTCTGTAGTTGAATCTCTGAATATTGTACATAGTAAATATGCAATATGTGGAAAATACTCTCTCTTACCAGCTTTCTTACACATTTTAAATGTGTATATCTCTGTACTAAAATATTTCAGAAAACTTCAGGAGGATGTGTATGTGTTTTGAGCTACCCAGAATGTGAGTGCTTATAATTTGTAATCAAAGTCAAGTCTTGTTAATAATGATAAATTCTGCTGTCAAGTCAGTTAATTTTTATTTCTCACTCACTTCTGCTCGCTGTTACTGCCATGATCACTGTGAAATCTCTCAGTGCTTCATCTCTGACACAGTTGCAAGGTAAATCTTTCCATTCAGAGAGTGGAAATTTCCCCCAAATTTTCCCTTACAAGACACAGAAAACAAACAGAACTCAGGCCTGGACCAGTGGCCACTTTAGTATCTAGGCTGATGTGTTCTAATTCCTTCTGCACTTGCAGTAGGAAACAGCAACAGCTGCCTTTTTTGCAATATGATCTGGAGGGACAGGTCGAGTATTACTTCATGGTGTACGTATTCTTTCAGTGCTTGGGATGTGTAGAAAGCGAATGCTAAAGATGTGAGGTATCTAAAAGAATAAGACCAACAGCCTTCCATGCGCGAACAATGAGATAGTCAACCTCTGTGTCTGTCGTGTTGCCAGAGATGGAGTGCAAAGTATTAATTTTCAAGGAAGGAAAATAAGCTTCATGAAATGGTTTTGTTTGAATTGAGAGAGGGAGACGGAGCTGTGAGGGCTTCTCAGGGCTCCTGTGAAACTGGACAAATACAAAATTAACAGTATATATATATATATATATATGTATATATGTTGATATACCTCTTCACACTCACTCACCTTGGGTATGTGATGGTGTTTGTATGTGAATGGTGATTTCTGGAGCTGGAGAAGAGCATGTTTGTTGTGGCAGCAGAAGTGCAGGATAATAGATGTGCTGGAAAAGACAACAGAGCATCTTACTGGACTAAGCTCAAATTGAGCTAGAAAGCAAGAGTGTGAGATGTGTGAATACAGAGTTTTTTTCAGACTATTAATACAATGAATAGAAGAAGAAATACAACCCATAACATGGTTTTGCAACTGATCCCTGTTCTTTGTTATCTATTGTGAGGACATTAATGCTGTCATGCATGTGGTGATATCTTTATGAGAAATCAGAGTTACAATAAAATTGCATTTATCATACCTCTTGAACTTTTCTCACTGTGTTCATGTGCCTTCCTCAGAGTTGCATTTAATAAATTTTAATTAATCTCCTTAGTAGCTTCAGACATAGGCATGTTTCTTTTAAAAGGAAATTGGTCTGCCACTTAAGGTTTTTGTCTTCCTTCTAAATAGGATTGTCAACCTGACCCCTCTATTTTATGCAGTCATCTCGAAGTATGAAGAAGGTGCTTGGGGATGCATGGATTTAGTTGACTTCACACTTAGCGATAGGATTGTAACAAGTCATGATTAATATGCTCGTGCCTTATGTTGGCTTTCTGTTATCTGGTCATGAAAAAATGTAACTGCTGATAATGTGGGCCAACTGCATGGCGTTTACCTCTTACTAGTTGTCGTAGTAACTGGTGTTGTTTAAATTAATACTTGGGCTATTATCTCTCTGCAATATTGTTCACTTGTTTATTAAGGCCCAAGATTAAAATATTTGCAGTATTCATAAGCAATTAGTCAAATGTAGTGCATTCTGTCTTGTGACAGTATCTTCCAGGTTTGTGTAGGGTTATGAAGAACCGTCAGTTTCGCAAAACTGAAATAAATCATGGAGTTTTCCAGCTCTATTTAAGCTTGGTACTTTTCTGTATTACAAAATCTCAAGGTAATTAACAAGAGCGTTTGGATTGAACATTAATATTTGTAGAGTAGATTATTAGTTTCATCCAGTGAGTTGGGGGGGGAAAACAAAATTCTGAAATTCTGTGTGGAAAATCAAGGATCTTTATTAATGAAAGAACTTAATAGCAAAAGATATGAGTGCTAAAATAATTAGTAGGATCCATTTCCCAAGGAGATGTGTTGAAAGTAGAAGGCATTGATGTTGGCTCAAGACCAGTAGAGTTAAATAGCTAATTTGAAACTTAACTTGACCTTTTTGTCTGTTGGTGTGGCTGGTGATGCCTATCCTGTCTAACCTAATTAATACTGAAGAACATAATTGTTATTATCAGTGTGTACTTCTCCAAAGTCCTCTACACCCAAAATAGTATACCTGAAAAGAGAGCTAGGAAAACTGTTTCTTATGTTAAGAAAGAGTGTTGCAAAGATGCATACTTCAGAGTTAACTTGCCCTGAAAGTCAGAGAGTCACTGCTATCTTCTTGAGATACAACAGGGGGAAGAACACTGGCCTGGAAGTGGACCACGCAGGAAAGCTTACCTTCTCTTTCCATATATATGAAAAGAGAAAAATCCAAAGGTAAGCAGAATACGTGATCAATGAGAAAGGTCTGTGGCCTTAACTATGAGATCTTTCAGAAAACCTCTGTTCCTGTGTCTGGAAAGTGATACCAAATATGCCGTAATAAATGAAAAATGCCACTGCTGCCAGAATAGTAGTACTGGTGTTGATTACTTTGTTACTTGGATTTATGCTCATACATTAGGTTGACAGGCAGGAAGAGCTAACCAATGCAAGCATTTTGTTTCTTTCATATTATAGATTATATTCTAATTTATGGCCAGTTCACAGAAGTTTATTGTACTACTTGGTAATGTGAAATACAATTCTTGTGAACAATATTTTATTTGATTCTCTGTTATCATCTTTTTGTTTAAATATGAGCTGTATTGGCAATTTAAACTGTTGGTTGATAGTGTCAAACAGAAAATGTTATCTTGGGTAGAGAACTTTTTGTTGCCAGTGATGGATATAGTCTCTCCTGAAACAGAGCTACCTGGTAATTTATGAGAGCCAAGTTGGGAACAGAGCTGAATGACATAAAAAATGTTAAATGCAATAAAAATCTATGTAAGCTTCTTGTAATTACTGGAGTTTGAAATAGCCTTAAGATTTGTACCATGTGATAGCTTTCTAACATTAGGCGCATTTGACACTCATTTGCATTTGGAGAGGGTTAAACATCTTCCATTTTGTTTAACAGAAAATCAGATTTTCATGAGAGATAAGGAGCCATAAGTTCCCCTTGTAGCTGTTTACTGAGTTGTGGTAGGGAGTCTGAGCTTGAGATTGCAGGCTTTGAAGTGTATTGCATCGTGTTAGCCTCCAAACCGGGAGTACGAGTACTATTTTTTGGTGCTGTAGTTTGTGGTGGTGTTTGTGTTTGAGGCATTCAAAAATTAAGAAGCCTTACATGCTATGATTATTGTAGTTTTTTGTTTTCTTTTTGCCACATCTTCTCTATTGGTTCTCTAAAAAGACTTTAGATAGAGCATTCCAAGCAGCTCTGTGGTATTCTTGATTCTTTACTGCTTCAATCAAAGACCTAAGCAACCACCTATATTCTCAGGCAATTCCTTAACGTATTTTAGAGGTCAGTGAATAACACTTGGAAGTCCAAGGTCAGTATTGTCCACAGAGACATTTTGCAATATAGGAACATGTAATGAAAGAGTTGACGAATATAGAATAAGCTTGTGAAGTTGTTAAATGGTGAGCTTTGTTCTGGAAACAGACTGGAGGCTTGTGCTTTTTCCAGATACCGAAAATTCCAAGTAGTAGATAAAGTTTTTTTTTTTTTTTTTTTTTTTTTAAAAAAGATAGCCGTACTCTTTGTAAACCAGCCCATGCTTTCCCAAAGCAACATGGCACAAAACCCTATTCCAGATATACTGAATTTTAACCTGTTGTTCTGTATGCCAAGCCTTTAACTTCTAGTATTTTGTCTGCTTTTCTCAGAATAGCAAGGCCCCTGAGCCAGACAGCACTATCTTGAAAAACAAAAAAGTGAGTATTTTAGACATCTTAGTCTGTGAAGGAAATTTCAGTTTTAAAACAATATTTCATAATATTGTGCATATTAAAGACACAAGCATCGCTCTCTTTTCCTTTTGATTTTTATGGTTTAGAGGGCAACTCATTCACCAATATTTACATTAAATAATATCGATAAGGTTCTGGAAAAGGGAAGAAAAAATGATTGGTGAAATACAGTGTATAACTTCTGTGTTCAAAGCAAGGTGAGGTTCTGTTTTAACTTTTTCCAGTATAACTGCTGTACCTCAGCATATGGATATAGCGTATAGATACTGGAAAACATACGGTATATTGCATGCTGAATCTATAGCGTATTTTTAATTAGCTTTCCACAGTTTCTTCTATCTAATATCTATCTGTAGCTACCTAATTCAAACCAGATGTATTGATGTCTCTCAAATATATTCCTATTGATTTTAAAAATTTCTTGCTGCAATAAGTAAGGTTTTATGACTGTGTTCTTATGCTTTGTGATTAATGATTTAGCCTTTAGTTAGTATATGGAACTTGTTCACTTATTGCTCAATTCTGTGTGTTGGTGAGATAGTACAATGGAATGGTATCATAAATAGCCATATCATTTTGCCAACTACAAAAAGAAAGAGATACATGTTGTTTAAACTTGCCTTGTCAAACTGAAGTGTGTCATCAGAAGTCTTTCTGTTAAGATAGAAGGTCTTTCTAGTAATGAATGTGAAAATGCAACTCAAACCCAGTTATAGAGTAACTGAAGTCATAGGCTCATCATGATGCATTGTACTGTGTGAGGAGCTGTTGTCCTTTGGTTATATGAACTGAAAGGAGTTTATTTAAAAACAAAACTATTGATGATACCTCTTCAAAGTGAAATGAATCTGAAGTTTTCTACAGATACCAGTTACTTTCATTATCATCTGTAATGAAGGGGAAAAAAAAATCGAAAGCAGTAGTATCAGTAGAGCCAGAGTACAGAAGTGACTTTCCTGTGGTCGGTCCTGGGAACTCTCACTTCTGTGGACCATAATCTGGTCCATCCATCCCAGAATGTTCAGAACAGTGTTGCATGTCAAGGATGTTACAGTGTGTTGTCAGGTCTTAAAGATGGTAAGCCCTCAGTTCTGCAGCCATTTAGTGTTTTCCATTGGCTTTATAACTGACTATAGCAATCCACCATGCTCCTGATTGGGTTGCATGGAGTCTATTTGTATAGGTAGGACAGGAACAAGCAGGAGACAATATAAAAGCCAAAAACACTCCCCCCCCCCCCTTTTTTCTGGAAATTACCAGACTCTGTTGTATTGTGTCATTTAGTTCTTCTAAATCGTCTTTCATGAGTCACATTTCTGTCATATTTGACATGCTATTATATGTACTGAATTTTTCTTATTTTTGCATGTACTCTGTAAAATACATGATATATCTATATAAAACTCATGAGAAAGAAGGTATACAGCCTTGTTTCTTGAATAGAAACATAGCTAATTGGGGAGCACTAGCTACTGTTGCTATTGTACCTGAAGTTTTGTGTGTCAGCAAACAGAATTCCTATGGGGGGGGAAAGAAGAGGGGGAACCTTAATGGAGATTAGCCCCTTTTGAAAATGGCCACACTCCTATTATTTTCAATGGGAATACAGCCATACTTTACAGCATTGGAGACTATACTTTATAAAACACTTGAGCTATTAAAGTTTTGGTGTGTATATGTTTGTTTCAAACTTTTTTTATGAAATGGAAGCATATTTGACTACTGGCTAGGTTAATTTTACATAATAAATCACAGTTAAATACTAACAATGGAAGAAAAAGTTTCTGTGCCAATTCGTTTGAATGACATATCTGTGTTGGTAAGTGAACAAGAAAATTGCAGCTTTTCAACATACTGTGAATGACTTGATATGCCACTATTGAATATATTAGCTGTATGAGTAATTCTATATGTCTTATTTCACAACTCATGACAATATAATCTCTTGATGAGGAGATGAAGTGTATGTAGGCCTTATACAGAAGTTCATTTTCTTTACATGAATATTAATGGCCAATGTAAGACCATGTTATGCTGCCTAAAACAGTTGGAGAATGGAGTTAGATGTCTGAAGAATAGCATTCATATGTAGCAGCAACCACTGAACCAGGGGTATATGTACTCTTCAAGAATGATCTCTAGCTGAAATGGGTCTCTCTCAACCTTGAACTTCCCTTGAAATAGAAACATGCTTTTGTCTTAAGTACGCAGGTCATCTTCCACTGTCCTTTGTGCTGCACAGGATGTAATTATAGGTCTTATTGAACAAATAGCTATGCATGGTAAGCATGAAGTTGTTATGTATTGGCTATTTGAAATCATTGTTAGGTTTATTTTTCTTCAATACATTCAAGAAGCTGAAAGTCACCTTGTCCTGAGTTATAACTTGCATTTCCATTACTCTAACACCTCTCTGGCTGCTTAAAAAAAAAAGTTAGTGACTCTGTGGTCATGAAGCTTTCATATGGCTGTTCACTTCATGTCAGCTCTTGCTCTGATTTTGTGTTTGCTTAGTAATGTTTAACTTAAGTGTCATGACATCAAATGAACTGACAATATCCACCTCTTGAAAGCAATGAATATTTTATACCATTTTGTTACCTGTTGCTTTGCTTCAGCTAATGCAATGCGCTGTGTCTCCTTTGGACTGTGCTGTAAGTGCTACTTAGGTCACAACAAATGGTGCTTCGTTTCCTGCTTTCAGCATGGTTGACTAGACTATTCTCCCCTTAAAATGAAATCTGCCTTCCTGTAACTGACCCAGAACAACTGAACATTAGCAAGCAACTATTTAAGTGTGTATCAGAGGTTGAACTGTAACTTGTTGTACATCTATTCTTCATACAATATCAGTCCATACTTTCTGTGGATTATCTCCAAACTGAAATACAGGTTGTTGTCCTGTCAGATCTAAGTGATAAAGACCACTGGGTCAATCACATATTGAGTTCCAAAGATAAACTGACTTGAATTTCTTGTGTCATATGCTCATACTTTATTCAAATTGCCTCCACTTGGAAAAGCATCCTTGAAAGTAGAACTAGAACTGTGTATAAAAGGAGTAGAGCTGTCATGGAGCAAGTGCTTCTGGCTATCAATATGCATGCCTTCATTTAAAAAAAGTCTGCAGTTTTCTGGGAGTTGTTGGTCAAGTATTTCTCTTAGGGATATACTTGTTGACTTAGTAGTGGGTAGGAAGCTCTAGTTTTTCTGCTTGTTTCTTAGTTTCTGTAGAATCCCATACAGAGGCCTGGCAGTACTATTATGTACATCTGTGTTCCAGACACCTTCACAGATCACCTTCACAGTCCTCTTGTTTCCCCACAGTATTCTGTGTTCTTGAGGTTTAGGACTGAGACAGTGGCAGCAGAGAGGCCTCAAGACCAGCACAGCTGCCTGTTAAGTGCCTCTCTATCATCTCTTAGAAAGGTGCTCTTCAGGAGCTCCTGATGGATAACACTGTTAGTGCTCCCAACAGAGAAACTTGGCTGAGCCTCATGAGTAGTGTGCACTGTAGGAGCATGATTGCCTGCCTTGAGGAGAGGCCCAGCTGTCAGCTATCCTGCTGCACTTCTGGCAAGGACCCCTGGTAGTGAAGAAATCTCAGCAGCTGCTGCCATGAGGGCAGGTGTGTGTTTTAGACAGCCTGACATTGGCCTGAATTCAAAGGGCGTGTGAATTTCAGTATGGACTCCAAGTGTTGGGGATAGTGAAGCATCTAGATGACAAATCATTCTTAGTGCTATCCTATCAAGTACAATCTATAGGCAGCACTTTTTGACTGAGCGCCTGATGATCTATTAAGTGTTAAAGCTCTACCTGTGTTGTAATCCAAAGGTGTAATGCAATGTGGGTAGGTATACACAAGCTGTCTTTTATCAGTTAGTTCCTATATCAATAGCAGTGAAGCTGCAGCCCCAGAGCTTCATCGGAAGCGGTGGTGCACTGTGTGCTTTGGCTGAACTGAACACTGCCACATCTTCAGTGCTATCAGCACCTGAGGAAAGACTGACGATAGTTTCTGTGTCTACATGCTGAAATTGTGCTTCCAGTTACAAGGTAGACAATCTGAGGGGGGAAAACAAGGTTTAGGATGGCAGATGTTACCTCTTTTGGAGAAAGATGTGCAGCTGGATTTCACACTAGTGTTTGTTTACCCACAATGCATGAAGTGGAGCTGAGAGAGATTTGTTTGCTCTGTGGAAGGACACTCTTCCAGTTGAGTTTCTGTAGTGGTCGTGTGGTAAAATCGGGAATTGTGCATGGGGACGACCCCTCCTCTAGTTTCTAGTCTAGATGAGAAGCATGACTGTACCTGGATAAACAAACTGGGAAGGAAGTTCTAGTGAAGTGGTGATAAATGAAAACTAATTTGTTTGGATCACCTTCTTTCCCTTTCCCCTCTCTGATTTTGTGCTCTCATTAAATAGCAACTATGAGAAAATATTATCAAGAACATGTAAGTTATTCCTCCATTTAATAAAATTTTTTTCTAAAGTGAAATGTTAGTAAGATTGCATTTCATGCTCTATTATAAAATATATCTGGCATATTGTGAGTTTCACAGAGGCTCTATTTTAGAAGATGCTGACTGAATTTTTAAGTTGAATTCTAGAATATACCTTTGCCCTGTTTGCAGCGGGCTGGGCTTGTCTGGATGTGAGGTGCAGTTTCATTGACTCGGTAGGTGTATGCTTTCTTAGCGCAATTAAGAGAAAGATTGTATTTTCTAATGGTTTCAGGATAACACAGGAAGCTTGCAGCACAGGAACAGTGTGAACCTTTAAAAATAAAGTTTCTCCTGCAGCTTGTTACACAATTCAGTCTGAACAGGGATACTGAAAGAGCCCTTCTGAGAGGGGGATTATATCTTGGCCAAATTTCAAGTTCCTAGTCTAAGACTGTAAGGTCCTGAAGTGGTTGAAAAATAATACAAAATAAGAGTTCTATTTTACTTAAAGAATTTTTCCATTTTCTTATTGAAAAAACCTTCAGAACTTCGGAAGCAAATACTAAGTGTGCAAAATTCCGCAATAAAAGCTTAAAATCTGGTGAATATCTAAGGACCTGAAGACAGGTTATGAAAGAAAGCCTTTTAGAATACATTTCACAGTATTATTTAGGGTTTGGTGTTCTAACAACATGATCAATGAAGGCCTTCATCCCAAACCTGCTTTAGGCTTCTTTGTGTAACATTACCTTTCTTTTACAGCTGAGGTGGTTTGATCAGCCCTCATTGAAATACCTGTTTACTTTGTCCTAAAACAGTGCTCTTCAGAAAGAAGCTGAAGAGAGGGAAGCAGGTTCCGTAAAAAGAAAGAAATGAAAGAGCAGGAAAAAGCAGGTGTAACTCATTTTAAATGTAGTTTTTTTCCAAATGCAGAATATTTAGAACACGCTAATGCCTCTGAGAAAATAAAGGGAGGCCAGAAGAAAGACTTGCTGTTAGCACTGAAAGAAATAAAGTTTAACTGGATCACATGAGTCTGCTGTTTCTGATGCCAGCTCTGCTGTATGTAGAACTGATGTTGTACAGCAAGTCTAGTTGGTACTTTTTTCCCGTCTACCTGCAAGCAGCAGGTCTTGCAAGCAAATACTTTTTCATTCTTCCATTAATGTATATGGTCTTTACTTGCTAAGAACTTGACTGGCCAATCTTGGATCAGCTTAAAAAAAATGAAGGGAAAGGAAGAGATGGATCAATATCTAGTTACTCTATTTGTTATAGTACTTTTTTACTGGAAGGCAGCATATGTGTTATCATAAGTACTCATCTCCCTTTGTTCTGTGGAGTGCCTTCTGCTTTCTGCAGAAACATGGGATACTATAAACTCTCAGTCCTTCCTGTGAAGGGCAGCATGGAACAAAGACAAGCATCACCTTTAACTCAGCTATCTGTGGGCTAATTTTAGCTTCAGTAATAAATTATAACACTTGAGGGTCAGTGATCTGACAAAACTCTATTCTTGTGTTTAAAAAAAAATAATAATGGAGTGATTTAAACAATACACTATTAATAGCAGAATAAGAAGTAAGAAGAGAAACAGATGCCTACTCACTGGAAGGGACAATGTCTAGCCGAAGATTAAAATGAATAGAATAAGATTCAAATTGTTTTCGTTGCTTTTAATCTATCTGTCCCAGTGTTAATCTTGAACAGAACTTCAACTATTCTTCACCTTCTAAGTGAACACATTAAATACTAGCTATTATTCTAGCTATTATATTGGAAAATGTGACATTGTTTCTTGTTCTGATTAAGCTAAGTGTGCTATTGCTGCATCCTTTCTCACTCTAGATTCATCTTTCTGGATTATAATCTAGACAATGTGTTGTGCAGCCTAAGGCTGGCTTGATATGACCCTTCTGACTGTAAGTGAGACTGTCTGAAAAGTTCATCTCTGTGCCCTCAAGTCTGCCAGCTAAGCTGCTGATGTGAGCCCTCCCTACTTAGAAGAGGACAAAATGAACCCTTTCAACTAGTTTAGATGGTTAATACAACAATTTAGGCACTAATTATGCTCTCTCTGACTGAAGTAATTTTACTGAGCAAGCAAATAAGAAAACAGTAACTTTCAGCAGGGGTAGTACTGGTAGAGTACTGCAGTTGGAAAAGAACCTTTAAACAGAGCCCAGCTAATTTAAACCTCATTTGTTAGACCAAAACCCCCCTTTTGCACATGCTTTGTTCCAGAGCTGTTTGCCATAAATGTTCCAGTCTGTTACCCAGCAGTCCTCTGTATTTGAATGAAGTCTGGTTTTTTTTTTAATTAAAAACAAAAAATGGTAACATTTTTTGAATAAGGGCTACATAATCCGATGTGTGAAAATGAGACCAGTTTTGCTGAGGGATACCGGTGTCATGGATGATCTCTGTGGTAGTCAGAGTGCTAAACTTAAAGACCTAGTGTTAATAGCATATGCCAATGCTATGGTTTGGAGAATGGTTTTGTGATCAAAAGGCCACTCTGTAGCTGTGCTGTAGAGTGGATTTTTTTTTTTTTTTGGAACACTATTAACTAAAACATTGGTTTTCATTTTCCCAGCTGTTACTACTCTCAGTTGGTCAGTGATTCCTTCCTGTTCCCTACTGGCTTGTTTGTGTTTGATAAAGAGTATTAGGAAAAAATATTCCAAAAACCTGCTAAGAGCTGCTGCCTCACCCTCCTATGCTTTTGTCAGATTCCTTGTTGTATTTTGTTCCATTTACAGAACTCCCTGAGCACAACAGGGAAAAACAAAAGCTTCATATGACAAAATGGCTGCAGTGTTTCTGGCTAGTCTGCTGAGAAGATCATAAAATTTTGACTGTGAAAGTACTTTAGACTACTCTAAAGTATAAGAGAAGGAAAAGAACACAACGTGGCTTGGGCAACAGCCTTCTTTCTATTCCCAACTGTATGGAACCTGTATCACAGTTCAGACTTTTGAAACCATCTGGGCAGAAACAAATCTCAGGAAGAATGCGGTATGACAGGAGCTTCTACAAGAGGTGATAAGAAGAGCTCCTCCTACATGCTGCAGTGGGAGTGGATTGAGTTTCTCTCATCCACATCTGCAGCTGAGAAGAAATGGGGCAATTAATTTTTTTTCTTCCTGTGTAAATTACACAAAGTTTGCTTCAGCTTTATAGTTTGAATTACAAACTTAGAAGGGATAATAGCAACAATATGTCCTAAGTCTTTCTGTGCTGCTTTCCACCACCCTGAACTTGGCTGCAGTCTGTAGAGCTACCCTGTGCCAACCCTGATCTTCCACTCTACTCTTCTGGTGAACCTCTACTTCATTGTCAGTAGGAAACCTTCAAAATAGCTCCACCAGCATATAGTAGTCTAACTTGTTGAGCCTTCATAAGTTGTCCATGTCGTAGGCTGACAGAAGTGACAGTGGTGGAGCTCAGAAATACCCAAGCAATCTTTAAAGTTTGCAAATAAGGCAAGCTGCACACTAGCCTAAATTAGGAGAGTGGCCTGCTGATCAAGGGCACTTATTTTTCTCTGCTGTTTTGTGCTGATGAGGCTGCGCCTGGGAAATGGGATCCAGTTCGAGACCTGCTAGTTTGAGAAGAAAATTCTTAAATAATCCTAAGTTTCCCTTTCTCCATCCCAGCCTTCTCTCTGTATAAATCATCATATCAGTCAATAAGGGGTATGCAACTTTACTTATTTATGTTCACACAGATATACCCACTCATTCTAATGGAACCGTATGTATTCAGCATGTGTCTACTGAACAGATTTCTTCCTTAGATAGAGAAAACTACTGATCTGTTTTCATTGGTGGACTAAGTGGGATTTTAATATTGCGTAAGGAAGCAAGAGACTTCTAAAATGCAGCCCAAGAAATACTGTTTCAGAAAACTGTCCATTATGGTTGTTCAAGTACTGCTACATTCAAAAAGTGGGATAGCCTGTGTATGTCAGTTTATTGCCTGCAGATGTTTTGGTGACAGACAATATTGCATGACCAGTGCATAGAATACATGAGACAAAGAGTTTGCATTATACAAGTTATTCCTGACTGGCTGCCTGTTTATAGTAGATATGGACATACTGTTTTTTCAGTGTTTGAACTGCTTGATGAGCAGGCGTAGCATGTGCACTACTTGCTTTAAACTAAAGTTATGTTGAAGTAATGGTCAAAGAAGATTCTGTTGCAACTTGAGAATTATTAAGATTATGCCTAACTGTCAAATATACAGATTTAAATGCCTTACAACTTTATTTTGCAAAACTGCTATGGAGGTATAGTCTGTGTTACTTGAAGATGGCAATGGAAATAGCACAGCATTGTTACAAGCTTGGTTCTACTTTTATCTTGCTAAATATAGTGGTTAAAGGGGGCTAAACTGATTTGGAAAAATAAATCTTAGCTTAAAACCTTCTTTGGAAGTCAAATTTATCTGAATCTATGGGTATCGTGGGTTTTAAGTCCTGACAAATTATTTTTCCTACAATGCTTCCTGACATTAGCCTTCCATAGAGGAGGTACAATGTTATAGCATTAGAACATGAGCTCTGGCTGAGAGATGCATTCGATGCCTTGGAATGATGTAAGTAATAGGTGTTTCTAAAAGCTGTTTTGAGTCAGTTATTTACTAAGCAAGAATATATTTAGGTATCAGTGGCAATTAATCATTGAAATTTTTTAATTTTAATTAAAGCTCAGACTTTAAAACATTAAATCAAGACAAGTCTTTCTGAAGAGGAACACTTTGTCCTTCACATTTCCTACCAGGCACAGATATTTTCAAGAGTGTCTGAGCAGTAGGCAGTCTGTCTTTTAATCTGTTAACTTTATGCACTTCAGCATCAAAGGACAACATGAGGGCTGTGGACCAAACTGCTGTCATGACACTGCAGCTTCAAGGCTTTTGTCAATTTTAGGTTAGACCTGGTGTGTGGTGTTTTTAAAGAGATTTATTTTCTCTTTTGAGGTAGTATTAAAAAACAGTCTGTTCAGGGATTGTTTGAGTATGACTATGTAAATCAGGAAAACTCCTTTTACGCCTTTACTATCTATAATTTAAGTACATTTAAGTACATTAAGTACAGTCATGGAATTTCATCGTCTCCCCAGTAGAACATAATGGCTTAAAAGAGCCTTTTTCACGTAAGTATTAGCTTAAAGACCATCGTATATACCTGTTTTTGAGACAACTAACAGCTGTGTCAATTCATAAGATGATATTTAGTCTTCAGATGGCTTTCATTTCTTAATGTTCCCTACCACAAAATCCTTTGTTAGTATAGCTGTATGAAACATAACGTAAATGCTGGATATGTTTCTCCTTTGTCCCTCATAGCAGAGCGTTTGCAGTATCCCAATGCATTACTGCTTTGGTAGCTATTACTCCTAGAAGTGCATGGAGTGTGACAGCGTTGCAGTGTGGATAAAAAGTGTATATTTGTTTTTGATATATTTTGTAATAGAGGCTGGATGGAAGCTGGACAAAGTAGTTGAACTGTAGTTTCACTTTCCTGAGAAAGAGAGGCGTGTCTGATGACAAGTACACCTATGGTAGAGGCAGAAGAAGGCCAGAAGGATGTATTGGTTTCTTTCCTGCATTAGCTAGACCAAATGATTTTCAACAGTTTGACTTCAAGTGATCATTTTTGAACTCTGTTTGGCTGGTGGGTTGTCCCTAGAAATACAGAGCATTCTGAGGAAAGTGTGTATGGCTGAGAGATTTCAAACCATCCTCATGTTTCAGTTAAAATTTTAAGCTGTCTGATATGAAAGATTCTTATTGTACAGACCACATCACCTTAACCAATACTTAAAAAAAACTATTGCAGTAATAATGTTATCTGTTTTTTTTCTAACTAAATTTGAAGTTTCACTGTTTGCCCTACTTTGCTGTCAGTGGAGAAAAGAACTCTTTCAGGGACTGCCCTGAAAAGCAGCAGAGGTCTGAGCTACCTTTCCCTAGCTCATAGGCAGTCATTTTCCCAGTTCTTGTAATTACTGGAAGACCAGCTTCATTACTGCCTAGTCCCAAAATCCACTCCCAGGTTTTTAGCACTTACATTCCTATTTACGTTTAATGCATTTTTGTTGGGTTATCGGAAGTTTCAGGGTTGTGTATCCTCCTCTACATCTAAACAGTTCAGAGCACGTTTGGGGATAACTGTAACATATTTTCAGTAGTGTACTGACATGTTTGAACCATACAGTACTTGTTTCTCCTAGGAACAGTGCTCCAGAATGCAAGCATTGCTCTTGCTCTCCACAGCAGTCTGGTACATGTTCGTTACCAGACTGTTAAAACAATTGTCTAACAGCATGGTCACCACACATGAAAATATTATTTAAGAGTCTCCCACTGATTTTGTATGGCTATAAATTATATAGTCATTCACTACATAGACTGTATTGCATCTGGTAGTTAAAGATTAGGCTACTTGCTCAGACACTAGTCCTCAAAAGGCCAATATTCAGCATCTGAGATGAGGACTTTTGAAAAAATAAAACAACCCTCCAAAAACACAGTTATGAAAAAGAGAAGGAACTGTCAGTATTTGTAACCATAGATCATAAAGTCCCTGGGAGTGGGGTTAAGAAAAATTTAACTCTTTGACTGTCTACAGAGGGAAGAGGGAAACAAATGAACAAAATTTCCACTCATTTTTGTGGAGGTCTCAGAATAAAAGAGATTTCCCCCTCCCCCCGCCAAATACTTCCACGAGTCAGCAATACTTTAGGACCACAGATAACAGTTGTCTTCAGTTGATCTTCCATTAGCAAAAATATTTCCTGTTGCGTTATTTTAGCTTTGAAGTCTAACTGCCTTCAGACATCAAAACGCTTGATAAATGTGATCACATTCCTATCTCAGCCATTTGGTTCAGGATAGAAAATCAGAAATTGAGTGATAATTTGGGAAGAAAGTTAATGTTGAGAGCTGGTTTCTTGGCAGATTACCATATTGCTGGGAGATGCCAAAAACTAGCCAGCAATAAAGGACTTGATGCTTGTTCAGCGACTTCTGCCACCCACAAGGAATTTAAATGATTTCACTCAGAACTGCCAGAATCTTAACAGAAAATGCAACAAAAGGTCTCAGATCTTTTGACTGATATGCCAGAACTTTCAGAAATCACTGTATTGAGACTAACCAGTCATATCAGTGAGAGAAGGGGGGGGGGGCAGGGAGGGAGGAGAAGTCTTTGCAGCAAAAGCTAGTGGAAAATTGCTGTACATTTTGGGCAAATGAGATTTTTCATTCAATAGTAAAAATAATAATCTAACTTCAAAAAAATCATGTTCTAAGTAGACTAATGTAACAAAGTATTTCTAAACCTTTTGCATTATACTTTGTCAATCTGCATGATTGACAATCTGCATGAAAAAGTCTGAAATTTCACTGGTAGAAACTAGAAATATTTACTACTTCATCTTTCTACTTAGATGGAATTGCAAAGCCAGAAAAGTGCAGAGGCAAAAAAAAACCCCGAAACCCCCAAACCAAACAACAAACAGACAAAACTCAATGGTAAATAGAAAGTAAAAACAAAAATACCTCAAGGAGAAAACACACATCTAACATTGAATTCATTTTCTTTAGTTTTTCAAGAAGATCTAATTGATAAGAACAGAGGAAGAGTATTCAGTGAATATAAATGCTGAAAATAATTCTTCTTTAGTGGACACCCATACCATCGCCCAAGTGCCACACTTGGCTTGAGTATACTTCTACTACGTAACTTTTTCTTTGGTGAACGTTTTCTGAATGTAAGAAATGTATAAAAAGGAGGAGCAATAAATGAGAAAGTGAGATTTAGTGTACTTTTTTTCCACAGAGGACTAGGGAATTGAGATTGACCTTGTCTCGGGAGCATATTCAATATCAAGACCAAAGTATGGCTGAGGAATGAAAAAGGACTGCAAGTATTGTAGTCTGAAGAAAAAGAAGGGTATTAGATAACTTTCATCTAATGGACTGCTCAAAGTTGGAATTAAGTAGCTGTAAATAAATCATGAGAGTATCATTACATAACTGAGGTAGCTCTATAGCTTAGAAGTAATTAATTTTTATTCTGCAGAGAGTAAACAAAGATTCCACTTCATTCATAAAAACTATGGACTTGTAATTTTTAGAGAGTATTTAAAGTTAGTAAATATTGTTTCTCCAGAAACCATTACTGTATAGCACCCCTCAGCCTCACGCTGACACATATATCATGAGTAAAACTGTCAAAGATTTGCAAAGGAATAGCAACACATTTTCTAATATCCCTCATTTTCTAAACCATGCCTGTATTTATGTCAGTAAATGCATGTATTTATCAAATTGGCAGGCACTGAAAGTACTTTAAAAGAATGCTCTCTCTCGTACTTTATGAAAGCTTCAAAGTGATCTGTAATAGCTGGATGTGCAGTTAGTCAAATGAACAATAATAGACTCACTGCTGTAATGCATCTGCAAAGAAGCGGCAAGTCGGTATGAATACATTAATCGCAACTTCACAAGGAATTGAAACATTGAATTTTACATTTTGAAAAATGATTATAAAAAATTGACAGAGAAAAGGTGCTACTAAATCCTGTGGGTTTTTTTTTCTTCTGAGACCATAAGAATTGCAGTCAGTTTAGTCTATTTAATAGTGGTAGTAATGAACATATAGATTTCTGATCTTAATTAAGTTTTATTTTGCTGACACACTGTTAGGAGAGTCAGCTGAGTAGAAATTGATTTTTCTGTTTTTTTCCTTCACAGTGGATAGGGTTTCTGTAATTTTTTAATTACTATGTGATTAAGCTTTAGAAAGAAAAACACATTCTCCCCTCTAATGAGACATTTTTATTTTTTTCCGCTGATATTTCTCTTTACCAAATAAGATAGATAGATGGATGAACAGCCTCTTAGATGACTGGCCAATCCTTACTTTCACTAATGTGATTAAAAAAAAAAAAAAAACCTAAATAGCCCAGTTAAATAGTGGTTATATGTTGCCAGTTGCATTTATTTAGCAGTGTTTAAAAACAGTACTATTTTGAGAGCACCAAAAATACTGGAACAGGGATTGTGAAAGGAAACAGGACAGGAAAAGAGATGAGAGAACACAGCTGAAGAAAGATGAGGAAATAACGAAGAACAGACATAGCAGTAACTAGTGTTTAAAACCATGTTGCAATTATCAGTCCGTGGATTTTAAAATAGAAGGATCACTGAAAAGTAAAAGCAGCAGATATTTTGGCAGATGCTTTGGATTCTTGCCAGTTGCATTAAAGCCATAGCTGCTCTAAAGGAGAGCTGATGGGAGGGGAGTGTGGGTTTAAATCTACAAACAAATTTGGGATGTGTCTCCACTTCACAATGGAACACACTGTGAAGATCCCTGCGCTGTTGCTGGCCCAGGCGGAAACCTCTACGTGGCTTAGTGAGCCTGATGTAGTGATACTAATTTTGTCTGGAAATTGATATAGACTGAGTAGTTGCATGGACTCATATCTCAGGTAATATACCTTCTTGCTGGAAAAAAAGTGAGAAGATTCTAGAATGCACTAGACAAAGTATTTTTAGTACAGAGAAGGTAGTAGTATCATTCTGGTTAATTTAGGAAAAGAGAGTGAAAAAGTTTGGTTTGCCTAGATATGAGATGAAGGTTTGGTACTGTTTTATGAGTATAGTCACAGATATATCAGAGGGAGAAGGCCTATTTAAATCAAAGGATACATTTGTGCAGGATCATATTGTTGTAAGTTAAATCAACCTGAACTGAAAGTTAGAGAAAGGGCTAAAATCATCCAAAGAATGAAGATCTGGAATAATCTGTCAATTGGAATAGTTGGACAAGTAACATTAATAGCTTTAGGAAAAACCTTGATGTGTTTTATGGATAGGGCTGTAGAAAGAAAAAATTATGCTTGCGGTATGAATCCTTGGATATTTTATGTATTGGTATCTCCATGGGGGATCAAAAAGAGAATAAAGAGAAATGTATTTTTGTTTTCATCATTTTTATCTTAACCCTGTGCTTCGGGGCTTTCATTACTCACCAACTGGAGCTAGGGAGGATATTTTTCTCCCTTCATGCACAATTTGTTTTAAAAGCATAGGGAGGTTATATGCTGAAACACTGGAGGCTGCCTAGGCTAAAAACAAGATATGAGACAAAGATCTGTGTATGTTCAGAGTGATATTTGAATCTCTCGGGCATCTGGTATATCCTAGGTAATACGCAGTGATGCAAACAACAGAGTAAGATGTTTATTGCTTTGGTGCCTGAGTTTGTGAACATGGTTCAATAATCCTAGTGGGATCTTCCAGTTTTGTATTGCCAAATCAGATGCAATACTGAATGGTTATACTGCTTTTGGGTCTGGAGCTAGCACTGACACTGTTAAGGTGAACATCTGTATGGTGCTCAGTATGGTTATGTCCGTTGGCATGTGAGTCTCAAAATACTGACTGAGCTGTTGTATAGCCTTGTAGATGCCCCAAGTCCCCCAGAATTTGACTGTATTACTGCAGGGGAGATCTGCCTTGTGGTGCCTCCTAGCCCCCAGTTGTAGTCTCCTGCTGGTCCAATGAGGCAGCCTCACTGTGTGGTGCCATTTTTGCTGCGTGAAAGCTTTGGTTTTATTTCAGTGAAATTTAGCAGGGTAAGATGCTGTATATGCTGGGAAACCAGTAATACCTAGGCTCTAAATGGACAGACCCCTGTAAGTCCTGTAGTGTGTATATAGCCTCAGATTGACTTGTGCATCTATGCACAGCCACTGAATTTTGAAATTGCATATAGTTGCAAGCTGTAGAAGGGCTTTCAAAATAGGATTTTTTCCACCTCTCTCTAGGGAGGGTGTATTTCTGGAGAAGTCAGTGTTATGAAAGCACCCACAAAAATAGCAGAGAATTCAGTTTTTCAGGACTTGCTTGTGAGCTCACATTTTGTCCACTTGGATGGGAACCCAGGTATGTTTTTGTCAAGCAAAATGCTTCAGTTTTGTTTCTCACTCCAGCAGACTTGAAGCAAGAGCTTGAACCCAGAACTCATACTGAAGCATAATGTTTTAACCATCAAGAGGTTGGGTATTCTTGAATGTGTGTCAGTCATCATGCATTATGAAGCAGTAATTCAAGCAGTGGTTTTTAAACAGGTTCTCCTAGTTCTAGGGCAGGAAATGTAGAAAATAACACAGTAAGTTGTGCTAAAAAGGGAACTCTGGGTAAAGGGGGACTTACTAGTGGAGTTTCTTGGAAAGTCTTGAAACTGGTGTTAAATATTTTCATTTGTGCTCTTAGGGCATAATGTGTAAATGTGTTGATGGTAACTACTGGTAGCATGAAGCTTGGCAATGCTGTCATGATGGAGGCCATCAGAATATGATACTGAAAGAACTGAAGGACGCTAAGAACAACAGTTGTTGAAATACTGAAGGATGGATAAGCTTTCATACTACAAGCAAACAGCTGCAAACAGAAGTAGAAAGAGGATCATGATATATTACAATGACTGTGAATCACCAGTGTGAAATAGCTGAGAGAATATGTGATTCCTGGAGATACCAGCTGTTTTGTTCAGTTTAGACAGGAAAGTATTAATCCCACAAGGTAGTGGTTAGACTTCATGTGGACAAGTTGGACCACCCTTTCTTAAAGTGGGAGAAAATAGTTGCTAGAAGGCAGAGAGTTTTAGAAAGCCTGTTCATGGAAAGATGCTAGAAGACGGCATATTTAACCAATGGCTGAACAGCGAGTTAAATGTTAGCTGAGGGAGTAGTTGAGGGCTTTTTATAAACATGGGGCTGGTAGAAGAGAGATTAACATCAAAGGTGTTTTATTTATTTATAGGTTATTTAAACAAAACAGTTGTTGCCAGAATAAAATGGTGTAAACTAAATAAAGGACAATATTCAGGCTGGGAAAGTAAAGAGAAAGAATAAGGTTTTTGAAATGGCCTTCGTACTGGAGCAGAGTAATACATGTAGGGAAACTAAGCCTAAATACAGATAACAAAACAGTTCAGTGATGCAGTGATAATTGAAGGACTGGACTTAGTGGCCCGTTAAATCTCATCTTCTGTTATTAACTCCTTTCATGTACAGAATAATAAGTATTTAGATGTTTAGCTCAGGCCTGAGGATCCCACAAGATGCTAGGACACTTAAAATTTGGGTATTGCTGTCCTCAACATTAAAGTGTAGTAGTGAGCCATGTGGATCCAGCCCTTGTTCTCGTTGAAGTAGATAGCTCTAGATATTCTTCCATTACTTTTATTAGCCTTATGGTACATTTAGATGCGCAGCTAGTCACATGCCTGTAAGTATGCCTTTAAGATTATTCTCTCAGGTATGATTTTCCAACATCAATCATTTCCAGAGAGCTTCAATGAGCTTTGGGTGAGGCTCATGGGGTTAAAATGAGACCTACCATAAGTTCATACCAAGATATACATATCTAAATAAGACTGTGAATTTTTCACTCTAAGTGGTCTTTTTTTAAAGCTTTGTCTTCAAATAATATGAAACTTTACAATACTGTATTTTATTATGTGCTGGTACCCTATTTCATCATAATTATTGAAAAATAAATAAATAAGCATGTGACGTAAAGCAGCTACATAAAGGAAGGTTTAAGGAATTGAAATGTTTAAGTAATACAGAGTCTAAATTTCATTTTATAAAAATGAAGTCAGAATTAAGATCTATAACCTACCAAACTTACTTTTTCCTTCCGAGTTGTGTTAAAGTTCTTGAATAGTCACTCACATTTTCATTTCAGGTACTGATAAATATGTACTCCGCTTACTGTGCCAACACAGTCAAAAGAATGAAACTGCTCTTGTTTGTCTTAGTAATTCAATTGGTCCTTAAGTGAGAATGAATTATACTTGATAATTTGTACACAATTTCTAAATTGAAGAATGTTGGTACTTTTTAAAATTGGAAAGCATGTAGTTACTACTGAGAACTGGGAATACTTTGATCAATATCTACATCTGCCACTGTTAATGATTGAGACATTTGATGTAATATTTTGCTTTGCTTCCTTAAATATATGTTTGTTTTGTCTAAATGGCCAGATAAGTCAATGGTCAGAAAATATTTTTGTTGCTTCATGTTTTACCTCTTTACTAGAACCAAACAAATATAAGTGTCTGACAAAAGAACGCATTTCATAAGCTGAAAAAATAAGGATGGAAATAGGGAGTTACAACTGTAAAAATTCATTTCTCTTATTTATAGTATTCATTACTGAATTAGGTTGAAAAAACTGTTGTAATTCAACCCATGGTAGAATTGTTCAGTGAACTTAAATATTAATGTAGATATTTTTATTTTCCGTTTTTAAAAATTCATCAAGGGAAGTAAAAACTGTGTTGAGCAAAATGATCAAAGGAAACTTGAGAGCCTTAAAGGGAAAGCTGATTTAGCTGCAAATCAGGTATATGTTTCTCCTGACAAATTAGCATACTTCAGGAATACAGGTAGCAGGTCTTGTCTTGATAACAGAAATCTTCCAAGTATGTGACAGATGATTAATAAGAGAAATTAGTATTATATACTTATGGTTATGCTTTCTTTAATGGGACATATTTTAAACTGAATAAATCTAGGGAACAAGACAGAATTCTTTTTGATCACTGGAAAACATCTTAACTCATGCAAAACATTAGAAATAAGCATTCAGTAAGGTAATGAATGCTGCTTAAAAATATGCTTTCATTAAAAGACAGAGCACCTGTGGATCCAATCCCAAGGAACTTCAAATACCTTTTTTCTAAAGTAACTTTAGGCAATATTGAGAAAAGAACACCCAAACAGTTCAAAGGAACTTTACTTATACATTTTAATTTGACTGAGCAGAAATGAACCAAACCATTGATCTTAGACTTAGCAACAGATAAAAACAATGATGTTATCAGCTTTCTTATAATTATGGGATGGAGTTGATAGCCCTACTTCATTTCTTTCTTGAGAAAAAGCATAAATATTTTTCAATGGACATAATTTTCTGGCTAGACGAGCCTAGAACATGCGTGTGGTTGAAGTTTTCATTTTGTATTCAGAATTTTTAAGCTTCTTGGTTCTTAAGGAGGAACTTGGGTAGTATATATACAAAACTAGGATTTTAGTAAATAAGAGAGTACTTCCTTATCTATGTAACAAAATTCTCACTGAAATAATTGTGTGGTTTTTTTTTTTTTAGTGTTTTCCTGTAGAGGTTGTAATGCCAAACACAACCATGCTGTTTACTAGCTAATAACATTGGAAATGGGAACTCTTTCTGCACATGGAAAATTCAAGTCGTTAATCAAAAATTATTAGGAAATAGGAACTAGTTATTTTATTGAACATCTATTTTTGTGGGATGTAATTATTTCTGAAGCATCTGCTTCCCCTTGGAGGTAAGGTACTCTGAAGTCATCAGATGCAGGACAGAAAGATGCACAGAGAGATGCAGGATCGTACTGTCTCTGTAGGAGCTCAGAAAAAAACATGCACTCATACTAAAACGTAGGAATCAATGAGAGAATAAATAGGAAAGAACCAACTCTTAATTCCTGAGATTAAGACAGTTTGCAGTATAAATAAGATGCTCAGGGCTGGCTCATTGGAAGAACAGTAACTTGGGAACTGTATCAGTATAGGACATTCATGTAAATCTGAACTGGCTGCAGAATTTCTGTCAGGCCCTGGCAGCTGCCTGCAAGCACCTTCCATAAACCAGTCAGCTGGGGGCTGCATTAGCTGTTTGACTGGTAAGTTGCCTTCCTGAGATTCCATATAAGGGGATTTTATTAGCTGTTGCTTTTTATCATGTCTCTAGGCTGCGTTCCCAAGGCCTTGACTTTGGCTGTATTACTGTCTTGTTTAATTTTAGTTCTGAATCCCATCCTGTGGTTTGCATTTTGTTTCCTGACGTTGCCCTGGCTACTGGTAATTGACTTGCTCTACATGCTGGAGGGATAAGCTCCTTTTTATTTTCTTGGCCTTGGTTTTGCTCAGCTTATGGTGCCAGGTGCTGTGTTGCATTCCTGATGTTTCCAATGCCACTTCACAACATGTCTTCCACAGAGTGTAGCCATGGGTGGGACATACAGATATGACGTGGTAAAATGTTGAGTCAAAATTACTCAGCTGAAGATGTGTTTAGCCTGGTGATTAAGGAACCAGCTGTGGAAATGACAAAATTCTTGTAGGTAATTAGCCCCAGCTGAACCTTGACCATGATCTCTAGTTTAACCAGACTGGAGGTTGAAGCTAGAGCTCTAATAGAGCAAAGATATGCTTACAAAGCCATGCCCATAAAGCCATGTGGTTTTTCTAGGTCTCTTGCTGTAGTTCACTGGGAAGACAGTTTTTTGATGCACAGGCTGTAAATATTGAGAGGTAGAACTAGGCAAATGCTAGAAGCTTACAAAAGGCTTTCAAGCAGTTAAACTGTGCAATTCTTTGATAGTTAGTAACTCATACCTACACATAATGATTTTATACTTTGACTGAGGTTAGACTATCAGATGTGATCTAAGAGCACCAAATTAAATCAGGATTGGTTACTCAGGAAAGAGAGTCTAATGCTGAAACATGTAGTGGAAATATCACAGCCTGCGAGACAGCAAATCAGACTGTGTTCTTGTAGTTGCCTTTTCTGACATTAATCTGTTAAGTATGTGACTGATAATGATAGTTTTGCCAAAAGAAACTCACTAGTGACTTCAACTGAATTACTCATGACAGAAGTAGACACTATGTTTTGTAGATGGAATTTATGTATGTGTGCTTTTGCTCTCCCTTTTTTTAAGTTACAACCTTGAAACTTCCCTGACACATTAATTATAGTTTAGGTGCTATCCACCTGAAATAATTCTTCTGTTCATGGTACGTTACCGCAATTAAATCAAAGACATTTGGACTGGAAACTCACTGGGATAAGTAAGAAGTGATGTTCTGTCACACCTTTTTATTCCCCCCAAAATTTTCTCTAAGCTTTGGACAGGAAGAATTGATCATTAGTATTCCAGGTAAGAAACTAAATTCCTGCAATGTTGCTTGCTGCTGACTTTATTCACAGGCCAAGAGCTAGGGAAAAAGGGCACCCAGAGAACCCATTCCAAAAAGACTCGGCTATCACAGGTAGAGATTTAAAATATTACTATCGTAAGCACATGGTACCGTGATTGCATAAGCAGGAATGCAGTCCACAAAAAATCAGGTTTAGTACTGGAAGAACACTATCTTGGAGCAAAAGCCTTTTTTATTACTAATATTAAATACCTTAAATGGTAAAAGATAATGTGATAATGTTATCTTATTAGGCTATATTAGGTAAATATGCATGGGATACTTTGCAATTAAACTGTCGTTTGTGCCTTTACTCTTGGAAGGATCTGGCTGCTACTTCCATGTGATGTTTTCTATCATCTTTTTGTCCACTAGCATACCTAGAGCTCAGCTGGAAGCACAAACACCTGTCTAGAATTTTAACTTGTGTTTAAGTTGCTTCTCCTATTATCATTATGCTCTCATTTTAAGTATACCTTATATTTGTTTTGTGTATTACCTTACGCTGATAGTAGGTCTGCAAATGCCACCTTGAAACTGGCAAATAGAAAAATACCTAGCAAGGTTTCAGGAAGTTACGGACTTGACTTCACAGATGAGAAATGGCCTGAATGGAATGACTAAGTTTCCGGTTGCAAAGCTCCTCCTTGTGACTTGGCTATGGAAAGTGCTGAAAATTGCAGAGATGGAAGAACTAGCTTTAAAAATTGTCTCACTTGGTATTTGGGTGATTTATCTCAAGTTATAATGCTGCACTTAAAGTAGTTTTGACACATTTTTGAAATATCAGGGAAGTCTTCTGAATACAGGGGTGTGTTTTTTGGCATGTATGTCTAAGCAAAGTGGGTGACCTCTGGGCACTGAAAATAGAAAAAGTAGACTTTAATCAGAAAATTTTCCACATATTGTAAGAAAACAGTAGTAATCATATTTGCTTTGAATCACTGAAATCCTTATATGTGCACTGGAATTGCAATTTCTGGAGATTAATCCTCTGAAAAAGGCCTTTATAAATACAGCACATGAATGGTATCATTCAATCTAGCTCTATTATTTTAGCTAGGAAAACATTCTAATTTTTCCTGAGTATATGCTAATTCTAAATAACAGGTGTCATGCCAACATTTTTAACCAGTATTGTCTGTAGATGTTAAGAGTCCTGCAAGGAAGCACCATGATATATCTAACCTGAATATAAGTGGTGATTAGGGAAGAAATTTTGGGTTATTCAACCTCATTCTGTTCAGTCAGAGTTTTGATTTGAATGGTAAGGTAGAAATGTGTGGAAACAAATTTGGCTCTGAGAACGAGACTGAATGGGACTTGACAGTCTACTACAAAATGCAAGCTAAAATAAAGTAAAATACTCATAAGAAATTGTAATAGGGCCTTTAATTATAGAGAGATAATAGAAAATTAATGGTTAGGTACTACAGTATCCTACTGTACATTATCAGTTTAAGTGGTTGTATATATAACTCATGCTGGTGATAGTAATAGTTCAGCTTCCTAGCCTGGCTCTGAAAGTTACACACTGAGTTTACTAGATTTCTGTTAACAAGAAGTAAAGTGTCTTATTCATGAAAGCCTAAAAGAACATGGATAGTGTCAGCTTAGCAAAATGAAACTTTTTTTTTCTCCCTGTAGATGTATTAATCTTGATCAAAGGTTTGCAAAGATGACTGCTTAAATACGGAAGAGAATTTCTGGCCAAAGTTGGTGGTAGGAGAGACCAAGTGTGGATGTAAAATAACTCTAGATCATTGCACACAAAACTAAGGTGATATTGGTATATACTTTCTTCTTCCCAGCTGATGTTAATGGATTATATAGCCAAAATAGTTCATACATTTCCTCTCATCTTTGCCTCGTTAGCAAATAATGAAAAAGATTGGATGTGTATATTAGTGTGACTGTATTGAATGCTAAATTAATTTTTAGAGAACTGGATACGGTCTAAGAGGATGTCTCAGTTTGGTTTCCATATAGTGAGAATCCAGATAAATGTAAGACACATGCTTTGAGTTTGTCTTCCCTTATATTAGGACATCCTTGTACTGCTTTTGGAGTTTTGGGGTTTGGAGTTCTGGTGTGCACCTCAGAGGGTCTTCTGCTCTAGGACCAGTTTCCTGTTTCTCCATGTGTCCTCCACCCTAGCTGTATGGCTCTGTAGAACTTATTTTTGATGATTACAAGAAGGCTATAGGACAAAGGTATAGATTAGAGCATGCTGTAAAGTCATCCACACTGCACTTGTGGCAGAAATCAGACTGGTCCTTGGCCTCTTCCCAATAAAAAGATGAATTACTAAAACCAGCCTTAGTGTGTTTAACCCTCAAAATCTTGTTTGTCTGCTTTTCTTTAGAGTAGTGTTGGGATAATGGGTGTTTATTCACTGGGCCCTTGAAGCAGACTGGAACACAACCTAAGGTTCCATGTGCTGATACTGACCAAATCAGTCTGTGATTTAATATGCTGGATTAAAATTAAATTAACAGCAGGTTTCAGCAGTAACCACCCATATCTCTTAAGAAGAATGACTACACAAAGTTTCCTTCAGCATTCAAAGAGTAAATGGTTTGATCCGTAAAGAAATGTGGTGCGTTGTTTGAATAGAGGAAAAAACCTCTATTTTTGACTCCATCTCAATTCAGTTCACTGTGGATTCTGTTTCTTTGTCTGTCATGGGACCTATTACTACATTTATCTTCCAGGGATGTTATGAATCTTTTAATTAAAAAATGTTAGAGAAACCCACTGAAAGCCTTAAATAATAATTGGTGGGAATGGAATCTCAGGTGTTCTAGTTTTCCCGTAACTAAAAGAGAAGAATTAGAAAAACTTCTTTTTGGAAGTGTCTGGTAAAGGAAAAATGTCACTTAAAAAGCTTTTAAAGCTAAACTGCTTTGGAAGAGAAAGGAAGATGTGAGCTGTATACAGTGATTTAAGGTAGGGTTTATGTCTTTGTAGTACACAGAAGAATTAGGATTTTCCATGTTAGCAAATTCCGTTTTGTGATCTACATGGTGTTTTAAGATGAGAGCAAGTATGAATCTGGGCTGTGTCCTGCTGAGCTAGTATTCTCTGTGGTAGTGTTCAATGCCTCCAGCTATTTATTCAACACCATTACATTAACCTCTAGGAACAGCAAGATTAGTTAGATTAAGGATGACTAGTTAGGAGGAGCGGGGGAGGCATGGCTTCCTGCCCAACTGTGATTTAACTAGGGGCTTTGTTCATAAACTAATTAATCACCATTTATACACATTTCCTGAGGCTCTTTTTTAAAAAGTACAATAGAATGGATTTTTTCCAGTTCGTTGCTGCCATTTATTTATTTATTTTACACACTCCAAAACCTGCCTCAGCCCTGCTTCAGAGATGGCATTAGGAGGATGCAATTATTGTATGTCCCTCCAGATCAGGATTGGAAAACCACACGTGTATGAGATGCAGTTGATTTCAGCATTATGCAGACTAAGATTTTGGTTTTTTCCTACTTCCTTGCGAAAACTGCTATGTGTAGTGACTTTCAAGTGCCATAATGCTTTGTTGTGCATCTGTTCACTTTTAAAAGGAGTATGTATATAGATCCTATAGTGCAACTGCCAAAGGCAGAAAGTGAAAAGACTGGACGGGCTGGGAACACTAGGATCTGCAGCAGCTTGAAAGGCAAGTATTAGAAGCACTGGCTTTTTCTAAGTTATGAACTCAGCAGGAAATAGGATCTTTTGCCTTGAGAGAAGGCTAGATGTTGCCTGTAAGACTGTTAATATAACTAGGGAGTCCCTGCCTCCTCCTCTCCAGTCAGATGATTGGCAGCACAGGGTCTCTTCTGGTGATGGCACCTGCCAGTTCCTTGAATTTTCAAACAGTCTCTTTGTATTTAATTAAGGGCCAAGAAATGCTCTTTAACAAGCATCAGTGACTTCTCCAGACAAAACAGCGATTCAGGTAGAGGCTGTGTGTATGTTCAGAGCTGAGCTGGCAATACCACAATCCATGTGAAGATGTGACCTCACCAGGCGCTTGGATTTTACCTCCAAATAGTGAGAATGGCATTGGATAATGGAGGGAGGTAGAAAGTTTTAACACTGCATTTTGTGACTGTGATTCTGGTTGCAGCAATTAACGTACAGAAATGTTATGAAAACCGTATGCATAGTAGGCACAAAGTACATACAGCAGGCAGGAACTGATACCCCAGAGGATTAACAGAGAACGGAAGGCTTAGAACTTTGTAAGCAGAAAAACTAGAATTAAAGTTTGTGACATTTGGCCTCTGAAAATAGTTCTTTAGCAGAACTGTGTGCAGTGGTAGGACTGTGAAATTCAGGGTTGCCAGATGACCTGCCCCAAGCTGGAGACACTTGTTTATGGTGCCGGTCACAATGTGATAACAATACTGGGCATTTAAATGGTCTAGTTAAGGGAAACATTTTCAGCAGTACTTCCACATAAGCCAAACCAACTTGTCAGCAGCCTTGATCCTGCAGAACATCAAGGCCAACAACACAGGTAGCTCTTGCTGTAGTTAGGTTAGCTGTGCCCCCAATCTGTGTTGTTGCCATTGTAGCAGGATAAATAGTAAATTCATGTCTGATTCACAGTTTAGGGAAGTGTTAGAGAAGTCTTAAGCATCCTATCAAATGGAAAGTAGGAGAATATGAAACAGGATAGGGAGCAGATAAATGAGTATGAAAAAGCCTGTGTTTGCCCTTTAGTAGTGGTGGTGGGGTGTTTTTAAACATGGGCTTCTTAACAGCTATATTGTTAAAAATATATAACTCAGTATAATCAGATTGGTGGTGTTTTTTGCCTTCAGATTTCAAAAGCCTGACTTCAGTGAAAATGTTTCGTATGCTGCAAAGATGTTTTCAAAACAATGTAGGGAAGAACAGTCATCAGTCTGGGCTTAGTCCTGCTTTTGGTTTGCAAATTACTTAGCTGGAATTGGCCTTTTAGATACCCACCCAAATGAAACTCAAGCGCTAAATCTTCTGAGAGTTTCCCCATCCATAGTAAGTGAGGATCTTAAAAGCTCTAGTATCTGTTTGATATAATTCTGTAGTACTTGCCTGAAGCTTTGTCCTGATTTATTTTGGAAGCATTCTAATGTAGTTCTAATGTTGAATTGGGAGGTCAGTCACTCAGTATTTGTTTCCAACAATCTTGTTATGACAGAGTGTCCTTTCCCATTTCATTTCCGATCCATGTCTGGGGAAAAAAATGGATTATGGTTACACCTCTGGTGTTTTCAATATACTGGTATTAACAGAGTTGCATAGATCTGAATCAGTCTGATCTAAACTGTGATAATGAAATGCGTGCACCTTGTGCTGGAACTGTGAATGCCTCGTGATGTAAACAGAAGCATCTTTGGCTCAGAAGGTAAAGCTGAAAAAAGTACTCCTGGAACATAGTATTTTGCATGAGATCTTAGGGACCCATTTAGTCCTATTACAAACAGAACATTGTATTACTCTCTATGAGACTGTCTTAGCCTTTTGAAATATCTTTGTTGTAATAGAAAGCAGAGTTGCTCAGATTTCTGTAGTATTTTTCCTTTTTACAGGAGTAAAGGAATCAAAATGTAAGCCCTTGTTCTAATTTTCATCTGCAATAAGGATGGACTTTAAGACAAATATTCTCAGATACAATTCAGCAATCCCCCCACTTCCACCCAGTTTTCCTGTGTAAAATACAATTAGGTAATTTAGCTAAAACCAAAGTAAATTTTAGCAAAAAAAGGTAACAAAGATCAAATATTAGAGGACAGTTGTTTTGATTAGACACAAAGCAGACAGAACAAAGACCCAATCAGATTTAAAAAAATCACAACTGTCAAAAAAATCATCGAATCACACCACTGTAAAGTAATGTAGTTGCTTTTAATATGGTCCTCTGTGCTGCAGTGCCATTGCTAATGCAGTGCGTACGGTAAACCAACCCAAAACTTGGTGCCAGTAGGACAAGGAACTGTCGTTTCCTAAGTGTGACAGGCAGAGGATTAGTAAAAGTTAACATTTAGCTGAGTTAGGGGAAGAGCATGTCCAGCAGGAACAGCTGTTAACAAAATAGCCATTTTAGAACAGCTGTAGTAGGTATTTGTCAAATTTAAAGAAAAAAAAATCTGAGGAGACATTCTGAGAAGACACGTGCATGACAGCACAAATGAGCTAAAGAATGTCAGTGAAAGCTAGGCAGTCATCAGGAAAGCAGTTTTAGAAAGAGCATGAAAGTACTTTTCCTCAGCATACGAAATGATATACAACATGTCAAGCAGTTGCGAATATTTCCTTCTCTATTTGAAGTTCTTTTATAATAAAAATACATCCTATTCTACTGTAGTATAAATTACTTTGGAGCCTGCTATTATCATGTAGCTCTACCAGATGGATATGGAAATTAATTGGAGATTTCAGTCGGAGCTGTAAAATGGTTAAGCCGCTAGCCTGGTTGAAGGGAGCAGAGGAAGAATTTTTCTCTTGTGTCCCTATGGAATTCACTGATTATAATCAGCTTCCCTGGATGGGTCCTGGAACATTATTTTGCCTCTGTCAGTATGAAAAATCTTGGGATTCTCACTGAAAATGGAAATGAATCTATGATTTGCCAACACTATTGAAATGCTGGGTATAGGTTCTGTAATGTTAATCTGTATGATTCATCGTTATAAATCAGGTCTCTCCATTTTCTTGCAATTTGACTATTACAAAGAAAAGCATGAGAAGAAAATGTGAGCCTTGGAGGATCAAAAAGGAAAGGCAAAGCAAGCCAGTAACAGCAAGCACTATTGCTTTTAGGGAAACGACGCATGGCAAAGCTTGTGCACATGATGCTACAGTGGCAATGTGTTACAACTCATGTTTAGCTCTCAGGTCTTCCTACAGAAATACTTCATATGAAAAATTTGATGAAATTCAGAGAGGTTTTCTTGTTTTTTGGGAGGTTTCCTTTTTTTGCTTCTTTGCCTTTTTCCTTCAAATATATGAGATGTGTCAAAGGAATACAAGTTGGGTATGAGAAAACAGTAAGCTTAGCCTGGGAATTGGTTTTGTTGGCATTTGGGTAAGTTGCTGTGGCTGTTACCTTTCTATGGAAAAGGTAAATTAGAGGCTGAGCTGGAAAGAACATGTCAGTTGAAACCTGTGTTAAACCTTTGTATAAATCACTGAGTCTGGGAGCCCTTGTGAAAAGGTAAAAGGTAGGTAGTATGCAAAGGTAATATGCATGGAAGAGACATATTAATTTAACAGATGTCATAGAACATAAGAGTTACCTAGCATGCCCAAGTTAAACAGACTGTGGAGAATGAAGTCTCTATATATGAAATAATTTTAACTAATAAGAAAGTGACTTTTGATGTGCGTAGGATGTGTGTGGTATGCTCACTGATGAGGAATGCAACCAATGCTATGTTCACATGCAAAGAACAGTGGTTACTATACCTGGAGAACTTTGGACTGCAGAAATCAAAAGCCTTGCAAGTGGCATTGGCTGAAAATGGATTCGAGATTAATTCTGAACCTGAAAATAAAAACAAGCTGAATATAGCTATTTAAGTAACAGATCCTCTTGCTATGCTTACAGATTTATTTGTTGCTGACCAAATTAAAGTAACGGTATTGAATTACAAGAATATATAATTAGCTTATTTGATTTTTAGGAAATGTGTAAAAACAAAACCATGCAGTATAAACTCTACCATATTTGTCTTTTGTGTCCCCTTCTTTCTCAGTGTTAGTTACGCATCTGTCACCTGTGCTGTGCCACCTGGAAGGTTTCAGTTAATTTTTCTACTTTTATGTTAAAGTGTTGACATGCATATGTTGAAATATTTGTAATGTCACTGAAACAAATGTGCCTACCGAAGCTTATATAAGAGATGAATAAGAGTTCTGAAGAACAAATATGTCATATGGGTGGAGAAACACACACAGAGCAACCTTTTGTGATATGATTAAAATGAAGCGCTTTGCTTAGTTTTCAAGGAACTTTGGGGAGAAAAAAAAATTATCAAACCAACTTCCCTTGTTTATTCTCTAGTACAAATTATAGAGAGGCTCCGTGGGACTTAACAACAAAAACAGCTTGTGGAGCTATAATAAAAAGAAATCTATGGTGCATCAGATATAGCTATACAGAGTAGATGACCTAATTTTCTCTACTAGATGGTTGTGATTAATATGTGAAGCTCCTAGGAAAGGAGTCACACAGTGCTCTATGAAACTGAAGCAATGTACGGAGTGCAAAATCTCATAGGCTCCTTTGGTGCAGAATGCTGAGAATGCTCAAGTCCTCTTTCTTCTCTAAGAGACTGAGACCTGTAGCACAACGTTCAGCATCCATTCAACAGATAAATTCAGGCCATAAAAAGATAAGGAAAGGAGATAGGGCATCAGATTATGTGAACTTAATTTAAAACAATTACTTTGCACTGTCCAGGATGGGGAGGAGTCAGCATTTCATGTTGAAAGTTGATAGACGTGAAAAAAGGGGAACATTTTTGTCTTGCAAAGTCAAATTATGGAGCCACTTTTAAGGCATATGCAACTTCCTGTTACTAAGTATGGACAGAATTTGACCTATAAGTATCAAAATATTTGATTTAAGTTCCTGCTGTATATTTTTTTATGCAGTGCATATTCTATGAAAAACTCAGGAGTCTGGAACAAGTAAATCCAGAAAACAAAAAACAGATTTCCTCTGGTGTAATGAAAGCAGGAATTGTTTCATAATCGAAGACACACTCCCCCCCTTCCCCCAAAGTAGTAGTACCACAGTTGTCCTTTATATGACCTTCCAGTGTCTAAAGTACTGCTTTGCAAGCATTATTTTAACCAGGGAATGGCATCTAGTAGCAATTGAGGAGATGGGCTGTCTTGTGATTGCTTGCTGGTGTTATATGTCTGAAGGGAAACTAGCCTTTATAACTGTAACTCTTGGTCTACTTTTTCTATTTTGATTAAGGTGGTCTTGTTCTATAGCGTGGAGAGATCCTCCCCGACTTGTGTGTGGTATAGCAACCACTTGCAGGTATAGCAAGAAGCAAGCTGGAAGCAACTGGTGAGAGAGTTGTATATGAGGAAATGAGAGAGTTGTAAGTGAGCAAGGTGCAAGCAAGTCGCACATTTGAAGTATTTTTACAGCCAAAATTTTGATTAACGCTTATGTGACCATTTGCATCTGAGGACAGAGTATGAAAATTCAAGGAGAACAAGACTGCTCCTAAGGTTCTTACATTAAGCAGCTTAGAATTTCAAAGAGAAGGTTTGGAGGAACTACATTTTGGTTAATTGTCTCCCACAGTGCTCCTTCAGACCAGTATGCTGAGAATAAGGACTTATGATTCATCCTTAACCCTTCAAAAGTAAGTGTTCTTTCCTTCATTCCACAGTTCCTTCAAGACTCTCGTATCGAGTACAGTTCTGCAGTAGTTGATGAGAGCATTGTTTTTGCTCTTTGTAACAAAGAGGTCATTGGTGCAACGTGTGTAGCAATTTTTAGCTCAAATCCATGCATAAGCATGAAGGAGGGGAGGTGAGTTATAAAGATTAGAAATAACTTGATTGTTAAGTGCTCACTTCAGTTATTCTAATCTTCCTTTTCCATAAACTGTGTTGAATTCTGGGGAATATCTTGTGGTTTGTCAGCTGGACTTCACAGAAACTTTTTCGTTCCAGTTTTACTGCCAATGTTCAAACCAAAAATAATAGAGTTTATTGGATGTTTATCAATATAGGGCAATGCCATGTAACAGGTAAGTTTAAAAAATCATTGAAAAAATGTGTACTTAACAATCTCATTGAGATGAAAAGAGTTTTGGGGTGGAGGGCACAGAATAGCAGTAGCCCTGCAATAATAGAAGTATTAGAAGGGATAAATGTCCTGATACAATCTAGATTATATTGCTTGGTCAACAAGAAATACTAGCTTGTCTGTGAATGGCTGATCAGGTAGCCAACACATGTGAGAAGGCTTAAATTATACAGATTTTCAAAATGGTACAAATTCTCTCTCCGTATAGACATTATCCATCATTTAATTGAGCTGAGCTGTGTGATTTATTATTTATTGGGAGCTGATGTATACATTAACTGTGTTCATGAGGTTTTGTTTGGTTGCTGATAGCCCTGAAAAAAGCAGATGACCTAATATTTTCCCATGAGGAAAATGAATCTAGAATAAGTTTATATATTAAAAAAAAAAAAAAAAAAAAAAAAAAAGCTAGTGGACACAAATTAAAATGAAGCCATAACACCTCTGGTTCATCAGTTCCTTAATTAGACAATTAAAATAGCAAATTGTTTTTGCCTTTCTCCTGGGAATAAAAATCCAATCTACTGGTATCTGCAGTATTCACAAACTTTTTTTTATTTTTTTTAACAACCCACAAGCAAACAACCAAACTGTATAATTTTGATTTGTGCTCAGTAGAAAGTGTTTAAAACTTCTGCATTGATTACCAGACTGGACTTCAGAGACTTCAAGCAGAAGCCAACTATGGTGTATTGTTAAATATGAGTGCTGTATTCTCCTTTTATTATTTCATCTTCATTTTTAACAGCCATTTGCTTATTTTTCAGATTAGCATTGCTTTATGCAGATTACTTTCTTGTATTGATTGAAAAAAAAAAAAGAGAAAACCAGGTATGTTAACTCTTCAGACTAGAGGAGTGTTACTATATAAACTGAATCAGAATTTTGAAGTGAAGGAATTTTAATATGTAGTTCTTAATTTCAAAAATTTCTTTCTGGCATCATATTCAAATGCACAGATAGGTTATTTTATTTAAGGACATCTCTCAGTGCATTTCTTGTGGCATTAGATACTGGAAATCATATGTTACTTAAGTTTTGGGTGTAGGGGAGGAAGGGCTTGGGCAAGGAAGGAACTTACTAAAAAAAAGATTATTTTTAATAACTTTTACCTGGACTGTACAGAACAAGATGTATTGGAACTACTCTCCAGTATAAAGTCATACAATTAAGAAAAAATTTTATAGGTCTTATTTACACAATGTATGTTGATATGTTTAAAAACCAGCAACTCTGAATGGTTTGAAGATAATCGGATGTTTATTAGAATGTTATTTGTACTATTGAACAGTTGCTTAAAAAAAATCTAATGCAATCCCTAACTATCAATGCTAGGCAATATTGAGTAAGAAAACTTAAGTTCTCCGTGTATCTTGCTTATGATAAACGTGCTGAAAATCTAGAAGTAACAGAGAAGAGGCATGAGTCAAAGAAAACTTGCTTTTAATTAAAAACTCAAGAGTTCAATTTGCCTGTCTTTTCTAAGAGGGCTGAGGGGTGATCACTCTAGGTAGCTGTGTGAGAACAGATGAAACTCTTTAGTTAGCACAAAATATAATATGATCACATGCTTGGAAGCTGAAGCTAGATTAACACGGACTGGAACTAAAATTTAACCATGATGGAATATGTTTTAACTGCTCATCGTTGCTCAAGTATCATTTTGATGGATTCTGTATCACCAGAGTTCTTGAACTGAGGATGGGATGTTTTCCTACCATACAGTATTTAGTCCAAACTAAAATTGCTTCTATTATATTTCTATTAGAGAACCTCTATTTATCTGGATTCAAAAGCAATATGAATAGTTTCTTACAGTTATCTAAAATGAAAGGCAGCTACTGAAACAGGACGAGGCAATAGTGAGTCCAATTAACTGTAAAGAGATCCATAAAAGTATTTATAATAAAACTTGCTGATCTGAGTAGTTTTGCGTGACTTTCTTGTACTTTATTGTCCTGGAGAAATTTCATAAATGTTGCCTCCTTGGTAAGAATGGAGGGAAAGATAGACAAAAGAAGGGAGTCAGAGGTTCTTGTGCCAACACTTTAAATCCTTATAAAATTTTAGAGGGACAAAGTAGACCCTCTATTACCCAAACGGTAGCTCGTTATATAAATGGGGGTCACGTGTGGGTATTTTAGCCATTACATCTGCTTTGACACTTAGGTGTAAAAAGCTCTGTAAACACAGACACACAGAACAGAGCTTTTAAGTGGACTTCTCTATCTTAAAAGCTCTATTAGAGTGCTTGTCAAGTGCATTCTTAAGAAGAAAAATTAAATTACGGCAGAGCCTTCTGATTAAAAAATTATTGTGCTGGGTCTTCTGAAGAAATTTGAGTGGATTATTCTGCAGAACTGGCACACTTCCAAGGAGCAGTTATCACAGTGGGAAAGGCTATAAGTTGTAGCTATAATAATATCTCTACAGGCATGATAAATGTATCTGTGATTGGACCAATTGGGATTTCATGGTCTGAAGCATTATGAATTTGTCAGTTCTGTTCAATTGTTTCCAGCAAAGTGACTCCATCATATTGTTCATGTTATTTGGAAAAAAAAAATCAAAATGAAAGGGTTTAAAATTAGATTGTGTACTGACTTCAGGCAATTGGTCCTTGTCCAGAATCATTTTCCTATCTGTTGATAGATTCTTGCTGTAATATTCACAACCCATTTGTAGCTAGTCACAGCCCATTAACCATCTGTTCCTCTATTAAACAACTTTCTTTTTATAATGTAAGTATTTAATTTTAATAAACTTTATCTGCTAAGCATTTATCTTACACATAATAAGGAACTGTTTCGAACATGGTCACTGGGCCACATAAAACTGATAGTATTTTTGATGGTCTATCTTGCATATAAGAGGGAAGTATACTATTAGAATAGTTTAAAAATCCGAAAGTGTTTAAAATATGGTTTATTGTAAATAAATACTATTTCTTTAAAATGTGGTATGAGCAAAAAGTATCGAAATATTTGCCTGATTTAACAACACATTAGTAGAAAGTGAGCTTAGAGTGTAGCGTTGCTTCTGTAGATTACATTGTGCTGTAAAGGCAAGATCTAACAGCAGTATTTATAAAACACTTCAAATATGGAGTATAGATGTGTAGTGTGTTTTTACAAATCCATTTACCTTTGTTTAAGATGATTTGGTGAACGTAATGAAAAAGTATGAGCCAACAGGCTTGAAGTAATGTCTGCAAAGTTAAAAAGTATAGCATGCTTGAGGCAAGAAATATCAGAATTAGTGACCTTCAGTTTCAAAATGTACAATTATGCATTATGATAATCTTTAATAATCTAATTACAATTTATTTCTGCAAATTTTCTGACAGAGCTCCTGTAGAAAATCAGATATGTGATTACCTGTGAGATTATGGAGGAGGGCTTGGGCTGGTGGTATTTGAATTTTCCAGCAGCAGCAGCAACAGAATGACTAGTTTTCTTTTTTGACATGCTATCTTTTTAAATTCAGTTCTGTAGAATTGTAGCAGAACCCACATGGACTATGAAGACTGAAGATCCTACATGTAATTTGTAATTTTGGTTACAAGAGAAACTGACCAGCACTGGTCAGTTTGTGGAGAGTTCTGTGAGGTTCTCCTGTCACCTTACCTGGTCTTTTTTTCCCCCTTAACACTGAAGTCTTCATCTAATTAGACTGGTAATTACCAGTCGTCTTGGAAAAAACACTGTTTATGGTATTCCTTTATTCTTCTGTTTTTTTGGTTTCCTTTTTCCTTTCCACATACTTAATTCCTTGGCTCTTTGTTTCTTTCACTTGGTTTCTTGTTTAAAGATGTTTTCCCGCAGCTTCCACTACAGGTGGTCTGGTTAGTGTAAGTCTAAATATTGTCTTCACTCCATAGAAATGTTTGCCTTCCTATTTTAAATTCTGCAAGAAACAGTAGGGCTATAGGACTACCTGTCTTTTTATTGTGTTATGCATAAAATAAAATTAGACTAATGAGATTTGTTTTAATAAAGAACAATTTGATTTAACTAAAACACTGTCTGAAGGGATTGTTGTACCAATGTAACAGAAGAATCAAGTCTTGCAAAATGGACTGTGAAAACTGTCATTCATATTCCCTAGGAAATTCTGAAACAATGTATTTTAAAAATTTCCTCTTGAAACAGAAGAAAAATCTTACATGGGATGGAATTTCAGAAGCTTCCATGCTGAAAAATGAAAATATAGTGACCTTGTGGGAGTAAGTATTTGGACATGCCTAGGAAAAAAGCTGCTATACTGAAGTTTTCTGAATGGCATGGTTTTCTTGTGCCATTCTGCTTGTGCCATTGACTCTGTCTTTCTTTAACTTTTGAATCCAGTGTGGCTGAAAACAAACAAGGGATAAAGGTCTCAGGTCTAAATTCCCACACACTTCATGAAAATAAATGGCTGGCAAAGAAGAGAGGCTTCTGCAAAGATGTTGCTAAGGGAGCTCTATGCTTATTAAAAAGCAAATGATATGGAAGTTCAGACATGCTACAGATGCACATGAAAAAACAACACCATTTCTTTGTGGCTCATAATATTATTGTGTCGAGAATCAGCCCAATGTTCTTATGCTGGCAGATGTAATGCCTTCTGAAAATCAAAGCTCAGAAATCAGATGGATTTGAAGGAGCTGTCCTCCAGCTGAGATACCATTTAATAGTTTAGTCTTTAGTTTCTTGAACTTCATCTTGGGCATAACTGAAGTTTTAGTACAAAATCCCAGTAGGTTAATGCTGAATTTTGATTTTTAAGTTCCTTTAAATTTCATGCAGTAAGTGAGACATTGGAATAGCCTGAGATTAAAAGCCTAATGGAAGCCATAACATTTTGGGGCTAAGAGTAGTAGTAGAAGAAATCATCAGTACAGTGGGAGAGGCACCATATATGTGTAAACTTGAGAAAACTTTCCTTCCTTCCATTGTTCATGAATTCAAGAAGTGTTTTGACCCCTCCCGACTGTTCTTTTCAGTTTGTTAGAGTCTCTTACTCCCTTTGTCTTTCTCCATATATGTAGGTTTGTGAATGTAAAACTTTCTTCTTCCCAGTTGGTTATTCGCTGCTCTTGATAACCTGCAACTTTATATTTCAGTGACCGAAAATTTGGCACTAAAGGAGAAAACATATTGGTACTGAAGTTTTAAAGCTGTGATACTAATTCTGATTTCAGTTCTACTTATCTTCAACACTGTATTTAAAAGAAAAAGAAAAGTTATCACCTTCAAGCTGTGTTTGTTAAAGGTCAGGCCAATACATGCAGAAGGAACATGAGAAAAATGGAGACAAATATAAAACAGTTTCAGGCAGAGCAATGAAGCTGGGTGCACTCCTGAGATCCCTTCCAGACCTCTTTTTCTTTTACTTTAGATTTTGTTCCAACAGTTCAAAGCGGAGGAAAAAAGCTGAAAATGAGAAGAACAGAACACGCACACAGTCTAATGCTTCTGTTTTCTTAAGGTAGTTAGGGTGGTCACAGAAAGCTCAGCTTTTAGAAGTAGGCTGCACAAGCAGTTTGGAAATGTATGTCAAATCTGTGATACATTTTTAGGTCTTATTGATTCCAGACTAAGTATGTTCAGGTTGAAATAAAACGGCAAATACGTAGATTGGTGTGTGTGTTTTGTGTGTGTGTGTTTTTTTATTTTTTGTTTTTAAATAATGTGTATCTAACAATAGGTCTTGCCATCAGATGTAAATATTTTAGACCACACACTAAAAACTGAGTGTGCAGACATGTTCTTACCAATTTCAGGACAGGGACTTCATCCTGAGCATTCAATGGGAAAAAATGGTGTGAACCAAATTCAGTTTGACTTGGATTAATACTGATTTTAAACACTTGCCATCTTCTTGCTTTCAGAGTTACTGTTCACTTCAGAGAGTGTGAATAAAGGGTTCTCTCTGAATGAAATTACTATACATCTTATACAATACTAAGGGCCTCAACAGATGTAAATTGGCTTTGCTCCATTGCAGTTAGTGAAGCTATGTCAGTTTTCTGTGACTGGCAATACAGCCATTTTAGGTTACAGAACGGTGAAGTTTAAAGAGGTCTTCAGTAGAAAAGTGTAACTAAGTATTAATCTTTCATCTGGGTATTGCCCAAAGTCCAGTCCTGGCTGTCCTTCCCTGTCTGTGTAGGTAGTATTAATCTCGTGACTCAGCCATCTTTTATTGCTTTATATAGCTGTTAAAATTAGGTAGGTAACAACTAAAAGGAGTTTTTTCCTAATTTATAGAGTATTTATCAATTAAATAGAATTGTTTTTTGTTGAAGGTTGCTTAATAGACCTTCTTGGGGAGTTGCTATAGTAACACAGTGCAATAATTGAACCTTAAAGGTGACATTTTATTTCTGTTAAAGATAATGCTTGCAAAGGGAGGAGATAGAGGTCCTCTTATTAAATCATTTGTGGTATGTTTAAGAAGGGGCTCTAAAAGTAGCAAAATTCCTGGAGTTTTCAGGTTCTGCAAAGCAAAATGTGCAAGATAAAGGCCTGTTAAACCTTTATTCTCTCAGCTATATTCAAGTAAAGGGAAACAAAGATACTGCTGAACTCCAATAGAGAATTTTAAATCTATATTTATACTGTGAATGTGATCCAAATTTGACTCCCTGAAGAATGAAGCCTGCTATCTTTGGAAGTGCTGCCACTTTAGAGGGCTGTGATTTCATGCAGAAATTTGTTGTCATTAACTTGGATGCAAGATCATGAGAGAAACAGCTTTGCGCACAGTAACATTCAGAAATAGTTGACTGTAGCATAGGTGGTGGCAGTGACAAGGCTTGAGGACCAATTGTGTTTCAGCTAGGATAGAGGTGGACTGAAAAGTATATTTTTTTACAGGTTTGGCTTCTAAGGGTTAAACTGTGCATTGTAATCAAAATCTAGTTTTGGGGATAGTGACAAACTGCAGTCAGCTATTTTTCCTCACCTGAAGTATTGCTGTCTATACATGCAGGCAAGTTTTTCTGTATTAAGAAATTCCTGTGCAAACCAGCAACCCATACGCTTCTGTGTTCTCCAGCATATTAGCTGTACCCCAAAATACTAAACCACATTAAGGGAAACTGTATACTTTCATATTATACTGTTTGCCAGGGACTGTGGCTTTTCTCACACTCCACTGTGTCTGCTTGTATATCAGTTTCCTTGTACCAGTAGCCTAACAATTACTAGTGGCAGTGATGCTGCAATATTCTTAATGGTGTTGCATTTTCTGTTTTGTGTGTGATATCTTCAGATTCATATGGTAAATTGAACTAGTTATGTCTGTAAGTCAGTGCATTAAATCTTCCAGGCTTCAGTTGAGGTTCCAGTTGAAAATGTTCCTGCAAACTTAACAGAAATGACAAAATTAAAAAAGAATTATCTTAATGCAAAGAAGTCTGACTTTGTAGACAACATACCACTGGAATTTAGGCACAAGAATGTTCCCTAGAATAAAAGAGATCATAAGTATTTTGGTGTATAATCCAGGGCTTTGGGATGCAGTAAGAAGATGATGAAGTGGAGCTTGTATCCTAATATTTCACCTGTTCAGACATTGCTCAGATAGAAATTGTAAGTTTGGCTTCATTTGTCTGTAGTTCAGAAATGATATTATGGTTTGATGGAGTACTAAAGGGCATCATTGCATGGCACGCATCCTTTAGGAGCCCAGTCAGAGCAGTGGACTTTTCTGTGTTTAGAAGCTGTATAACTAAAGATGCAAATTCAAAGCTGTGCCAGGTTACAGCTGGATGGAAGGACGGAGCTGAGATGCATTAGATGCTGTTCAGGCTGTGAGCGGCGTCAAGTAGGAAGCATCAGTGTGTGCCATTCTGGGCTGCTTTTTGCATTCAAATTCTGTCGCTGAAGTTCGAAAACGAATCTTGGTACTACAGCTTGTGAAAGAGGGAAACATACAGGTCTTGTTAGAGGAAAATCAGTGTTTTACTAAATGGTTTAATGGCTTAAACTGTATGTTTGGCTTCTGTAAAGAAGCTACAGGAAGTGGAAGGAAAAATACTACTGCTTCTGCTATTCTGCTGATAGAAGGATAATGGAAAAATAATATTCTTAGATTAAATCTTTATCATTCTGTAAAGTTATTTTATACTCTGAGTCCTATACTACAATAGATTTTTTAAATGAATACAGGATGATATCAGACTTATAATGAGGCTGATGCTAAGGTGAGACGATGCACACAGGTTTTTAGCTTCACTGAAGTCTTTTAAAATTCCTCCCTAATAATGTGGTAAAATGCTCAGTTCTTGTACAGCTTCATGAAAAGATGATAATGTATTTTGCTTTGGAACTGGCTTTGGTGAATGCTACTAGAATACAGACAATATTTTCCTCTTGAGGAGAAGTCTACAAATAATCTTCTGATTTTTGTGTTACGTTTTTGTCACACTTTTTTGAGGGAGGAGGGGGGGAAATCTAGTTGAACCTTAGGACCGTACTGCAAGAGTCTGGCATTTTACATTTGCCAAGATCAGTTTATGATTTCTGTGAAATTATTTGGTTTTATAGAACTTAAGTTCTTGCCGTTTCCCCTCAGAATGATCAGCATGGAAGATGTTTATCTCTGCAAGAAGGTGTAGTGAGAGGCAATAAAATGAAATTTTACTTTAGAATTTAAATGCACCAGTGATTCTGTTCAGTGGAAATAACAAAGATTTGTTCATTCTTAATCCTCCAAAACCGAAGTTAGTTTGTTGTTCAGGGTCTTTTGATGAGAATCAGAATACTGTGAGTAATAAGATGCCAGATCTATCAAGATATATAAGCAGAGACTAAGACACATGCTTTGGCTGAGGCAGAACCCAAACCAGAACGGAGGTCCTTTGCATGGATAGGAAGAAGAGCATAATACCGATACTTACTACGTCTCTGGCAGAGCTGTGACATCAGCAATGCTATTTCTCCTAGGGGTCATACAGAGAGGGAAATGTATGGGCTAGGTGGTATCCTGGGTGAAAAAGGGTAGCAAGCCTTCTCCCAAGCATAAGTAATGGCTCCCATTGCCTTCATAGCAGGGCTTTTAATAGACCAGGTGTCATTGTAATTTGGACCTCCTAGCAAACACCCCCAAACTGGTATGTCTGTCAGATGATTTAGTCTTACTTGCAGCAGTCTGTCAATATGCCTTAATTTTGAAACACAGGACACACTAAGTTTTAGTGTAGTTGAATATTTTTTTCTTTCTTGGCTGTTTCTAACCAGTTTGGCTTCTGTTAAGTTGGATGAATTTATTAATCCAAGCTGCTTAGTAGGAAGTAAATTGCCAGAGGTATTTAGGTGCCTATCTTTAGGCTTCAGTTACCATTGATTCTCAATGAGACATGGACACTGGAATTGGAGTTAACTACTGCCAAGAGTCTGGTACTGTGAGTAGCAGACTATTTTAACATGAGCAAAACATTACAGATATGGGGGCTGCTGTGTCAGTCAAGTCAATGAGCTATCTAATAAGTGAAATGTAGTGATAGATCAATGCAGAATGCTCAAAATATTGGAGACCTAGATCTGGGATTGCCGGCTGATTTCAAAGCAACACTTCCTGGTTGACTGCTTTGATTACACCACAGATCTTTGGTATATACATCGCAAGAAATTTAGCCAGATACTCTGAAATGTGTACAAGGAGTTTCTTTTTTTTCTTTTTCTTTTTTTTTTCTTTTTTTTTGCGAGGTGGCAGAGGTGTTGAATGTACTTTTTTCTTGATATATGCAGAAGAATTGGAAGATTACATCATTGGAAACCTTGTGAGGCTCAACAAAGAGAAATGCAAAGTTCTGTACCTTAGCCAGAATAAACGCACGCATCAATTCAAGCTGGGAACTGACTGGTGAGTTTGCAGCCCTGCTGAGAAGGACTTGGGGATTACAGTTGATGTCAAGTTGAATATGAGTGAACAGTATACCTGCATCACGAAGAAGGCAGACTACATACTGAGATACATTAGGAAGAGTGTGACTAGCAGATCACAGCAGTGATTATCTCTTTTTATTCAGTGTTACTGAGGCTGCATCTGGAATATTGTGGTAGTTTTTAATCTCCCGGTTCCAGAGGACAGTGAGAAACTGGAGAGGATCCAGTGGTGGGATATCAAAATGGTCAAGACCAAGAGCACATGAGCTAGAATGAGAGACTGATGTAGGCTGGTGCAAGCTTATTTAGGGGCAGTCCACAGCTATCTGAAGACGAGTTACAAAGGCCACAGAGACAAACTTTTTTCAGTAGTGTCAGGAGATGTGACCAGGCAATGGCCAAGAGTTGCAACTGGACATATTCAGACTGGCTATTATGAAGAATTCTTTATGAAGAGAGTGCAGAAGGAAACTGGTTACCTGGAGAGGTGGCGGCATTTCCTTCCTTGGAGGTTTTCAAGACTTTGTTGGCAAAGCCGTGGCTGATCTGACCTAGTGCTGTGATAGTTTCTCTTCAAGCAGAAAGCAGACTAGATGACCTCCGGAGATTCATTTCAGACAAGACTTCTGTGACTCAGAGTTGCTTAAAGTTCTTTCCCTGTGTAGGAGACAGTCCCTGGCAGTAGGAGACTGTCTACTTAACTATACCTGAAAGGACAGAATTACCATGCTGGGCTAAATTTCAGCCTGATTGTATTTATAAATGTATTAATTTGCACTTAAGTAAGCAACTACCAGTTAACACCTTTTCTTTGTTCCATCAGTGGGTTACTGGTGTGGAGGGACACACTGAGAGGAAGGTAAAAATGGGTGAGGAAAGAGCCTTCGCCTCCCTCAGCCCCCCTGCTTCATTAGTGTTACCCATTGAGCTGTCTTTTAACCAGGCAAGGAACAATGTACATACAGGCTGAGTGGTTGTATGTCAGAGTCCAGTACTCTCTGATCAGGTTCTTTTAGATAATCCACGTAGAGGGTATTATGTTTAATATCCAAATTAATTATTTGAAGATATTTGATGTTACACAGGATTTTTGATTTAGTAGAGTGATACAGCAATATACTGAAATCACAGTTCAGGTGTGAGTTACACTTAGCAAAATATAGCAATTGCAATGTACAGTTGAATCACAACACAACTGTGATTCCCATTACCAGTCCCTGTGATATGCTTACCATCATGTCGCTGGGCATCCCCAATACTGGGAAGGAATACGTGAGTTGAAACCAGCTCAAGCCTGTTGCTCTTCTTAAAATTCTTCTGTTGTTCAGTTCTTATATTCTGGTCCTCTTTGTGTTGAGATAAATTCAGCTTTCTGTGCAAGAGCTGTGGTCAGTTACTCCCTGCATTCTTCCCTGAGCTTCGTGGGTGAATCGCCCTTGCCCATGTCCTCTGAGCCTTCTTCCATTGTAGGCGTGTGTTGGTCGGTTGTGCTGTACTGAATATATTTTGAACTCACTGGATGTCCAGTGACTGGCAGGCTGCTGACATAACACATACATGGGCTGAGTTGTGCTAGTCATTCCTGCAGTGATGGCACTCAGTTCACCTGTAGACTTTCACATGACTTATGTAAACTTACCTTATGGAGAATTTTACCCTCTTTCAAAATTGCTTGAAACTGGCCAGTGGCTTCAAAAGATATGTGAAAGACAGGTAGTGTATGTATGCTTGGTTTCCTTAAGAAAGGAAATGCAACTTTCTTGCTGTGGAGTAAGTAAGTGTCTTGGCTTTATGGAAATTTTACTCTGGGATGTTGAATCTCCTGTTTAGAGAATAAAAAAGATGCCATTGCAAATTTCAGCTTGCCTCTTAACGAAACGCTAATAGTTTGGTTTTTTTCTGAAAACAAAAAACCCTAGCAGGTTTTGTTTGCTCTGTCTCTCACTAACCTGGGTGAAGCATTACCTGGATTTGACAGTTAGAGGAAATACAGAAAATTTGTGCTTAATTGTAACAAAATAAAAATAGAAGTTTTCCTGAGGCTTACAGTTCAACTTTTCTGTGAAGACTAAAGCTAATCACGTGGTCAAAGCCTTTCTTCAGTGACGCCGTAACTGACATTTCTAATTGTACGATTGGTTTAAAAGTTTTTATTAGGTTATGTAATTAAAGTCTAGTCACCATAAACAAAAAGGCCTGGCAAAAATCAGATGACCAAGGAGAGGCAGGAGGAGCACTGGTACTAGGGCCACCCTAGGAGAATGATTAATCCCTATCCCTGGTGCGACCCAATGTGGTGCCTCAGTCAAAGAAATTCCCTTCCCAGAACACCTTGCAGGCTGAAGGCAGTTATTGTCCACTGGGGTAGAGGATTCACTCCGGGAGGTACCGGGAAAAGCATTTGGGGATTGTGTAGAACTTACCGTGGGATGTTTTAAGGGGATTGTGGGAATGTGCGAGACTGATAATGGGATGTTTAGGAGAAGGACAAAAGTTAAGGAAAGTGTGTCCTGTCACTGCAGTGTGTCCTGTATTCTTAGTAAACTCTACTGTAATTGTTTTCCTGGGTGGTGTATTCTGTGTGTGTGTGATGTTAGTGAGATACTGGAGAGGCCATAGATCTAGAGGTAGCTATTGCAGGGATTGTTGGTCCAAGCCAGCTACCAGAGAGACCGGAGGCTCTGACAATTTGAGAATTAGCTACCAGGAAGATCGTATATAGGTCTGGACCAGCTACTGGAGATAATGGTGTGTGTGTGTGTTAACAAGAAGAGGTCTGAGTATCAGCAACTGGGGTGGGTCTGCAAACCTCAGGTGCTTGTATGTCCAGGTGCCAGCAGCTGATGAGATGAGGGGAATGTGGGGCCAACTACAGGATATGCTGAGTGTCTAAGGCAAGCTACTCGAGTGTGCGTTTTCATGTGTATGCTTCAGTAGCTGACTTCACTGCTGAACAGCCAGAGAGGAGGAAAAGGATTTGCGCATCTTCAGTGTTCATGTTTGTGGGAATGTGCGATCTCTAACAATCTTCAGTAAAAAAGACAAACCATAAACCTTTGAGGTTTGGAGTTTTCTTCCCCCTTTTCTTCAATTTCTTTTACCATTTAGTGTTGCAAGTTGATTTTTGAGAAGGTTTAGCATGGCATATTAAAAATAAACTGCTGTTTTCTCAAGTTTGAAAGAAGTTAAAGCATTTGAAGGCAAAAAAGCTACCTCCCCCATCAGCAGCCATGCTAACCAAGCAATTTTGTTCCTATCTGTTAATAAAAAGATAAGAAAAGGGGCAAGCACTTCCTGGCTTTGGCTTCCCCTCCTTCTGAAGTCCCTCCCTTTCTCAGTCCAGCTGACTTCATCGATATGATTCCCCAGATTTTCACCTTGTTGTTTGAAATGGAGAAGCATAATTGCCCTAATTAGCTGCAGGCCTAATTCTGTTTGCTTTTTCATGGACACAAATCACAGCTGTTAAGTTCAAGTCTGTGACCATTCCTTCAAAAATGTGTTAATTGTTCATCAAAAGCATTCTAAAAATATCATTTAGAATAGCTTCAGAACTGTCAGCTATTGCAACCTTGGAGGAATTTGGCCATGTGATATACTGGTGAGCAAATTCCACTAATCTGTGAAGTTAATAATAAGGCAATTCAGACATTAGTTCCTCTAATAACATTAGCATTGTCTGATCATATTCCAGTCTGATCCTATGATTCTGTAGCAGACTTCCATTTTTACTATAGCACATTGTTTTTGATTGTCCTTTTCCAAAATACTTATGTATTTCAATATCTCTAATCTATTAGAAGATTATTATTTATTAACTTGTGCTTTCCTGGAAAAGTTAATAATTCTTGCTCCCATCCTTCAAAGAGGCATGATAGTAGTGTAATTTCTCATGAAAAGTTAATGAGAAATCTATAGGGAAAATTTTGCCCTGCGCCCTTGGCTTACAAAACACCCCAACATATTTCTAAATAAATTACTTGTATTTCACAATACCTGCTGTTCTGTCAAGTATATGATAAAAAGCACAGGAGTGCTTGAAAACTGAACATTTTGCATAGGTGACTCTAAAATCCAAGGCTATTTACTTAAAGTATTTGTTTTTAAAATATTGTCCAAGTTTCAGGTTTAATACAGAAATGAACTTGGTCTCTCAAACTGTGCAATTCATGAGGAATATTAACATTCCTATACTGGGAACTAATTTAGCTGAAGGCAACTATGTCATGTTTAGCTCAATGGTAGACATGAATGTGATTTTGCTAATTAAAGGATTGTTTCTTACCCTGTTGAAATTTAATAGGAGTCTTATATTGATTTCCTTGGGATCACGAGGAGACCTAGAATGCTATTATTATTCTTAGAAAAGTCCTGATTCATGTTTTGGCACCATGTAATGCTTTTTCGTTGCTTGCATTGTTTGTTTGCCAGAGGCAATAGCTCTGCACCTACAACTTTATTTCAGTCAAAGCAGCAAACTCACTTTTGCTGGTTATGTACACCTCTTCAAAAAGGAGTTGCCCTGCATCACTTTCTAACATCTAAGTGCCTATGCAGTCAATTAAACTGGGCTTGTAAGACCATCTGAAACAATGAAAGGATCTCAAGAATGATAAGGCAAAAACAAAGGAAAATGTATTGAGTCTTCTACTACAAATCTGGAATTTGCTATGAATCTTTCATTATATTGTTATCTTTGTGCATTATTCTTCAATTAGAAATTTCTTAAATGTCTATAAGGTCACTCTTTCCTAACAGTTTTATCTTGTGTAACATGCATTTCACTTTATACTTTTCACTGGAGAAACATACAATTCTAATAAATTCTCATACAACAATCTGAGAATTACAATTCTGATTCTCATTTATTAGTAGGAGTTGCTGGAAACACTGGTTTTGAAAAGGACTTTGTGGTTAAAGCAAGAAATAAAAGCTGGAGGGAGAAGAGCAATAAAATATCCACAAATCTTTTGTGAAAGAGAAACAAGAGGAATCCTACTGATTCAGGGCAGTGATTTAAACTTAGGCATTATTCATTTTTCAGAACTAGTAGGCAATGCTGTGGTATGCAGTTTTTTTCCTTCCATCTGGAGCAGAATGCCACAGGGGAATCAAGAAACCTTTCTACCAATTTGAGTATTGAATTTAATGTTTCCATGGTGTGTAAGGTTTTTATCACAATGGCATTTGTAATGCTAAGCAGGTTTAAATTATTTTGACCAGTTCTTCTGGTGAGTAAAACAGTCATGTTGTTCGAAAAGCAAATTCCTAGGTCAAACTCAAAACTAGTGTTTTGAAACGAACTGCTGTGATTTAAGCTTGTATTGTGCATTGTATTTTGAAAAATGTAGAACTGCACACTTTCAAAATGGGCTGTGGGGACATAGATGCTTATCTGTCAATGAAGGATGGTAAAATTTATAACTGTGAGTCATGCTGGTGTCTTAAAAAAAAGCTTTACTCACCATTAGAAATGTTTGTGTCATCTGATTATGCCTTGCAGATACAGTGACAGAGATCCACATTTTCAGGGTGAAGAGCAGAAACAGGGTATGGCTTGGTAATATCTGTTATGGTGGCTGGTGACTAGCAAATTCCTTTACCCAGAAATACAGAGGTAAATCTCTCTGGAGTCAGTGGGCATTCATTCAGTCTTAGTGCAGCCTCTTGCCTCTTGGTCAGAGATTACCTACGCTGACAAGAATAGGGTTAGAAGTGTTTGTTCTGATTTTCAGTTTGGACAAAATGGTGCTAAGGGCAGAGTGGTGAGTCAGGAAGATATTTCCAGCATCCTCTCAGCTGTCAAGCAAACTCCAGTTCATGTGTACTGCTGCTACACTGCTGTTCTGTTCCTGAGAGGAGACCGCTGCTCACTGCGTGACCCTCCCGGGAACGAAGCAGCAAAGCTCTGGAGTAACTGGGCTTCAACCCACAAGCATTAGCAACATGGTGCCAGCTGAGCACAGTGACTGACTGGAAATGCTCCTCTTCCCTTTCATTGCTAGGAGGTGGCAGCCTGTCAGTGCTCCTCTCCTCTGAGATGGGTGCCTGTCTTCAGGTGAGAACCAAGGGAAGGAGGAACCTTGTGCTGGGGGACTGTCATCTATTTGAGACCAGTGTCAGGTCTGGTCTCGCTCTCAGCAGCAGTGTTATGCTGCTCTGTTTCACCAGTGCTGACCAGCTGAGCTTGCGCTGTGGGAGCTGAGAGCACAGCAGAGTGCTCTGCATGTCATCCGGCATATGCCAGTGCTCACCATCTCTGCCTTACAGCTGAGACCTGGGCCTGCTTGAGCAAGTGCTCCTCCACAGAGCTAAAGCTAAACTGTCTAACTGCATGGCAGAATTTACTACTCACTGCTTCTGCTTGTCATTAGAGCAGGGCAGGGCCATTTATGGAGGTGAGTCAGGAAGATACAGCCTGAAAGGCACAAATGCTCATCTTCTGAGACCACCAACCCCAGGCAAACCTGGGGTTGGGGTGCATTTAACCTGGTCTGTTGCATGGGAGAGACTTCTTGGGTGCTGCGTGAAGTGACTTCTCCAGCCACTTGGGGTTTCATGGACAAGAAGGTATCTTGTGTGAGGTAAAAGGCTGCAGAATTTAGCCTAAGGTGTGGAAAGCTATTTCAGTGTCTCAGAACAGACTTTCAGTCTGTGAAATGGAGTTGTAACAATTGTGGATGGTAAAATGTTTGGTAATGCTGTTTAATGTGATGCACTTAGCACAGGAAGCAGAAGGAGTAATGGGAACAGAATTTGCATTTGCACAACATAATCTGTCCCATTTTGGCACGTAGTAATAAGGAAATGCAGTACTAAAGAATTGCGCAGAGTGCTAAGAATAGATACTGCTCCAGCTGAGCAGTTTAATTGCAGATGCATGCCATGCCGGGATATATTGCACGGGATCATGCTGAGAGTGGGCTACTGTCCCAGTATCCCTTTGATTTTGTTTACTCTGTTTCTTTAAGAGAGTCTGGTGAAATCTTCTGGAAGGAGATGCGAGGTTGCTCCTCCCCTCTGGGAGCTACAGAGCTTGATCAGTATGGAAGAGATTTGAGAGATTGCAGGGTATAGCTGAAGGAGAATTACAGCACGGAGTGGGAAGCCTGCACCTCGTGTATTGAGAAACTGCTGCAGGCTGGGAACCAAAAGCCAGCATCACTGGAGACTGTAGGAACTATCCCAAGTGGCTGCAATTCAGAAAGAAAATCCCTGAGTTGGCTAGACTACCCTGGCTGCAGTGTGGAGTGGAAGGAGTACGGAGTAAGCTGCTGTTCCCACACTGCTTAGCTTTCTCTATTAAGAAAAATAGATCTTTTTTTAATTCAAATAAACTTAGGATTTTGTATTTTAAAAGACTCTCAATTGTCTTCTGGGTGCTGCATAAGAGGAAGATCTGCTCCAAAGCTCTGGATGACATGGGGTCCAGTCACAGCCCTCATCAGTAAACGTGCCATGGCCTAGAATCCAAGTAGGCAGTAAGACCCCTTAGGCTAACATTGCACATGTAAGTGGGTAACTTTTGTAGTTTTTAAAGTTTTGACAAGAAGGACAGACCTGCTGGAGGCGAGGATTGTGAGAGCTCAGGCCCGTTGCCTCAGTCACAGACCAGCACGTGGTGCCTGGAACTAGGAATCCAAGTGAAGTTGGCGATGGGGAAGGAGAGCTGTGAGCAGAGGAGGAGGCATTAGCTGTCTTATTTGTACACACTTCCTGCTCATCCCTGCGTGATCCCAGTGGAGCTGGAATGTGTGAGCTATGGAGAAGGAGAAATATGAAGGGTTAAAACACTCTTAGATGTCTCCATAACCTGGCATCTTGAACCCAGAGAGGCATTATGCACGCAGAGAGGAATGTCAAAGAGGGATGTTCTTGTCCATTTGTGATGGAGGGAGAGCATAACAGGAGAGCTTTCTGGAAGGTCTGATTTGTAAACAATGCTTGGTCCTGTAGTCTCTTAGAAATTGTTACAGCAGTACCAGAGCTAAAATTATGATCCTTTTTTGCCAAAAGTTATGTCCTTCCCTGGGCTTGAGACCCTTAAGGCAATTGGTTTTTGGCAGGTCTTGGCAATTTGTAGCAGCATTTATTGCAGATGTTCATCTACCTATCTACAGTTTCCCAGAACCATTGACAGCAATGAACCTCACAGCTAGTCCAGGTGCCCATTTATCCTCATTGCTGAAAGCTATCATTTACTGTTTAGCTCAAAGAAATGATGTGTTCAGATGAGAATTTCATCATTCAGATGAGACATTCTGCAAAAAATTAATGGTTGTCAGTAATCTTGTCTTTGTGTGGTACTACAGTTCCCAGGACTACAAATGATCATGATTAGTAGAAGTGTTGGTTCATGCCCAGAAAGCTGGATTTTGGCAGTATATAATGAAGAATGGGAAATACATTTCACAGATGTCTTGACAGTATTTCTCTTTTTCCCTATTAGACAAAGAGGACTATTTCTTTAATTTTAGTGTCTGTCTTCTTTAGTCTTAGCCCTTTCCTGCCTCTTTCCTTCCTGCTCTCCTCCCATTCTCTCTTCCCTCCTTCCTTTCTCCCAAATACCCACCCCCCACGTTTTTCCTTTAACATTTATATGATACACTAGATACTGTTTGCGTCCATCTTAAATTCAGTTTCTGGGGTCTAGCACTCAGATACAGCCAGATATTGGCTAGTTTACTAGTTTTACCAGTAAAAATTTAAATTGCAGCATTCGGGGGTTTGATTTTTTTTTTCATTTCCTCTTACTGCGATTTCACTTGCTTCCTTTGAGAGAGATGTTAGTGTTTTCAAATGTACTTTGTTGTACACCTTGGATTTCTTATATATTACAGAAGTAATTAATTGCGGGATAGTGCTACATACTTTATATATGAGATTTCTGAAGAACATTTCCCTATGTTGTTCTATTCAATCATCTAGTTTACAGTGACCAAATAACTTCTATCAAAAGGATAGATAAGGCATGTAAATTTTTGTACCGTCTCCTCTATCTTGCTCAATACGTGGTTGGATTGCATGTGTTTTCATTTATTCAGGATTTCTCCATTTACTTGTGATCTTCCTGCATATTTGTCAGGCATTTTAGGTTCTGACCTAAAACTCCATCACCTATGGTGAAGATGTGCACCTCCACATTTCTTTTAAGCGAACCTATCTTTCTAATTCCTTTCCAAGTTTTGTAGTTGAAACCACCACAAACACTGCACTCAAGTCTTTTAAGCTAGTAGCTGTGGTGGTGAGGTGTTCAGCAAACACATCGGTAATGCGCATTAAGTTGTTTTCCTTTCTAGCTGATGTAAATCAATATGTTGTAAAAGTATCCCATGTTTTTCACCTTCCTCAATTGACAGATAGTAGTGTGTTTTTTTCTTATCTTTACATGTTGGATTTCATTAAGAAAATATTGCCTGACAGTTGAATATTTGTGGCTGCTCAGAAAAGTTCATTCTGTACATCTGGAATGTGACAGACTTTAGTAAAAACTTTTAAGTGCTATGCTTGCCCTTTAGAAAGATCTGCATCACTACTAAAAATAAGCATTCCTAAGATCTAAAGCACAAATCATCAAAGATAATTAGGCCTCTAACTGGCCTGGTTTTCTAATGGAGTTAAGAGCTTAAATTACTTTCAGATCCTTTCCTAACTATGACAAATTTCAGTCCAAAATGTATAAGGCTCTTTATAGCAGATAAATTTGGTTACAGAGAGTATTAGCAATATTTGACTGAAAACAGCCACGTTATGCTAAGTAGCCTTCAAACCCCAAAGCAAAAAAGTTAAGTCAGGTACAGAGTTTGTTACAAGATGGAGAGAGATGTAAATAAGGGAAGGATGAATATCGAAGAAAATTCTTAATGCTAAGAGGTGTAATGTATATTGTGAATATAAGGAAAGCCCTTTGATATGGATCTTAAGTACTGCATAATAGCTGGAAGAGTTATGGGGAACTGTCCTGTGTCTATAAACAAATGGACCAGGCTAGCTAATAAGCTCATTGCATATCCAGCTTCTGTGGTTAGATAACAGCCCTGTAGATCAAAGAAATAAATTTGAACTTCATGTTATGCAAAATTAGACTAGTCACTAAACCAAATAAAGAAAAAAAAAACTGTTTTTAGGGTGGTCATTAGTCTAATGTACTTATTTTCATTGTGGAGTAAAGGCCTTCATTTCCCAAGTAATAATCTGGGATGCCCTCTAGCTGATTTACAAGCCCAAGAGTAATTGTATTTTAAGTAATAAATTAGAATGGAAAAAAGGATCTCTCTTCTCTGGCAGGTTTACATTTTTGCAATTTAGGAGACAGCTTGTATCCTTTTCCTAAGCTCACTGTGCTCCCCCGGCACAATGCTAAGATAAACTGATACAACCCTATTGTGAGCTTAGAGCTGCCAGACAGTTGCTGGTGATAATAATTTCTAATGTCACTACCCTGAGAGGCCAAGGGAGACTCATGCATTGTACATCTTGTTATTACATCTGACCTGCAGTTTCCATGGATTTGGCATTGTATTGTTTCATTATTTTTATTCTAAACAGCTACTAGTTTTCTTGTTACGATGTGGCAACCCCAAGTTTTGTGATTTTGATCTAAGCATAGCTTAGCAATGTTCTGAGCACAAGTAGGTGTAATGGGACTGTTGTCTGTAGTGATTCCTGCACTGACTCTTTTCCAGCTACATCTCAAGTGTGCCTGCCTCTGGAGGAAAAAAAACCTCTTCTTGCAAGTTACCTTCTTTCATGGGTTTCTAAACTGTACAAGCGAATCAGTAGCCATCTTTATTTTATTGAAAATAAAATTTAGAGTCTATGTAATCAATCTCGAGTTAGTAGAAAGTAGCCTGTGGTGATGACATCTCCTAACTTCAACAGGAAGCACAAATCTTTTGCTGAGTGCATTGGCAATTACAATTGGGCGAGATTTGGAATGATCTAATTTCTTAGCTGTAAAGGCAGTCTTGCAAAAAGTAGTCAGATGCTCCTTTTTACAAATATGTGCCTGGTGCTAGGTATCTCTTTGTTTTATACAGATATCTGAGGATTTTATTTCTAAAGTACTGATTTTTACAGTAGCACGAATTTTGCAGTCATTTTTAGAAGTAATGCTAAGATTTTTATGTTTGTGCGTGGTGCTCCCAGAATGCTTGGTACAGTGGAGAACCACAGAAATACAGTATTTCTAGAAAAGCTTCAGTTCAAGTAGAGAGAGCACCCGCTGTATTAAGGAGAAGCAAGGCCCTGGTGAGGGGCAGGGGAGGTAGCCTGCATCAGCTTGGCAAGCAGTAGAATTCCAAGTAGAATTTAGCCTCCTGACACCTAAACTGCTTTATCAGCTAAGGCAAGGCTGCTTTTGGGGTGCAGGTGGAGGGCCTCTCATTTGATTTTAATTTCTCATGTTCACAGAAACTCTGCTTCTTCACTGAGAAGCTTTGAAAGAAAACTGTATGGGAAATGCAGTTTTCAGATTAACAGATCTGCAATGCTACACTAATGTTTTGGCAAGATTTAGAAGGTAAAACTTTCATAAAAATAATTCTCCTTTCTTTCTGCTTCCTGTATGCATTACACTTATTATGGTGCTTGCCCTTAATGTTCCATTTAGTTCTCCCTGAACTTGAGCTTTATATCTAGCTAAAATATTCCTTAAAGTAAGCATTAAGCATGTCTGTTTTGAGAGTATATATCTTCATGTTCCAGTTTCTTCTCAACCTTTAAAGAAATACATTTTTATGCAGTTTGAAGAAAACTGCTGAAGGTAAAAGTTCAGGAGCATCTAATGTGTTTAAATATTGATGTATTTTCTATTATGATTTAAAAAATGTGCCTTCCAGAGCTTTGAGGTGCATGCACAAATCAATTTAAAAGCACACATAGAATCTTGTGTGAAAGCATGGAAAGGGAATCTTTAAAAGAGCTATCAGTCTGAGGAAGACTTATTCTTACAAGCTAATTGGGAAAGGTATGATGCAATATAAAATAAACATTGCCCTTTGTGTTCTACTTTCATCAACTTAAAAATGAAAATGGAAAGTCTTAATTACATTTGGCACAAGTAGTGGAACTGTGTAGGAATCAACTCTCAAAGCTTGGTAACCATTTGGGTAATGCATTTTCATTTATCCAGTGTAACACAGTATAATTAAATGGCTTCTTAGACCAACAAAATATTTTGCTTAAAGGAATATTTTATGTTGATGAGAGTTCAGCATGGATATTATGCCAGGAGAAGATGTAAGCTTAATTCAGTATCTCAATTCAGAGTTGAAGAATACCTCTAAGAATGCAGTTGTTAGGGTAACATGTGGGACTAATCCAAATGTCCAATACATACTACCTCACAGGAGGCTTTTAGGGTTCATAAGATAACTGGCTTTTAGGGTGAGAACTTAATCTTTGCTCTGAAAATATTTTCTTCATTCAGAAGAAAATTTTGGGAAAGCTAGGCAATGAGTATGTTGCCATTGTGCTGCATGGATTTTATTTCCAGACTGTGGCCCTTATTGTTCTGGATCAGATACTCTGTCAAAATACCTAAGAATCTTGTGTCAAACCTAGGATTATTGATATTTCGGTGCTGTTACCCACTAAAGAACATGCAGAAGTATTTAAATATACAAGTGCTTTATTCACAGAATTTAACACAATTCATTTAGTATACTTTATTGCCTCTTGATTATTGTGGTATGTGAGATGATTTTCTTATATACCTTAAACTCATCCTTTAGTTGGTGGTGAATATCAGGAGAATATCTATTAATGTGTTTTTTTTCTTTTTTTACATTCGTAGAGTCCAGAATCACTGCTCTGAATTTTAAGTTTGACTGGCATATACATGCTAATGGTTTTAAACAGTTACAATGATGTAGTTTTTCTTATCACTGAAGAACGTCACTGTAGATGTCCCACTATGTGTCTCACATGAGGCAATATACCTGGTGCGAGGTGCCAGGTTTCCCACTGCATAATATGCAGCTTTGGAAGTGCACCTTGATTAACCTGTCCCTAGAATTAGGTTTGCTTTTTAATCCTCTAAGGCTGTGTCTATATTAGTAGATTAATCAGTGCCAAGGAGCATTTCTAGGCACTAGAATGTGATTGTCTGTTCTACTAGACTGTTCTTACATTCCCTAAGTGTAACTTAGCTAATCCCAAACAGTTTTTTGGCACAGCTCAGGCAATGCAGAGGGCCATTCCCAATGCACGGCTTGCCTGCAGCACAAGCCCTGTGGTGGAGACTGAGAGAATTTATTAGCATAGATCCAAGCTATTCCATGCTGCTTCCCCCAGCGCTAAGCAAAGTTCCTGGGCATGCTTAATTAAGTAACCTGGTGTAGACTGTAGGTTAGCTCCTACAGTCTTCCTTATGCGAGAACTAGTAAGGCAAGCCCTCATTCTGTGCAGACTGCAAGCTTTACCTTTCCTAGAGGTGTAGCATCTAAAAGTGAACCTCTTCTACCTTTTTATCAGATGCTGATCGTAAGTTAAATTGGACTAAAACTCCTGTATATTCCTACTATTAAAATAAAGGTTGTGCATTGTAAACTGACTGCACCCAGAATGCCACAGTGATAGCAACAGAGAACAAACAACCCCAAACATCACCAGACAAACTCTACCACTCCTATTGTGTTATGGAGTATAACTGGTGAAACCAGTTTAGTGTTGAACCATACTAATTCAACAGGATGAAATAATATAATTTGGATCACAAGAAGAAGAAAGACAATAGCTTCCTTATGTTTTTTTTTTTTTTCCCCCTCACAGAAAGTATAAAACCTGCAAGAAATTAAAACGTTTCCTTCAGACCATTAGGAGCCCATGGAATGTTCATTTCTTACAAGATCAGCCTGATTAAAAATTCCTGTCCAGCTCTGCTGATGTATATATACCTAATACCTGTCCAAGTTAAATTCATAGTTCAAAGTCTTTCCCTTTTCAGAACCTTTCCATAGAAAGGAGTTTTTTCAGAATATCAATAAAATATCTTCATACTGCATTATCTGAAGTTATTACTGTGAGATTAAGGTTGTTCTTGTTTTACTTTTGGTAGGCTTTCTTAGGATAAAAAGGAAGAGCAGGTGATTTAAAGCCAAGAGTACCATTAACATATGCATGTGTGTGTATATTAATTGTCAGTGTTATATTGTCAATACATGTTATGAGCTATATATGAGTGTTATATGTTAATAATGTGTGTATATTAATTAAAAGGAATGTATTTTAAATGGTTATTTTTTTCCTTCCGGACTAGAAATGTAGATGTTACCATGCAGTGATCTGAATATAGATACCTAATTGTAGACCTTATAGAAAAACTAGAATTCTTTAAGATGAACCTTATTAAGTTCAGGAATACAGAAATGCTTTATAGCTACATACATGTATAAATAACTGGATACCAGTAGATGGTGCTCACTGTGTAGTGTAGTCCCTGGGGTTAGCAAAACCAATAAAATTTGTTGTTGTGCAATGAAATTGACGGCTGTGCAACTCTTTACAGCCACTCTGAACAGATGGTAGGAATGTTCTGTCTAATTTAGTGTGCAATACTAACTTGAATACAGATTCATATACCACATTAAGATTGTTAAGCTAGACTTTTGGCTGGAAAGAAATTGCTACCATTCTCGTGGGGGACAACTTGAAGAAAGTGGTGGTGCAAGAAGAGGAGGTAGATTTGGAGGGATTCAAAGGAGAAAAGATATGGAGGAGGCACCCTTGAGAAAAATAAATATGGCTAAGAAGAAGAAAAGAGAAGATACCTACAGTGGGTTGGGGGAGAAAAGAGATTGATAGACAAGGGATTATAAGACTGAAGGAAATACTGGTGAAGATGGGAGAATAACAATTTGAATAGGCTAAATAAAGATGAAGAAGACAGAAAATGGAAGATGTTTAAGAAAATTAATAGAAAAATATGAAGGAGAACTGAGATGGTGCTAAGAGAGAATAATAGGTGCAGGGAAAATAGTATGGGAAGAGGAAACAAATGCAACAAAATGACAGTGTATTTCTAGGAAGTAGATATTATTAATCTTTTGGTCTCACATATGCCAATAGCACATTGATGTAAGGTTTGAATAAGAAGACCGAAGCTTAAAAATGCCTGGCAGTTCTTGAAATGAACATAGTGACTTGTGCTTCCACTTAAAAAAAAAAAAAAATTTTTTTTGTTATTAGGCCTCGAATATTTTGGGGCAGCTTTACCTAGAGTACTGCTTGGTGCATGTCTTGGCAGGCTGTCATATTTAAAAGTGGTGTGGTGAGGTCTGAGTACTGCTATTCAGGACTGTGTAGCAGCATATTGTAATTTGGACTGTTGCCTCCATGTAGTTTGCTGCACTGTAGCCTCTAGCTGCGGTGTAGAGCACAGTGATACTGCCTGATTGTGTTGCGTAGAAACGCTTTGGTGACCCAGATGGATTTTGCCATGAGACAAGTTCGTGGAACAAATTCATGGACAAGTTCAAGCTCATGTTGCATGTCTGGCAGTAAGGTTAATATGTCAGATGAAAAGCCCTACCAGTTTACTCAGCAGTCTCATTGCATGCTCATTACATTTTTCCATGGCACATGCGTATGTATAAAGCTAACTACCCGCCTGGAGAGCTGCCCAGGAAGTCCCTGCTGAGAAGGGGGAAAGTAAAGAAGGAAACAGATGAGGCTTGCTTGCTCTCTTCCAGCAGTTCACCAATAGATGGTGGCAGAGATCCTTCCTGAGAGCTTCCACAGGCAACCTCTGCCTCTCAGCTTCAGTCCTGTGGGACTGGTGTCACGACATAAAGGTGGCAAAGTATCGTGTTGTGGCATGGAGCAAGTGATGAAAGCAAGGGAGATGGGAGCCTGGAGACCAACGTTACAAAATTTGAGAGCGCCGAAGCTCATTGTTAGAGCTGTGCACACTCATGTCAGTTTGTGATTTGGAGGACCTTGGTTGAAGAAATACAGAATATTCCTGCTCAGAACATGGAAACTGTGTCCCAAAAATATAACTCATGATTTGTCACCTTTGATTAGTTTGTAAGTTTTACTAATATTTCTTTTGTTACCTTATGATTTAAATAAAAATACTGCAATTCTTCTTATGTTTTATTATTTGTTTAACTGATGTAGGGTTTTCTCACAAGCTTGTACTTTTACAGATTTCTCACAAGCGCTTCCATACAGAAATATGTTAGCGTGGACATACCACACTGGTTAAAATAAGTATTCATTTGCTTAAAACTGGTTCAGCTGTCTGTCAGGCTTTTGTAGCCCTAATGATTGTTTTGAGGACCTGTAGCTGGAAATGTGCCCAGGTGTTTACCTGGCCATTTAACTCCATCTAGCTAGGGGTTAATGTAACAGCGTAGGACCCTGTCCTGCACTCTGCAGAAGCATTTCCGTCAGCACGTAGTGTGAAATGCTAGTACCTTGCTTTGACAGTGGCAGACACCAGCCCTGCTCTGGTGAAGCTCTGCTTCAGTCAGCCATTCCAGAGTGTGTCTGTCTTTGAGAGTTTAAGTACTCTGAAATCAGTGGGACTATTCACATACTTAGTCAGGCATGTGCTCTGAGCAGATTGCTGAACTGGGACCATTCTGCACCAGCTAAATGACTATACACTCTTCAAGACAATGGAAAATCAGTCCCCCAGTTATTTTAAAAATGACTCAGAAAATGATTATATTTGCCTTCAACTGTGTTCTAGTGAAAATGAACTGTTCAAGCAAAATATGGAGAATCACTACTCATAGCACTGGAAAAACAAATATAAAAAAGTTTTCTCATGTTGTTTTGACTATGTTACACTTGTTCTGTGCTGCTGTGTGAATGAAGTTAAGGAAGTCAATTGTTATTCTAGCTTTGCTTGTTTGGAGTACAATATAGAGACTGATTTTCTGTTTATGATATGCTTTAAAGAAAAATAAAGGGTGATTATTTGTGTTTCATTCTTAAGAAATCAAATACGGCAGAGGGGAAAATTGTGCAGCATCTGTAAATCTAAACACCTGCTGATTCTCAGTAGTAGTTTGCTTCCTGAAGAGTGTATGGTGTGGTCTTGGTACAGCGCTCTATTCTGAACTCTTTGCAGTGGGGACTATACAACTCTGACAAGGATAAAATTTAATGTAGTTAAAATGCGTGATGTTTTACACAACAGAAGTGTTTTGTCACTGGAATGAATAGTGGGTCAAAACATAAACATAATTTAAATCAGAGTGCACTGCTATGTTGACTTAAACCAGTCAAATCATTTTTAGAAGTGGTGCTTGACCACACTAACTGAATGTAGCCTAATGAAGTATGTAACTGGATCCTGTAGAAAATAGCATGGAGGGAGGTATCTGAAATTAAAGGATCAGCGTGATCGCTCTGTGTCTACTAGGGCTCAAGGTGTTGTCTCTGTCTTGGGATAGCAAACTTTACTCACCAACTACGTAGGCCTGGATTTTTTTGACTCTTCATTCATTTTTCTGTTTCATTCTAGCTGCTGTAGTTTTTTTCATTCAGGAAATCAACCTGCCTGAAAACTAATTGCAGAAAGGTCAGTTTTTGTTTTTATTTTTCTTCAGAAAGCATTAGCTTTCTATTTGTAGCATTTTACTTGATAACTAATGCTTTCCATTATACTAGACAAATTTTTATTTATAAAATCCTGTTGACTTATTGAACTGCTGCCACCTCTTTCCTTAATTGTCCAAATACAATTAGAGGTCTGGATGAAATGAATCACCTTGGCAAAAATTCAGCCGGCTTTATTGCCAAATTCAAAGACTGACCGAGTGGGAAAAAATGGTACACTGGCACACTTGATTTAAAAACAATTTGAAATGTGATTGTGTGTGGTATTAATTCCAGCTGAAACTCTGGAGGGTGATTAATTAGAAGATATTGTTGTAAATCCGTTGTGACATGTTCCAACACTGAGTGTGCCAGGCCAGACTGTGGTTTGGCACATGGATCCTAGAAGAGAGTAAATTACTGGTGGTCTCCTTATATGGCCCCTTCAAGGAGGAAAAGCTGTGAAAGAAAAAGCAGGTGCCTGTCTGCTGTTTCGTCATTTCTGAGCAATGGCCAAACACAGGCAAGACAAGCGAATAAGCAAAGGCTGCTTTCCGCTATGGCTGGACTGATACAAGAGTGATACTAAACTGCTGCAAAGTGGAATCCAAAGGACTTTTATTCTTTTATAGGAAAGAAAGGAAGGTAGGCAGGTCAGAAAATATGCTCTTTTTTTTCCTTGTGCATGTCATCCTTTTCTGCCCTCAGTATGTCATCTGAGAATTTTGTCAGGCTGTGCCTGCAGTTTCTGAAATACCTTTTGATTGAAAGCAAAAGCACTGTTTTCTAGTTTGTGAGAGGATCAAAGTGTTAATTGCACATCTTCCGCATCTAGTAAGAGATAAACTTCAATAGCACCCCACCTACTCTTGGGTCCATTTGGTTTCCGGTCAAGACTTCATATGAAGTTTCTTTGCAATGAATGTGCATCCCAGCATATGACACGAAGTGCCAACATTTCTGAGTTTCATTTAGTTCTGTTACCCATTAGGGAAGCAAGTTGCTAGTGTCTGTTCATCTTTATAGAGTTTAGATATGAGACAAGCTAATGAAAATAGACCAGAGGAAGAAAAAATAAGTACACTATTTAACACTTACCTGAATTCACTGCTAATTCCATTTATTTAAATAATTAAAATCGGTGTAGACAAGTTAATGGACAATACGGAGGAGCAGTGGAACAAAACTACACCATGTACTTTGTTGTAGGGATCTTTCATATTCTTTCGGTTTCTATATACTTTTCTCTTTCATATTAGAAAAGAAGAAAGAAGGCATTATCCAAATGATTTTTTTTCAATAAATGAGAGATTAATTTGCAGATCTGACTGTACCAGGAGCCAGAGGTAAAAAATAATATTCCATTAGTATTCTGTTGGGATGATAAAAACTGGTGTAGGATCATAATTAAACTTGAGCATCTGATTTTTGTACGCTGATACCTGTGTTCACAAATGCAGAAAGAATGAATGTCCAAATGGTTTAACTTTCATAGTATGGTGCAGAACCAGGGACTTCAGGTTATTAGCGTACAAACCTTTTTCTTATGGTGAGATTGAGTCACATATGACAGGATGTTCAGTGCCTATTTGAAGAAGACAAGGAATAGGAATGTGTCATCAAAGATTTCATTATCCATTTTTCCTTTTTCCCTTTAGATTTTTAGTGTGTTTCATTCCAGTTTTTTTCCTGAATTCAATGAGACTGCAAAAGCAATCAGTTGGATAAGACAAAGACATATTGTTTTGATTTACCTTTGATAGCCTAGGTAGGGCTTGGAGAGAAAAGTAGATTCAGGGACTAGTAAGGGAAGCAGATAAGTTCATTTGACCAGAGTTAGAGATCAGGAATGTGTTCGAAGCTAGTGTCCCTGAATACTGGGGAGCAATGGTACGAGCATTTGTATGAAGCCTTGCCAGGCAGTTAAGCTGGAGAATCTGAATTGGAACTTGTTGTGGATTTGATGTGGGTTCGAAAGCTTTTGCAAAGCTGGATTTCTGCTCTGGGGGGAGGCTGGGGGGAGCTTCTGGCATTTGGGATACTTCTGCAGTAACACAGACACTCTGTCTGTATCTTCTGAGACCTGAAGAAGTACATGGTGTTTCTTTATTTCGTTTCTCAAATGTTTTCTTGAGCCATTAGGACAACCCATACGGACTGTGTTTATATTTGAATGAAGGCCTCATAACTGTTCACTAATCTTGCAGGCAGATGAGCTATAAAAATGTTAACTGCTTAATTACATGTGCTTAGCATGTCAGCAGCAAAATTTTAAGAGGAGGTTGCCAGCAGGGCAGTGAGGCATTATGAGAGCTCTGAAAATCTGACTGATCACACACCGTGCTTCAAAAGTTTTGTAGCGGCTATATTGAAATAACTTTTTTGTTTTCCCCACAATTGCAAATAAGGAGTGACACCATTTAAGTCAATTGTGTTCACTGGTCTACCATAGAATGAAGGGACAAATTTGTAATCTGGCATTTCCTGATTACTGATTACCCAGTTACTGATATTATATATGTTCAGGATCAGAAAAACACTTTAATACTACTGTATTTAATTTTGAAAGTTAAATAAAAGGTTTCATATTAAAATCCTGAACCCATATTCAGATGGTCACCAAAATCCTCCTGTTAAAACATGTATTGATTACTATATTAACAAACCGTGAATTAGCCTGTTCTCGAAGAGGTCCTACAGTTAATCATTAGTATTTATGCACATCTTGATCTCAGCTTCAGCAATTAACAGCAGTTCAGGGAATGTTCAATTTCTGCAGGAATCTATTCTGTGGACTCGAGACCCGTCTCTTGTGTGGTAGAAGCACTGCACTGCATAAAAGTGCAGTTCTAATTTGCGTGCCTTTATTTGTAGACATCTTTGCCTTCTTCTTAGGACTGTTAGTCCCATTGCCAGTGCCTTTAGCTTTGCACACTAGACTCTCTAGACTTCATCACCAAAAAAGAAAGCTCTTACCTTCTGGCTGAAATGAACATCTCCAATGGCTAGCAATCTTATTTATGCGGACTGACCTCTGGATAGGCAAAAAATGCAAACTCTTGCATGGTATAGATAATGGTATTACATCAAAAATGAAATGTGCATATTTGCTACTCTGTTCTCACATCTATTGAAATGCCTTAAAAAGTATTTCTCTGAGGCTAAAAAAAAAATTGAAGAATTAATAAAGCTACAGATTTGCTGCAGCATTAATAGTGACACCTAAATGCATTTAATAACAATGTAGAATGTTGGAACTCCACGACAGTCTTCTTCATCTGTAAATATCAATAAAATCACTTGTTAAAAATTGTTACCAATGATAGGCTGAAATAATGCGTGAGTACCATTATTTTTACATATAGTCACACATCTATTCTATTTTAGCAAATGATTAATACTAATCATTTGAATGTGATTTCAGTTGTAGAACATATAAAAAGTATAATGCAGCTGATCATAGTGGAGTTAGCCACTCTTGGAAGGCCAAGAGTGTGTTATTTCGCAGATGGCTATAAATTAAATAGTCCATTAAATGTACTGAAACTTGGCAGAAGAGCATTTACTAGGCTAGATTAATTACATCTAAAGATTTGAAAAGATTCAGATCTTTCAAGTTGTGATCTGGACAAAATTTCAAAAAGTTTCAAGGTTTTTTTTTTTAACAAGTAAAAATATTTTGTTTTAAAGCAAGGTGAAACTCAGGCTGCTGCTTGTGCCATTGACTTGATCTCTACTGATGTATTTCCTTGATCTAGCTTGTTGCTGGAGGAAGAAGGTGGGAACAAAAGTCAGAAGTGATGGAGCTATGGCAAGGTTGCATCAGTGTTACCTTAGATTGGCTTATCTGTCATGGAGCCGCAGCCTCAGTGCTGTAAATAGTGGAGAAAATTAAGACTTGAGGAAGATTCTCATCTTAGTAGGGAATTAATTGCTCTCTGTAAGTGACATTTTCTTGACTAATTATACTGGGAAAACTAACGAGTAGTAAGACTGGGCATTTACCCTTTAATTAGCAAAAGTTAGGTGACAGGTATTTCAACCTAGGTGTAAAATAGGAAGAAAATTGAAATAAATGGGGGATGTAATGGTTTATGGTAAAGAAGCAAGAGAAGGGAGAAAAAAAAAAGGAGAAATAAGGCAACATATTCTTTATTAACTGGCAGTTGTCACTTGCAATGTTCTCCCATCTTTTTTGTCATGTAATTTGCATTTCATCAGCAAAGTGATACTGCCTGTTTTAGCCCTCCAATGTCTGTAAGCTGCCAGTTAGCTAAGGAGGATAAACTGTAGAGGTCAGTCTTTAGGGGACAGCTAGAGTCTGGACTGGCTTTTGGGTTTGTTTGAAACAGCACTGACGTTGCTGGGATTTGCTCCTGGTTTGACTCCGGTTCCTGCATTGCTATTGATTTCTAACTGTGGTAGCGGTTTGGCTCTGCTGCAGTCCCAAGCCTGGCTTTCCACCAAAGAGGGGCTCCCTGGAAGCCAATAGCCCTAGGGGTTTCTGCTCCTGCAGGTTGAGATTAATGCAATTTGGAGCAGGAAGAGTTTTCTACTTTTGTGGGGAAACAGACCAAGTCACAAGTGAGGTCATAAATTCTGGGTATTTATTCAGGCTTTCTAATCTGATTAATTGAACAAGATCAAAATGCTAAAGTAGTCTTTAGCACTGGGTGAGATGTATTCTTCTTGCTCCTTATCTGATAAGCAGAATGTGAATCCTATAGCATTCATGGGGGGAAGAAAAGCAGCTCAGCAAATTGCATTTAGATATAGATGTGTGGTTGTTGGCGGGGGGGAAGGGAGAGGAGGGCATGGAGAAATGCATTTAAATTTTTGAGTGATCATTGCACTCTGCAATGAAGACGGTTAAAACAGATGATCCTAATTCTCAGAAGGATCCGTTCTTTAAAATGGCTGAGCAGGAGGCAGCAATAACTCTTGATATACTGATATATATCAATATAATCATACAAATAGAACTTACACACATCTAATGTATTTTGGAGGACAGGTCTATTCCAAAGTCAATAACGCTTATGTGAATTAGTGAACAAGAACTGGTAAGAGGTTTTGAAAACCATAGGTTAATTATGCTTGAAAAGAATACATTTTGCTTTTTCTGTCATGCTTGATCCATGCAATAGCAAGTGGTTAAGGCAGGTGAGGAAAATTTCACATTGGGGAAAAACTGCAGTTAGCAACATGAGTAAATGTTTTTGAAAGTTGTTTTTTCCCCAAATCATCATTTGACCAGCTGTACAACGGAGCATAATCTGGTTTTGCTAGACGGTTTTTTAAAGTCACATCAGAAAAATCAAAGAATCGAAATCTTTGGATTTTGGCATGTTTTCAAGTCGTCTTTTATTATACATGCTGAATCCATGTTAAGAAATTGGAAGTGTGATTAAATGAAGATCAGAGATGTTTAAGAACTTCTCTGTTTAAAAAGATGGGGGGGAAAAAAAAAGGTATGTTACCTGAGTCTACTCTATCACAATATTTTTATTCCTGCAGCTCATGCTCTAAGATTGAATCATCTTGGAGGATGCTAAGCATGTCATTGATTTATAAAGAAGGATTTTCAAGTAAAAGTTACTGTTGCAAAATGACATAGTGCTTTCTTTTGGAGGAGTGGATAGCAAATAAGAAATGTGGTAAAGATTAATGCTGTTTTTTTCTTTCCTGGTTGCTTTGATAGGCTGTTCTTGAAAAGCAAGGAGATCTAGGGGAAAGCATGGGAGAGCTAATGATAAAGCATAAGTCATAGAGATCGTTGTATGGAATGATCTGCCACGGAAGATTAGACTGAGCCAAAATCTAACCAGTTTTATAGCTCTTGGTAAGGTCTATATGATTGCTTAGGTTTTATTATTTTCAATATTGGTGTTACTGTTGTACTTAGACTCCAACCGAGAGTGGGACCTTGTTTTGCCAGGCACTCGAGAAATGTAGCTAATCCATCTCCCAGGAGTCTGCGGGTTAGATAGACCAACCAGAGCCGGGGAAGGAAAATGAAGATGCCGAGTTCTGGGATGATTTGAGCAAGGTCGCACAACAAGTCAGTTGCTAAAAGCAGAACCCTTTTGTCCCAGTGGAAGTCAAGTATTTAAGAGCAAAATGAAACAAACAAAACCCCACCTTCAAAAACGTAAGTTGCTTGAATCTGGGAAAAGCTAGGAAAAAAAATAAATCTGATGCATTGGTGTGTGCATCTACCCAATAGGCCTGCAAAGTAGCATGAACTAATCTGGTTTACTGTGTTATAAAAATGCTGCAATCATTTTAAAGCATAATTGACTGCCACATTTTGATGATGAAATGAGATTTTTAGCAGTTGTATGTTGCTGTTCAGAATTGGTGGCACAATCTGGGTTTTCTGTGTAGGGATTTTACTTAGTTATTTTTAATAAAGGTGGAGTTGGAGCAGAACTCTGGAAGAATTCAGGATACATCATAAATTAAGGTTGGTCCCAGTGGTTCAAGGTAGAACTTTTTTTTTTTTTAATTTTTCAGAAGATAAAGGCATTGAAGCCTTCATTGTAGATGAGGAGGGGAGAGGGAAGTAATGTTGAAGCAGTATATACCAGTGCCTAAAACTACATATTTCTACACAAGGTTTCCTAAGTTTAGCTAAGCACAAGAGAAGTATGTTTAGCTTGACTAGAAAAACTTTAAAAGGAATTTCACTAACATGCTTATTAAAACCAGAGGTAAAACAAGGTTTCCTGGTTTAGTTACAGTGCCTGGCTGGTGTCTAAATAAAACATATTGTGAGGATGCTACACTAAATTATTAATCTGAAAAAAATTTGTTTTGCTTTTAGATTCTCCATCCTACACTACATTGTAAATGCTAATTGGAGATGGTAAAGCCAGGGCAAGACAGGAAAACCAATGTAAATTGTCCATTTCATGTGTATTCATTTTCATTCATAAATAAAATATTTACAGGCTTAGTAAAAGCTTGAAATAAAGAAAAAGCTAATACCATCCCAGATCCCTGCTTTTTCCCTAATTTTAACTGTTCCCAGAAAGTGTTTATTTGCTCTAAGTGTCAAAATGGCACTTGAAATGTCACTGACATTCTGTCAGTGAAATGTCTTCTACGTAGTTGTTAAATTACTGCTTTGAGTAGTATGGAACAAACACCTAAGGATGAAACCTAGCTCTGAAAAACAATGTTCCAACCTTTTCTTTATACAGCACTAAGTATGGACGGCATGTTTTGAAAGCCATTTTCCAGAGAAGAGACATTTATTTTTGTGAAGTCTGCACTGTGTGTGTTACTGTGGCTGCAGTTTTCCAACAGTATCCTTCTTTTTTGGATAAAATGTGCCTTGGTTGCTTCTCTTCATCCTGAGTCTTTCCCCGTCAATCTGAGCTCCTGTGACGGAAGTTAAGATTAGTGGATGGTCTGTGTGCATGATGGAATTGGCTGATGCTCAAGAAAGTTGCCTTTAGCTCCAGTCTATAATACTGTCTCTGGTCAGATGCCATTTCTTGCGGATGTCCAGGACCAGCTGAGATGGGAGGATGATAGCTCAGGTCATCTTTGATTAAGGTGTCCTGACACAGACAGCACAAGCTCACAGTATCAAGGCTTATAAGCTATGTTAAAGGTGTTGGCTTTGCCATGAAAAGTTGGCTAAACTGCCATTTAGCAGGTAACATCTGTGCAAGACTGTTGTTATCAGCTGTTCCACATCTTTCTTTGAGAATTCACTAGGGAAAGGGAATAACCTTCAGCTTCACCATTTCAAGCTGAAACCACCTTGTTAAGAAGAATAAATAAGTTAGCTTAGTTTCTCATGGCTGCTGTAACATACACCATGCAATTAGACCTTGCTTTCTAAAGCAACTGGCATTTCCAAAGACAACAGTCATAGGTTTCTTGTAGAGGGAATTCCATTTTAAAGTAGTATTGACTTGCTGACTTATCTGAGTTACATGAACTGGGGAAATCATCATGATTTTGGAGTTTGGCTTTCCTTGCAGTATTTTCATTATTTACTCATTTAAACTGGGGGAGAAAGAATAATTTCTCCACGCATCTTCGCCAGTTGTCCTCTTTGTCCTGACTGAAACGTGAAATGCAGTAGAATGTGAAAATCAGCATAGGAGAAGAAGCCCTTGCTAAGCCATGCCAAAAGACAAGAAAAAGACAAGGTTCAAGTTCATTTGGAACATGTTCTTATTTTGTCTGATTGCATCACCTTTTCTTAGTTGCAATGAACTATATTGCATCGAAGGAAAAAGCATACTTCAACAGAGATTACATAAAAGGTCTTGTGAAGATTTCAAATGTATCAGTGTTAGCTCTTATTGAAGCAAATCAGCATATCCTTATAGTCACCACCAAAGATTCAACAACTGCTATCAAAACAGATCTATATTAATTTATTCAAGTACTTACAGTAAATCTTAACAGTTTAGGTCTGCAACTGCTTCCTTCTAAATCAAATCATTGAAATTGGAATGTGTCAAACTCTTGCTGCTTTATAGAAACTTAAATCAAGGTACAGTTGAACAAGATACTTGATAAATAAGATTTTTGGTCTTAAGTATTTCAGTTAAATAGCACTTTGAGGCACAGATGTTTTTCCACTTAAGGTAAATGCTCTGTGTCTTTCTGTCTTTCTGCCTTTCTTTCCTGTTAATATCTCTGAGTTTATCTTGTCCAGCCAGGAAGAAGAGCTTAACTGTGGAGTTCTAGTTCTTGCAGTAATTTTTATAGCTGTTCTTTTACACATTTGCATTTTTACACTTTAACCCTGAGTTTTCATTTTTTGTGAAAGTATTCAATAATGAGATGGTCAAAATATTTCTTTATTTAATGAATATTGTTAAGAGAGAATTATGGATAGCGTATTCCAAACTGAACCATTATGAAGTTTTGAAAAATAGTTATCCTTTTATGTTTAAATACCTTTTAGTTCTTCTATTTTTCTTCTCTTTTTTTTTCTTTTTAAGCATCCAAGGTGCGTGTAGAAACCGGAAGTATTTAGCTGACTTCAGCCCTCATAACTGAAGGACAGATTTCTGTAGAATGTAATTCTGCTGTTCTCAGGGACAGTGCTCTGTATAAGGCACTTTGCTGCATTCATAGGGTGAATGGTGTGGACTCTCAGCCCAAATGTGGAGGGGGAGAAAAGCCTTATGTGAAAGGGCCCTCTCCTCCTTGCTTGCCAGGAGTATCTGAACTCTTATCTAGTAGCAGAGAATGTTAGTTTTACTGTAATGCAGCACAGGACAGGGGGGAAAAAAAAAAGGTGTTGGAGGTGGAACTTCTGAAATAGTTTGTGCCTAATACTGACCTGTAAATACAAAGTAATTTAATTACTGAAATGGTTTCCAAGAGGAAGTAGTACCTATTTCCTCCAAATATTTTCTCATAAGCAAAGTGACCTCCGCACTATTTGGCACCTGGTTCTTGAGACTGATAAGGTCATCCTATGAATTAATTGAACCAGGTGGTGACATATGCAAGGATAACAGATGATGTAAGAATATATGGAAGAGGCATGTTAGCCTCTACAGGAACTTCCTTAGGCAGAGATGGTGTCTCTTTTTTTTTAATTTTCTTTCTTTTTTTTTTTTAATCTAATAACCTTGGATGTAATAAGCTTCTTTTATTACTCAAGTGAGCACTTGACCCTATTTGTGATGCATGTGATTTCACTGATATACGTCATATTTCCTCATTGCTATCTCTCTTTAAAGCTGAATTATCTTACCCTACTTAGCCATTCATATTATGAAAGCCATTCTACATCTTGATCACCCTTGACATCTTTCTCTTGAGGTCTTACATCCTTTTTGAGAAGAGATAACTAAAATGTCTCACAATGTTCATGGAGGCTCACTGTGAATTTAGAAAATAGTTTTATTAGATCCCAACTCAACCATCAGAACCAGCACAAATCTATCTGTTATAACCCCAAATTTTCATTACAATAGTAATAGTAGTTGCAGAGCCTGTCTGTATCACGGTATGTATATGTCAGGATTCCCTCTCCCTCTCCCCATGCGTGACTTAACAATTACAATTGTTGAATTTCATCTGCCATCGTATTGTCTAGTCAGTCTTGAAAGGTCCTTCTAGAGCTCTTCACAGTCAGCGTTCCTTTTTATGGTTATGAATAATATAATGTCGGCAACAAGTTTATGCCCTCACTGTTCACAACGTTTTCCACTTTGTTTTATGCGTATGCTTGACTGCAGAATCCAGTGGGTGTTCTCACCTTGCTTTATGAAAATTGACTTTTAATTTCTATCTGCTGTTATCCCCTCTTCAACTAGTTATTTGTCCAAGGGAGCATCCTTTTCTTTATCTTGTAACATCTTAGTATTTTTAAAAGGCTTTGTCAAGTGCCCTTTGGAAATCCAAGTTGACCAAATTCACTGAATTTTCTCTTGTTCTATGGTTGTTGACTCCTTTAAAAAACTTCAGTAGATCTGTAAGGTAGGAGCGCCCTTATCTCTCAACTCTTCTGGACAGCAGTTTTACAGCCCTTCTTCTGTGTATTGCCAGTGGACACTGATAACAGGTTTTTTTTTCCATTTGCATCGCCACTTTGCATATTTTAAGACCGTTTGTTCTTAACAAAAGGTCTTTCCTTGGATTAAAAAATTTCCTCTTCCTGCTCCTTTTCCCCTGTGCCTTTGTTTGCCTGCTTCTGATCACCTGTGTAGTGGAGGAAGCAATGGATTCATTGCATCTACATTCTTCCTTGTGTTATACCTGTGGGAGGGTATAAATCACACAGAAGAGTAACAGGTAATTATACACCCTTATTTAATTGCGAGTAAACTGGTTCACAAAGAAGTCCTTAAGAAAGACAGTAGTTACCTAAATGAGTTCTGCATTTAATTTCTTCTTGGTCATTCTCCCATTTTAAGTGTGTCTGGTTTTCCACAGCATCAAGGAAATACTGCTCCTTTTAATGATGCAATACTCTATAAAGCAGCTGCTATTGCAGTAAAGACAATGATTTTAAAATCTGAGTTTGCGTATGCCGATTTGAGTCATTAGTCTTTCAGCCCATTTCGTAAGGTTTGGTAAGCACAGCTTCAAGTTCTCTTTAACTGGTAAGACTGCAACTGTCCTTTATACTGTCCTACCTCTCAAGAACTTGTGCAGATGCTTCATTGAATTGTTGACTTTGCTTTGTGCTCCATTTGGAGCTCTTCATTCTTAGGAGACTAGAGGGAGAGTTGGAGTTGCCAGCACCTCAAAGGTTTGGGCTTGAAGTAATACTTTTCTTTCTCTGAATTTGCCTTTTGTGCTCTGATGAAGATGTTAGTCAGCACTGAGTAGTCAGTGCAGGGTGTTGTCCCAAGCCCCTCTTGCTTTGTGTTCCTTCTCATTTGAGAAAACATCGGTAGCTGAATAGAGAGCCTGAACAGCAGTTGTTCGATGTGTTTGTCTCCTGCCAAAGTGTACCTCGAGCTTGAGAGAGAGCAGTTATTTAACATGCATCTGTGTACAGATACCTATTTTCACTGATTCAGAGAGCATGTGTTGAACAGGTGAAGAAATGACAGAAAACATATCCCAGGGTTGTTTTCACCCTGACACCCTTTCTCTTTCTCATCCCATTTAGTGAATAGCATTTTCTTAAATTCTTTGTTTTATTCATATTGCTTTTAGCATGTACTAACTTGCTAAAAAAAAAGTTACACAGAAGGTATCCTCTGTACATAACACTGGGTTATTAGGGAGTTCTGATACATTCTGGGATGTCCTTAGGGATCTGAAAAATGCCATAGAATTTCATGAAGAGAATATTATCATCATTAGTGCATTCCTAATTTGGTCCCTGTTCGGTTTTAATCAGAACTGTATATTTATTGTAGCATGGTATATTAAATGAGAGTCTGCTGGGTACTTCAAATTGTACCACAGGGGAAAAAATATTCTCCATTTTCATGAAATAAATTTTATTTTATTTATTAAACATGTAAGTAGTTTACTTGTTTTCCTTTGTTATTGTATTACTTATTTATCACATTTTTTATGAGACCCCAGGGGTATCCTTCCATTAATTCACATATAATTGGTAACAGAAGCATTTAGTTTTACTCCAGAATAGGCTATTCCTAAACAGGACTGGATATAATGGGATATATAATAGCAGAAATACTACTGGTACCTTCAGAGCTCTGTTCCTTGAGTACAGTTTCTTGTACTTCTGTGTACAGAACTGGCTGAAACACATGTACTTGCATGACCGTATTTGTATGCTGGAAAAAGTTCTCCAAATCACTATGAAGAGAATGAGAATTTTTATCCAAAAGAAGTTTGCCATAGGTATCTGTACTATCACAGATACCCTTATCCAGTCTTGTAAGACTGGCAACATTAGGCTGTGCAAATGCTGAGTTGAACAATCCCTAGAATGCTTTGAGAAAATTGGGTTGTGATTTGGGCTTCATTGTTACTGAACACGGGACTGAACCAATGTCTCTGCATGGCTTTAGAGTTTACCTCACTAGCAAATACCTAGAATACTGCAAAAGTGAGCCTATCCATAAGATTATAGTGGGAAAAAGAGGGAAAAGAGCAAGAAACCCCTAGTCACATTAGAGAAGAAAGAAGCGAATAGCTAGACTACCTAGAAGTTAATCCGATAGGAGCAGGAAGTGGTAGCTATAAAGACATGTTCAGGTCCTGATGGCACCCTGAGTGCCAGGTGGCTTTCAGGGTTTTCAATGTCGACATTCATTCCCGTATGTTGAGTTGATGCTTGATTCAACTCTGCACTGTTCTCTCATTCAGTTCCTTTAAATCAGCATCCCTGCATTTTCCCTGTTTGCTTCCTCTCTGTGGTTTCTCAGGCTCTTTATTTATTTCTTGTCAGTTATTTTTCCCCGTTGTGTTTTACCTTCATTTAATTCCTTCTCTCCTACCAAAACCTCACCTCAAAATATAAGAAAGTGTGCACAGCAGCCAAAGCAAATGCTCCCCTCCCCTCCCCAGCCACACACTTCTGTGAGTCTGTCAGTCTTTGATGTTGTTTATTCCTGTGTGAATGAAAACTAGGTGGTCAAATGTCTCATTTGGTGGAAATGCTGTTGTGCTCTTCACAACCAAAAATGTGAAGAATACAAGAATTCTTTGTCCAAATCTTCATGGAACCTGAGTTCCATTTTTTCAGTTAAAAACAAAGGATATATAACCATTCTCCTGAAAGCATGTGCTTGTTAAGATACATTAAGTTCTTCTTGGCAAGTGTGTCTGTTTTTTATGTAGTGGCATTGACTTAACTGTAAAAGTAGAGGTTAACTATAGGAGTTACCCATTTGTACACAGTTTTGTGGCTTCTCTTTACCTCTACTGTAGTGGTGAGATGGCCATGGAAGATTGGCTAAGAGGCCAACAGACTTTTCCTTCAGGAAGTGTATCATTCCCTGATAAAATCGAGTGGTTTATTAGAGCTTCACTGATAGAGGTATTTGGAAGTGTAAAACAGAAAGGGAACATAGTAGGATGCCAGTAAGTCAGTCCTCTGACTTGGGAAAGATTCTGCTGGGCTGGGCTGGAGAATGATTTGGTGACAGGAAGGGGCTGGGCTGGGCTGGGCGATGCCATGAAATACTGTGACCCAGAGAATGGTCTTGAGCTCCTAGGTAGGTCCCATCAGCTAAGCAGTAGCAAGACTGAATGGTCCAGGCATGATGAATAAGCAGTCAATCTTCTAGCAACCCTAGACAGGTTAGAAAGAGGCTATTCCAATTATTAATTGGATTGGACAATATTAAATTTTGAGCTTAGGTTCTAAGTTCCTATAATAATGATAATCTAGTGAGCATGCTTGCAGAATTTCCTACCTACCGCAGGCTGAAGGGATAGTTTGGTAATTTATGGGGTCATGGTATTCATGGGATCTTTGCTTTTCCAAAGGGAGTGAGTGCTGTCCATCAACCACAGCCTTTTTTCCAAGCATTTTAAGGCTAAATGTCTTAAACCAACCCTGTGCGGAAAGAGGGATCGACGGCTGGTTCTCCAGCTGACAGGTTGTGTGTGTTGAATGGCTTCCTATTTTCAACCTCCTGAAGTGAAATACTGGAGAACAATAATGAATAATTTGAATTCTGACAAAAAATGTAATCACAAAAGGTAGACTTTCTGTGACTATTAAAGCTGTATAGTACTTATAGTCTGAGTGTATTGCAGGGTAAAAGGAAATATGTTGTTTTTGTAGATATTTCCTATTGATTAAAGTTCACTATTATGAGGGATTCAGTGATTTAAGTGATTTTCAGTGATTTCTGTTTGCCTGTACATCATGATGAAGGATTGAGAGCTGTTATATTTGACTCGTACGAGAAAATTTCTTTTAGAGACAATAATCCTAGACTTTTTTCTTTATTATTGTTTCTTAATAAATACAAGACACAAACTGAGAGAAAACTTACAGGGAAAAGTCAATTCTGAAGACTGACCACAATTATTTTTGAAAATTAACTTCTAAAACAGCTCTAATAAGTGACAGGTAATAGCTTGTTTGTTATTCTAGTCCAAGTTTTACTCAAGACTTATGGTGAGACCAGGCAAGTAACATTTTTGTTCCTTAGTGTCTTTTTCGCAAAGGCGGAGATGGTAGCATTCAGTGCTTTCAGGTATGTGTTAAAAAAGATACAGATTGCTGGAGTGAAGAGAGAAAAGTCATAATAAGTACACTTTTTAGTAACGGGAAAAAAAACAGAAAAGAACTATCTGCACAGTATAACAGAGGGGAAAATATTCTGAGCTGGATCTTCAGTTGATTAAATCAGCCAGCTTCTGTTGATAATCATGAGCCTGGGTCTATTTATTCTTGTTAAGGTGAACCATGAGATATATTTTGGCCTGGCCAGACTATTACATTTTAAATGTTACTTCACAGTAAGGAGTAGTATCTCTAGAAAACTTTCATACTTTTGTCTAGAAACAAATAAATGAAAAAAAATTGTTAAGAAAATATATATTCTTAGATAAAAAAGGGAGAGGGGCTTAATTCATGTGGATCTTTTGGTGGCACCTTTGTTGTTAGAGAATGAATGTTTTCAGATGTCATCTTAGTATTTTAAACTATCCCTCTGCTGAATCTCATTTCCCTGCAGTAAGTTAATATGCACTACCAAATATAGGTTTGTACATGCAAATAATTAAAAATGATGGCTGTAATCTGAGAGCCAGCTGCACAGCATGCTCTCTCAAGGGCTAGATATGTGTGCCTATTATTATATATATAAATACTCCTTTATTACATATCTATAAAATGTAAGTTTGTGTACATATGTATGGAAGCGATTTGTTATTTAACACAAAACAATGAAGTGTGAAAAAGTCTAAAGGCAATCCTTCGTACATACGGCGTAGTAGTCATAGATATAGCATTGTAGTGCCAATCCTTTTTATTTGAGACCAGTCCTTTTAATCTCCTCATTTATAGCCCTTTAAGGTAAGGTTATGATATTTGATAGTGAGCAAATCAGCATCACTTAAACTTCTGTTGTATGTCTGTGGCATTCAGAACACCATGAAACACAATAATTTAACACAAAAATGTTATGAAGCCTGTAATGGAAAGTACCCCTGGGTAGGGTGACATGCTAAGACAAATACATAGCAGGCCTATAAAACTGAAAATAGGGATATAGAATACAGATTCTTTTAAGTTTTACCCTTGAAGGCAAATAAAGCACAACATTCTTTCAACTTCTAAGAATTTTCTTTCTATAAGGACTTCAAAATTTCAAGCCTTCAGATTCTCAATTTAGGGCTTCCAACCTTTAATTATCTAAGTAAAAACTTGACTGCTGCTCTCCCCACCAAGTTGAGCAGCTAATGCTGTATGTAAATGTAAATTGTTAAACACTTTGAAAGTGCAGACTGCCCGTATATATGTTCCTAAATATGGGTGTTAGTTACCCATTTTTATACACTTACTGTTCATGTGCTCAAGGCACTATTTTAATTTCTGTTTTTGCATTGTTCTGTTTATTGCTTTCATTCAGAAGCACACAAGAGACCCTCCCTGACTTTCACTGTTTACTAGAAGGCCTGACCCTTTCCACTGCTGAGTTAACAGGAATTGCTGATACTCAGCAGCTCTGAGGACTGACTCCTAAGGCTACAGTGAATTCTTTATCCAAATACACATAGATATTTAATGAGTTCTGTGAATCATACTTCTGGGCAGTGAATATAGTTCTGTTCCTAGTTAAGACATGGAAACTGCAGTGAGTGTTCCCTGAGGTCTGGTAGACCTTCAGGAATTTCCCTTCCTGATGAGGGGCAAGCTTTATTTTGAGCATGAATAATGGATATTTGTGCCCTTGTATATACAATGAATCTGCAAGTGAGATTCTTCTATGCAAGCGGGAACTGAGGAATTTACCATAGGGATGAATTTGACTTTCTTCTTCCCAAAATATTTTATAGTAATTAAACAGGAATCTGCCTGGGGTCAATTTTTGATGGAAATAAAGCAGAAAAGAGAGAAGAGAAGGAATTATCAATTTACTTTTTTCATTGTTGTACTTATGTATTAGCTGAAATTGGTTAAAGATAAGAGAAACTATATTTCAATATGTGTTTTGTGTTCACTGGCAACATTTTGAAGAGAATAGTTAGGAAAAGGAAAAAGGAAATGAAACATTCTATTCCAAGAGTCACCCCAAAGGAGGCAGAGAGGTTACCAAAGCTTAGGCTTCGGTGTAATTTACCACTTCCAAATATATCATGTAATTTACTTAACTAGTAAAGGTCTAATTTTAATATCTTCCTGTTTTGATATTTACAGGTAATTTGGTTTGGATTCTTTGCACCTTTAGTAAACGAAATCTTTGTTGTCAGACAACCGTTACTGGAGCTGGGCATTGGAACTAGAGAGAGGACAATTTTTTTGTGAGAACTGATCAACACAAATCTTCACCCAGTGCTCAAAGCAAATCTGAACTTGATGGAGGGTGAGAAATGCGTTTAGTTTTTTAGGCTCTTTGCAGCCATTGGAAATTGCACATGTAAAGTCTTTAATGAATTTAAACTGTAGGGAATTACTAGTAGGAAAGGAAGCCTGGATGTTCTCTCAATTTCATGTCCTTAACTGCTTGGAGCGAGCGTAACTTTGTTAGCTTAGGTGGAGCTCTACCAACTTACGTCAGCTTTTCGGTGTTTTGAATGCTTACAGAGATGAAACCTTTCCTCTTTGCCCACAAATACGCTTTCCAACACCCAGAATTACGAAGACCTCTTTGAAACTAAGAGTCAACTTCTTCATGCCCATTTTTGGTGATTGAAAAAGCTGAACAGCTCACTCAGAGTTAATGGAATGTGCATTTGAAAGGTGGAAGATTCTGGTGCAAGTCCCAGCTCTCATTGCAGCAGTAAACTGTGCTGTTTCTGAAATTGTTATGACACTCTCAGCTGTTTTGCAATGGATCTCTTTTTCCCTGTTGTAGCTATTCTACTTTTCATTTAATATATACATATATATATAATTATGCAATATATATATATATTTATGCATTTATAGGATCAAAGAAAAAGAGAGATGCATTATTTGTCAAGATGTTTAGAGAATTTGTATGTTGCCAGTGCTCTGCTGTGATCTTGGATAAATGCCACAGTCAGTAAAATCTGTCACTTTTATCCTTTGTCCAGCATGCTGATTTTTAAACAAATTTTAAGGAGGAGTGTCTTCAGCTTGAGAACATATCCTTCCATTTGATTTTGTTGATTTAGTATAAAAAATAGACAGTGGTCAGTGTGTCATCTGTTGTCATCATTCCCAAAGAAAAAATCTACATTATCATTTAGTTGCCATGAAATACTATTTTCATTTCTTTTCTTTTTCTGTATTTCTTTTCATTATATTTCATTTTCTGTTCATTTCCTTTGTCCAGTCCTCCTGTGTTTCCTTCTTCTTGGTTCAACATTTCTATTCTTTTTCTATTCTGGGCCTTTGTTTATTCATCTTCTTTAAAAGAAATCACAGTCCCTGTGAAGAATGCAGTCTGCAGTTGAAATATCTGTCGCCAGTTGTGTTGGTGATCAACTCAGGAAACTGAGATTTCTGGAGCATCTTTCAAATGTCCAATGCAGGACTGTTCTGAGTATGCTTCAGATGAATATGGCATTCAAAAAGAGCATTGCTACCAAAATGAAGTGATGTAGTTATATTTGCAGTGATTACTCATGATTTCAATGTTAGTAATTTTCAAAGTTTAAGATTTTGAGAAGCTATTGACAGCAATATATGACTCTCTGAAGCAGGGTGACTAATAAATACACAATTGCTGCAATCACTTGCTAATGAACAGATTGTTACCAACATTTTAAGCCTAAATGGATGAGAAAATTAACAGAATGAACAAGAGGAGGCAGAATGGTATATTGAGAAATATTTTTTTGCCTAAGCTGAAATCGTTAAACCCTGAAATCTACCTTTTCAAGGTTCTTCACTGTAATCCGTTATCTTTCATTCCCCATTGGTAACACAAAGATGTCAGCTGGAGGATGTATTACACATAACAATGTCATTACATTGGCATAACATGTCAACTGGGACACATTTGCACTTTTAAAAACTTTTAATCTCTAAAATAAATTACAAACTGAAGACTTTTCAGAGATAGAAAAGAAGTCACTCATTAGAAAAGATAGGGTTCTCCATGTGTTTTGGAGAATTAGGCTTTTCTGAGTGTTTTTTTTTCCTGGGAACAGTCTTGCTGATGCACATGATACACTCAATGGGAAATACAGCTCACAGATGATCAGTTCTTTATAAACATCTTTTCTTTCACTTAGGCTTGCTAAAGTCCCACTGTAGATTAGAACTTGTCTAGGGATTTTAGCTAAATTTCTCTGAACCAGAACAGAATTTTTGCTGTCATTTTGATTAGAAAAACTCTTAATCATCCTTCTAACTATTCTTAGTTTTATTTTCATTCTTTTTTTACTTTAGAACTTTTTTTAAGTTACTCTTTCTCTCTTATTTGAACTCTTTGGATTCATTTCCTGCAAAAGTGGAAGTCTGATTTCAGGAAGCTAAAAATCTTGACCCAAATTAGTTTTTCTTGTGACATTCAGATAAATAAATAAATAAATAAATAAAATTTTAACATTGAGATATCCTGTGGTGTTGCTTCTGTATAATGATGACCCACCTGCTAAAGGCATAACACATTTTTGGGGGTAATATTCAGGGATAAGTGTGATCAGCCTTGGTTTGCATTTATAGAAATCTTATCTCAAACTACTCTTTATGGAGTTTTACGTGATGTGGTGTTTCCTAATGGCTTTTTGTGTGTGTTCAGAGAGACATAGCAAGCAGGAAATAGTAGGAGCAGGGACTTGGGATGAATTTAGGTTAGATGAATCCAGCCTCTGGGTTTCCAGCCTTGAATTTGTGAGTGCTTGAAAGTTAAAGGGTGCAAGCTTTTTCTTCCTTCTTGGTTAGAGCCGTCACACTGGGACCAACCATCTGCAGCAGTGGAAGGTGTCTGTCTTGAATCTTGCGGGCATGCTTTGCTACTCAAACAGAGCCTCCTCAGGCAAAATATTGTTTCCTTCTCCCAAGGAGGAGGCTAATCTCTCTCTGCAGTTAATGAAGAAAGAGGAGTTCTCTGGATCAGCCTCAGGATGAAGGCTGGTAAGGCTCCTGCACTCAGTGGCTTTCTGGAGCAGTATCCTCAACAAGACTGTAGCTATATTGTGTTTGCTAGTAGCGCCTTGGTGCACACTGAGGTTCAAAATGCAGAGGGTGTTTATCAGTTGTTCCCATGTTTTAGAAGCTGCTGAACCTCTGGGGCACCTGCTGGTTACGTGCAGAAATCTGTTTTGGGGCAGTGCTTGAATGTGCATAAGCAGCTTCTCCCACATGGGCTCTGTTGGCAGGGGAGCCAGCTCATGTGTGTCTGAGCAGCACCCAGCTGCACGCTGACACGTAGCATTTTGGATATTGGGGGACTGAGAACTGAACGTGAAGCTGGAAATACAATAGCAGAGATGTTTATAGGTCTCCCGGAGCTGGAATTCTGATGCAGACAGTGTGACTATTTCTCTCAGTTGCTATAGTGAAGCCTCCTGTGTGTGTATCTTGTAGTGAAACAGTGAGCATACCTCTCTACCGGAAAATGTTTCAGTGCATTGTACATTATCCCTGTCCATTACAACATTAAGAGGCATTTCTATGCCATGTAGTTATGACTGTACCATATTAGATTTTTTTTTTTAATTCTTAATATCAGAATTCTTACTCTAGTGCATTGTAAAGTTCAGCAGATTTCTGGAAGATGCAGATTTTGAGTCTACCAGCTTTATGAATAGATATAAAATGTGTATTCATTTTACAGCTAGTATTCTAAAACTTCTTACAGAATTGCATGATGATTCAGCTCAGTTTTACCATTTTGCTGAATTAGCACGGTCAGTAAGGAAATAACACTTGCATCAATCAAAACCTATAGTCTTTTAGATTTCTAGATCTCCCTGAAGTGACTGTAATGTTTGTGCAAAAAAGTGAAAATGAGTAGCTTGATAAATGCCTGCAGCTTTGAAATCATTTGCCTAGTATTAGAATAGTTGCAGCCTACTCTGCTTACAGTCTGCTTGTTTTGCAGAAATACTTTCTATGGAGGAGAACGTGTTCTTTGTAGTCTCTTCTAATGTTTTGACTTACATGTTACTATTTCTCAGTTAGCAGCCCATATGCTTTGGTGATGCATGGTTACATGCTCCCATTATTTTATATTCCTTGTAAAGGACATCTGTAAAAGGTTGGCTGTCGGTGTTGGACTTCACTTTTAGAAGAATGATCATATAAGCATGCCTGTGTTTTAATGCATGGATTATATTGATACAATGCCCGCTTTGCAGTTTAAGGGATATGTTCTCTACGTGAACAGAAGTTTCAAATAGCCTGAAGTGGAAGGAAGCCTTATCAGATTAGTTTCTTCTAGAAGCAATGAATTTATTTCAAACTTTTCTTATATTTTATATTACTTGAAATGGAAATGAAGGATCTTATCCAAATAATATTCTGTTAGGATTAAGTATCTTGTAAAGTAGACAACAGGGCATAAACATCTTTTTTTCTTCAGATATCTCTGCAAACGTATAGCTGCTTGAATTCTGTTTAAATGTAGAAGAGCAGTGCACACACGCAGAGCAAGGATGAGTGGAGGGAAAAGCAATCAGAAAGATTGTGGGGGAAGCTGTTCCAAGTGAGCTCCAGGCTGCAAGGGTGTAACCCAGCTGGAAGGTTGCTCCCCAGTGGTGTTCGGTGGCTTTTTTTCCATAAGCTTGCTTGCTTCTTGACTGAGCAGATGAGAAGTTGTGAACAATGCTATAAAGCCGAGGAAACAAGTGTTGCTTGCTCAGTTGACAGAGTTTGAATAACTCCTTTAGTGTCATATTTGTAAAGGTGGGGAAAAATAGACCCCTTTTAAGCTTGTCTGGTTTCGAAATGGACCACTGAAATTTTCTTTACTGGCTCAGTGCTTTCATTTCATGGTACCATTAACATTGGCTCATGAACCTGTGTTCTGAGTAATGTTTAGCATATAATACTTGTTTTCATGTGTGTATACGCATGCATATATAGCATTCTTGTAGCTGCCTGTGTTTTTATTGAGGGAAATTCACTTACCATATTTAAAATTAGCTTTAAATTATGTTATAGTATTTCTTGGGTTAGTATAGTATTTCTTGGGCATTTTCATTTAATCATGACTTAATAGCAGTTAAAATTCCATTTCGCATGTGGTCAAAATTGTTTTCTTTCCCCAAATAATAAAACCTACTTTTTTTTTTCAGTTCTCCAAACTGGTTTTTAATATCTTTAATTGCTAAGAAGTATCTCCATATTTAGATAGTCCTTCATGTAAAATACTGCCTTTTTCTGAGACAAGGGAGAGGTCAAGACTTCTGAACTAGCTTCTTTATTTCAGAATCTAATAAAGGAGCAGCTTCAGCACTGAATATGGTAACAGCTTCAGAGGAAATTAGGAGCTGTGGAGGTGAGATGTCATCTTGTCCCTAGGCATAACAGGTTTTTTGGGAATGCCACCTTGTGTGTGGTATCAGTGTTTTGCTGGAGCAAGCTGTGGCCGTTCCTAGTTCCCGCAGGTGCTGTGAAACGAATGGCTTTTCCCTGTGTCATGTTACCATTGTTCAGCTTAATGGAGGCACCCTGACTTTCTGAGCCAGTTTGTCTGCAGAGACTGAGTGGGAGCGGGATCTTATTACTTCAGCAGGAATAACCCACTGGCTGCACCGTGCTTCTGTGCAAGGTGCAGCTTGTTCCCTGGAGTGTCTCTTAAAAACACTGAAAACCCAACTAAACCCTAAGAGATTATTTAATACAATTTTGCAGGGGTCTAAATTGAACCTTCTCTTATGCTGAGTGTTTTCTTAAGGGCAAAAAGGAAACAAAGGCAATAATTTATTCTCTATGTAACTGAAATCTTAACAGACTAATCAAAGAACTATCATTACTTCAAATTTGTTACAGAAAAATAAAGAGAAAGCAGACAAAAGAATAGCATTGGAGGAAAAAAAATCTCAATAATACAGTTAAAATAGTTAAATGCGTGCTTCCTAGTATCCTCTCCTTTCTCTGCTGTTGCTTTCTGCTGCTTCTCAGGTTCTTAGGGTTGACAAGCTTCAGTGGGTATGGTGAGATGTCAGCATCCCAAGGCCTTTTCTGGGAGCAGTATGAGGTTATTGCCGATCTCCTCCTCCTCCTCACTGTCAGATCTGCTTAGGATCCTTTTTACCTGTTTGCTAAAATGTTTTACACCTTGCTCTTTCTTCATTTGTCTGTAGGTCCATGTTAAAGGAGAATTTACTGTATAGGATGTGTTTTGCATCCATCGGATATTTTGTTCTTTTTGTTAACCCTTAAACTGATTTTGCCCAGCTGCAGGTCTACATTTCTTTAACTGACCATTGGTGAGTTCTTCATGGCTCCAGGCTCTCTAGTGCCAGCCTGCATCCCTTCCCTTATCATCTCATGCCAGTACTCCTCTGCACTGCACCTGAGTCCGCGCTTTCAAGGCCTCTGCTGTCATGTCATCATTATGCTAGGGTCATAAATATTTAATTCGACACAGAATAGCTATATGTATAGGATTATGGTTATACCATACAAATATATGCAAAAATAAAACAAATTAGGCATAGCCACCTACTCTCTGGAAAAATGCTCATATAGCAAAACAAGCTAAAACAAAGCTCCAGGCAGGTCAAGAAAAGTTCAGAGAAAGTAAGCCTGACAAAACTCAGTCCTGAGGCCTTGCAAAGTCAGTATGAAGCCCATGGCCTATTCCTAGCAGTGTGGCAATACTGTATGTAATGGGCTACAGGGCTTCATTGCCTTCTGTAAAGGGGCCTAGGGGGGATGTATTTTCTGAATTCCAGCAGAGGATTCTCAAGTTGCTCTTTTACATGCTGAAGAGGCAGATATCTTTTAGATGTTATTGATCTTGACTTTTTCCAACATACAGACATTTCCTGAGCTTGTTTTGCAGGGACAGAATAAACTCTGTACCATGCAGGTTTTGTTTCCTTAGCAGTGGCATTCATGTGCCTTATTTGCCTTTTGATTAGAATGAATCTTGAATTTATAATGTCTTTTTTAATATATTTAATATGTTAAAAATAAAAAAGACTTCTCTGAAATATTTTATATGTCACACAAGCCACAGGAAGGAATTCTTATATGCAATTTTCCTCATCTAAAGGAGCTTAGAAAGATAAGCAAGGTAAAAGCTGTAAGGTTTTAAAAAAGCAAAACCCCAAGTAATTCACATGTCCATATTTACTTCTTTTATGAAAGTTTTCGTTAGTCTTTGACTGATGAAAAAATGGATACCCTTTGGGATTCCTTTAATTAGCATGAAGATTTTTTCCAGAGTATGCAACCAAACATGTAGACCATAATATTCTCCAAGTACTGTATATGTGAAAATACATGTGTGCGTCTCTCAAATTCGGTAATGATTCATGCAAAGGTGCAACAATCTGAAAGTGTAAGGATGAATTATATTTTTCAAATTCCCATTCAGTAACCAGGATTGAAAATTTCCTATTTTGAGTGTAATTCAGCTTTAAGGAAGATTCGTCCTGATTCTCCATACTGCGAGAAATCAAAATCTCTCATTCTAAATGTAAACAATGGCCAAATCAGAAGCACTGGATTTCTTTGCCCATGCTTTCCACCCATAAAATGCAGAGCAGTTGCAAATCAGTGTTAATTGGCTTCATCATCTGTACTGTAACAGCAATGTTTAGCCAGAATAATTGCTGTAAGGCAAGGCTCTTCTCAGCCCCAAAAAGAATAGTTGGACATGTAGCTTTCTGGGTAGAAATAGTGCACCATTTTCACTTTCAGGTTCATCTCAAACATATGAAGTGATTAGACATGTAAGAACTACAATATGTACTTTAAACCACTGCAAGCAGAACATGATCATTCTTGTTGGCAGGAGGAGAAAAAAGCCTCAATCCTGCAAACCTCATCTGGATTGCAAGAGGATGATGGTGGAGAGCAGTTAGCTCCAAAAGAGGTCCTTTATACCTACCTAGATATGTGAGTAGGTTTAAGTCACTGAATTGCAAAGATTTCCTTTAATCCTGCCACCTTGCTGTGGACACATCAGTTGCATGTTTTCCTCAAAAAACATACAAGTAAATAGTTAAATGTTTAAACAGGCTTACAAACTGAGGTAAATAAATTTGATTATGCAAAATTACCAGAAGTGCAGCACGAGAACATACAGATTTTGAGGATTAAAATAAAATTGGACAAAATAACATATTCTCTTACTTATAGTAATGGCCTTCTTTTAAAGGTAATGATTGTAAGCAATTAAATATTCATGTGATGAAATATCTTGTGTTACCCTTGGTTTCTGTGACTATACCCTTTGAAAATGCAGTTTGAATGTCAATGTTCAAAATATTTGTAACTGGCATTTAATTTTACACATTCTACTGAATAATTTATTACTGTTATACCCCCTCTCACTAATTTCAAAGCAGAAACAGTGAGGCCTCTAAGTGGTTTTTTTAAGGAGCTGAAGGGTCCATCATCCTTCCTCCAGCTTCCCCTTGAAGCGTGACTTTTAAGCTGAAAACAAGGCAGATAATATTAAGTACTGAAACAATATGTGAATTTTAAAACTGTGTTAGAAACATATTCAGTCTGCTGTTGTGTACTGGCAACCACCTGCAGACAAATAAAAATAATAAATAAAATGTAGCATATTCTGAAGAAGTACTGTAACTGCTTATTCTGTTTGACTTTGAGAACACGTTGGACAGACAACTCATATGACTAATTCTGTTTGTCAGGTGAACTGAATATATTAGAAAGAAACAGACTTTGAGCAGACTTTGGTATAAACTTGTCTGCCATGCAAACTAGTATCAGAAGCTCTTGTCTGAAGGCCTGTAGTTCTTTTACGACTGAGTTCAAATCGCTGTCTTTCCTCTGTCTGCAATGAATACAGTTTTGCACCGAATGCTTTTGGCCAGCTTAGTTTTTTTTCCTTAATTCTATTATCGTCTCTCTCTTTCTCTCCCTCCAGCAGTGAGGGGGTGTGTGTGGTGTTGGTTTTTTTTGTTTGTTTGTTTGTTTTTTTAATACTGGAGTGTAGGAAGACCGATAGGTTGCAGCCAGCCAGGCTGATTTTCATTACATAGCTTCTCTGAGAGTCTTCAGTGCCCACTGGGGAACTAGGAGCACTCAATGAAAGAATCATGTTGAGATATGCCATGGCAGCGAAAAAGGAATAAAAGGTGCTTTGGATGCCATAAAGTTAAATTGATCTTCACAGTGACAAGTGACAGAAATAGATAAGGACACTGAAAATTTTACCTAGTTTAAAGTTGATGTACAGAAGGTGTAAGTAAGTGTGGAGTCTAGCATTACATCTTTGACCCAAGATAACTAAACATCTTCCCTCTCTATGCACACTGTTGAGACAAAGCTAAGTGTGATCTGGGGTGATACTCCAGCACAGCCATGGTGAGTTGCTAATCTTCTGGTCTTTCCACATGCGTACTTATCAGTCAGTATCCAGTTAAGAGTTACAAGTGCTTCTGAGGCTAACTTATTTTTTGAGTTGTGTTCATAAATGCATATCCAAGTTTCCAAAATGTAAATAAGATTTTTTTTTTTTAAGTTACTAGTGATATTAGCAATGGGACAATCTAAACTGTCTAAATTAGTCAAAATAACTTGCAGGATTGTTGAAGATTGTGCAGAGAATGAAAACATTTGTCATAGATATACATGCTATGTATAATAAAATAGGAAGTATTGGTACTTAGTTCTATGCTTTGGGGAAGTGCACACACACATAACATCTGTATATGAACATTTTTGTTTCTTCTAGTAGTTTCTTGCTTTCTTCAGTGCTGTAACCATACCTCTATATAGTACTTAACTGGACAAGAAGATTGACAATATGGTAGAAATCAAGATGGCCTTGTTTGTAAGTTTACAGTGTTACATAAGTCATGTAGGGTTTAAAAGTAAAGAACCCAACAGAGGATTTTGACAGTGTTTTAGATTATAGAATCTGAGCAATATGATAAAAATCCTTTGCATATGTAAAATGGCACAGGTGTCTGAACCTATTTGGACTTCCCAGAGAAGGCTGATACAGAACTGACAGAGAAATGAAGAAAGCATCATTAATTAGGATAGGTCTTAGGGTAAGTTGGCTGGAGCAAATGCTGATTCACTTGGTTGCAGGATGATTGCTTTAAGTTTGTGAGTGAGGTTTCACAGACAGATGTTTTATAGGTGCACTAAATTAAAACTGAACTTCTGGTTTGCTCTATGACAAATCATAGGAAGCTAAATGAAATAAATCCATGTTGATGTACCTGTGTGTAGGAAGTGTCCTAAATACGTGAAGTGATTTAACAGAAGATCACTGAGAACTGTTTAAATAGTGAAAAAGAGGAAGCCAGAAGAAAGTTAAGCAACCTATCCATTAAAATATATTTTTAAATCACGTCTTAGGACTATCTTTAGCTATAACAAGAATCCTTAACGGATGGTATTTAGAGGGATAAGACAGAAAATGCAATTGAGGGACAGATAGGACTATTAGCAGGAAGACTGTTCTTAAGCTCTACCCGTCCTTTTTCAGGAGCTTCCCCAGCCTCCCTTTCACTCATACGTTGACTCATTTTTTCCCCTGCTATATTTTCATTTGTCTCTCTGAGGCACATCCTCTGAAATGCCTCAGTTTTGTCCATCTCAAGGTTCACATAGTTGTTTCTTCCAATTAACTTCTGTTTGCAGTTATCAAAGACAGATACTTGCCAGTCACTGGTGAAAATAATCAGTAAAGGCAGTTTCTTTCACAGAGGAAATTCTAAGATTTTGATGTACTGTTTTGGCCTCCATCTGCTCAGAAGTAAAAATACAGAGCCCCTCTTTGTGAGGGGAAATCATTCCAAAAATAACATTAGTGTACATCAGAATATTCTGCTTTGAGTAGAATTAACATTAATTTGTATGTTTGCCAGAGCTGCTTTTGGTGCCTGTTGAAGGCTTTAGTTCTTTGTCTTTTTTGTCCCATTCTCCTTTATAGTTTCTGTTCTCTTTTGGCCCAGAGAGATGGAGAAATTAATACTGAATGCATGCCAAGTGTACATTTCACCCTGATCTTCTAGTGGAAAATTTTCTGCAAAAATCCACCTCCACAGATCTCTTTCAAATGATGAGCTTGAATAAAACTACATTCTCTTTGAAGGGAATGTTTCATGAATGCAGTGTAGTTCCAGCATTCAGAAATGCCTGTGAAGGTTAAAAGAGAAAACAGATTCTTAAGCCTGGTTATGGCCCCTTGGCTCCACTCAGATTCTGTAAATGAGTTTATCCAACCATAAATAACCAGAGGAACATTTTCCTGCAGGCACATCCATGCCACTGATGAGCCTTTAGCTTTTACCCTCAGGCTTTTGTGCTGTAGATGTGTTGAGTGATGCAGCTGACCTTCACTGCACTGGATGAATCCTGTCCTGGTGTTGGTCTCGTTAAGGACCAGTGTCACTAGTGTGAGAGTGGCCAGGGAACAGATTATCAGCTGAGGGATATCTGCTCTCTAAAGCCTGCCATTGTTTGCCATGAGTTGAAAGTGTGGAGTTTGATTATAGCATAATTCTGGATTTTTAAATATTCAGGAATTTTGGCCCGGTCTGTAAAACGTAGGTAATTTAATACTTTACCTGTTCAGGATAAGGAAATACTTTACCTGTACCTCAGTAAGGAAATCTTCTGCATTAGTATTACTCCATGAGTACTTGAGTGTAACTGGTCACATTTATTAGCAAAGACTGCTGCTTAATGCGGAGAATCAGTTCTTTTAATGCAGATATCTGCAGATGAAGTTGGCAGTTAGGTCTTTTGTTGCCTCACGTGAGATTGATTCTGCCTATCTGCTGCTCTCAGAGCTTTCTGTGCCTCCATCGCTGTGATGCAGACCAGCGTGTGCTGAACCACTGTGCCAGGCGGCTCACAGCTGCCTTGCCTGTTACTGCTTATTGCCTCTCCCTGTACTGCAAGGGCCCCTTCTGAGACGAATGGATGCATTCATCAGCGGGATTGACTTTGAGGCTCTGCAAATAATAATTCCTTTGAAATGTTCTTTGTTAACCAAGAAATCCTCCTAATGGAGGATTTAGGTTAAGCTGAAGGATTCTGCTGTTACATTTTACACAAATACAGCAGTCTTCATTCTCAAGGCTTCCAAAAGTTTGTAAGCTGCACATTTTGCAATGATATTCCCATTGCTAAAAAGCAGCTGTATCTGGAGTAAATATTTGACAAATTCATGTGAGATCAGAAGCAGGATGCTTCGGTCATCACCTCTCTGCTAAAAGTGAGCCTTTGGTGAACAAAACAGCAAAGAGTTCCTTTTTAAAAGCTGGGTTCTGTGATATCACTTTGTCTATTCATCTGTCCATTGACTATTGAAAGAGTGTTGTTACCTTCCAGGCTGCCAAGACTTCTTCAAGCTGAACTGAGTTTTTTCATCCAGGTTGTCTTTGCAGGGTCTCAGTGAACCGGGTTAGCTTATGATCTGTGCTACTGATTCAGTGATAGTGTGGAAACACACTTCATTCTTCCCCAGAGGGAAGAGTCTGAAGTTCAAAATGTTGCCTTTGAGAGTGAATGACCTCAGTACTAGAACTCAACTGCAACTATAGGATGCTTGATTGTTTTCTTGGAGAAAGAGGGCTAATCAGCCTCATAGCATTTTGCAAATGCATTTCTGTTTGAAAAAGAACAAAATATAAAAGGTGGATGAGCCAAGAATCACCCTGAGAAATTTATTGATAAAAGCTTGTATAGTCAAGAACAAACTGGAACCACTAGGAAGAAGCATTGCCATTTTCCATTTAGTCATCCAAGCTGCTGCAATTACAGCTCCTAAAACACTCCTTGTGTCAAAAGGCTACAATATACAGGGTGTGCGGGGCCGGGGGGGAGCTTTAGAGATTACTGAAGATTACACGCATGAGGAGAAAAACAGTTCTGAATTCCTTACGGTCTAATAACTAAGACATGTTGTTAAACTGGGGTGTGATTTTACTTCTCTTGAAGGCAATGACAGAACTTGTAGAAAAGGCCAAGTAACACCACCAGCAAAACATATTTCTTATGCTTTAATTTTCTCTCCTCGCATTTCTCAATAAAATCTGACTACACTTGGGTTCTTTGCTAATGCTTGTTCCATTAGCAACTGTACAGATATCTCTCAGAAAGCAGGCAGACGCTTAATTTCACAGTGCAGTGATGGTGTTAATATTTATTGTATATGTAACAGCAAATTATTTCACATTAGCTGGAAGCAGCTTGTGTTTAGAGGAGACGATGAAGCTCAAGCTCTCACGATAGCAGCACAGGCTGCACATTGTGGGACTTGCCCAGTGGCCTTCCATTCCTTGGCGTGTTGTGGCAGTATATAATCTGCATAGGGTGAGCAATGGCATACGTGTTCAGATGAAAGAAACTGCTTAAAAATGAAAAGGAATATCAACAGTAGGCAATTGCATTTCCTGACCTAGGCAGGTGTCATAGTTATTTGAGTGAAGATTGCTTTTTAATAATGCCCGTGCAACAAGACATGTTTTTTTTTCTTTTAGAGTCAGGGTGCTTGGAATGGGATAGCATATTTTAATATGAATTGCATAAAATTCTGAAACCTTCATTTCAGAGCAAAAACTCTTAAAACCTCTCTGTAAATTATTAGATTCCTGTGTTTGTGTTATGTGCAGTTTGGTTCCACAAGTGCTTCTGTTGATATGGGGAACTATATTGAAAACTGTGCTCCTTCTCATTATCAAGAAGAGTATATTGATGCTACAGGCTAAACCTGCATGTGGACTGATGTTTGTGAGCTGACTTGAATAGTTTGTATATTGACTCATCTGTGTTGTTTGCTTGCTATACACATGTACATACCATTATGCACATACAAACCTGCCTGTGGTAACTGAAATTATGAGGATCTGCCCCCTTATGGAGAGATAACATAGGTTTTCAGTACCATGCAATACAAAGATTTTTTTTGGTGGGTGAAATGTAAGAAAGCTTATTTTCCCTTCAGAACACTAAAAGCTCAAGTGTTTTTACCATATTATCTCACAATGATCTTGAAGTCCTGAAGACTCTTTTTTTATTGCCAGATAGTATATGTTAGTTAGGCCTGGAACCATTAGATAAGCTAACTGTGAGGCAATCTTTATGAATCAGAGATGCTTTAGAGAACATGTTAGGTCTTTCTACCTTTTAGAAATACATTAAACCCTTAAGACGAATACAGTGTATTAATTAAAATTTGGATTGACATAATAAGTGGAGCAGTTACCGCTTACACCCATTCAAACATCAGCTTCTGGAATTGGAGAACTAACATAAACTTGTGGGATCTATCCACCTTGTGCAAGCATAGTGTCTGTTGGTGGTTACCAAACTTCTCAATGGGAAAGCAAACCATCATGAAGGGCCATCATCCAGCACCCTGGCATTGCAGTTTCCCAATCACCATGTGGAAATGGGGTCTGCTAAATGTTACAGGCCCTTTTTCACTGGATTAGTGCTTGTGATTCATACTCAGGCAGTTGTTGCTATGAATCTGTGCAGCTATTCTTAAAGAGAACTAAGAGAGTAACAACAAATCCTAAAAAGAGATTCCTGGGCTTTAGGAAATGTAGTTTCCAATTTGTATTGCAGCTGTTAGTGGAAGATCAATCCAAAGTTTTTCCTCCTAGAAAAGCAGGCAAAATTTTCAACCACAAAAGCAATCGTTCCTTCTGTTCTACAGAATTAAGTGGACCAGTGGGGTATATTGATGGACAAGAATAATACCAGACCTAAGAATTAAATAATCACTTAGCTGTTTAACAGTGACAGAATGCGGACAATGACAGAGAATATGCTTTGTGGATTGTAGTTGAGACGATGCTGCCTGCAAGACCTGTAAGATGCCACTGTGGCTAGTTCCATGCAACTTGGGAATGTTCTGAATGGGAAATTCCTGTAAAAGAGCAGAATTGTCAGAACAAGAATCGGAGTTTGGGTTCTTAACTGTTGAGGGGGGAGATTTGGTTCTAAGGATTATTACTTCAGCACAAAGGATTAATTTTATCTCACAATACAATAAAAAAAAGGGGGTGTTCTGCTGCTAAATAGGTTGTCAGGAGAGTTTCTTGTTTTTAGAATTAAGTATGTTGCCAGACAAAATAGAACACCAGAGCTGTAATTCATGGTCATGTCTTTCGCAGCAAAGAAAGAGGAATTGTTGTATATAGGTGTAATTGATTCATGAAGAGCGTTTTTAAGCAAATACCTATATAACATGCAAAGCATGTAGTTTAGGAAAATGTAGTAAAATGTAATTTAGAAAAAAAGTTATGAAAACAATTTGTGCTTCCAGGTCTAAACTTTTTTTTCTTTAGTTGTTTACTTATTTTTAAATGCTTGAGATCAGAAGAACAAGGAGAGGAGAAAAAGAGCTATGGAAAGTTGTTCTGTAGTTTCTGTTTTGCAAAAACCTGAATATACAGTGGATATCCACTGTGACTGTACACTGGATACAAATCAGATATTACTCTCAAATGATAGCTGTATGCCATACTGGTTACCAGACTGAGTTTCACTGGTCACACACTGGAGCAGATTTCTCTGATATCTGTTGGAGTATCTTGCTTTTCAAATTATATCTGCTCAGCCTTGGGTTCCTATAATCACTTCTCAAAAGTGATTGCCCTTGTTTTTCTATGCGATGTCTCTAGTAGAAGTAAGGTGTTAAGATACGGAGTTAGAATTGTAGTAGGAAGACCGGCTAGTATCTTGTCACGCTCTGCACATCTGGAGCATGTACTGCGCACATTGTGAAACTTCTAGTTAGTGACCTGAACGTTTTGAGTCTACTAGCTTAAATGATTTTTATTTCATCTTGGTACTACCAGCTTACTGTATGTCCAACTACACTGGTCACCAGGAACTATATCCAAAAACAATACTGTGATCATACATTTCTTGAAATCCTTGAATATCCCATGAGCCTGGCATGGCAATGAATAGAATGAGAGGACATGGTCAGAAGGTAGTAACTTTAAAAGTTGGGAGACAGAGGTGACACACAGAAGTAGTCTCACTTCACTTGAGTTCTGTTAGTCCTAGGTAGCAATTTAGGAAAAGTTTAGGACCATGGACATATCTATACCCAGACAGCTCCCCAAAACTATAGGTTGCAAATGCCCTGTGTGCACCTGCAAAATAGAGGAGGCTTATTACAGTCTAGTCTTCTTTCAGTAGTCTTTTTGTCTGTGTTTACTAAGGAATAGAATGTTTTTTATATGGATCTTGCAGGTAATTCATGTCTATCCCACTTTGAGATCTGTGGAGACTGCTTTAAGTGAAGCTTCATTTAAAGCTGTTCACACATTAGCTGTTATAGAATGAAGCTATCAATCACTTAGTGACTCTCTCAAAGTATATGACAGATGTGATCTATTTGTTTTTGAATATTTTTGGATGTTCAAATTATGAATGAATATCTTCTGAATAGATAGTTTTGCTAATATAATTGAGAGCTGTTTCACTGTATGTATTTTATTAATATGTAATAGCTTGGCTCTTTAGAGACTTCCTGAATTTCTCCCCAGTCAGATCCTCAAAACTGAGCTGATGTGCAAGGAGACCCAGTGCCTAGAAAAAAAAATTTTGACTTACATATCTTGGAAATAAGATGCATAAGATTTTAGATTGTGGATCAGTCATAGCTTCCCTACCCCTATGGTGGTTTAGTAAGAGCAATGGTCACTGGCTATTTTGTAATCAAGATTAAACCCCCCCCCCCTTTTTTTTCCCCCTTAAAAGATAAATGTTAGTTCAAACAAGAATGCATTTAAGGTAGTTTTGTAAATTAAAGTTGGACTTAAGTCATCACAGAAATTCCATTTGGTCTTCATTAATAAATAGCTTCTGTGGTCTCTTCAGTTGACTTCTGATATTCAAATTCACCACACCTTAGCTGTCCAACAGGACTTCAGTTTTCTATCCTCCATGGTTTTCACTGTTCTGCTAGAATAAAAAGAGTGGGCATGTTAAAAATATAAACTAGTTCTGAATTTTTTGCAGGCTGAGGATGACACAATTTTCTGTTCTAATTATGTAGTCCTTGGTTGCAAACTGATGCCTTTTTCCACTCACAAAGCTGCAATATTTTCTAGAACATGATTTCCCTGTTTAAATTCTTTGCTAATGTCAAGTAACCAAATTATCTTCTTCTAGAAATGGGATTTTTCAATTTTTACCATCCACTACCTGTAAGAAATGGAAATTCTCCCCAGAGAATTATGTGACATAGCCAATATATGCAACTACGTCGAATGCCTTTAGTGCGGCCTTACTCCCATTTTCTCTGTTGTTGTATGTCTTCAAATGTTAACTCATTTGCCTCTTCCAAGTCCTCTTCTAAAATGATAGTGACAGGTGCCATAAGCGTTGTTAAATTGACTATGGATCTCTCTACTAGGAAGACAAAATATAGATATTATATGGTTATGGATATACAATCAGGTTGTGGCCGAGCATTTCTGTACAAGATGCTCACCATAGCGAAGTATGGCACTCAGTTAAGTGTTTTGCTTCTGCAATAAATACATACTCATTTAAATTAAATATATCTGTAGCTCCTGAACTGATTAGTATTAGTTAAAATGATAAATTTTAGACTTCAGCTAACAGCTAAGCAAATCTCCTGTTGTTTTCATTTATGCTTCGTTTCAGGAGATACTTCACTGATTTTTATAGCCAGCTCAGACTCCATTTCCAGCAGAATGTAGGAGGCAATAAAAGAGGAACTGGTAGCATCCTACCACTATAATATCTGTAGGCAGTTGGTCCAAATAAATGATGACTATAACTTACCTATGGTTCATGGTACTTTGTGTTTCACAAAACAGCATAGAAGAGCACTTACCGTTTTGGAAGGAGAGAAGCAGGAAGGTGCTTGTGAATACACAGTGGCCTTTTTTTCTTAAGAGCCTGTTTGTTGGAAAAAAATCCTGGAATGCTAGCTAATTATCAAAGGGCGGAAAGTGGAGCCTACCAGCTAATTGCTGCAGTAAGACTTGTTGAACTTGAAGAACACCAGGGAAAAAATGAATATCGTTCTTGCTGTGCTTGATTGTAATCATCCAGATTTAGCAGAAAAATATCAAATTAACTAATCAAGTTAAACTTAAAATATGCAAATCCAAAAGACTAAAACAAATTCATCTTTGCACATTATGCAAATGAGAAAAAAATTAATGTAGGAGGAAAAAGATTTAAGAAGATGCCTTTTAGGTCTGGTGACAGAACATGCAAAATGTGGAGCACTCTTAAGATTTGGAGCCCTTTACAAGTTAGCATAAGATGAATAACAGTATGATTTCACTGATGTGAAAAAGCAAATAGTAGTATTTGTGCCATGACAGCAATGATGCATATTTTATCACTAAAAAGAAGAAGCTCACAGGAGATCTGGAAGACTATAAATGTCTGCTGTTCAGCAGGGTATCAACATGGTCTCTGCTTCTTAATGCACAGTCATAGCTAGGCTTATATATTGACAGGACTGACGCCAGCCTATGCAGTCAATAGCATCAAAATCTAGAGTGTTTGCAAAATCAAAACTATAAAATCAAATTAGAAGAGGCTTTGCTTGCAGTGATTTTATCAACGAGTGTGTAGGTGTTGGAATTTTGCATGTGCACAGAAAGGCACGGATAATAGAAGCAAATCAGGGCTTGAAATAAATGTGGGTCTTGAAGGTGAAACTCTCACTCTAACCTCTAAATGATTAAGAGAGAACCAGATCCTTGGCTTTGTAATTTGCTATTGTTCAACTGAATTTAATGAAGTTACTCCAGTTTATAGCTGAGGACTAGGCTTGGGAATCACAGACCATAAAATCAGTTTGGCAAGCTGCTCTGAATTAAGCCACAGTAAAATAATCACATAAAATACTCTAGGCATATTCTAAAGTAAGGTGTAATATATTTTTAAGGGTAAAAATAATTCCATCCATCACTGTCGCAGCTAGAAGGTGCTAAAGTGTTCTGAGAAATTGACCTTGCTTTGACTGACCACTGTTTAACTCATTTCCATTGAAAATTAAGAACTAGCAGAGCAAACTATGCCTGTCTATGTAAATCTGCTGTTCTTTAGCTATATATTTGATATGTAACTTTCATAAACATGAGAACAGCCCTATAGGTCTAAGAATGTTAGCCAAGGTGAAGCTGCCTAGTCTTGTCACTGATATTTAATAAATAGCACTGCTGATGGAGTTAAGGAGATCATAACAAGTAAATCACCACATGGAAGCAGCAAGAGGAGAATAATGATCCATCTCCCTTTTCTCATCAGTACACTGTCTATGAAAGGCTAAATAGAGAGGCAGCAGAAATTTAATTTAGGTCCATAGTTTATGGGATGGTGAGAGTGGTGGGAATATATGTAAGAAAGCAAAGAAAATTTTGAAGAGAAAAACAATTCTCCCGTGAATTCAAAAGTATTTCTCTTGGGAACACTCTTCTGCACATGATTTGGCTTCTTGAGCAGAATTCTCTGCGTATTATTTTTACCTGTTTCATTTTTCTCTAATATAATATCTAGCAGGATAAATAAGAAAAGGTAGGGCTGGAAAATAAAATAAAGGTTCTGATAGCATTTGAAATGTTACTGGTATTGCTGATAGTCAGTAAAGGCCAATGAATAACTGATTAGGAGAGTGAGAAATAATGGCACAGCTTTTAAAAATGGTTTTATTAGAGGGGATGTAAAAGGTCGGGAAGATTTTGCTGAGATATGCCTTCAGTGATCAAGTTTATTGTATTAAACTACAGTCTTGGTAAGTGGAAGCTAAATTCTTAAGCCTGTAGAGCCAAATAACCTATTTGCCTACTCGATTCTCCTCTCTTATCAACCTCTTCTGTTGTTTCACTTTTCACAAAGGATGTTAATGCCCTCATGAACATTAAGCATCTATGAAATGTTGAAATTTATGACCCACAGCATTCAAGGATGAGGTACAACAGATCAGTTCACACAGGAGTGCTGCTGGGTTGAGAGTAAAAGTTCATTTCATTTTGGGAAAGGCAGGAGGGAGAAGCGTACCTTTACTACATGCAGTTGTGTAATGTGGACATCTATTGAGGCTCTCTTCCTTCATTGCTGAGGAGCAGAGCAAATGCAGAATTTAAGAGAATTAGATTATCAGATTTTGATAGCATTTCCAAAGTCAACCCTACTATTTTACTTTCAGAGCTGAAAGTGAATTGCTTGGAGTTTCAAATGTCATTAAGTTTGTAAGCTGAAGATGATCAGCTTCTTTAACTAAGAGAAAGAAGTACAGGGTTAGAAAGTATTGGAACATTGGACACCTCTGTTATTTGCATATTGAAAATAAGGATGCTGATTTAGCAGCCCAGTAGAAGATGATGTAGTCAGCTCAATGGGCCTTGTACTTCAGGATTCAGTAATATTGCATAAATTGGGAGGCACTTGTGAAAGCCCAAGAGGTAAGTGACTGATTAGGTGAAGTTATATTAATGGTAAAGGTAAAAGTAGGTATATATCCTCTTTATAGTGGTAATGATTATGAATTTCTTGCCTTCTGTGTATGAAAGAAGATTCCAGGTGGGAGACATACACTAAAATGAGGAGGGAATGACTTTCCAAGGTCTCTAAAAGAATCAAAAAGGTCAAGACTTCCTTTAATTTTTGCTTTGACGGTAATAAAAGGATCGCAGAAACCTAAACATGTTTTCAAAGAGTTTTAAATACGTTGTTTAGTAACCTTTCTTGAATCAATGCAAGATAATTGGCAATAAAAAAAAGTCATTTGAGAGAGTCTCCTCCCTTAGTCTATTAAGATCTTATTTTTCTCAAAGTGCCTTTGCGTTGCCACTGGTGATGGCAGCACTAGCTCACCGGCATTAAAATAGCCGTTGCACAGGAACCTAGCAAACCAGCTAGCTCTAGAAATTCTGTTCCATTGTTATGGGAAGCAGTCCCTCAGCCCTCTTCAAAATCTCCGAAAAATGTGATTTTCAGTAATGTCTGCAAGCCACCTGCATGTACATCTGTGTAGAAAATGGTTGTAATGGTCATCATTACCAGGTGTTCTTTTGCTTTGCATTTCCAAGGACTTAATTTTGGACTGTCTTCTCTTTCTGTTTACATTGCATGCAAATATTTTGTTTGGTACTATTAAAGGGAACAGTGAGTACAGCTGTCATATGATTAGGGTTGTTGCACTTAGTGGCTGGAATCTACTCAGTTTAAAGACCTTAACTGATTATTTGAGTGTTTCTCGTCAGGCAATGTAATTAGAGTTCCAGATTAACATTGGCAATGCCCTTCAGGGTGAGAGCTGAGGGCCCTGTAGTCCTGCATTTTGTTTCTGGGTAGGTTATGCAGGAGGAGATTGCTAGACTTTGAATTTTTAGGCTGTATGGGACTGCATTGGGAGTGAAGTTATTTCAATATTACCTTACACCTCTAGAAATATACCACAGTTAAGATTCAGCTTAGTATATTCTTCGGAGACTGTAGGCTCTGAGTTTGATAGCTGTTTAGGTTCTTAGGATACAGATAAGTGAAACAGCACCTTCTTCCTGTTTAATTAAAAAAAAAAAAAAAGTGATGAAATGACTACTTAGAAACCTGTCTTTATCCTTAGAGACGAATATAATTTAAAACCAGTCTTTGGATGCCTCTATAACCTTTCTTGTGTTGCAGCTGTAGGTTTTGAATCTCTTGTACGGTGTTCTAATACGTTGTTAACCATGTGCTTAAGGAATATGCACTTGGGAGGAAAAATTTCCATTGTTACCCCAACTCCTGTACCTCTTGCATTGAATTCAGACCTTTCTGCATTTCATCTCACAGTCCTATGTGTCCAGAGCAATATGGGAAGAAAGAAACAAAATCAAGCAATGTGCTGAACCTTTAAACATCCTTTTTGGGATAATAGAATGGGTTGCACACTACATCTGGAACGTGATCACAGAAAAGCAGACAGGTTAATGTGTTGCTAGCTGCAGAAAATTGAGAGGCAAAGGAAAAATGTCTGAGCCTATAAAAGAAAAAAAGGGAGGTAGATTAAGAAGCTGGCAGAGTCAGCAGAGAAAGCCGCCAAGAAAAACAGATGCCCGATCTAAATACCAATTCTGTAAGGACTGAATCACTTATTCAGCAATGATACATTGACTGCCTACAATAATTGACATGGGGACAATGCTGTTGTCTGCTTGGGGAAGAGTTTTTGCATAGTCAGATTGAAATTATTCAGAGAGGTCAAAAATGGCTGTGAAATCAACTGTCTATTTTTTGTTCATACAGATACCATAATGATCCAGATGTCTGCCCTTCAACAAATCACTGAGCAGCTCTCTGGGCTAGAAACATAGCTTTCAAAACACATTTGACAATTTAGATTACACATTGCTGTCTGATACTCTGTAATGTATGGATGTGTTCAAATATATTTTTTAAATGTATTTGCAATATCTGTTATCATCTCTGTGACAACTTACATTAGAATGACAAAAGATATAAAAGACTGTAAAAATACGAATTAGAATAATCACTCCTAATCCTATATGATTTGCAATTGATTGAAAAAGCTATCATTGATATGACCTGACAAAAGTGCATGCCCAGAGTTGTCGAAGTCGAAGTCGTCTCTGTCATTCAACTACAGCTTTGACTGAACTTTTGCAAAAGCCTAGCAGGTATGTCTTTGAGAGTCACTGAGTTCATTTCCCTACTCCAGGGTGCTTTGTACTACAACCGTTTTGATAATTGTTTGCCTAATCTGCTCCTAAAAGCCTGTAATGAGAGATACTCTCTAGCCACATTCACTAATTCAGTGCTAAATGAAAAACAACGGTGTGTAGGAAGAAGGTTTGGAGCTATCACAGTTGTGCATGTAAATAATGACTTAGGAGAGCCTTGGCCAGAGAGAGCACACCCCATTCATTGAACCGTTTTTAGTCTAGCTGTGTAGATAGAAATAAAAAACATAGAGCAGTTAATGGGTAGTTGCTATTATGCCATAGCATTGCATACCGTAGAAAGTAGAAATAAATTAAATATTGATAGTGATTTGTCTGGAGATTGTTTATGAAGTTTTTTTTCCCCCATAGGTTTGAGTAATTTTTGGAAATAGTCAAATATTTTAGCATTGTTTTATGTAAAACCTTGTGTTGTTTTTAAGACAAAGAAACAAATTGTCATCGCTGCTTTTGAGGTGGTGAACTTCGCTGGTTTTTATTAGTAATATGTTGGTATTACAACTGATTTGGGTTCTTCACCAGTTAGAAATAAGCAAGTAAGCAACTGGGAGGTTGCATAATATATACGGTCGGGTGCTGTCGGTGAAGATGGTGTGACTTTATGCAGTTACCCAGGACTAAGTATTAATTTAGTACTACGTAAATATCCAAGCATTCTTATCTTAGAATTAGGGCGACTTTGGTGGAGACCAACCATGCCTGCCATTATAATGTTGGGTGTTAAAAGGTGTGTTTGTTTTGGAACCACTGCTGTACTGTTATTGCCAGAATGAGAAAGCTACCATATGGCAGTATCATAATACCATAATAATTTTCTAACCTTAAAGCAGGAAATATGTACATTATCTTATGGATGAGTGGCAAATGTTCACTCCTTACAATGATCTGTTTAATAAATGGTAAACCATAAAAGTAAAGTGTCAAATAAAATGAAAGGCAGTGACTATTTGTGATTAATGAATTTTCCTTAGCATTCTGTGCAAGAGTAAGGGCAGTGGACTGACCATTATTCTAATTTAGCTACTTAGATAGTGAAAAGTTATTCTTGCTTCTTCACCTTGATCTCTTCTGTTTTCAACCATTATGATGGTGTTGCATAATGTTATTAGACAGTTACTACGTTTCAGCTGACATGTGGAAGAAATTCAGTGCACGGTAAAGTGATTCCAATGTATAGTTTGTAAGGGACATAAGGACTGTTTAAGAGAGAAAACTATGTAAATGTAAGTCATCGTTATTATTACTAATAGGAAATAGTATTAATAAAGTGAGAAAAATAAAAAAGTATTATATAGTCAATGATAAACCACAGGATAGTGAAGTGAATACTGAGGTCAGATTTAACACCTTGGAGAGTGGCCAAAGAGAGGTCATGAAAAGCTTTGTGTTACTTCATCCTGTCAAGGTATAGCAAAAATATTATATAGAGAAAAACTTTCCATGTGAGAAATTAAATTGGGAGATTGATAGACTTGCACAGTTAAACAAAGAAAGTTTTAAAATGATGGAATTTGTATTGCTTCTTTGTGCATAAAAATGAAAGATTATGGCTCTGTCTACATGAACAACTTAACTGTTTCTCCGGTGCTCTGAAAAGTCTCAGCTTATCTTGCATCCCCATGAAAATTTCTCCAGTATCCATTCCAGACGAAAATCCTGGCAGAATAACCAGCTGGATGAATATAGTGACTACCAAGGGATTAAAGGCAAGGGTATCCTCTGAACAAGTTGTGTGCCAGAAGGGTCATTGCTGGGAGACAATCCTATAGACATAAAACTTTCTCTTACCACCTTTCAACCCAAGCTTTTAACTTTCTTGCTTACTGTTAGAAAAAAGTCAAGACTACTGATTCTGTGGAAAATGTGACCATAGAAATGTTCCAGAGGTCAGCAAATCTTTAAAATGTTTGTCTGCCTCTTGCTGTCTGTGTAGAGGTTGGCAAGTTTCTCCCCTGAGTTACCTCTCTAAAACTGCCCCTGTGTTGTTTAGAATCAGGATTAAAAAGAGAACGTGCATCCACAAAAAGCTGTTTGCAAATGAAAGCTGGTACCTTATTGCAAAGGTATTGCAAATTTATAGTTTACATGTAGAAGAAAAAAGAACAGTATTATTTCAGCATGGCTGTAAAACCCACCACATTTATGACAGAATCTTTGAGAACCTGAGAGTGGTAGGAATAAGCAGGGGGAGAAAGCTTTGTCAGGAGAGACAGAAATATGATTTCCGTAAGACTAGGGATTAGAGTAATATGTCAAGAATTTGATATATAAAAACATCTCATGTATGAAACTAGTAGGAATAGAAGGGTTTGCAGGCTATTAAAAAAAAATTGTCTAAGATTCCCCAAGATAGTTATGCTGAATAGATAAGCAAGTTAATAGAGTCAAAAAGCTTGGAGGATTCATTTTCATTTTCACTTGGAGAGATCTCTGGGTGACTGCACTCAGAGCACTTAATACAATTTTAAGAACATCTGTAGTGGCTCAAGCCAAAGACCAAGCTGTGTGCTGCATCTAACAGCATCCAGAAGTGGATGCCTTAGAAAAAGGAAGAACTGGACAAGTTTATGCAGTACGTCTGTCTAATACTAATTGCAACGTCCAGCAATTTTCAGTTTAGAAATATCCTGAATCCACATGCTTCTGTATGTTTGGTGACCCCCGATGGATTTTTCTTCCATGAACTTGTTCAGTCTTCCACTCAACCTATATGACCTTTTAGGATCCCCATCGGTTTTGGCAAGGTCTGTTGCACCTACTGTTGTTTTGAAACTCGTTCATATGGGCTTAAATAGATGCCTTTTGTTTCCTGCACTGGAAGAGAGAGTGAACAGTTTCAGTCCACCCTTCCTTATGCTGCTGGTAGTTTTATGTTTCTCTATCATACCTCCTCTCTGTTGTCTCCTTTCCACACTGGAAAGCCATAGCTGTTGTTCATCCTACTGAAATCATACCTATATGAGATAAAAATATGTTGAGAAAGTGCTGGAAAGTTGTTTGCTGTGTGGGCAAACTTAAAGCACAATTAACTGCATGGTGTGATTACCAACTTAGCATGCACCAAAATAATTTTAGAAGTTTGTGTCATGTTCATGGAGATTTAGCCAGATACACTGTCAAAAGATACACATTTATCTTGTTTGTATATATATACCTGCATAGATTTTATTATCAGTTTGTAGAATTTTCCATAATGTTATTCTTTTTACCATGCAGGTTCCTAAAAGTGCTTTCTGTGAATCTCCATTTTCATTTGTGTGTATATGTGTGTTTCATAATTTAACCATTGCCTGGAACCATGCCTGGATAAGTATAGGTCTCTAGACTGATGAAGCAGTTAATTGTTGAGCTAATCAACTTGCTCATCAGAGAGTCTGGATTATTTTGGTTTTGTTTTTTTTTTTTTCCTGCATCAGATCTTTGTAAATAGGTTGTTATCAGAGATTTCCTAACCTGCTTTTTTTCCTTCACAACTACCAAAACTTTTTGTTTGTTTGTTTGTTTTCTGTTTTACACAGTCTAAATTCCTTCCTGTTATACATTTTCACCCTTGGCTGTATGGGGCTATTTTAGTCATTTCCCCCATGCTATTTAACACCATCATTAGCATTGCTTTGAATGGCTCTGAAGAAAAGTTGAGCCTCCCAGTAGAGCAGTAGGGGAGGCAATTCACACTACCTGCCATTTGTCACTACAAAAGTGGCTTCAGAACAGATTCTAAGAAGAGAATTTGACCCTGAAAAAACTCCTGTCAGCTACAATACCTCTCTCTCGTTCTCGTTTTTGAAGTCCCTTGTCTGACTGAGGAAAAGCTTTGACCAAGAATATAGACATTGAAAGACCTGAGAATTTGTGTTTTCAAGGCTAAATTCTAGATGTAGCTAGTTCCCTGGTTGTTTTATTAAGTACATGCTCTCAGCTAGTGATATTTTTGGTTTTAACAACTATCTTCATTTGGTCCCTGTGCTGCTTGAAATGGTGTTCTTACTTCTCAGGTCTTTCCTCTCCTCATAATAACTAGTGAAGGGATTGTTTTAGATTGAAAAGATTCCCTCCTTGATAAAAAGCTCCAGCCTCTAGCTGGCTCTGGGGCTCCCTGCTTCCAAATCTGAGTCCTTGAGTCATTTACAGGCAGCTCTAATATTGCTACTTTCATTTTGAAAAGGCAGCATTATAAGGAAAAGCAGTCTTAATTTCCCACTCTGGCCTGACACTCCGTCTTCCTTCTCATGCCAGCTCCCCAGGCTAAACAGCCTTATGCAGTTCTACTTGGGGACAAATATTGCTAGTCAAGAGACACATCAAAACTTCTTCTTCTCTTTGCCTTTCTTACCATAAGAGACATAAAGAACTGTAATGAAAAATAATTGCATGAATAAATAAACATTTAGAGGACCGGACAACAAATCACTCTGAAGGAAAGCTGCACAGAGAAGGAAATGGAAAAGAACCAGCGTCCTTTCAGCAGTCAGTGACAGGCAGTGATGGGAGGAGCATCACTACCTCCCTTGACGTAGTACATGGCAAGGATTTCTGGATAAACATCGCTGGTCTGATTCTGTGATTATTGCTTATGAAGGCTGTGTTTGATACATGACCAGTTTGTTGACCAACCTCTGTTATTTACGTTCTGCCGTTTAACCTTCTACCTTTTAGCAGGGGCAGCTCTCTTGAGAGATTTTAAAGGGACATTGAAGCAGGATGAAGAGGAGTGTTTTTTTCTAAAGTTGATGCAGCTGAACAAGAAGCCGTAACCTAGGAGATGTTCTATTCGTGTGGCTTTGAACTGAATAGTCCAATTTGCAGCTCTTCTGTGGACAAAGAGGAGGTTGCCTGTTCTGCTGTGATGGAGATTAGATCACCAGATTACCTAAGAATACATCCATAGGTGGTATTATCTTTGGAAAGGGAGACAAATGTTTGCTGTATCTATGTTAAATAAACTTACAGTTTGAGATGGCACTTCAGTGCACATTCCTGGATTGCGTAAACAGTGTCTACATTTTGGGTTTTGTTCTGGCTCTAACTTGGAATGAACCAGACAGGAAGACATGGTTTAGAAAGAGGCTCACACATGACACTGTGCTTTGAGTCACTTGCCTCTGAGGTCTGACCCTAAACTCAAGAACAGTTACCAAAAACCTTTAGACATAACGAGAAAGGTTTCCTATTGAGATGAAAGAAAAGTCAGTCAGGCATCATCCCATACACTGTGCAAATGAGAATTTTTCTTTTTTTTTTCCTTTTTTCCCTACTCTTTTCCAGAACACCAGTGAGAGCAAAGGGATTAATATTTCCTCATGTGATAGGAAGATGCACTTTACAGAGGAGAAATTGGGGGGGAGGAGGGGGATGAAAAGCAGCAAAATCCTAGCTCTGCTACTTTGGCCTTACTATCAGCAGCAATCTTAATTTTCCCACCTCTCTTTCCCATCCCCTCTCAGAATTGACCTGTTTTTGAAAGTAAATGGAGCTTGTTTGGTATTAGTTTTACTGGATGCTAGGTTGATGATGTTTTAAAGGATCTGATCTTTTACAATGCAGAAAGAGTGTTCTAGCAAATTCTGGTCAGGCCTTCAAGCTGGGCACCCAGAATCAGACTGTGATTTAAAAAATTTACTTTCTCTTCTTAATGTCAGTCTTCTGTAATCTGGGTAAACAAATCCTATTCCTGCATTACTTTACATGCAATTTCAACAGGCAGCATGTTCTGTATACCACTAGAGCAGAAGAAAGCAGCTGAGTTTGGGTACAGTTGGCTTCGCTTATTTGATTATTTGGGGGGGAGCATCCTATCAGTTATGAATACTTAGAATCCCAGTCTGCTATTTCAGTGATAAAAGTGAACAGGATATGGCTAATACAGGAGTCAGCTATATTTAGGTAAAACTTCTGAAATAGGATTTAATTCTAAGTCTCCTCTGTATTTTTGTGTCTCAAGCTGCCTGCCAGGCTTGAATGATACATGATTAATAATTGAGCACATCATATTTATACATTCCTTTGCAGTAGATGCATGAGAGGAAAACAGAAAATGAAGGGGAAAAAATTAAAGGATTAGCGGCTTGAGATACTAAAAGGCAAAGATGTGCTTCCATGGTACTTCCTGCAAGAAAGAAATGAGCTGGAAGTGATGATAACGCATCTGTTCATCTACCTTTCCTCAGTCTTTACTTGTTAATTTATGTCCTCCCCTATTTTTACACATGGCCCCTTCTCTAGGCCAAGAAAATCAATGACAAGATTGTTGTGACTGCACTATGCTTAGGGCTAGACTGCTTATATCAGTCCAAATATCTGCCAGCTAGTGAGGAAATAAAAGGATATAAGGCCAATATAAGGTATGTTTTTCCTCGATAGGGCATTGTATGGTTAACAGTATGGTCCAATGTCTTCAGCTGTGCTGAGAAAAATACCACTTCCATCTTTTTTGGCATACAACAACTGTTTGGTAGTTCCAATGAAAGCAAGATAAAACTATCAGCTTCATTATTACATCTTATCATTTTAAAAATCAAGTCTCAGTTCACTGCCTCAGAGTGCTAGTGCTAGGTGCTAATGCTCTTCTATTTGTGCTGGCAGCTTCAGGTAACCACCACATCTACCTCTTATGCCATTATGTGCTGCTGACAGTAAATTGTTTATAGTTATTTAAAGTTCATAAATCACCAAATGCTTCTGTTTAAAGCTCAGAACATACTGCAGACAGGCCTATGGTAATAATCTTGTTTCTCTCCATTCCATTTAGAAGATACATCGTGGTGTGCAGGAACTACAGTGTGAAAAAACTGAAAATCTTGAAACCAGACTTTATTGTCAGGAAATTTGAGAGAATTATGCCACAGCTTTACAGCCTTAGCCTTGGCCATGGTCATACCCATGTTCCTGGTCAAAGAGTCTCTGAAATCTCTGCACTCTTCATTTCTGCAACAGGTGATGGGGTCCATCTAGTTCAGTAGTCAGCATATAGTGGTAGCTATAGCTACATGCTTCTCAGAGAGAGGCAAAAGAAATCCAATGTTCAGTATTCCTGGAATAATGTGCCTAAAGTTTATTTTATTGTTAACCACTGACAGCTGTTCATTAGCTTCTGTCCTGAACCATCAAGATTTATATTCACTCACCCAAACCTTTTAAAAAGGCTTTTCTACTGTATCTGTAGATTTTATTATTATCCTTAGAAGTGCCCAGGTTTACTTTGAATTCTGCTATCTCTCTTAAGTATTTATATAGTTACTTCTTAGGATACAGTGACTTCAGCCATCACAGCCTTTTGAGATAGAGCTCCAACTCACTGCTACATTCTGGTATCAATGCTGATTGATATTAGTCCAAATCTGCAGGTAGTATTCCCAGCAGGATATAGGAGAAATGTATGTGGAGCCATTTCATTATTTTCAGAGTTTATTATTTATTTTTGTTTCATATATGGCATAATAGATTCGCTATTTGTTTACCCATGAACCACTGCAGTGGTGGTTTTTGTTGATCTTGCCACACTGTGCCCCAGTCTTTCTCTGGAACGATTATGATTAATACAGAAACAAACCTGCCTATCAGTATATCATATTTCAATATCATATTTGGAAAAACCTTGCCTATATAATGCATCTTCCAAACCTATACCCATGGTAATGTAAGTATTTTTGGAAGAGCCCTCTGTGGCAGATAGAGCCTGAACAGAGTGAAGGAGTGGCTGGCATATACACCCTTCCTCTCGAAGGCCACATTCTTCCACTGGCTTCATCTTAAATGCTTTATGTGCTGATTCATCTGCAGATCTGTGTAACCTACCTGAACAACATTCCTTTGAAGTCCCCTCAAATCATCTGTTTTGGATGATTAGAGATAGCTGTAGCTGTTTTAAGGTGTTTCTGCCACACCACCTGTTTGTTACTACCTGTTAGCTGGGAAGTTATGGTCCTCAAAGCTAAACTGGTAAACCAGATTGTGCAAATGCTTCTCATTTCCTTTAGCAGCACGGTATGACATAGAAGCTTAAGTTGCTGAAATAAAATGTAGACTGCAATACAGAAAGCCATGATGAAATGGGGACAAAAGGCTATTTTAAAATCTTCGCAATAGGAATTTTTCAAGAAGAGTCTCTATTGTGACATTTGTGATGGCAGCTCTCTGAACACTGGCTCAGATGAGACTTGTTCTGGCAAAATATTTCTGTGAGGGACCCGCTGGATGCAATGGTAGTTAATAGTACTCCATTGTATATAGCAGACTCGTCTTACCAAATAAGATCCTTAGTATTTCTCTTTCTCTAAGAAAATGTTTAGCCTGTTTTTATTTGTGTAATATGAAAACGATTATATCCCCACATATTTCTGTATGACTGCATGTGTTTGTGTATGTGCCTACATTTTTCTGTGGGCTACCAAAAGCCTAGTCGATGAAGAAAGACAAGTGGCTAATTAAAAAAAAAAAAAAGAAAAATCACTGTATGTATGTGTTTTGAGGATAGACATTGATATTACTACTGGCAACTACTGATCAGTAAGAAAAGTGTGAGGAAAACATAAATCATCCATCTGCTTCATCCATCTGCTGAGAAAAAGATATGTGTTACCATTAACAGGCCTATATCCATAAATCTGTGTTCTGTGTACATCTTCATGATAAATGTCTTTTTTATATATATATACGTGTATATATATAAATTTAACTTTATAGTTAATCATACTAAATATCATATAATGTACCAGATGACAAGCAGTTCTAAGGTTGTTATTTTTTAAAACAAATTAGTAATATAGCAGAAATTCCCAGATGCCTCTTTAAAGTTTATGTTGAAAAATCAGTGACTTCTTCAATGTGTCTGATAAAAGTTAGCTTTACTATTAGATGTACTTGGTAATTTATGTCTCATGTGAAACTGTATTCTCCAAAATCCATCTGTGAAAGTTTTTCCTGAGGAGAGTAGTTTCTTTCTCTATCAGGTGTGTTAATCAGATGCACTTAAAGTGAGGGAGACCGTTAACGAGGACTCTTGAGGATTTATTTTCAAAACTCTTCGGTAGTGTTTTATTTGTCATCTGGATTAGAAGCCTTAGAAAGGGAATGGCTTTTGTAGTCAAACGAATCCCATCCAGTGGCTGGAGGAATCTCTACCTGGTAGTTTCTTCTGATGTGTGATGCACGCAGCATTCCCAGAATCCAGACAATGCCAGATCTTCTGCTTATGGGCACAGTGCCCATATGCAAACTCAGTAGGTTCTGCACTTTCCAGGATTGTCAGCTTTATTGCATACGTTATTTCTGCTGCTGCACATATATAGCAGGTCTGTTTGGAATTTACTCCCTTGCTGGGTCTAAGAAGTGTGCTGGAAAGGCGAGAGGCAAAGATCAGATTAAAGTCACTAGAACTGGAGCTTTCCAGCAGCTTTCTCCTGGCTGCCTTCGTTCCCCGGCATTTCTCCTAGCTGATCTGGAGGAGCTCCAGGCAGGGAGGTGTGTGTTTGTTTTCTGTTAATGTAAGTAGTTCTTGACACATACGCAGCTTTAGATCGCAGCTGGGTCACCTCTTAAGCCTTTTCTGTTGTCGTGAGTGCTGAGAACTTATTTTTTTTTAAGCAAAAAATTCCCCTAAGATACTTATAAAACCACATGGCTTCAAGATGTGGGACCTGCATTGTGAGATATAGGAAGATACCTGGTAAAATCATAAAAGATGTAAACATTGTCTTACTTTTTAAGGAAAATTAGCTGAATGATATAATTAGGTCTTTCTGCTATAAAACTGAAAATAACAGTCCAGTGTAGGACAGTGATGTTGGATGGGAAACAGCTGGCTCTTTTCTCTGGGTTGCCATTGGGCAGTTACAAAAGGTAGACAAAACCCTTGCCTGGTCAAAGCCTGAATTACTAGACCCTTCTCTAGCTGATACCATGCAGTTGGTCTGTGTGTTAGGATTGACCCACATTATCAACAGGGATCAGATGAAAGAACAGTAGTTACAGGAGAAATACCTTTGTGTTTTGCTGGAGAAACTACAGTTAATTTCATAGGGTGTTTCACTTTATTGTGGAGTTGACCTGTCAATGTCACTTTTAACAGCAGTGATTTGGTTTGGTGGTTCCTGTAAGACGCTTCCTTGTTGACTGTCGTAGGGGAGTGAAAGGAATCCTGTCTTTTGTTTCCTGTCTCTTGCACAGGAATCCAGTGAGTAGGTGAATCTACCAGGGTCCACATTTCTACTTCTTTTTCACCTTTGGTTACTCCTACAGATGCACATGCCACATCTGGATAAAAGGAGTGAGTGCTTGATTCACCAAAGAAAAAGACATCGAGGTGATTTGGTATCATAAGTTAACATAATTTATTTTTAAGAAAGTAAGCGAGGATTCCTCCTTTTCTGTAATGGTGCATGATCAACATCTTTGAAACTTGAACCAGATTTAGTTAATATCCAAAAACCGAGCTGTACCATAGGTGATGATAAAATTTGGCACTTTTTTTTTTAAGAAGTATAGCTGCCAGTGTTTTGAAGGGTCTGATAAATTATTTGATATTAAAAAAAATCAGCAGCAATTAATGTACTCTTCTATTTGAAGGAACAAAAGAAGTCATCATCCCCTTCCTTCTTAGTATTATGTACGAGGATGTCATATACAATGCATAAAACTTTGCTTCAGAATCTGAAAGCCATATAAAAGGTCATTGTTCTACCAGCCTTTTGAATAAGGAATATTTGAGACTTTACTTCTTCAAAAATTTATATGCAATAGTTTATTTTAAGCAGCTAGCTGTCAAATCCAATCTTCTCTCTTGTTTTTCAAGTTCATAGTATATAAAAAGAGGAAAGGAATTAAGAGTCTATTATGTACATTCTGGCTTCATTATGAGCTGTCACTGTAAACAGTCTCATATAGATACACTAAGAACTCTTCCTATGCTGTTTTGTCAATGTAAAGGAGCATTTCAATAAATAAAAATCTCATTTGCTCCCATTTGAATTTAAGGCCCTTTGTACTGTCAGCTTAATATAGATGGGATTCAAATTCACAGTATTTATAGCAGGATTCATGAGAGTGGCAACAAAACTTTTAAAGAAAAATCACAAAAAAGCCCCTTTTTTGACTGAAAAGTATTTCTGGTATTTTGAAACTTTTGAGTGCTTTCTAGTTTGTAATGTTCCTTCAGACTTCCTTATGGCTTTATTTGTTACAATTTTCTGCAAATTTTATAACTGTGTAAAAAAAATTTTACAAGTTGCAAATATTTACCATTTCAAAACACAAATCTGTCTTTGGTGGTTATGGGAAAATAATTGTATTTGTGAAGCTTAGAGAAGACTATGCTTTGGGCCTCTGTCCTTAGGTGCAGAATGACAATTAACTGACAGCATTCACAGAGCTGAGAAGTCATGTTGAAACAAAAAAACTCTCTCTGTTCCTCCTCCCTAAACCTAACAGCAGAGAGATTTTGAAGTGACATGACACTATAAACATTTAAATTATTGTTAAATGAAATGATTCTAATTTGTTTTGGCTTCTTTCATAACAAGGAAGACATCATTTTGTCCTCTGTCACTGTGTAAGAAGTGAGTAGTAAGAAACAGTGTTGTCGTGTTCTTTAGGCTGAAGTGTCAACAAGAAAAGAATGTCAAGGAAAGGAGAAAATGAATTAAAAAATGCAATTATACTTGACTCTTGAGAAAGCACACTTTTTCTTTGCTAGTAATTCTAGTGATTCTTTATTACAGACAAACTTGGCTTTCTTATTTTTTTCTTGTATTGTCTAGATGAAGAGCACTAGGAAAACTATAATCTTTCAACTATCATGAATAAAATTGTGTGAACGTATGTGCAGACTTCATGACTGTGAAATCAGTAAATCACTGTTTAGGAAATTCAGAACAAAAGACTGAAGCCATTTATGGTGACTTACATTAAGCCATTTACTTTGTGCTTAGCATTGTTTAGCTAAGCTAATCATGGAAGATTAACCTTTAAAAATTTATATTGCAAATTATGCTGATCCCATTCTTGGTTCCTAATGCTTTGAGCTCTGTAAACAACATCTGACATTTACCAGTAGTAATGTCAGGCATAAACATTCCTCTATTGTACAAATAACAACAGTTTGAATTCTTTTCTCTTTCGTTCTTTTTTTTATTATTTTTTTTTTTTTGAGGAAGGAATTGAGGATTGGCAGTAATGCAGTCTTTTTTTAATGTTTAATTAAATATTGATAACACTGTAAAGATTGTTACTTAGTTACAAGTTTAACACTGGACAATGTTAGGCAAGCATTCAGATTTTTGCAGTGGCCACTGTTTCCTCATTTTATTTCAAAGAAACAAAAATACTACAAAGAAAGAATAAGAGAAACGGGTTCTAATGTGTGTTCTTATCCTAAGTTACAGAGGCGTTGAATCACATGCATAGCTTTAAACCTCCAAGCAGTCCTATTGCTGTTGCTTTGACTCCTTGTATGCACCTACTTCTGATCTTTGCCTTTAGACAGTGCTGTAATATAAATATTAGACATTTAGAATGATAAAAATAACAGTAATCCATGAGAGAAACAGTGTTTACCAAGTGACAGCTCTCTTTCAGGGTCTCTAGTACCTTTCTTAACAATAATTCTGAGGAAGAAGCAGTCAATCCTCAGTTAGTCTCTCATGCTTTTTTTAATCTATGGGCTGAGCATCCCTCATGCTCCGGGGTTTTCTTTGAGGCATCTACAAAAGACAATTAAGAAAGGGAAGTTCAAACATGTTATGCAACGACTTACATACATGAAGTTCCAGAGAGAAAAATGTTGGTAACCGCTGAATGAGAGAAGGATTTATGGGACAGGATCTGTAGCAGTACCAATCTTTGTTAGTATTACAAAAATACTGAAGATTTTTTTTTTATGTAATACAAAAGGAGGATGGGACAGTGCAATATTGATAATATTTAATAGAGTGGGAATAGGTTTCTTTTAGCTTCATAACATATAACACCTAAAAATGTGTGTGCTATATTTGGATGGCATATACCTTGAAATATGAAGGTGCTTCATGGTCACCCATACTAACTCTTCTATTAAAAACAAAAACTGTTGAACAATGTGAAGGAAGCCATATTCGGGCTTTTTAAAGAATATTATTTTTATTGCTATAATTTGTAGCTTTATCTAATGCAATGAGGTCTTGGGAGCACTGCCATGAGAAGCATGAGTCATGTAAATAGCCATCTCAGAACTAAACTTTTTCTGCAGAAAACTTGAGGACATTGGTTTATGAGAGATTTTGCCACCAGCAGGTGCAAGTTGCCTCTTTTGAGGGACCTAACTCAATGGAGCTTTTAAGTATATGATTAAGTCAATTTTTTTCCTACTGGATTTAAGCCCAAACTGAAAGTTAGATGAATACCGAAGGGATGTGCGGAACTGGAACCACAGCAGAAAATGGCAGTTGTTCCATGTATGTGCTAATCGTTTGTAACGAGGTTCACAGGAAAAAGAGGGGCTACTGGGGCTTAACTTGCTCTTAGAGAATTCTTCGAGGCTAGAGGCTGATTTGTAACTTGAAGAACAGTTATTAAGACACAGCATAAAGTTTAGAAATGCAATACTTGCTCCTATTTGGAGCTGTTGCTGTCACATCCACACAGCTTGGCAGAAGCCCTAAAGCTGCGGTCCAGATCTGCAGCCAGAAGGGCTGGACCAGCCTCATGTGAGCTTTTTGGGTTTATTAGCTTGGGGGGGAGGGGAGAAGTGGAAGGAGGGAGGAAAATTTCTATATCCTTTTAGACTCTTGGGCAACATTTAAAGACTTTTCAAAAGTCCTATATATTGTAATTTTCCTGTTCTATATCCACTTTTTTGCTGGCGCAGTTGAAGAACAATAGCAGATCACCATATTGTGCTTTCCTTGGTAGACAGCCTTTTGAGTTTTTATATCATGCTAGTCCGGATGGTCTGGAGTTCTGCTTTTAAATTCAGTTGGTTCTTTACTCTCACCCCCTAATACATGGTGCTTTATAGCTAAGTGGTAGCATAATATAGAACACAATATCAGGTTAAGATAAAAATCAGAGGCAAACTTTAACAATGTGAGGCGAAACTGCTCCTGAAAAGTGCCACACGTAATGCCATGTTTGTCACTGCAAATTGTCTATATGACTATGTGCATACACAGAATATTCATACAAAATATATATATACAGTAGACATGTATTTGAATGAAGTATGTGTGATGTTAAGCATCATCTGGAGGATCAGTGCCTTTGATTCCCATTGAGATTGATGGAAACTGAGATTTTCAAACTCCGTGTGGGAAAATCTCACAGCACCGAATCATAAATAACTGTAACATGGGAAAAATGTCGGCTTTCCGACAGAGTTGTGCAAGTGTGGTTCCATGGGTGCATTCAGAAAAGGAAACATCAAACAGCTCTCTTTCCTGATTTACTTTCTGCTCACTCCAGACTATTGTTTTTCATTCAAAATACTTTGGGGATGAGAGGACTGTTTGTCAGTAGGCCGCTTAGTTATTATTACTATGAGGCAAAACCTTTTAAGCACTCAATATTCCAGTGGGTCATTAATTTTGCATTAAAAAAAAATAAAATTTCCCTCTTTTTTCCTGAAAGTTATTTCCAATTTGTGTATATTAGGTTATAATTTCACTCTATTTACTACTACTAAGAATTTTCTGAGACCAAAGAAACACTGACTATTCCCAGTCAAAGATGATGGTACTGAATACATAGATAAGGCAGGTAATATATGCACAACTATACACCTATGTCCAAAGCATTAGCGTGTTACCCTTTCATTCTGTACTGCATGATTTGTTCTTTTTTCCTTTGAAAATAGTGGGGGAAGACTTCAGAGTGTGCAAGAATGGGCCCATACGGACATTTTGAAATAAAACTATAGGCCTATACACCATGGACTGGTGAGATACTAGACATACTCTTTTATCTCCCTCTCTATGTATCTTTAGAATGAGGAGAAATCACATAGCTGACCACACTGCAGCTGCTTAGTGTTGTTGTAAATAGATCATAATAAGCATATGGTATATATGGTTGTCTGTGCTGATAAATGAAAGGGTTTGGATTGTTCAGCATCAGTGGAAGGAGGGAGACAAGAAAAGAAAAAAAAGACTTCCTGATTGCAGCTGCAAATGGTAGCAATTTTTCCTTCCTGCATTAATGAATGTAATTCATGTAATGCATATTACTTCAGTCAACAGCAAAATTTTCATGTTCGGTTCACAGACAAAGTATTTTAATTAAGAATATGAATGAGCAATGACAATCCACTTGCAGAAAAAGCGAAGAAAGACACTTCTTGGGCCACATGGGTAGAGTTGCTTTGTGAATATAGTTTACCAATATAATAAGCTCACTTTCCTAAAACTCTTTGCCGAAAGAATATCCTTTAAGCCATGGTCTGGTTGTTTGGTGTATCTGTTTTCCCCTCCTAACCTTCCTTTATGTGCAGTATTTGACTGCAAACCTGTATTTTACAGTCTCTAGTGATCAAATCACTTCATCCTGTATAAACATCACAAATGAAAAGAGCTTTCAGCTACTGAACTCCAACACAACATACACAAAACTAAAATAATTCATTGTCTAGAGACCATAACAAATTTTAATGTGCATTTACAGAATAAACAGAGGGCTGGTAGGGGTCAAACCAGTGGAAGTGAATGTATGTATTACAAAATCCACACAATACTGAATTACAAACTAAAAAGTGATGTTTTGTCAAGAAAGGAAATAAACATGTCTATTGGTGGCACGACATATAGGTAAGATTAAAAACTGGCTTGCATGAGAACCAAAGTATGTCTGCTCTGAAGTTATATCACACAGACTGTAAGCAATTTACAGAATTTAAGTTAGTTTTGCATATACAGGAGTTGCAAAATTAGAGAAAACACATTGAAATATAGAACACACACACAAAAAAGATGTATATATATCAACCTCCACACAGTTGTCAGGGGTTGGCCTAAGTCAGCAAATGCCACCATTGAACAAGAAACAAACCAAAAAAGGAGGGAAAAAACCCACAGGGAAGAATGATGGGGAAGAAAAAAAAACCTGAAAGAAAAATACCCTCATTTGTTCTCCAGAAACAATGCCCTCTAGTCTGCTTAGCTGCTTTCTAGGGTTTCTTTTTCCTCTCTATTCCTCATGCAAAACAAAACAAAACAAAATAAACAACAAAAAAAGACTTTTTGACAAAGTTTGTGAGGTGTTTTATCAGAGTTGATGTTGATTCACTATGTTTTGTTTCATTATTTGGCCTCTATTTGCTTCCCGGCTCGTATGATTCTTTCAGCGTAGGAAACTGTCATCCATGGCTAATTTTATAATACTGATGACTCGCAGGCCAACCCTTGAGAAGTCAAGGATATGAGGCTTCTACTCGCCGAAAGAAAAGGAAACTAGGTCTTCCTGTTACAAAACGTCCTATTACATCACACCAGTTCTCTTCAAATAAAAGATCAGTGATAGGCCAAAGAAAATAAGATCTATCAAGAAAACATGTGGTATCCTCTTCTTTTTATAATATTTATTTATTTATTTAGTATTTTTGTTTGTACTTCCTGAAGAAGGTGCTCCTTGTGTAGAGATTTAGAGTACATTGGGTGCAGAGTGGTGGTTGGAGGTTAGGGTCAACTTTGCTGTCCGCTCCGTGGATTTTACAGGCGATTTGCTCTTTGCTTTAAGAAGAGAAAGTGATATTGGAAAAAGTCAGCACTTTTAGATTAAAGCAAAGCACCCTTCACAAAGCCACAAACAAGAAGCAGGACAGAAAGTCCATGGCTTGTAGCTATCCTCGCACCTGCGGAAGAAGTTATAAGATATTCGCTCATCTTGCAGATTTCCAATGCTCCTTATAAGGCTGTTTTAAACACATACATTTATATATTAATTAGCTCGCCAGGTTGGCTCTGGTGCCCATGAATGTCTTGGCATGCACTGCAAATGACAACACAAAGTATTTCAGTCCCAGGGAGGTTCGTCTGCATTGCTTTGCGTTTGTTTCTTGTTTGTCTTTTTTGAACAATGTAACCCAGTAACTGAATACCAAGAGGAACAAACACCTTCCACCTCAGAGCATTCTTTACAAAAGCATTTCTAGCAGCGAGCAGGGACATTGGCGGCTGCTAACAAACAAGCTGTCTAGTGGCCACCTAGTATTTCCTTGAGCAACAGAGGAGATGCTGGAAAGCAGCTGTGCTATTTACAAGGGGAAACAGAATGCCAAAAGGTTGGAACTGTGTTTATTTTTGAGAAATTGTATTTTCCCAGATTTTTTTTCTTTCTAGAGACCTATGAAAGCAATGGTATATGTCATTATTTCTCAAAACATGGCATTATATTTGAAGTATGTTATCAGAATAAAAATATTCAGAACTACACTAATGCATTTGAAAAGTTGGCACGCCAAGGACATGAGTATTTAGATGTCTTTCTTACATATCAAGTGTTAGTGCTTGGTAACTCCCTATAGCATAAAGAATTACATTCAGAACTTGAAACACGTTACTTGAGGTGAAAACCATAAACTGAACGTGGTTATACCATAGATAAAAACTCTAATTATAACAGGTTATATGCATGATTAATAGATTTTATGACTATGTGGTATATTTGACTAGAATGAGTGTTATTGATGTTTATAGACATCAAATCTGTAAGAGAACAATGTTATATGTTGTCAGTAATAGTGCTTGACTTTTAATAACTGATTAGTTTTTAAAAATCTATTAATCATGTTTAAGTTACTTTTATGAAAACTTAATATTAAATTGAATGCTGAATTCTACTGCAGCCCCCAAAAGCTCGTGTCTCTTCTCATCATAATGAAAACAAAAAGAACTCGAGGCAAATGCTCATTTTCCTTTGAGTTTTCAGACATATATCAGTAAAACATTCTTCTCTATCTGCTAACTATGTTTATAAGTGTAGCAAGAAGTATTTCATTTCCTGTCTTTTGTAAGTTTTCCCCTTCAGAAAGGGGATTAAACTAAATCCTAGGTCTCCAAATGCTGCTTTCTTTTGTAAATACGTGGTGTGAGACATTGCATGTATAGTAGTTGCTATAAAAGACTCTTAGTCCTCTGTAACATACACAAGAGCTTCAGAGGTAACAGTTATATTTCAATTATCCATGTGTGAACTGAATTTCTGAATGAATATTAACTTTTGAATAGAGCCATGTCTTAAAGACACGACTGAGCTTCTCGGAGAAGTCTGCGGGAACTGTGTGCTCAGCTCCTGCTGAATGCAGGTGGGAGACAGAAGCCCGTTTTCTCTTGCCCATCCGATAGTGCTGGCCTACCCGTACAAAGCTGCAGTGGTTTTCTGGGCTTAAAGCTCGAAGCACATGCTTTACATTAGGAAATGGAGCCTTGAAACAAGCACACATGCAAATTTGCTGGGACTTTTTCCTGTGGTTTGTTGTCGTATGGGTAGTATTTCTGTGCTCGAGACCACAGGTCAAATTTAATTTCTGTTTTCAATTTTACCGTGGCATGGCTTTATTCTCTTTTTTATCTAAGACACAAAATCTGTCATTTGGCAGATCTTTATAAATGTTTTTGTTCCCCTGACAGAACTTAGGGCCTCTTTTATTGTTAGATTGCTTTATGTTATATTGAATTATTTTCACTCTTCTTATTTTTGTTTCAGTATCTTTTCAATCAAATAAAATAGTCTTGAGCAGTGTTTTTCTCTTAAGAAGTCTTTAGAGATATATTTCCTTTGCATGAAATATACAGAACACAAATAAGGATAAATACTCACAGGAGTCTCATGGATATTTGTTAAAGTAGCTTTTTTTTTTTTTAACAATTAATGACATTGTAATTTGAGAATTTGAAAGCTGTAATGTGTGGAAGAGAAACAGTATGATACAAAATAGATTTGACTTAAACTGTTTCACAGTGGAAAAAAGCAGCACCATAATATTTGCAGGCAAAGAATTCTTTGGTTTTTGTTTTGTTTTGCTTTCTTCAGTAATCTGTAGGTCCCAAAGTTAGGGGTCACATATTGCATACACATGATAACTTTTTTTATATATATCATTCAGTCATTGTATAAATTCCCATTTCCTTCCAGTCATGTCACATGTTGTACATGCATGTTCTTCTGTAAACAGTGAGCTTGTCTTTATCTTGAAAGGAATTTAGGTCAGCGTATATACAGTAAGTGCAAGTTGAAGCAACAGGGAACACATGAGAAAAGCTGGGGAAGTACTGCTAGAACAATTTCAGCCTCTAAGTGAAGAAGGAGGCTGTTAGGATTGTTGGAAATCGCTTTAGACATTACAGTGTGCAGTGTGCTTTACATGGTTTCAGGAACTGATTAGTGTATCCTAATGCCATAGCACGGCCTTATTTACTGCTTTTAAATAGTTAAGTCTGCAGAATGCTGTCTAACCCAAACGGATGCATTTTCAGTAATACCTCATCCTCAATAAAATTGATATGCAGCAAGTATAACTGTTAGGTGCACTCTTATCTTTTCAATGGTGCTTTATGAAATACAGTGAGAGTTTAAGTATACTCAGCTTTGCTTTTTTCCACAGATACATAAAAGATTTCTCTTTGTGCTCTCATGAACTCAGATATCTCTTTAGTTTTTAGAAGGGTGAAAGCTGCAAAGTAGAATAATAACATAGTAAAACTGTGCTACCCCAAGCTAGCTACCCAAAGTAGCTATTTTAGATTTCTTCCTTTTCCTGCTCTGTCTATATTTGTTCATCTTCTATTATTTTGGTTTCCATCTTAGTAAAGGGTCAGCTAAGAGAAACAGGTGTGGATTTTCCATTTTGACTGCAAATCTAGATTGCCCCAGAAGTCATAGGGTGTTTAAATGAGAAATTTATTTTCATTTTTCTACACTTAAATCAGAGGCAAATTTCAGATCAGAATCCAAATCCAAATGTCTCCAAAATATAGAGTATCCAAATTCAGAATTTTTATACAGATTTGCTTTTGCTGTACAGTTCTGACCAGAACTTGAATAAAGTCACTGGGATTGTAAGCACAGTAATGTAAGTACAAAGCTGTTGGTGTGGCTGTGGGTTTGCTAAATTGATTACTCATTTTCCTGTCATTTCTAACATTATTCCCTAATTAACGCAGTGAGAGCTAAAAAGAGATTTTACTGGAGGTCAAGAGTACTAAGCAAAGCTGGACTATAATGGGGTTACACTCGAAGATAGTAACCTAGAAGAAGAATGGTAGTGCTTATGCGTGTATCATTTCAACATTATTAGTCAAACCCTACTTCTTGGGTGGGTCAAGGATTCTCATTGTGGCCCGTCAGCCACTGGCATCCAGTTAAATTCTTGCTGTGAGAAGCGAAAAGGTGAATGCCCATGTGTTGTTTTTTGTTTCCTACCACTGACATGCATCAAAAAGGGCAAATGCCAGGGAAATGTTTACTCTTTTTCCTATTTAAAAATGCTGTTTTGCCAGAGGCATGTGATCATGAGAGAAGTTTCTGTGTAACAGTGTGAAAGAATAGTTCGTGCCATTAAACTCTTTGAAACTGTGTTTTATTCAAATTAGGGTTTACTTAAATGCCAGGAGAACTAAGAAAAGCAAACAATATCAATAATTGTGGCCTTATTGCTTGAAATAATAAAATAATATATGCCACAAATGCTGAGCCAGATTTCTTTACTATGTGCACCGAATGGCTAAACATAAATTTTATTCTGTTAATGAGATTAATTTTGTAGCGTCTCAGTATAAAATATTGCCTATCAGCAGAAGCTGTAAGTTTTAAGTAAACCCATAATGGAGGTGATCAAAAAGCTAATTAGGATGCCTGCATGATTGTCATTCCTTGCTTCCACTAAGGTACTGATCAGACAAAATTTATATAAAAATATGTGGGGTTTGGGAAGGCAAGCAGAGAAAGACTAATGCTGGTTTTGTAATTTTGCCTATTTATTTTTCACGAATGGACAAAACACCAATTTATAAACTGCAGCAGCTGCTTTAGGTCATACAGTTTTAGAATGTGCTATTTGTGAGAGTACCTTACATGCTTACTCACGTTGGTTAGTAAGCAATGTGTATCTGCAAGAGTCTAGCATGTCTGGCATACCTTGGGCTTGCTAAGGTCTGGAAAGATGCTGGGATGTAATAGTCTTCTGCACTCTGATTCTCAATACCTATCAGAGCTATTGAACTATGAAAACTAAATTCTTAAAGTTTTGCTTACAGTGACTAGTCTATTATCCTACAGAGTGAATTTGTGAATTCTACAGCACTGCTTTAATATTTTATTCATCACGTAAGTTTAGTGAGGGTATCCTTATGTTTCCTTTAAATACTAAGCCAGTAATCACAAGCAAAAGCTAATGTCTGAGCAGGGTCCTGGTTTTGTGCTGACCAATACAGGAAAAATACAGCTACTTACACAACAATCCATCCTGGATTCTCTGTATGTATCGCATGATGCTGAACAATCCCTAAATATATCTCAGGTGAAGGGGTTCCTTCTGTGCTTGTGCTGAATACCAAGTAATTTCATTATATTATTGGTTTCTGAAATCACAGAGGTGTGACAAATTTGGCAGTTTTGCTTTTCAGGAACTTATGCTGACATTTTCTTACACTTTTGAAATGTCTGGCTTGCTGTTCTGCAGCAGTCAGTTTTGCTCCTTAGTGTTAGATTTGAAATAGCCTTATTGTCAAGCCTAGTTAAAACCATAGGAAATCATATTTTGCATGATTTCTATGTAAAATAAGTAAAAGATCATGAAATACCTGCTGTAATTTTATTGGGGAAATCCATGAATCATAGATTTACTGAAAGGCCTTTGCAGGTTTGAGTCCGTAAAGATAGGTGAAGCCAAGCAGGGTTGTTTTTATTTTGAATTTGATCTGAATATACCTCACACAGGTTTGAAATAAATACATTTTTTCTCTCTGGCCTACTAATTGCTATCTTTGTTTATTCTTCTGAATTGTGGAAATCATAATTACATATAGCTCTTCTATACATCTGGAATATATGCACACACTTGGAATAAGAATTTCCCTTTAATAGATATAAGGTCCCCCTTTTCCTCCTTAGGGGAATTACTTCTAATGTATATTTTAAGGACCAATCACTTCTGTTAAATTTGGGGAAAATAAACAATAAAGGGGGAGAAGTGGGTATCATATTCAGGCTTTCTAATGTAGGTATTTTAACTGAGGCTTCCAGTCTACCATTCTCCATTGGCTGTACACTAGTTGGATTTCTATCAGTCTTAAACAGTGTGAACTGTTCATTGCTGTCTTGGATGAATGTACCATGGAGGGCAAATAAATTCATCTTGCATGCCACACAAAAAAGTCTGAATTTCTAATTCTTTTAACATTTTGCAAGAAGAGCGGCTAAAGCAGTAGTTAAATTGATAGAAACTTAGACTAGCCTACGTAGAGTTTCTGTGAAGTCTACTTAGACTTTGTGTGTGATGTGTAGCTCTACTTGTCTTGCTATGTGTTCCTTTTTGCCAGCGATGCCCAGAAGAGCCGGCGAGGAAGAAGAATGGAATCCTGGTTATTCCCTAGCTTGCGCTGGGAAAGGTGCCCGGGCAAATAGAGGTGTTGAGTACTGCGACAGCATAAAAGAAAATAGCAGTGCTCCACGCTCTGAGCAGAGGAGAGGCCTGTGTGAAAGGTTTGTGTCACTATAACTCCTGGAGCTCTTTCTGGGTTGGGACAGGTCACAGCCTTTAACTTGCTCCTAGCTATGCCTAAAGCCATGTTCTAATGTGAAATGGGATGGAAACACTTGTGAGAAGGACCCGAGGAGACTTCAAACATAGGCAGCGTGTAGTAAAATGATACTTGATTTCAAGCAGGGTTCAGAAAAAGTTACAATAAATCTATGAAAGGACAACAGATAGCAGTATGAAGAGAAAAAGAAGGAAAAAAATTTTTTTAGTCCAAGCAGATAATGCAGAGTGGAAATTTGAATGACTTATGCAATTTCACAATGCCAAGGAGAAGGAAAGAAGTAGAATTATTGTTACACAAATATTTGGTGTGACCAAAAGTGGGATTTTACAGTCTGCCTGGTTTCTACATATTCTGTTACCTCAACCTGTACCCAAGGCTACCTTTAAGTGTTGTTCTACCTCTGCAACGTGTCTCCAAGTCACTCTTTTCTTTTTAATGTTCAAGCAGTGTTCTTGTTCATCTCTCATTATTTAACCCTTGACTGCAAACAGGCTTTCTACTTGGGCTACCAGTCATTTGCACTTCCCGCCCCAGCATTCACTGTGAAGAAGCTAAAATAATCCTTTACATCAACCAAACTGACCATGTCATCCTTTTAGCTTGGGCTGGCAGAAGGGAGGGCTGAAATCCTAAAAAATCTAGCAGAAGTGGGAAATGCATCAATTTTTGTAGATTTTGGTACTGTTCTGATGAGAAGAGCCAAAAATATGCTGTTGAATTCAACCACATGGCTTTGAGAAAATGAGCTGGGTAATGTAATTGGTTTAGTCTACCTGTAGTGTAATTTTTGTTTGTTCTCTTTCTCTCATCTCCTTTATCCTGTAATTCACAATTCCCATTCACATCAATGCATTTCCTTCTGTTTTAATATATAGCTGTGTTCAAATTGCATTAATAAATAATTGAGGATTAGATGATACTTTTCATACTAGCATGATTTGGAAGTCTTGACATAGTACTACTTTGGTTTTGTGAGTGTCTTTACTTTCTGTAGCAGTTATCATAAGTTTTGTTCAAATGCTTCTCAGAAACTAATCTAAGTTATTTTGGTCTGAAAGTGAGTCTAGGAATCTGGACAGACTATCCCATGAAAAATTCAGTTCCTGAAATTTCAGTTTTCTTAACATTTTTCGCATGGGAGACTTAAACAAGTTGAGAGAAGTATATTAGATTAGATACGTGTTTGGTGAAATGAGGTGCAGATGAATTGCCTCTGATGGGCAGGTGATACGCAAGGTGGAATGTGTCAGAGTCAAAATGATTTTTGAACCTAAGACACACAGCTTTCACCTTTAGATATACCCAGAAGCATGTTCCTCCTTCTAGCAGCTTAAACTTTTTTTAGTGCTCAGCTGCCTCAAATTTCGTGTTTTCAGCCAAGGAGTGGGTTCTTGAAGTCTCTGAACTGTTCAGTGCCTGTACGACTATAAGTACTTCCATTGCTATATTGTGGATTTTCTTGTCTCGATACCCAGACTTCCTTGATTATTCTTCAGAAAATGACATTCTGTTTGTCTGTGGCTCTCAGTCACAAATGTTCAGGCATCAGCCATTTGAAATGGATATGCTAATTCTCTCCCTTTATTTAATACTTCAGCCTGTAATTTCTTTTTACCCTGAATGTCTCTTCACATATATAAGTAATCCATTGACTTCAGCTGTTTCTGTTTCAGTGAGAGAGTACTTTTGGGGAAAGGGGTTGCAAGTAGAGGTGACATGGGTGTTAGCTATTTGAACTAGTGTGAGAAGCAACCCGATCTCAGTGCCCATTACAGTAGTTGAAGCTGAAGAGGAGGGGTAAGCTCAAGCAGATGCAAGTCCTAATTTGGTGAATTGGTGGTGTTAATCCTATTGTTTGAGAACCATTGGCAGCATGTTTTATGGCTGCTCTTATCAACACTGAACACCTTTCTGCCTTATGCTACACCAGAAAACCATGGATATAAAATGTCGTAGACATTTTTTTAATGCATGACAGAAAAAATGAGTAAATCGGTGCACTTCTGTTTATCTGTGTGAAATGGCTGGTTCCAAAGTAAATGGTAGCTTCTGTGGCTGACCTGTGGTAACCCATCCTCATCCCTTTACTTGTCAGAGTTATGCCCCATCTGGAATGAAGGTGGCAACTTCAGCTATTAACCAAATTTCTTCTTGAATTGATTTTTTTGTTAGTAACCTTCTATTTTTTTGTTAGTAACCTTCTATTGTTGTAGCTAAACGTGGCTCCATCCAAAAATTGCTCAATATTTTTGTAATACAAATAAATGTGTGTATATTTGATATATGCAGCATTGCAGTTAAACTGGTAACAGTGCCCTTTCTGAAGGATACCTTAACGCTGCTTACAAAAAGTAAGTTTTATTTGAAGAAAAATGTAATTGAATTCATCTCTTCCTTCTCCTGTGCTTTTCACATCCTGTTCATCTTTTCATCTATTACAAAGTCTTAAGTAGGATGGTCCTTAATATTACTCTGCCATCTTCAACAGCACTGTCATACCAAGAAAAACAGTAAGCCTCTACAAAGAGGCTTAATGTAACCCAGGCAGAAGGAAAATTATCATTCTTTGTAAATATTTCAGCATGAGATATTCAATCCCTTTGCTCACTTTTCACACCTGACACTGCTTAGGCTTGTGTTTGACATACAGTCAACCTAATCTCCTTCTACTTGTATCATTCCAGTAAGAGCTATTTTCATGGAATTCAACTAAGCTCCCATTTATCTGTACGCATCTGACTAATCAGTCTGTTTTCTTCTGTCTGATTCCTGGATTGTAAGTGTTTTGAGGCAGGGACCATTCTTCTAATCCTTTGTTTGCCTGATGGATAATGTAGTTGTTATAGAGATTAGAACAATGCCTCTGACTAACAGCATACCTCCGTCTAAGGGCTGTGACTCATGTGTGCTTAATGGTTTTAGCTGGAGCAGTTTAAGATGTTAGTGCCTCCATCTCTCTACTTCCTCCTCTTTGAGAAATTAAAACCCCCATAGTAGGAGTGACAGAGGCAAACGTGTGCCACCTCTACATCTGTTCCATTAAACAACACAATGTTTTAGTTTATCGTCTGTCATAGTCCACTGGCTTAATTTAATACTCAAGACTGTGAACTGGGACAGCTGAGCAGCTGGCACCTGTTCGCTTCTCCCATCCAGGTTTGGCACAATACCTGCTGATCCAGGGCAAGGCAAGAATTTCAGAGCAGCAGCATCTTAAACTGTAGCAGCTAACTTAGAGTTCACAAGTCATAACCTTCAGCCTTGCTCTTACTGTGATACAAATAAAGATATACAACTTGCTATCACCACTACAACCACTGTGCACTTGTTCAAAAATGGTGGATTTTTAGAAGGAAGCTTGAAGGATTTGTGCTGAATCCTGTATTAATTTCATCTTCTTCACATTCTAAATTTTTGAATTTTTCTACTTTTATTTCAGATTTTTTTTACCATTTTCTTCCAAATTCTGAGGTGTGGGAGCAATCATAGTCATGAAATGTTCTTCATTATTCAAAGCCTCCTGGGGTATAGGACAGTTGCTGATTAATGCATATTGTATGTACATGAAGGATTAGACACAACATCAAATAGATATTTGAGCTGTCATTTTGGTAGGTAAGAGTTTCAGACAGACATGATACTGTGTAGCCATAGTCTCCAACAGTACCAATCAGTATTATTTTACTGAAGGGTTTTGCACCACCTGAAAGTTTAGCTCTCTGTGAGATAGTTCTAACTTACTGCCAGTTCTTAACCTCGTAATGATCTTATTTTTGCTCCTTGACAAAATACCTTGTCCATTTAACACTTTGTTCAGTCACACAGGATGAACTGGAGAAGGTGGGTACACCATAGCCCTATAGTCATGTTTAACAGGAGTTTCATTCTTCTTCCCCTTCCCTGTTTTGTCAGTAGGTATGGCGCTTCTATGGTGGCTGTGATTTGGTGGCCAGACACCTCCCTCAGTGTCTCTGGCAACACTAGTAGCTGAGGGAATAATAGCAGTAGAAATACCACTGGAAGCAGAAGCAGTGTGGTGATTTGCTATCTGCATTTTTCTTGCTGTTGATGAACACACAGATCCTATGTGTGACATGCTGGGAATGGTGGCTGTGGCAGTTAGCTTTCATCTTTTTATTCTTTCCAGTACATTAGGCAGCTTTGTTCCAAGACAGTAGCATTTATCAGTGGGTGGGGGACAAACTTCAGTGAGGCGGATCAGACTGCAACACCCATAAACAGACAGGATAGCAAATTGCACTGTCAAAAAGTATGACAGCAACTTCCTTATGATAAGGTAAAATGTAGGGGTTGGGGCATAGTCTTCTCTTCACAAAGCTGGGGGAAAGATCATCAGTGTTCTTCAAAATGATATCCAGCTTTATCATCGGCGAAGCAGGATTAATTAATTATTACTCTAGATGTAAAAAAGGTTCTGTGTCTGGAATATCTCTGAAGCTTGTGAATTATTTAGTCAAATTGAAAATCCCTGTCCAGAGAATAAGCAAATACTAAGAGCCTTGAGCTTTCTAGCTAGTCTGGGCTGAGGTTTCAAAGAGAAACGCTAGGAGAAAGTCCATCAAAGAGAAAGGATAAAACCAAACACTCACAAAAAATGAAGGAACAAAAACACACCCCCAGCCCTGAATCTGAATGAGTTGAAAGTAGCAGTTTTCAGGGTTTTTTTCCTTCATTATGTTTGCGGACAGCCTTGCTGTTCTAAGCTTCCTCAGATGGTGTGAGCTGGGTAAAGCTTGGATTCTTCTTACAATTCACCCTCACTTTATGAGTTGGGAGAGAATTCATTCTTATCCTCGTCCTTGAGCCAATTTTTCTGCTATTGTAAATAAATGCCATTCTTTTGGCTTCAGTGGAGTTGTATCCATTCCAACCAGCAGATAATTCAAGCCATTCTTTTAAAATTATAAGTGATGCAAAGGATTTTTGGAATGAAGTAATGCACCATAGACAGGAAGCTTCCTGCTTCTCATCTGAAACAAGCAAAAATGTCCTCTGCTTTGCTGTATATGCATGAAGTAACACACAGGTTTTGTTATGAAGCAAGGAAATCCCATCAGTTATTTCAAGAGCAGGCCCTGTCACATATGCTGCAATCTCTGATGACCCAGTGCAAGCTGCCTGATTGTGCAGCAATGAAAAGCAATTCGAGTTAGCTGACAAACAGCTCATAAACAGCTTTTGTTTTCTTCTCTTCCTTTCTTTTCTTTTCTGTCTTTACTAACTGTGTGGTCCATCTGTGATCTTTCCAGCGGTTAATTGCAAAAGAAAGTTATATCAGGCACGTTGTGTCATCGTAACTGTGATTCCTCTATTCAGTCAATTTCTGTGGGCCCTCTACTGCATTTTTATTTGTCAGCTTTGTTCTGAAGGTGAGGTGACTCTAAAAGGTTCATTGTAAATAGTCAAAAGAAAAGGAAAAGATGGGATTAAGTGCATACACAGCAATGGTAGATGAATAACCAAGTATCTTGGTAAGGATACTAACAGAGTAGAAAAGATCTCAACATACATATGTGTAGATAAACAACAGTGTAGATGGAGAAAGGGTGAGATGAGTTTCTTTCACTTTGAATATATAGTTCCTGCTGTGTTTGTCCTCACTGTTTCTGGATTGACTTCAGGGGAGGCAGATGTGTAGTGCAGCATCCAAAGACAGTTTTCCATGTTTTCATACGTAGAACTTGTAAGTTATTTGAAAAAGCAACTGTTCAGCAGTAGTCCAGGTTATGTCTGTCTAACAAAAAAGGAAATCTGCCAGTGAATCCCCTTTCCTTTAGCAGGCTGATTCTGATCTGCCCTAAACTGCTTTCTGAAATTCCCTCTTACCCTTGATTGTGATTATCTAATGAAGGGTATGAAGGTTTCTTTACGAGCACCAGGGGTATGGATTATACAGTGAAGATGCCATATATGTTTTTGTGGAGGTCCGAATCCATGATTATCTCAACAAATATTAGAAGAGCATGATTTTCTTCTAGAGTTCAGCCTTAGTGCTTAACCATGGGCATAGTTAAGAATGCAGATAGTCTCTCTGATTTCAGGGAGGATATGTTTGAAACTAAGCATGCCCAGAACTCAGTCTGGCCTGAGCACGTGGGATCGAACAGTTGCTCAAACTCTTAGAACAATAGAAACGCGCACATACTGGTTGGAGAGTGCTTCCTCCTCTCAGTTTCTGAATCTGTTTTTGTGAGAGGAAGCGGAATTTAACAATGCTGTAGTATCAGTGAGGGGGAATGTCAGCGAGGGATTGCTACAAAAAAAAGGAGAGAGGACAGTAGATACCATCTTGCATGATCTATGGAATCTGTTTTTAACTTGTGATGACAGAACTCCAACTCCACTGCAAATGGTGTTGATTTTGTTACTAAATTCAGTTGGACGAAGTAGTAGAAGTAGGAATTTAAATGTATACATTTGTTTCTATCATTAAGTTTACACATATAAGAAATTAAGTATGTTTTTTGAAAGAAAGCCAAGATAGTGGCCAGTTCATTCTCCTTTGCAAATCCTGGCCTAAAAAAATGTTTTTAGCGCCTGTCATGACCTCCTTGCTTTGCCAGTGAAGTTATTTGGAGTAGAGTAGTACTCCTCAGAAGATCCTTACAACTTCAAGGTCAACAACTAACTGGCTAGTATGGCTACATGAATTAACATGGTTATAATTTATTCCATTGTTTCAGAAGAGCTAAAAAAATGGAGTGGATCCATTTCAGCAAAAGAGAATTAAATGCAAGTTTCAAATAAAAAATAAAGATTGTAATGTATACAGGTGTAAAATGGGATACTCTTTGAATCATCTTTTTTCAAGATTTTCTGAGAACTGCTGCTGAGTAAGAGTCAGAACAAGAAGGGCAACGCTCATTTTGCTTTTGCTTTCATGGAGTCTTAAGAAAACAGAAAGTTGGCTTTTTGCAGTGCAACAACTGCAGTGACAGGTGATGCCTCCTAGCCTTCTGGGTACTCAGCTTCTAAAAAAGCAGTTTCAAAAACCAGTCTTTCTCTTAGTGAAGTAAACAGTAATGTCAGCTGTCCCCTTGGTGGAGGCTGGAGCCTCCAGAGCTTTTTGTGCTTTGGCTTTAAAAGGAGATGTACCAAAAATGAAAAAAGAAAAAAAGTTGGTGTATATCCCAGAAGATTCCAAATTGGACATAAAAAATGCGCTTGTAATAGGTTGATAATAATGAATTCCTGAATTCTGTAGCTAAAGTGGAGGCTGGAAGGAATGTCATTTGTTTATCAGTATCAGCAGACTCAAGAAATGTGTTTTCATCCTCTTCTTTTGCATTCATGCCTGATGATCAGGTTGTTGATGTGGTTTATGCTTCCAAGAAGCCGAGTTATTCTGGTTTAGGTAAAGACTTTCTTCTCCTTCGTGCTGCTTTTCAAGTCACTCACTGCAACTCTGCCATCATCAGAGCAACAGTTTTGGCGTGTAGTTAGGTCAATGGTTAAATTTGTTACTTTAGGAAAGAACAAAAGGTTGCTAGAAATCTGCTGTGTGTAAGCACTCAGAAATTGGGCCTAACATCTCTTCCTCATTTGCAGCTATTCCCTCTTGAGTTCTCTGAGCCTGATCTGCCCAAGTGTGGAAAGCAACTAATGGTTTTGAATGCTTTATCAGAGCCTTGGCAGAACAGGAGGAGTTTGGGGGACATGCACGTTCTCAGCACATCAAATTCTGCAGCCCTTTGTGTTTCTACAAATGTTGAGTGACTTGAATGCGTCTTATCAGAATTACGCTAGATTTATATCCATGAAACAATGAGATTTGGCACAGCCTGTAGATTATTTGGCTTCCTTTCACGTGGACTGAATTCATTTCGGCTCTTAGACCCTAGTTAATTGACACATTGCCTAGAGTTACGGGACCCTGTGATAACTCCATACTTTTACTTTTGGACTAAGATATGTTGTTATGATTTATGTGGAAAAAAAATGTCTGTCACTCCACCTACATAGGACATTTTCTGAATATATGCAGATTAGCCTGTCATATTACTCAGATTCCTGTTATGCTGTGATGGCTTACTTCATTTACTACAGCCCATGAATATGAAATGAAAGGGTCAAGCTGTGTTAGCTTTGACTTTTGCTTTCCTGACTTCTTTGACTTTGAAGTAGACCTTTAATGCTTCTCAGTATATTATCTAAAGACTATTTGGGGGAGATATTCTCTTTAGTTTTTTTTCTTCCTATATTGAATCCCCATTACTTTAGTGATAATAAATGGGGGCTTTTTGATACTCACTTTTCAGAGTAGTGCAAAATGGACCTCATACTGCATTAATTTGCCAGCTCTGGCTATATAGCCCCTTGACGGTTTTCGCAGATATTCTCCCTTTTGGGTGAGGGAATGGCAGAAATAGCTGTTCAGCTGGCAAATGCTGATACTTCAAAATGGCAGTGACTGTCAACTGCTTTTCTGGAGCTACCTAATAAAAATGTATGGATAACAAATAACTGGAATTACACAGAATTCTGCAGTATGCTTCAGCATGGACAAATTAAATAGTGTTATCTACCTTTCAAATATAAATTTTGGGGACAAAATATTCATATCATCAGAGTCAATCTATTTATGTTCATAGCTGAGTTCTTCAGAAACAGCTGAATGCTGCTTTCCCAATAATTTCCCAGTATCACGTTTCCCTCTGTTGTAGAAAGGATTTTGTAATAATACGCGAACATGGTAGGAAAATTTATTGCTTGCCTGTAACCATACACTGGCTCTCTAATGCTGGCAGTTATTTAACATAGTTACCTATGGTTAATACTGCTTCTCTCTTCAGACAATATTGCTGAAGTTAATGTATTGCTCACCATGAATAAACACATCACAGTCACTCACTATGTCTTTCAAACACGAACATCTGGGTAATAATGCTAATTTTGTATTAAAACCTGTTTCTGTGTTCTAGGTTGGATGGATATATTTCTTGCCTGTGATGTAATCACACAGTGGTCTCATGCATGCAAGTATAGTTTGCACAATGTTTAAGAAGAAAGGGATTTTCCCATTGAAAGTATAAGGAAGGTGCATTGATCAGATGCCAGATAAAGAAAGAGCACTCACAGCATTCCTGCCTATCTTTGCCATCTCCTTTCTGCTTTTCTGACGTCTCACAACTGATTCATCTCCTTCCTCAGCTGAAATTGCTCCTCAAAGTTACTTAGAGCTAAAACTCCCCACTGCCTTGTGCTTCTGTGGGGATTTGTGTCTGTGTAGAATGAGTGCAAAATGGAGTTAAAATTAAAATCAGACTGAGGCTGGAAAATCAGGCCCAGGTTTTCTCAAGAAAAGGAAAGTAAATCTTTGTTCTTGAAAGTTAAACTGTTGCTCAAGAAAAATATCGCCAGTAATTACTGTGTAGTGAGTGACTGTTAAATTGTAATTAAGCCTCATATGCTTTCCTGGTATAATCTTTGTTTCTTCAGCAGGTGAGTTTCAGCTCTGATGAATGTAGCATTAATTTGTGTTCCATCAGAAAACAAATAAAATAAACTGTGTTTTAATACATTTAATTTTAAAATTCTTTATGATTGGGGTTGTCTATACTTGATCTACAGTAATCTTTGCTCAGATAAAAAGATAGAGGTGAAGTTTTTTATGATCTTTAAAGAGACCTTTCCATGTTATAACCTACTAATTCACAAAAAACAAATGCCCAATAATCAGGCAAGATATAGGTGGGACCAAAGGCATAAACGATATTATAAATTCAATTATATATCCAGGTGATTTAATGGATTAACTGATGTGTGCACACTTTGGCCCCAATTCAGTGTAATCTGTAGCTGTAGAGTTCTCAAGCTTGTGACTAGTTTAATTGATTTCACATAGCACTGACCAGAAAGCAGAGTTTTCATTTTATGGACAAGTCTATGTATGGGTCAAATGGAAAATAAGAGGTTTATACATTTCTGTGAAAGGACGGTGATTGTAAAATGATGATTTTAAATCAATTTAAAGAGAACTAAATGTAAGTTTTAAATAATAATAATAAAAGATTTTACACATACAGAGGTAAATGGCGACAGTCTGTGCATCATCTTTTATAATAGCAACAACAATAATTTTCATATGAATAAACAGATTGTTCCACTCTGTAAATGAAATATATTATCAAAATTTTTTTTTCTCTAAGTTTGCCTGTAAGACAAAAGGGATTTAACTGTAGGTGTGCTATGGAATTTGTTGTATTCCCAGTTTTGGTTTTGATGACATGGCATTTGCCAGCAGAAAAATGAAGAATCAGAACAAACTGGGTCAGCTTTTACTATGTGTTTTAAGCTAGGTGGTGACCACCTGTCTTGCCAAGATGGGACCTCAGTATAAACAGAAATAACCTCAAGATGCTTTAACTTGCACAACTTGTTTTCCAGAAAAATTTTGGTCCTTTACAACATGTCTAATTTCTTTATCCTGTCCCTCTCACTACTGCCGTCCTACAGTGGTGAACAGTGTCACCTCCTGTAGATCTAGGTACCTTTGCATAACTGTAGAATTTACTGTATCAATGTAGCAAATGCAAAGATAAGCAATGTAGGTCATTTATACAATGATGTATGAAAATTTCCAGACAAATGTGTAGTAGTCAATTTCTGTGTGGCAAACAGTTGAGGCATTGCCATTTTAATGCTTGATTCAAAATGTGTTGTCACACTGCTAAAGATGACAAACCCGCATTCCTTGTGAAACTCTTCCTAAAGCCTACATAAGAGAAAAAAATTGTCGAAACCCCATTAAAAAGTGCATATCTGTGGTCTGTTTAGACCTTTAGAAGCCTAATTCCTTTTGAAAATAGGACTGATACTAAAAGTAGGTTCATTTCACCTCATGTTGGAGGTATAAAAGTTAGGTGACTGAACTAAATTAATCTAGGAAGAAACACTACCTGATGGGTGTTTCATTTCATTTATCATGCACAGCCATCTTAAACTGGGATGAATCATTCACTTGACATGCCTCTCTCTCTCTGCTGGTTACAGGGAATGCTAAACTTAGATTAAAGACCTGACCTTAGATGGATAAAGCCAGGTGAGATGAATGCCACATACAGGAATTTAATGGTTTTTTTTTGTTTCTTTTGCCCCAAAGCTTATTTTTCATCTCTTGGGAGGGAAAGAGATGCCAGGAAGGATTGGGCCAGGAAGAAGGAGGAATAAATGATCATCACAATCTTCCTAGTCACAACTCCTGGTTATCTTGTTGAGTTATCCTCCTTTTACATGCTGGTAAGCAATCAAATGAAATGCTCAAAATGCTTTACCATACCTGATTGTGGACTTTGTTTGGGGATTTTGGCTGCTGCTTCAGGGCTGGAGGTGGCACGCACACGCTGATTGGCAGAGTTGTGGATGCTACTTGGAACAGCTGCTGAGATGTTTTTGCGAGGTTTCATGTCTTGCAACCACATTGGAGATGCCTCAAAGGCTTGCATTCGCCGAGAGTGGCTGTTAGCATTGACTTTGAGAAATGCCTGGGCCTTGTATTCCTGAAGGTCTCCGTAGTTGGCATCTGTCACCCTGCACTCATACAAGCCTTCATCCTTTTTTCTCACTTTTGAAATCTGCAGCTTGTGGGAGATGTCATTCCCTTGTACTTTCACTGTCTGCAAATTTTCCAAGAACAAAAACCAAGGTATCAGCTATTATAATTCCTTCTCTGGGAAGACTCTACTGATGTAAAGCCTATCCAGAGAAGACCAAGTACCAAATTAATCAGTCGTGTGATTATGCTTACTGCAGGGAAGTTACATCAAGGATGGGTTTGACTATTTGCTTCTTTAAGGATATCTGATGTCTTCTTTCCCAAACTGTTTTAATGGTATGGTCTGAAATGTTAATTGGCCTCAGACAAATAACCCAAACTACCTTGCTCATTCCTTTTAATTGCTTAAGATCATGAACATTTTTAATGAGCACTCTTTTATAAACCTGATATTTCTTCAGGCATTTCTTCAGTTAAACCTTTCCAGTTAGTTGGCTTTATTGAATAATTCAGCTTTTGAACCACTGCATTAACAACTTTGTTGGAGACGTTTGCCAATATTTAAACTTCTTTAACAATTTATTAGATTAGCTTTACTCCTCACTGTATTGAAATTGCATATTTGTCAGTCAATTTGTCTCATTCAGGTGTATATCCAAACCTTTGATATTTTTTGTTTATTAAGCACAAGAAGACATCTTGTGTGAGGTAGTTCCTTTCATCTCATTTATATAAGTGTGTACTTATTAGAAGTCATATATCATTTCTATGATTTGAGAATACAAAGCAACTCATATCCAAGAACATTTTCAAAGTTGTCAGCTAAAATCAGACTCCTGATTTATCTTTAGCTGCTTTTAACATCTGAGGATAATGTAATGTATTTTTATCCTGCATAATTAAAATGTACATGAGTAAATTATGCATCCAGAAATGTCTGATAGGTATTGAGAGACATTAGGGAAGGTAACAGATTCCTTTCTGTATGTTCATTACTTTAGAGAATTTATATTTAATTAATTGTCTGTTACTTTGTATTTAGATTAATATCTCTTGCCCCACAGGAAGCCAGTGAAAGGGGATAAAGCAGGACAGAAAGCTTAAGTTTTGAGGAACCCTAGAATCTGCTTTAATTCCACCATTGTATAAATACAGATACAAATGTTACTTTGCATCATATAAACGACAGGCACTGGGGAAAAATCACGGTAATGAGTATGTGGCAGATCACAAAAATGGAGAACTGTTAGGCTGAAACTAGGCACATGTTATTGATGATTACTCAACACATTGCTTCTGATAGCTTGGCATACTATAGTCACCACTGTTGGCAAAGCAGTTATTCTGCCTGCTTGATAAATTGAAGAGCAATACTTGTGAATACATTACTGCTCTCAGGTAGTGAATGGGCTTTACAGCCTATAGTGTTATATCCAGCTCTGAATTTATATTTGGCAAACTGAGTTGAAAGTATGGATTGCATGCTTTCAGGCATAACATATGCAATATTAATTACACAGAAAGTACTGGATAGTTATTTAAACCATATTCAATAATAATAGATCTCTACTGAACAGCTCATCCTCAAGCAAGAGGATTAAAGAAGTTTTGTATGAGCCATCTGAATGGAAAGAGATCTGTAGGTCGTATTCTGCCTTCATTTGCCCCCATACGTTTATCTGCAAAGTTAGCAGTATTGCACAGCACTGATAGAGAGCAGAATTTGTTTGGGGGTTTGCATTTAAAATTTAGAAATGATTGCAGACAGCATGCAAGCATGGTTTCAATTTATAGCCAATTATCATTTAAAACCAATAGAAATGGTGTATTTCAGCACAGCTTTAAAACCCAGTTCCCATATTTTATCATTGCTTGATAAGAATTTACCAGATGCACTTAAAAGCCTATTCTCCTCTTCATGAAGATAATTGCCATTAATATTAACAGAGATTCTATGTATGCCTCCAAGAAAAAAAGGCTACTTTTATAGAAAGTCTATTTAGACTGTCAACCTAATGTTGACTTTTTTATTGCACGTATAAAATATGTTTTACACAAGCTTATAGAAGCACTATATAAATGCCCCATCATGAGTGATTAGCATACATAATGAGAGAAAGAGAGATTTTTAACTTGAAAGATGGGACAAGCTTTACAGCTCATACTGTGTCACAGATCTTATGGATTGTTGTGGGAATTTGGAATGAGCTAGCATTGATAAGGAATAAATTTGCTGCTAGCAGTATGTCTAGTGGAATTTTTTCCAAAGGCCACATCTGGTTCTCATTTGTAAGGTGGTCTGCAAATGTAGCTGAAGATGTGGTCCATGACACAAATGATTTATAACGTAGGGTGAAGAGTACCATGGGAAATGTTAGTATGGCCAAAATATGTACGGTACTGAATATAACATGCATCTATTCTAATTTATAAATGCCCTTCAGCTCTACCTAACTGCACTTAGACCTATCTTTAATTACTTGGTTAATTATTTGTAGGCATTGAAGAGAGGAGTGAAGTATTAAACAAAAATGCTTGTATCTGTTGCTATTTTAAGCTTTGCTGATAGTTAAAGCCTTGGATGCTGTTGGAAGGCATTTCCTAAGGGTTTGCATCTGAGGGAAAAACCCCTTTGGAGCTCATAGGAAATACTCGGGCTGCAGGATCTGGTAAGTATCTATTTCCAGTGCAGTGAGCACCACACCACGACCCCACTTCTGTACATTTGTTGGGATGCTGATGGAGCAGGGTCCGAGCTCTTCTGAGGCTGGGGTTGTCGCTTTGCCTGGCTTGGATTATGGGTGTGCAATGGGAGAAGGCCCTTGTGTCCTTTCCCTGGACAAGGGCTGGAACAATGTTGCTTACGACTTTGAGAAGACATTTTGGTTTGATCTCCAAATAGCAGATAGTTAACTCTGGTATCAGAAACCCACTTTCCTCAGAAGTAGAGTCTGTGGTGAAGAACAGAGATTACTCCCAACAGAGTGGTCTTGTCCAAAGATTTTCTGAGCTACAGAAAGAGTTTTTTTCTACCAGTGGGCATGAAGCTGTGAAAACACCCATTTAAATAGCTGTCCACCACACTGAAACAAAGTGCAGCTTCAAAGCCGAGTTTCAGCCTTAAGACCAACCTTGGAAGGCACAGGCAGACCCAGCAGTTGTCCAGGGTAGATGGAGGCAAGAGCTAAAGGATGGCTATGGGGTGTCTGCCTCCCTGGTGGAAACGGAGGACCCGCAAGCCCACCCCGCGGGCTTTGCCTCGCTTGCTGACGCCTCCATCCCCTGGGATCCCCAGGGCTGCAGGCTCCGTGGGCAAGGGCTATCCTGGCAGCCCCTGCTCCGGGCGGCAAGGCAGGGGCAGAGAGGGGCAGTGGGCTTTCAGCAGCCCCCAGGCCTGTGTTCGTAAAGCAGGTGCGGCGAGGAGGCAGGGGTGGGGGGCAGCCTCGCTGCACTGCTGGGGTGCCTTCCCCGAGGAGGTCATGGCGGCAGGCAGGGCTGGCGGTGGCTGCTGGGGTTGGGGGCCGGGAGCCGGACAGGGCCTTCCCTGCGTCCGGGGGGCTCCTCTCTCCCTCGCCCTCCCCGTCCTTCTCCTGCGGCCCGAGAAGGCTGCAGCGATGCTGCCTCGCACGGCGTGGCGCAGGCTCCCTGCGGGGCCACTTACACTTATCTTGGTGCCGTCGCTGTCCAAGTCCCGCTCGGGCAAGAGCTCCACCTGCAAGGAGAGGAGACGGCCCTGGGTCGCCTGCCGCCCCCCGCCCGCCCGCCCGCCCGCCGGGGGCGCCGCGGAGCCGCCCCGCCGCGGAGCCCGGCCGACGGGCGCGGAGCGGCGCGCCGCGGGTGCCACCTGCTGGGGGGAGGCGAGGGGGAATGAGGCTCCCTGGAAGGCAGCGTTAGGGGACACGGCCGCCTCTGCTCGGCTTGGAAGGCTGAAACCGCCCTGTTGTTTGGGTTGTTGGCTTGTTTGGGTCCCCCCGCCCCCCAGATCAAAAGGCGTGTGCGCTCCCGCGGCAGCTGCATTACGGGTGCAAATTTGGTTGCATCAACCGTAAATCAGGGTGCCCATGTAAGATCTTTCCGTTCGGGATATAAAAATTCCCACAAGGAGCAGTCCCTGACCAACTGCTCTCCAAAGGGAAAACGAGAGAGAAAAAAAAAAAATCACTCGTTGGAAATCCTTGTGGTTTTGTGAATGTCCCCAGCGCCGTCCTGAGAGTGACAGGCACCAAAGGTGCCATCACTTGAAGTGGGTATTTTTCTCTGCAGGTTCCTATGCTGCTATTTCATGGTCCAAATTAAGTCTCTGGGGAGATCCGGAACCACCTCTCGTTCCTCAGTCTCCCATCCCCCTTTCTCTCTTTCCTTCCCTTTCTCTTCACTCTGTCTCCTGTGGTGTTCCCAGGTGGTTTGGTTGCTCGGAAAGGGGACCCCATGCAGAGCATTAGTACCTGAGTGCCTGTCACCTCGGCTCCAGCCTCTTGGTCCTCAGCTGCCCGCAGAAACCACCACTGGATTTCAAGGTATACCGAAGAGGAGCCGCTTTGGAAAGCACATGACATCTCCACGTTCTGCCCTTCAGTGGCCGTGACATTTCGGGGGAACTCAGTGAATTTTGCTGCAAAACAAATGCATAGCTTTTTGGGATCTCTTGTTATCTGCACACCATTTGTTCTCTCCTTTATCTGTTGCCTTTTTTCCTCCTGTCTCCCCCCTCCCCCCTTTTTTCATTCTTTTCTCTGTTTTCCTTTCCTCATTCCTTCTCTTTTCTGCTTCTCTGGTTTCCCCACACATTAACTCCCCTGGTCAATCACTGAAGTTTACATTTTCTCCCCAAGGTACAAATCCACCTTGTACTCTAAGCTCTGCTCATGGGAATGCTACAGACCCCACCACTTGCTACCGTGGGTCGATACAGTTACATGTAATTAGGACCGAATACCCTAGGGCAGAATGCAGTATTTCACCAAACTCACTGAGGGGTTTAGTGCAAGACCAATTTGAAAGAGGAAGAAAATCAGGCTAGCTGATTTATTGTGTTTTTTAGGGTTGAGCTTGAAACATGTGAATTGTTAAACCTTCTGTGGCTAGCTGAAATGCATAATAGAATGGGCACCGTTCGGAAGCGTGGGTTATGACCACTCATCAAAATGTTTATATGATCACTCATCAAAATGCTTATTTCAAAGGCTTTATGCATGTAACTTATTTTTTCTGAGAGCCTCCGCTTACATGATCAGATCAAGAAGCAATACATCTTCTAAGTCTTTGTCCTGACAGACACTTCCTAGAGCTAACCTTCACCTTTGCATACTGGTCCTTTAACCAGATTTGCCTATCTCAATGTACCACTGCCAGGTTTAGAAAGTAATCCCGATGGGCATAGTCCAGGACACCAGTATTTCTTTAAGTCTCAATCTTCATTTCCTTCTCAGCCTTTTGTATAACTCACTTTAAAATTGTGCAAGCTAATGAAACTCAGGCAAGGGGGGACTACTGCCAAACAGCATAGTAAGTAAAGCTTGTGTTTTAAGAAGAGGAAAATTTGGAAAGACCTGCAGTATTGCTTTCTGTTGTGTGTTGTTACAGGTTGACTGGAGCATATTATGATGTGAAGGAAATATTACTAATGTGTCCTCCCCTGTGTCTCCTCATCCAGTCTTCGTAACCTGGAATTGGTGGGGTAATTTGGGAATACGCTCAACGAGTTTTACTTGCTTTGCTTTTATACTTGTGCTTGGAAACAGATGCTCAGCAAAGCTGCTAGCTTTTTATTTCACGGTGTCCCTTCTTCCTCCCTCCCCCTACAGTAGGCAATTGCTGGTCACCTAGTTAAACAGACAAAAGGGCTTTGTGTTTTGCATACACGGCGCTTGTAACAAGTTTGGGTTTTTTTTTAAATTTATTTATTTTTTCTCCTTCCCCTCCTGGTCAGCGCGTGCGAGTGGAGTGGGGAATATCGCCACCACCCTCTGCTGCTGCCCTGCCAAGCGCAGCCCCCCGCGCTCCCGGAGCCCCGTGTAGCTGCCGGCAGCGAGCACGGGCAGGGGCGGCGGGCAGGGGGCAGGGGGGACTGGGCAGGGGCAGGGGGATTGGGCAGGGGGCGGCGTGCAGGGGCAGCGGGCAGGGGCGGGGGCGGCCTCGCGCGATCTGTCCATGGTGCTGACAGCGCCGCCGCAGCCCTCGAGGTCCCAAGCAACTGGCTCCTGCAGCGCCGGGGCTGCTTGAAATGCAAGGCGCGCCTTTCGGCGGGGAGGGAGGAAGGTGGCGGCGGGGAGGTCTTCAGAGAGGTCGATTTTTTTTTTTCTTTTCCTTTTTTTTTTCTTGGAGAAATACACATAGTCACCAAATGGAAGCGAAGGTCTGACTGAGGATCTCAGGGTGATTGGAGGGGAAAGGGGACGCAGCGCCGAGGAAGACTGCAATATTTTAAGGGAGGCAGTAGATTTAGCCATCCGGTACTCGGTATGAATGCAGCAATTATGCATGCACGGGTAGATGTTTATTGTATGCTTGCATACATACGCACAAACATGCACAATCAAAATGTGTATATGTCCATTCACTACCAGCCCTTTACTCTTTTGCAAGGTGCTTCATTTCCCTCTTTGCAGCCAAGTAAAAAAAGTCTGTTTTATTCCCACTTTGGGAAACTTCTCCCTTCTGTTCCTATTTACAGACCATTTTAAGCCAAATTTAAGCCTAATGCTTGGCATCCTTTTCTCCTCTCCACAGTGGTTGTTTTTCTTCTTTTTTATCTTCACCACTCCCCCCTCCCCCAAATCCTGTTCTCACTCTGTTTCAGCAAGAAAACACACGCGCACATATTTGACAGCAAGCAATCTTACCTTGGGTAGAAAGTCCTTGTTGAATATACATAACTGAAAAGAAAATGAATCCAACATAAGCCAGAAAGATGCCCATCATTCCAAGACGAGGAAAAAGTCACATCAGGGTAACAAAAGCCAAAGGTGCTCTCAAAAAAAGGAAGAATTTATATATGTGTGTATGTATGTATCTATTATATGAGCAGAAGGAGATTTAAAAATGTTACAAAAAGGCGCTGTATTGTAGCCCTAGCTGCGGCACTGGCAGCATTCTGCTACTCAGTGGAGTCTTTTTCTTTGGAAAGAGCGAGTATTGCAATACAGTGAGGTTTAGATGAGCTGTCTCAGGCGCTGCATTGCTTGAAGTCCAGATTCAGACTAAAAAAAAAACCCTGTTGAAAAGTGGGTATCAGCTGCTTTCTGTGCCTTTTTTCAGCTACCTGGCAGCTCCATCCAACGTCAGCTCCTGCTGCTCAGGATGGTGTGATGACTGCCCTCCCTAAACAGTGATCCGGCTTGGGAAGTGGGGAGTGGGGGAAAGAAGGAGGAGGAGGAGGAGGGATGGGGGTGGGGAAGAAGAGAAGTCTACTGTGCTTGTATTACTTCAACTTTTCCCTCTAATGGCTGCGATGATGCCTTTAACCCTTCCCTCTCTCCTTGTTCTCTACCTGTTCTGATTTCTACTGGTTCACATGCTCGTGAAAAGCTGCCTTTTTTTTTTTTTTTTTGTTTTGCACAGCATACAGCTTGTGATTGTTGAGAGAGCAGGGAGCCTTTATTGTACTGATGTAATCTTCGGTCTTACATCCCAAAACACTCAGTGGCTAAGAGGGCAATGCAGTGGTTTGATTTTTGGTGAGTTAAGCTGTTTCTGTTTTCTCCTTTTTCTCTCCCTCTTACGGGATCTGAGGGGAAAATAGTTACCAGTTATGCTACTGCACTTGCTATTGACTGCTGCAAATAACTATGCTCCTAGCATCTTACATTAAAATGTTGTGCATTTTGTCTTCAAAGACACATGAAGAGGACAGTACTTAAAATGTGCTTAGGATACATGGATTTGTATAGATTTCTAGGGAGAAAATTTATTTAGCTAGAAAAAAATGGATTTTGATATCCTATAGATGAGTCATAGTAAAAAAAATGTGTGTGTACAGCAGAGAAGGTGTTTACAACATATTAAGGAATGCTTTCTCCTGCAGTGAATGTTTCCTTCTCTCTCCCCTGCTTTTTATCTATGTATACTAATACTATTTAGATGAGAGGCTAACCTTGACTGTATTAGGTGTTCAAAACACCATGAGAAACAACTGCACTGAGGGAAGTTCTCTGACTAAAATCATAGTGCTGCTTATAGTAAGAAGCCATCTAGAAAGTGCTTGTTGCACTAAGCAGGCACCAATACCTTTACAAGGCTGAAGCAAAGACTACATAGAATCTAAACAGAGTGCCTTATAGTCATTCAGACTGCTAAACAGCTCATCTTAACTGCTAATCACAGACTAAAAAGATATAAACAGGGGCAAATTAAAGAGTATTTTATTCATATGGACAGTATGTTTTTCTATTGGGTGAAGCATTTGGACAGGTTCTGTTATTCCTAGCAATGGGAGTGCAGCAGCTCCACAATGGTACAAGACGCAACTTTCACCTTACTTAGTACACCATCCAAATTATTGCCTGCAAACAAGACATCTGACATAGCTGCAGAGATCTCTTTCACAGAATTAATGTTGTCTGACTGGAAAAAAGACCCTTTTATCTTCATTTTAACATTTATTTGTTTTATAACCACATGGGTTCCCATCATTATTTATATAACTGAAGGAGATATTTCCCCTTGATAGTGGTCTATTCCATTGATGTCATATTTTAAGCATAGTAATAATTCTCAGTAAAAAATGAGTACAATATGTCAAATATAGTTGAAATGCTTAAAATGTTCCCCCAAATAAGAAAACAATTATGTCACCTGAAAGATTTTCTGTTACCCTAGAGTTTTAATTACTTTAGAGGAGGTCATGATGGATGTATCCAAAACCAAAGAAAATCTGCAAAGCAAAAGAAAAACACAGGTCTTTAAAGCTGATGGAGCTAAATTATCCAAACTAGCCAATGGCTGTGAGAGAGTCAGTGATTAGACAAACTGCATAAATATCTTTACAGGTTCAGATGGTGAGTGTTTCAATAATTTCTAAAAAAAACCCAGATCCTTTTCAGAGGAGCAACCAGAAATCCTAAGTCACTTCTGAAAATATGAAGGCTGATTATAGGATTCACTTCAGACCCATATACGTCATCAGTAATCAGTCTAAATTACAAATTAGAGATACATTATCAGCAGTCAAGTTAAATGTAAATTAGGAAGAAAAAAATCTAAGCAGCATCACCTGGTTTAGAAGGAAAGTAGAAAACAGAAATAGATCACTTGTTCTTTCTCTCTTTTTCTGCCTATTCCAATTCAAGGCACTTGGTAGGTAAATTTAATTTTAGCATTTTGTAATTTTGAAGCAAGTATAATAGTCACAAAAATCTTATAGTAAATGGAACTAACTGAATCTTGTATTACCGTCACAGGGAGGTGCAAAGTAATATGTATGGCTATTAAAATATCAAAACAGAGGTCATATTTATTCAGAAACTGATCTAGTGAAAAGAATCCTAGAACTTGGGTGCTTGTTTATTATTTTTATTTTATTCATGTGTTGAATCAGGAGATATGATTCTGTCAAATATTGCTAGCAGAAGTAATAGAAATAATACACTTCACACTATCAATGTTAAATTTCTCCCTTATGGATAAGGTTTTGTCCTCAATCAACCATTCTGTATGAATCTGGGCAGTGAATGTATGCTGTCACTCTGAAATTGCTGCCTTTTGTGCTGTAGAAAGGGTACTCAGGTAGCCTAACTTACATGAGAAGTATCAATTGTGCTTTGTGGCATGAATTATATGGGCTGTGTAAGGTTTTTAGTGCCTTTTTCCTCCCCCACCCCCTTTCAATGATTGTAACAGATGAGTCATCACTGGACACTCTCACAGGTTATAGCCAGAATGTCTATGCACAGGGAACGATTTTTCAAACATGGCAAAGAAATGTAATGATGGAAGTCCCATTTATGCAGCTCTGGAGCTGAACTGTAGTTTCACCCTGTGTCTTATTACTGCTACAACACACATTCCAGATCAGCTGCTCCTGTACTAGGCAATATTTAAAACCACAAAAGGCCAAGCATGTTCACCACTCTGCCCAGTTTGCAGTCTCCAGGCCTATGTGACTGTTTTAACTATTGAGGGAAAAAGTTAGTACTGAGATCATGATTCTAAGCTTACTAAAAGTCAGAAATGGGGGATGTGGTACTGTCAGTCAGCAATAAGGCTGGAGTGCTTTGATCCCGCAAAGACCTTGCACATACTCTGGTATAGGCTTCCTTGCCCTGCAGGAAACTGGTCAGCTCATGCCCCATCTCTTGGCATGAGCCCATGACTGAGTGTTGCTATCCAACAAACTCAGTTAAAAATGAAAAAAAATGTTACTTGGAGTACAGCTATTTGATGAAAAAAGTAGTGGTATGGTCCCATTTGGAGCACTGCATATCGGTTCATATTTATGAGTTTGAGTTCTGTGTTGAAAAAGAATTTCCTGTGCTAATTTCTGATGTTATTTACAATCTACCTAAGTCTAAATCTGGAAGAAATTATTGATGCCCCTAGAAGGAATGGGAATCAGCATATCATAAATTTGGTTTACAAGAGATAAAGAACCTAGAATACCTATTGTAGAATGCCAAAACAGCAGAATACCTGTATAAGGCTACTCTGGAAATAAAGCCATGTGGTCAAAGGGACCTTTTGTGGAGCTGCTGTGGAAAAATCTATTGTGCTAGAAATTAATAACCTGGAATATTATGCAATGGTTTCTCTGTGTAAGCAGGTTAGAAGAAATTATTTCTACTCAAGAAATCATTTCATAGGTTGGAGAGTCTTACATCTTGTTCTGCCAAGAGGTATCTTATGGGCTTCCTTAAAGAGCTGAGAAGAAAACAGTAGAAAGGTTAATGTGGCACTATCTGAAGTGTTCTGTAAGTCAGTCAGTTTCAAGCTGAATCTCTTATGGAGATTTTACCGGTTAATGAGCTACTATTTCTCTCCAGCGACTTTTATTTTGCTGTCTGTAACATGTGTTTGGTCTATTACATGATCCTAGCCAGAGCTGATAGAATTGCCTTAAAAAGTCTCTGCTTTCTTTCTTTCTTGTAGTCACACAGTGGTTGCATTGGGTGATTATTTGGTATAACGTGTATGCAGATCTGTTATGTTTAACTAGTAAGTTTAAATGTGTTTAAACAATGTTTATGATTCTCATAATCAAGTCAGATAGCTGTACAATGTGAGGTAGCTGTATGATATGTACATACTTTGTCATAACTTTATGCAAGTCAGTTCATATTACTTGCTAGGAGCAGCCTGCTGGAGACAAATAATCTCTTGCTATACATGTGAATAACTCCTTAATTACTTTGGTGGCTTGGTGTCAAAGAAATTTCTATAGGTAGCATTGGCCCTTGAGACTCACTTTCTAACAATGTTATGTAGTCTTCCTAAGTAGAGTAAAAGGGGATGCCCACTACAGGAGTGGTCTGAGCAAAGCATACCCCTTTCTCTGTCCTACTGTCCTTTTTCCACATCCTTGTAATTCAGAGCTTGCATCATTTGACCAAGAGCATGAATCACATCGCTAAAGCATGTTTAGGATATCTACCATTGGTTTATCAATGGTGCATTGTTACTTTATTTTGTAATCAGTAGGAGATGTCCTTCCTATCTTTAAACATTTTCCTTTCTCATCAGCTGGTCAAGCAGGCCAGAGGATATCCCTGGTGGTATATACTGTAGGGTTGTTATTCTTGTAGGAGCTGTTGTGATCACAGACATGGCAGATGCACTCATAAAAACAGTAGCAGTTTTGGTCCCACAATTGGAAGCAGTTGTACGTTTTTATAAAGACATTGATAAGATTGACCTTATCATTTTGGAAGAGGCCTGAGCAATCAAAATGAAGTATTCATAATGACTACTATTTGTAGCTGTCAGTGTGAATAGAATCATCTATTGAAATGTATTTATGCATTTATATATAAGAATTCTTGGTATGCATGCCTGTATGATGAGCTCTTTAGATCCCTGAAAGAGAAAGGAACCTTACTAACTGGTACTTTCAGCTATTTTGATTGTTACTGTTATTTGAGAGATGGGTTTACCATTTCAAAGAAAATTTTGCATGTTCTGAAAAAAACTTATTACTTAAAAACTGAAAAAGGAGGCTGGTTTTTTTTAACTGAGGACTGATGTTTGGCTTTGGTAAACCAAGTGCTCATGTGAACCTCTTCCAGCATATCACTGCTTTGGTACCTTTGCAATAAATAATTTAAATATGAAGGAGATCTGATGAACAAACTTGATTTGTAATGGGGAAAACAAACTTTTTTTTAGTTAGGTTGCTTGTTTTTTTATTTTATTTTATTCAAACACAGATCAGCCATCTATGTGACTAAGAGTGGAAGAGGAGGAGGATTATAACTGAGGCTAGAGATGAGTACTGTATTACCTTTGAAATCTTGTATTTGAAATAGCCTCGCTCTCTTACTCTTTGGATCAGGGACTTGATATTTTATGGGGCTAACATTTGTTTTTTTGTACATTGTACCTTTGCCACTTCTGTGAAAATTCATGCACATTTGGCCATATGTAAGGTCTGAAAAAATATGGATTGCATATGCTCAATAACAGCTTGTATCCCTTTGAAGTGTGTATTCACTGATCATGCTCAAACGCCTCACAGCCTTGAATGCTGACTAAGTGCATATAGGGCATCTCCACAGCATGAACAGACATGCAAAGGGACGAGCTGCACAAAAAAATCTGTAATTAGAATCTGGAGGAATGAGAGAAAGGCAAGAGAAATGAAAGATGTGACAAAGAGCTGAAGCATCAATGAGGGGGTTGAAAGTTAGAAAATGTTATAATGAAGTTTGTCCATTATCTTAATTTATTCTTTTCATTCGTATGCAATTATGAGCAAGCTCTACTTCAGGTGAATGCCTCCTATTTTTAACCTGGACTCATACTGCACTCAATAGACAAAATCGTCCTACTCTAAGAATGATTTACTGCCCAGATTTGGGAAGTGAAGGATGCCATTGTATGTGGAACGTCTACCTCATTTCTGACAAAGGTTGGAAGAGAAAGGATGCCTTTCCTTTAGTGTAGCTAAGTTCTGGTTTGAAGTAGAGTCTATCCCTAATTTTGCCAGAGTTCCTGTGTGATGCTGTGTCATAACTTACATCAAATGTTTCACAGATGGTCAATAACTGTATTTCTCATTTCTGAATGCTCAGCTTCAGGTCTTGAGGTCTGAGATGAAGAAGCACTGAGAAGTCACAGCTGCAATTAAAGTGAATAGGTGCTGAGCTTGAAGATGCAAATTACTCCAAAACGTTACCAAAAAAACCCCAGCCTGGCTTCTGGGTAGCTCAAAATTGGCTGTTGTCTGTGCACCTCTCTTGCTTATCTGTAAAGCGGAGATAGAATATGCTGCCACTTCAGAGAAGTTTTGTTCAGATAACTTAACCTGCACAAAGCTCAGATTTGAGTGATGAGCACCATAGGGAAGCCCATGAGGAAATGAATAATCCTGTTTTCAGCCCAGGGTGTGAACAGTGTGTATAAGGGAGGCCTAGAGACACTGTACAATAAAAATAACCCAAAATATCAAAGTCCTGCCCATTACTCGAACCCCATTCTTCGTGTACCCTGAATTGAGGTTGGGGGGGCCTGCAGAGAAAAAACCACGTCATTCTGCATTTAAAGACTGTAAGATACTGCATATGAACAAGGAAGACGAAAGTCAGCCAAACAAGAATTAACCTTAATTTGAGTGCTTGATTTTGCAACTTTAGCAATGCACTTTCAATACAGCTTTTTACATATAATGAACATTTTACAGTGCTCTCTACCATTGTTTCTCTCTACCATTAGGTAGCTGGGAGAAAAACTCATACAACCTTAAAATGGAACTTAGGGCATCAGTCCAAATGCTCTTTTTTCTCTGTTTTCCTCTTTGTTTTTTTTTTTAGGAAAAAAGCCCCCCAAAATACTGTTTTAAACACAGTCTCTAGTCTGGGTTTATAGAAAACAAGTGAAGCTAAACATTCTATGCAGAAAGACTTGACACTGTTTTACTTTTGTTATGATCTCCTTTTAAAATTTTTCTTCGTTCATACCCAAAACAGTATCAAAATACCATTACAATATGATAAATTCATATCTCTGGCCTAAGTCAGTTTTGAAGTACTGAATCACCTAGGATCAGATATTCAAAACTTTTTAGCAAAACTTATGAAGATGCAGAAATTCTATTTGTAGGATTTGATACTATCTGAAGCATTGATATTGGTTGACTTCAGCTTTGCTAAATGAAAACTTACTGAAATTTCAGTTTGTTTCCCATTTTTTTTTAGCAGCTTTCCATTTCTCAGGGTCTTGCTGCAAAATGTGGTAATTGTTAACAGGATTTCTTGGAAGAAAGGCACACAGGAAAGCAGGAGAGTAGCTGGACTGCGTTGTCTGTGCCATTCAGTGAGGGGCATGCTCATCAGGTTACAAAAAAATGTGGAGGGCTGGAGAGGGCTATCAGGCCCTCTCTTACAGTCAGATAAAGATTCCGTTCCTTTCTCTGAACCAGGCTAAAGCCAATCACGCTCTGTCCATGAAGAAAATAATGTTTTTGTGGAGGTAGCCCCCAAAATGACTTGCTTTCTTAAGATCTGTCAGTCTGATGAATACAAAAGGTATCTCATAGTGCTAGAAGAACAAACTTTATTTTTTTAATAGAGTAACACAGGAATATTTTCTTGGGGAATTTCTTATTCTCCAGTTTAGTTTCTCTTTCTCCCTGCCTTCTCTGGCAAGGGCATATTGGGTACAACTCTATATTGAAATAGCGTGAAAGAAAGCAAAAGGGGTATTTTGTGTTGTTTTAGGTTGAAATTTTACAATGAAGCATGCAAGTACAGAGTAGCCTTAGGGAAAATACTGTTTTCTTTCTTCCAAGACAAATTCCTTATTTAGCACTTGAAAAAACCAATACTTTTAATGTTGCTGCAATATTGGGTGCTATCCATTCATTTCTCTTTAAAACAAATCCACTTACTCAAATAAGCCTTTAGGAACAACATTGCATTGTGGTTGTTTTTGTTAGCTTGTCATTTGTAGTTGTCAGTTAAGCCTATGGATGTGCAAAAGTTGTGCTAATTTAACTGTCCCATAGGCTTATCAATTTCTACATGCCAGTAGAGTTGCAGTTCAGAAAAACCCCAGTCCATTTCAAAATACAATTACAAAATTTATGTCCAGATGATGTTTTTTTATAGATTTTCAATTAGTATTTTTTACGCTATATTGTGCCTGGCCCTCTTGTGGACAGTTGTTTTGAGAAGGAAGAGGAGAAGGTGAGGAGCAGCTGGGGAGAAGGATGCTTGCTTACAACTTTTCCCAGCATGCTGTGAAACTGTGAGAGTCTGTGTAACTCCCAGATAAGCCAGACTGTAAAAAATATCATTTGATCATTATCTGAGTGGTCAGCTAGGACAAGAGCACTGGACGGTATTTGTGATTATTCATCCAGAAGAGCATGAGGCACTTACAGAATTCTTCGTCTGTAGAATTCAGTTCCTTTCAGCTATTCCCCTGCTGCCTTTATGCTATTTTATTTTAAAAATAACGAACAAACAAAGAAAAGAGTCCTTCACAAAACCAGAGAGTGAAGTGCACCTAGCTTGAAAAGGGAGGACTGTTTCCCTAAAACTGTAATCTTTCATTATGCTGCTGATGAGAGCAAATGTAAGGATTTCCAAATAGAGCAGGCTGTTTGTGTCAACAATGGATGTGGCATTTCCCTTTGAGGTAAGCTAGTGACAATGCAAAATGCCTACTATAATGCCCTTTCAACACACTGGAAAGCTTCATAGAAGAGATGTTGAAAAACACTGGGGTAGCTTAAATTATTTGCATACCAAATTATTAGTTCTTTCAGTAAACAAATCCACTTTCATCATTTTAACTACAGGTATCTCTTTTGTTCTAATTTTTATTATAGTTCAATGAAACAGCCGCAGTAGCAGTTACAGCCTGTGGAAGGAACTATTTTCTCAGGAGAGAAAAAGCAAGACTGTCAGCCTTTGACTTTGGGCATTATTTTACCTTGTTCACCTGCCTATGAGACAGCAGCTTTCAACTAGGCTCCATAAGTGAGGCCCCTCACAATGCAGGACCAAGAAGCCAAGGGGGACTGGGAGTTTCAGAGATGATTGCAAACTGGAAAAGGTTTGGTTATGAATCTACCTGGCAGGCAGAAGCCCATCAGAGCCCAGTTTTCCTCTGAGCTTTGTTAAAAAGGAATGATTTTATCTTTGACCTATTCACCTGAGAACACACAGTCTGATTTTTTCCTGAGCATCTCCAGCCTTTACATGTTATTAGTCTTCCCTATCCAGTGCAGTAGTAAGGCCAGGTTCCACCATTTTTGCATATGTTTCCATTCTGTGAAAAAAATTGCTTACTTGGAATGAAGTAAGTGAGCAAGAATGATAAAATTTGCCCCATAATGCCCACAGTAATAAATCCATCACACTAGCTAATGTCTGTTGAATGGCAGCCGACAACCCAGAAGAAAGTACCTTTTTAGTATTTGTTTATCAAGTATTTGCTTACCACAGCGTTCATACTGGAATTTAAAATGGCAAAAAGCCTGCAATTTTGATTGTTTGGACATACATACTTTAAAGGGACATATTCTTCAAGAAGTGAATAAACTTTTGATAGGTGAAGTACAAGAATTCATCATCTTCTGTACAGGAAAAGCCTTAAGGACTATTCATGATTCTGCGTTTTGACAACACAATTATTAATTAAAAGCTTAAAGACAGAAGTGGATCCATGTTGAATATGCCTGTGATTAAATGTTAGGATTTGTTGATTGGAAATGATTGATAGGTTGCTTTGTTTTTCAGGATGATTTATCAGTAAGGTTTAATTTGAGCATGCTCTTTTTTTGAAGGGGTTTTGTTTTAGGAATATAATTTTGAATATTATTATACAAAATAAGCCATAAAATAAAATAAAGTGAATCCTTATTGGACTGGTCTATTAAAATAGCTTCCTGTCTCATGGACACTCCTAATAGATCCTCATTTTCAGCCTGACATAAAGCTGATATAAATCAATGGGAGTCTTCTACTTGATTTAAGTAGCCTAGGGTTCACAGCTTCTCTGACTGGTAAAGAGTAGTGTTGACCATATAGAAATCCCATCTGTCACACTGAATTGTACATTGCCAAAGTACTTCTCAGAATCAGGATCTTTTAAATTATTCTCAGGAAGTGCTGCTTATACAAAAAATAGCCTTTCTGAGTTGGTTAGTCAATCTGTCAGCATTTGACACTTGTAAGGTCAGGAGGTTCTGTGTTTTTGGAGTATGCTGAAAAAATTTATAGGATGTACAAGGCCTGATCAGAACTCCCATCCAGTTGTGAACCGGAGAGAAATCTTTAGTATCTTTCTAGTCACTGCCTGTTTTTCTTCACTGAAAGCATCCCTATTCTGTTAGAGTAACACAGTGTTAGGTACCTAAGAAATACCATTTGCAGTTAAATACCTTTTCCAATACTTCTTTCCTCAGCTCGATTGCTAGCTTGTGATCTTGGCAGGATAAGTGAAAAAGGACTAGAAATAAAACTTCTGAATCTCTATAGTTTCTTTTGCCTTTTCTGTTTTTTTTTCTTCTCTTTTATTTATTTTTCAAATTTCATTTTGACTAGTGGAGGAAATTCTGCGATACAGGAAACACAAAAAGCCACACAGCAACGCTAACAGTGTAGAGCAGGCATGGCCATAAGTGCCCTTCTTTGAAACACTTGTAAAGGATATAATTCAGAACCTGGGAGGGGGGGAGCTGTGCGAGGAGACTGAATCCTGACACAGCATGCTGTGTAACCAAACAAAAGAGCGTTGCCTTTCATTGTTTAATATTCCTAGCAGTAAGGTGGTACCACTTAGGATGCTGAAAAGTAACACATGGTGGGGCATATAATTAAGTGAAGCCTAAGGAATAATTATGCAAGTACAGCTCAGCATAATGAGGAACCTTTTTTTTTTAATATATTTTGGCATTAAGTAAAAAAATTGAAATGTGATGCTAATGCATCTGTTGGAAGTGGAATAAACCTGCAGATACAGGCATTTCAAAGGAAAAGACTATTTTTACCTTCTCCTGTGGAATGGTGCCATTCCATATTTTATTTAAGCAAAATAAAGTTTTATTTATTAAAGGCTTGATATAATTTCAGAAGAAGGTTAGAATTTCTATTGATCTAAATGAAAACTGGATCAGTCCCTCTGTTGAAATATTTATATTTTTCCTCTGTATTCAAACAAATAAAATGTCACAATTATTCTGAGAGCTGTGATACATACTAGTGAAAGCCAACAAATACAAAGATAGAGATAGGATCTTACACCTGCCTTAAGTGAGTGTTCCCAGCTCATTCAGAACATGCATTACATAAGATAGTTGAATCTAAAAAGGGGCAATTGACTAATTAAGTAGTTTTCCGTTTTCAGTTACATTCAGTTACTGACTTCAGTTAGTGGAAGACTTCTCAGTTTCTGTGGGCAGCTGTTTGAAACAGATAATCAGGTGACTCCAGAGCAGTCTGATTCTTGAGCAGCCCAGGTTTGGCTTCTGTTCCTGGGCTACATCACTGAACCATTTAAGTGGTTATTCCAGCCTACAGACTTTTCAACAATTGAAATCCCTGACTGGAAATGGGCTAGAAGGGACTGCTGACAACATAGCCAGCCCAGGTCCCAGTGGGGCAGTAGGGGTAATGACTGTACCTGCTTGCTGTCTTCGCATCTTTGCTCCCCAAAGTACATGGTATGCATCTGGTGTCTCTTGGCCATGTAGAACTGTGCTTGGGTGAGGAACGGTGGCCCTTTCTGCTCTGAGTGTCTGAGAGTGGCACCTTAATGAGTTTTGAAAAAGCTGGATACACTCTTTATTGAGGTGACAAATGAAGGAAAGCACAGTCCAAACAGGGAGATGCTTTGTTTATTAAACTTTTCTGACCTGAAACTGAGGGAGAAAAGGCTTGTTGAAACTTTTCTTCATGAGTAGGTGCACATGCAATAACGTTTCTAGACAGAATTATTCTAGTGATGCTTTGGGAGACACTGTAACTTTGCTTAGTGTGGGTTGAGTAGTAGAACCAAAATAAGGGTAAGAAAACAAAGTGGCCTCTTTTCTAGCCATAAGAATTATATTGAAGTCCTAGTTACTGACAGTTTTGGTCTAGTCAAGGTTGTGGGATGCTTAGAAGAAGGCACTGTAAATGAAGCATTTTAGCATGGGCCCATTCAGGAAGGACAGCTCTAGGGGTTGGCACAGAAGCAGCATTTTGCTGACACTGTGGATGACTACAAGAGAGTTTAAGTAAAATCACATCTGGAAGTGTGAAAATGTTCCCTGTCCAAGATAAATCTCTAATCCTGGGACATAGCTTGAATAGCTACGTTTTTCTCTTGTGAAGTGTATTTTAAGAGAACCATCAGGTATTTAAACTTTGCACTCTGGATGGAAAGGTTATGAAGGTAGCATCTCTAATGCATACTTTGCTGATACTACTTAATATTGTTCAGAAGTAGGGGAACAATTCGGTTGCCTAAACTAAAGGTGTCTACTGCTATTATTAGTTTCCCTAGAGTATCTCAAATACTTGCATTAGGTTGGCAGATGCAAAACAGAACATAGAGTTATCCTACACCTTTTTTAAGAGTGGTAGCTGGAGACTAGTCAGGATATCGTTAGGTGCCTAAGTGGCACTAGATGCCTATATTGAGGCAACCAATAGCCTCAGAAGGTTTCTGTAGTTTTCTCCATTCTTCCACAAAACAAGAATCCAAGAGAAAGAAACTGATGTTCACTTATAGTCACTTAGTCACTTAATGGGATGAAAAGTCATATGATGGTACATGGATATAGAAATCTATAAAAAGGTCAAAAGAAATCTTTAAGGAAAATAATGTTTCTGGAAACTCTCTTGATTCTTTCCTTAAATCCAGGATATCATGTTTTAGCAACAAAGGAAAGTTTGGGGAAAGTTATTCTTCTGATGCTGAGATCAAGAGATCCTGCCTTCTGTCTCTCTCAGATTAAAAAAATAAGTTTTTTCTTCAGGAACATTTTGGTAAGGCTTTGGTAGAAATGTCTGTCTCTTTAAAGTATAAAAGCTTCATCTCTCGGTGCTGAGAGAGACACCATGTCATTGGTGTTTCACCCCAATTTCAAGTAATGTTTACACTCTTAATAATCTGATTCTATAATCTCAGATCAGATGTGCTCTTAATTTGTAGAGAAAAAAATTCTGAGTCTGAGAAGAAGCTAGGACCTTGAGTTCACATCTCTGAACAGGCTCCTTCAGTATCCGGAAACTCCCATCTTCTGAAGACTTACATTTTTGTACTTAATTGTTTTCACTCATTCCCACAAGAGGCAAATATAGTCAGTGGTGACTGCTTTGTATTATTACAAACTAATGCTAAGAAGACTTCAGTTATTGGCACAGTATCTAAAGGAGAAAGGAAGAAAACAAATATTTTCTGTATCTAAATATAGGACACCTCAATTTGATTGAAGATCATTTAAATGATCATTTAAAATTGAAAGATCATTTATAATTTTGGTTGGAAGAGGAACACAGGGATAAGGTGACCACAAAACAAAATCACTCATATTTCTACAATAAAAATGTATGCCCTTCTTACTGTTGGAAAGAAGTTGGCTGACCCTACCGTTCATGTCTGACCGGTAAACATTAGGAAGAAGGTACCTGCCAAGAATGCTTAATTCACATTGTTTGTCACAGCTGGAACAGAAGCTTTTTTTTTTTTTTTTTTTTTTTGAACAAGGGAAAAGTCTGTCTTCTCTTGAATCTGAAGTAGGACAATGAGTCATTCTAGTACGTTATACTGTAAAGTTGCAAGTATTGTAGAGGACACATTATTCTGTACTACAAAACGAAATGGAAGGTTTCAGGTGTAGTTCTTTACAATGCTGGTGTAAGTACTGTGATAGTATTTACTGTATAATGCACAGTGCTGCTGCACACAGGTTGACCCCTGGGGAGCATTTAGTAAATTGTAACAGGCTGTGAAAGAAAATAAAGGAAGATGGACTTTTCCTTCTGAACATACTGATCTGATCCCTGCAGGTACCTCAAAGAACGATAAGGAAGTTAAAAGTCAGGCCTTGTTTTGTCCAACAGCAGCAATGTTTCCTGTATTTAGCAGCACGTGAAGATGGCTCCATCCTTGGTCTTGAAAAGCACAAAGTGATTCTTGCAGAACTGTGCCTTTCCACAGCAGCCTACTAATTTAGGAGGGTGTGGAGGCAGAGAGCAGAATGACTTTCACACAATGCCTCCTTGGGACTTATCAGAAATCATACAGATTTCTTCTACTGTCAGTGCCCCAAGCGCATTCTTTGGCTTTGCCCGTTAGATCCGTGACTCTCTCAGGTTCACTATATTCCTATTCTATTGCAAAAAGACTAGAGTTAGATTCAGTTAATTAAAAAGAGCCACCAACAAATAGTATAAAGGGCCAGTCTCTCCCCTGTATGATACTGATATATATTGATCTGAAATGTCCACAAACTGTTTGGAAACAGCAACCCACAATATGAAATTCTTCTACTGAGTGAGCTATCTAGGTGTCAAAATGTGATTTTATAAACCTTGACTAAAAGCTACCTGGTTAAACCCCATCAGGCGTGTATTCAGAAGAGCTCAGTTCCTGTTCTTGCTCTGGCATTGACTTTCCCTGTTTCACTAGGGACGTCATTGCATATAATTAGAGGTTCTTTATCTGTATTTAAGGTAAGGATGATAACTCTTTTTGGTCTAAAAAGTTCTGGAATTCACAGATGAGAGCTAATGCATTGGTACTATGTGATAGTAATCTCACCACTTGCTAAAGCTGCCCACAGTGTCATCACTGTCTAGTTCCTCTGAGGGTGATGTTGTAACGCCAGGACCTGACTGAGCTTTCCTGGTGTGTTATTGCCCTTCCTGGAAGTACCAGATGTTAGAGGAACAATGTGGAAAGATTGTAAATCAAAGCCTCAGCCCTTCTTAGCTTCAGTGGAGTTAGTCCAGTTTGTATATTGTAGAGTCTTAGTGTTAAAAATGCACAGAAATAGGCAATTATCAGCAATATTTTAAAATTAAATTTTCAGGTCCCTTTCTCCTTCATACTTTGGAAGGATAATGAACAGGAAAATGGATTCCAGAAAAACTGAAGCTAACCTTTTCAGCCAATAAATATGTCTTGGTTTGGATTCTCTTTGAATCTGTGGTACAGGTGTGACATTTTCTCAAGCAGCTTTTCCATAGCTAGTTATAGAAATATGTCAAGTCTTTTCATGAAGCAAATTCTTTGAAAATGTGTGGCTTATTTATTTTTTTCTATTTTTTTATTTATGCTTACTTATTTATTCATAGAGCAATAACTATGTAAGATTTCTTAAAGATTAAAACATGACCAACAGGAGCAAGCACAGGCAGCAAATGTAGCACACCAAGTCTTTTCTTCTCCTCTTCCTCCCCCTCACCTAAAGTAAAGGATTGAAGAAATGAAGAAATAGCTTACAGGGCAACATTTACAGTCCTGCCTTTAGGACACATTTTCCTAGCTTGAGGTGGTATGGATTATTGAAGAGTGTCCAGTGATCTCCAGTAAATGTGCCACTCAAATAACTGCCTACTATACTCATCTATATTCCTGGGCAGTGTTTATAACAATCTAAATGCAGCCCAGTTTTCATTTTTCAGCCCTACCTTGATTTTTCAGGAAAAAATATTTTAGGAAATGCCTCAGAAACACAAGGCTGGTCAGAGTGAAGTCATAAATGACATTAATTCTTGATTTGCTGTAGCATATCAACAGCCCAGTATTCAAATGTGGCTACCTTCTTTCAGCCATTTAAGTCCATGCTCAGGCTAAAGGATCAGAACAGCAGCTGGTACCGTGAGATTTTGGGTGTCTAACCTCAGGCATCCAGCTTAAAATACTGGGTTCATGTTGCATAAAAATATAGTTAGTTATTATCTAGGAGTTAATTAACCAGTATAAATTAATTTAGGAGGATCTTCCTTTTATTGCAACCTGACACAAGGAATCTGCAACAATATTTAGTAAATTACAACTTGAGCAATTCCCCATTAACTGCATAATTTCTCTCATACATTCTGCTTCCCTGAGTTGTACCACTAAACATTTTATTGCTTATAAGTTAGGATAATTATAATGGGCTGAACAGTGGCTGAAATTTAAAAAGAAACTTTTGGGGGTGAGGTATAGTTGCTCCTCCTTTTTTATAGCTACCTGATAAAGGTCAGTCAATTCCCTGAATTTTGGTTCATTTAACTGATACCTGCCTGTTTGTATCTGGTGTATTGCTACCAGTCTGATGAACTTAAAGTAGCTAATCGTTCCAAGGTTGCATGATAACCTCTAATCATATGAGCTGGATAATGCTTCATCGGTTTCTTAAGCTATCTAGGGTTTGATGCAGTACCAAATTCCATGGACTTCAATGAGGAATTTAAGGTGAAATGTCGGGCATTTCTCCAGAGGTGATTTTTTATTATTATTATCTTTTAAGGAATTTTTAACATTTTTCAAATTTCCTACAGAGGTAAGTTCACTCTTTCTTTAGTAAGTGACTGTGTTGTTTTTGCATGTACATGTATGTATATACATGAGGAGAACATAGGCAGGGCTCTTTCTCCAGGGTATTCAGGTGTATTGAGGAATATCAGTGGAGCTTTCTCTGTTGCAGGTGCTTCCAAGTATAAAGCTCCATGGCTATATGTGAATTCCTAGGGTTCATGTTAGGAACTGTAAAAATCATTATTCAAGCACTAGTCCTGAATGTCAAAGAAACTCTCCCCATAACAAGCATGTTGCACATGAGTTGAGATGTCAGCAGCATTTCAACATTTCAAAAGCTTGCCTAGCATATTAATGCATTTGGGCTCCATACAGCAATCAGTATCTTGAATTGTACAGTATCCCAGGGTTTAAAACACTCATACTTTGTGTGAAGAATTCAGATAAGTTCTATTCTGAACCCTAGGGTTTCAAACATACAGGCCCCCCCGTCAGGGTAGTATCCTAAGCAGAGGAATATAGGCTATTTTGGATAAGTGTATTTGTTTCAGACCTCAGTCATGAAACTTGTTGCCGTAAGACACTGTGTAGGGCAAAAAATAGGTTCAGAAATGAATTAGACCGCTTTATTTAGTAGCTGTCCATTGGTGGCTGTTAAATGCACTAGCCTGGATGCAACTTCTGGCTTAAAAAAAATGAAAAAAGACGTCTCAAACGTTTCATTGCTGTAAGGTAGAAAGCGATGCCACTGCACACTTCCCCTGTTTCTTGTGCCCTTTCTTTAAGCATCAGCTACCAACAGCTGTCAGACAGGATGCTGAGTGACCTTTCGTCTCTTCCAGCATGGCACCTCTCATGTCCTTAATGACACAGCCCTACACTCTTTTATACCATAGGACCCCAACTTCAGTCTCGGAGAGGGTGGACTGGGGTCTGGGAATGAAGTGTCTTGGAGCATGAGGGAGGCTGCTTCCTCATGGCCCCCTGCCTCAGTTTTATAGAAGCTGGAAGTTGTACCATGAATGAGGCAAGATTACAAAGGTTGCTTCATGGTGAGGTCCCTGAAAAGCCAGTTTCTATTTCTGTCTCTGACACTGCCACAGAATTTTTACCTGATGCTAGGCAAGCTGCTTAAAACACATTTTTCTAAGTGCTGACTAATGACCTTTTCCTCTAAGTTGCCTGTTTGATACTTTGTGATATGAATTCCTGTATGAGCACTGATACGCTGATGTGAAGGCTGCAGTCTTTGGGGGCTGTGATTTGAGCAGGAGTAGAACAGGCAGATCACTGAAGTCTGAATCACCCCAGAAAAAAGGCTCCCCAGGTTAGTGGATCTGAATCTCGATGCTTTACCTGCCCAATGTGAGATGAGGGTAATACTACAGTCTTACTTTGTAAAAAGTTGTAAAAGTAAATTCATTGCTGTTTGTGAAATACAGTCGTGGGCACTACAGAGAAATCTAGACAAATGGCTTCAGAGGAGAGTTTGAATAATGCAGTATTAACAAGACCTAACATGACACTGTACAAAAAGAAGACAAAACGAATTTTTGAACACCTTTTTTACCTGAATGTAATATCTGTTTACTGAGCAAGGCAGGTGGCTGTATGCAAGTATCTGACTATGAAATAAAGACCAGGGGCTGAGTTAACACTGCTGAGGCGACTTTTTCTGCACATTTGTCATTTGCTTTTTTTTAAATATTGAGGGTGTTTTTTAAGCTGGTGTATGTTTGCATTCTGCGTATATGCTAATGTGAAAATGCGATAAGCTGTGCTCGTAGAACAGTCAATAACTTGGGAAACATTCAGTGACATTATTTGGTTTTCTTTTTTTTTCCTTGCTGATTCTGTCTGAAGACAAGATAATTTGTAATTTGAGGGCCAAGCTGCTAAAAACTTTTTAAGAACAACAAATGATATGGTGGCTGCTGGAGATGGTCAAAATCTGGAGTCACCCAGTATTACCAGCCATCTGTCAAAGATTTTTTAAGAGGAGCGTTCCAATAGTTTCGGTGCCACCATCAAAATCTGGGGAACATTCTCTTGATATTTTCTGTAGATTGCCTGATGGTTTTTAGGTAAGCACTTCTGTAGCCTCAGAAAGTATTTTTAAAGAGAAATTAAAATATCTGCAGCAAAAATATTGTGCCTTTACATTCAAAGAATGATACCATATAGAAAAGGAAGCTCAGGGCAGAGGAATCAGAAATGTGGAAAGAGGCCAAGAACCAAGTGTGATGTAGTTTGTCACAGTATTTAGAACAACATTTTCAGGTATGTCAGGTTGCTGGGCACATTTTTTTCACACTTAGACATGACCTACAATAAATGCTGTTCACATTTGTTTTCATGTATCCAACACTATTCAAATATGGACCATAAATATTGCCATAAAATAGACAGCCAGTCAGGAGACTAAAAAATAGTCTTTATGTTTCTAAAGCTGACTTCAAGAGCCTATATTGGAATTTTGGTCTCTTGTGTGCTAACAGGTTTCTGTAAATAAATCACTGAAGTTCACTTGTGTATCACATTTTACACCGTCTGTCTATGAAATGGGAGTAGCAAAGTAACACCCATACTGAATGATAGACAGGAAAAGGAAGGAAAAATTACGGAAAATTCAGCAGCATATTTTCTCTGCTATTCACTGTAATAGGAAATGGTTTCATTTAAATTTTGTGGACAGTTCTAGTCTATTCCTCTTTGTATGTCTTTCTTATCATGATCCTTCTTAATTCCTGATCTCTGTAATACCTCTCTAATATTTTAAAATAGAAAAGAACAATCCTTTTTATTTTATAGCCTGTAGGAGAAACAGATTGATTATTTTTTGTAGTAAGGGTTAGGGGATATGGGATCTATGTATGTGAAGAATATGTGGAAGAAAGCTTAGCTGAAAAAAATGAATTTTGTATTTAGGGCTGAAAGCAATAGAGGGTCATTTCTCAGCTAGGCACCTGTGGAAGTTCTGCATTCCATACTCACAAACCTCCTCTTACAGCACTGCAAATTTATTGATTCCAGTGAAAGCCATTATTGCTAGGATCTTGTGGTCACAGTGTGAGAGCTGATCTCCTTGGCAGTTAGATCTGCTCCCAAGGAGGCCCCTGAAGAGCATCATATGGACTTTAAACTGCAAACAGCCAGAATTTTGGAAGCTGGAATTGCATCTTCACAGAAGCAGTGTAAGGCAGATGAACTAATGATGAATTAAGGATAAACATGTGTTTCTTTCTCAGGCTTGTTTTCAGCTTTCTATAGCTTCTTTGGTGTGCTTTATTTTTCTTTTGGGCTTGCAATTTGACACCCAAGTTCTTAAGACAGCAACTCATGCTTTAAATGCTCAAGAGTGTATCCCTTTTCTGAGTTAACATGGAGAAACAATGTAGGTAGCTTTCCTTTTCAGTCTCATTTCATAATAACTCTAGTGGTACTGCTTAGAAATTTAAAACCTGGAAGAAGAAAGTCTGTAGGTCTCAACTGTGGCTGGCAGCAGTCTGGGAAAAATTGGCTGCACTTTTTCAAATTAATGCAAGTTTGAAAGCACACTTTGTAACATATCCTGAATTTTTTACTACCCTCAGCTACTGTCTTGTCAAGGTTTCTGTTAATGAGGTGCATCAGCGCACTCTTAAGGCATTGACCTGTAGGGTCCAGGCTCTCAGTCTGGAAAGGACAAGAGCCACTGTGAAGTACATTAAGGCATCAGATATGAAGAGCCTACAGGAACAACTGCAGAGACTTACATTGCATATATAGTGAGAACAGACTCAGAAATAGTTGCAGCCTGCACACACAGCATCCATATCCTTTACTTCCCTTCAGCTGGTTCTGGTGTGCAGGAATAACTAAAGAACAGTAGTGACAGCCCTGACTCCAATGAATGTATCTGTGTTATGAAAATGTGTTTTTGCTTGATAGAAATCTTAGAAGGAATTACAGATTACAGGTAGGTAGGTAGGTAGGTGATTAGGTAGATAGCTAATTAAATAACCTGTGCTACTGCCTCAAAAATAGCTGCAGAAACTGAGGTTATAATGTATACTGGAAAAGTGTAATCCTCTTGATAAAGAAATTATCCTCAAGAAACTTCACAGTTATATATTCATAAAGGTGTGGATGCATCAGAAAAATGACTGTGCAGAAGTGATGGGGATTAGTATATTGCTGCAAATTCACAGGATTTCATTTAGGCTCTTTTAAATATCTAACTTGAAATCTCACATAGGCATACACCAAACACACGTGTTTTCTGTGTCCCAGAGAGAGACACCTAGCATTCTTCATTGACTGATGGAGAACTTCAGCTCCTCGCTTTGGTCTTCTAAATGACACCAACATTCAAGGCCAAAGTGACTGTGATAAAGAATCTCCATCGTCTGGTAGTGATTGCCTGATGGCATTTTTTTTCTGTATGTGAGTCAAAAGATGAATTTTTTAACTGCCTACTGTGCAAATTCAACCAGGAATCTGTTCTTCCTCTCTGTTACATCATCATCAATAATAAATACTCTGCAGCTTGAATTTATCTGACAGGTTTGTTGATGATATATGAGGGAGAGCAAAATCCTGTGCAATCTTTCAGAGCTGTCTTGGTTTTGCAGTGCTAACAGTACAAAACATTTGTTTTAGTCAGTAAAGTAAGCAGATATACCTCAAGTGCATATGGGGATTAGATCAGCTGGGTAAGAATGTGGTATTTTTCATAATCATTTTTCAAGCTGTAACTGCACTTTAAAGCTCTGGATGTGGTGACACAGCTAGTTTGACAGCATCACCACTTTAAGCCCTTTAACAGCACTGCAGGGTACATTTACACACCCAGCCTTGCCACAAAGGAGAGGATCAGATTCAAACCCTGAAGTAATAAACTAAGTGCTCCAACAAACATTGTCAGCAGCTAACCACCCACCCTCTGCCTGGGGTAAGTATTTCTAGTCACTGAACTTCAACCCACCCTCTGCTTAATTAAGAAAGAAATACATTGCAAAAAAGGAGCAATTTTACATGCTAATGGTGCTCTTGAAATTATATTTAGAGTACAAATTTGACATTGTAACCATTTCATACAAAGAAAAAGAAAACAAGCACCCTGGAATGTCAGAAGTGGGCCACGGTTCAGCGTATTTTATCATAACACTAATACTTATCATAACATGCATTAATTTTATTTTCCCAGCCTTAAATTTTCCTCCACTTTATTTTTGAAAGTGAAGAGTAGATGTCTGTTTCCGCCTGGCATAAAAAGGTGTTCAGGTGTGTACTTGTGTGTGGTAGGTTTGTTAGTATCAATTTGCTTAGAAAAAAATATGAGACTTGTATGCATTTGTAACTTAATTACATTTTGCATGTAGTAATTCACTGAAAATTATAATTCCAGAGAATATATTTCCAAGAACTCACCAACATCACAAGCCCTCTGGGTGTCTGTCCACTAAACACCCAGTTCATACTTGTTTATGGATGATGGTGCAGGATTCATGTAGGGCAATATTTTCAGCAATGCATTTTTATAATAAAAATTTATTTGCTAGAAAAGTAGTGTGAATTTTATTACAGATAGGACTGAATCTTTATGCACACTTAATGTCACAGGATCTGCTTCCAGTGTGCTAAGAATATATCTGTTGGAATCAGATTATGTTACTAGAATTAATGCTAAGTTGTACTGGAAGAAGAACCTGGGCGGCAGGGGTTCTGCAGAGTTCTGGTGGTGTCTCAAAGAATGTAATACTGCTTGATTCTGAATACTGCAGAGATGCTCTCCCATTTTGGTCAATGTATCTGAGGAAATGTGCAAATACTAACTGAAGTCTTTGTCATCTATTAAAATGGAACTCCAGGTCTTTGTGAGCACCATCAAAATCAGCTCCTTTTTTTCCTGAATTCTGAGGCACCTGGGTTGTCTTGTGGGTTCCCATATCCTTTCCTTTTATTTTTTTGATCCAGAGTTGTTCTTAATTTATGGTAGTTGACATCTCAGTTTTGGGGGTTCACAAGAGCTCATTTGAGGAATTGCAGAGACGAAAACTAGAAGAATTCCAAAAGATTGCCAAGGCCAACTGTTATCCTCAAGGCAGGATCATCCTGTGCTGTATCTGATCTGTTTATCCAGCCTGTTCTGGACTCCTGCCCCACCAAGCAATGGGATTTTACAATCTTCCCAGGCAATTTATTCCAATGTTTCCCAACCTCTATTATGAAAACTATATATTTAAGAAAAAATCTAATCTAACTTCCTTTTCTTTACATGAACATCAGTAAATAAACATTTCTTCTATCCTCTTCATCAGTGAAAAGTACCAGTGTACTGTGTCTTCCCCCTGTTTTCCATCCTGTCTTATACAAGCCTAGTTCTTTTCTCACTGACCATGTTTGCTTGGCCTGCTGAAGAGTGTTCATGCTCTTCTCTTATTCATGCATGGATTTTCTCTTTCATATCTGGAAAATTATAATTTGTAAGTCTGTCAGTGGGCTTTTTTCTAACATGGGCTGAATACTGCCAAAGGCAATTTTTTGAAATGACCTCCTCATAGTTTTTTTTAAAAAACTTTTAAAGAAATTTTAACCTTGTAGCGCAGTAAACATGGTGTCGCTATTGCTAATAACAGCCCACAGGCTTTGCATCAAGCTCCAGCACATGCTTCAGGGCTTGTTGGGCTTTGTCTGGACTTCTCTTGGCATGTCTGGAGCTGCATTTTAGCTTGTTTAGTTCTAACAGTTATCTAATGGTGACTGTTAACTACTGTGTTGAAGTTTTGTACAATTCTGTGGTCTATATATGTTACGAACACACGCACATATGCGTGCGCACACACACACACACAGAGTGTAATATATATGTAACTAACTGATGGGTCATAATAATAAGTAGTTACTCCGTGTAAATGAGCTAACTGTGACCCTAGAATAAAATGCAGCAAAAAGAAATAAAGGCATGAGCTGATAACAGAGGCCTTGAAAGTACAGACACAGGATGATATGGAAGACTCAAGGATGTAAACAGCTCAGGTACGATGACTGCTGGTGATGAAAGAAATGTAACCTTGGGAGCCAGGTAAAGCCAGTTTAGACCTAACAGAGAGAAAAATGAATGAGTATCTGATATCATATATAGCAACTTTGAATGTAAAGTGTACTTGAAGACCACTGAAGAGAGAGCACAGTGTAGAACATGAAAAGGGCCCCATGTGAACCCGAGAGTGATGAGGAAGAAATAGTCAACAGCAATGTCATATCCTTCCCAGCGAAGGATTTGGGACACCTGACAACTTGCTGTACGCACCCTGCTCTAGCTGAAGGCTTTCACTTTAGGACCCAAAGGGGCAGTCGAAGGGTGAGATAACAGCAGAGAAAGGGAGGAGATACTAGAAAGTTTGCAAATCATTTTAACTGTATATTATTTGAACTGTAAGTATTAGGATCACTGCAAGGGCACTAATAACAATTCTTCGGTTAGTCTGTTAAGATTTAATTAGAGTAACAAATTATTGGCTTTTCATACAGGGTATGTTCCCTTTGCCCATAATAAGATTTGGAATGTAATGAACTGGTGAGAATTAAAGCAACCTCTGTAACTTGGGTGTGACAAATTGCTAACAAAATATATATCGGGCTAGGTATTTCTAACTTGTGAGCAGGGTTTAAAATTTAATCAAAATGATATAATAAATATACTTCCAAACAGTATTTTGAAAATAACTTCAGTCCTCATTAATCAATGAAAGCAAGCAATATTTATTGGCTACTTAAAGCAAGATACTGAAAGTAAGCAAAGCTTTTTTGGTTATGAACAACTCTTCCAGGCAAAGGCTGGAATCACTTGTTTAGAAGAAGCAAGTTGAAATTTAGGGATCAAATCACTGTAAGTATACAAAATATTTTGTTTTCATGCATATAGAGGATTTTGTTTCATGGTTCATTATAAATCAGGGCTGTGCCCATACTTGCTAATTGCAGTGTTTGTAAATACTGTTGATTGCTTTAGTACATATGGAATTCAGATTCATTTATTTCTTGCAGGTAGAATTGTGCAAAATTACCAATTATCTCTCTGCAAGTATTTGGTATTTTCTTCCACAGGTATTTTTAACTTTGAGATTGCTGTTTTTTATTAATCTTTGGAGTTTGGGAGCCACCCTTACTGAAATAAAAAGGCTTTAGGTGAGCATTGTGTGTCACATTCGACACTGATTTTTTGCGTGTTTTCTGAATGGTGCAGCCATAAGACTGCTTCTTGGTTCTGCTGCTAAGGAGCCTGGAGGAGGGGGAAGATAATGCCAGATTGGGTGACCAGTAATTAAGTTTTCCTTTCTTACTGTGTATAATATTGAACACTGCAGTAGATCTTTCTTTAGCAAGTGCTCACCTAGCATTGAGAGTAGTCCTGTGCTGCTTACAGTATCTGATGATTTAACCTGTGTTCCTTTATCTACTTATTCTGAGACATACTCCTTTAAGAATTGAATTGCTGCAAGAAAGTTTGACAGAAAAGTTTGACATGAACATGGAAGAAGACAGCCTTGCCAGATGTACTAATGTGTATGCATGGTCTCGAAAGACTATTGACGGAGTATGTGGCAGATATAGGCTCAATGCGTTGATCTTTGTGGCGTTAACAGAGTGGAATCTCACTGATCCAAAGACTGAAGCAGTATGAACACTTAGATTCTTGCAACCTGGTATTTGCTAGTGCAAAGCTATATTCTTTGGCTGTCTCTTTTGTTGAGCTGAACGTGCACTGAAATGTAAGCTTTTGACACCATACAAAAACAAAAGCAGTGCTAACTTTCCTGTACTAACACAATGCAACTCATCCCATTAATCTTAAAAGTCCTCAATGTAGACGTTGTGTCTCAGCTGTGGACTGAGATTCTCTTTATAGTCACTTGCAACAGAGGATCTAATATAAATACTTGCCTTAAGACGAATTACATTTTTGACTCCATTGATCACTTTGTCTAAATTTTCATTGGCTCTAAAGGAACCCTAAGATGAGTAGTTCAGATGTAGATCTCTGCTTGCATATTTCTACATTATTCAGGTAGTCTGCTACGCTCAAAATCTTGTTTTGACATAAAGCAAATACCTTATATTTAAAGCTAGGAATTTATTGTTAGTGTAATTGAAATCTTAACAGCCTAATCAAATAATTATTAGTAGTACATATCTAATTAGTACAGGAAAAAAGACATAAAGATAATAAAGAAAAGAATGTTACTAGAGAAAAAGGCTCAGCAATAATAATAATACAGTTAGAGTTATTATAAACACATTTCATAGTACCTACCCCTTTTCTCTTCTGTTCACTGGGTCCGAAGGTCCATGGCTGCAGTCCGGCTTGGGGAGGGAGGGGGAGTTTACAGCGGAGTTGACAGTGTCCTGGTTCTTCACCAGGAGGAGAGTGATGGCGTTGATGGGGTTTCTTCTTTGCCAGAAAGAATGTGAAGTGATTATGGTGGCTTCTTCTTCCTCACTCTAGGGTCTACTTGGGGCTGTTTTTATATGTTTTCCAACATGCTTTACACCTTTCTCTTTTTCCCTTGGTCTGCAAGTCCACGATACATCCAAATTTCCTGTATATGAAATCTGTTTTGCATATGTTGGGTATTTGTTCATTGTTTGTTTTAAAAATGGTTTTACCCAGCTCCCTCGGTTGCAATTCTGTTGGTGAATTGTTTCTAGCTCTGGAGTCTCCGGTGTTATCCCATCTCCCATGCCTGTACTCCTCTACGCTGCAGCCTGTGTCCCCACTTTCAAGGCCTCTGCTATCGAACAATGATCGTACTGCTGTATTGCTCTACATTGCATCATTGTGCTAGGGTCATAAATATTTCATTTTGCACAGCATAGCTTCTTGTTACTAGTGTGTATATAAAAGTTGTGCTTATACCACAAAATGATAAGAGGTACAGCAAACCAGGCATATTCACCTGGTCATTGAAGAAATTGCTGTTATAGCTAGCCAAGCTCAAACGAAGTTCCAGGCAGGCCAGTGCAGGCTCGGACAGAGCAAGCCTGACGGGCCTCGTTCCTGAGGCCTTGCAATGTCGGTGCAAAGTCCACGGCCTGTTCCTAGCAATGGTAGTATTGTATGACTGAGCTATAGGGCTACCCGTCGCACCCAGCAATGCCTGTGGCAATGGCAGGAGGAGCAGGAGAGCTGGCAGCAGACAGGCATTTTGCTGATCAAGTCGTTTTGATTAGTGAGGTCTCAAATAGTGAGGATATTGAGCTTGCAATGGGATGTTACACTACGAGAAGCTGATGAGAGGCCTATTTTATACTCTAATTGCTGCACTTCTCTTTGCACAGATTGTACAATATTAGTTTCATTTGTCTGTGCCACGTATGTAGGCACCCTGCATGCCAGAACAGGACTATTACCAACAGCTTGAATGTGAGGGAGCTTCGTAACTCTGAAGGTATGACAAACAGATGCAAGGAAGTTATATTAGAATGAACTGGGATTTAGAAGAGTGCTTTAGCTAGTTTAAACATGTATCTACCCCTTGTATGAATGAAAAAAATCTCATTCTGAGTTCCAAAAATAAAAATAATGCCTTATTGTGGTAAACTTATGAAGTCACTTATAAAGTGAACTTCAGAACAGAATCATATAGAAAGAAGAAAATGAGATTGTTTCCTTTTCCTTCTTTTTTTTTTTTTTTTAGCTTCTGGCCAGAAAACTTTTGCCTTTACTTTGAGAGCTTGGAGTCACTGTGCTGTCAGTGCTACTTATGTTATTTAATCCTTTTGTATATATTGATGGCTGTTTCTAGGGTTCTTTGATTAGCTGGAGTGAGAGCATTTGTGGAGGAATAATTACTGGGAACTGATGCAATCTAGAAGTGCTTATTCCTACGGGGAGGTGGTGGGGGGGAATGAGCACAGAACAGGGGTGATGCTTCTGCTGGTCACCTATGTAAACAGTTACAATGCATACAATGCAAAGTGAATCTGAAGTAATTTGAATCTTTCAACTGAAATATTTATCTACTACCTAGTTGCAGATACTGCAGGAACATTAGACTGTCTTCTTCACCACAGTTGATATAATTTTTACTGCAAATAAACATCCAATTTAAATCATACAGTGGTGGTGCCCTTTTACATGACTTGATGGATTTCTTATTTTTTTTCCATTTAATCACTGCTGCTAATTTTCATAAAATATATAAATGAATGGATGAATGAATGAATGAAATCTGCTTCTTAATAATGTAGAAGTCAGTATAATCCTTAGCTATTCATTGTAGAGACCTGATGCAGAAAATAAATGTATTTTCACTGTACTCCTCACTCACCTTCATTACTTTCATACATTACTGTAACGAAGGTATCCAAAGAGCTATGTGCAGTATTGTCCAATTCTCTTTCAAGTATTTTTTATAACCATAGACATATATGAAATTCTTCTGAAAATGTTTACATATCAAAATTGCCAAATTTACAAGTAAATGCTTGCCCTGTGCATTTCTTGCATTAAAATTTAACTGCAGCAGTGATAAATAAATACATCCTGGGTTAATGAACTTTGTTAAACATCACTAAAATGGCAATGCATTGGCTCAGTTACAGTTAAATCTGTGAACAGTCATTATGTTAATGAAATCATTAGAGCTCTGTTCGTTGAAATGTTACTTGCAAAACTGTTTCACAAAGCTCTTCACATTGCGGGAATGAGACAAAGCCTGAAAACATTCATCCTCAAACATAAAAGGCTGGAAAAGAGATGATGCAAGAGACAGATATTAGAAATGTGTTTACTTCTGAAGATCTAGATTTAGAGTGATGTTAAGTGGGCAGTGAAAATGGACAGGGTGGTTTCATTGCAAAGCCCAAGTGAACCATAACCAGAATTCCAGAATTCCAGATTGTTTTTTTTTTTCCTGTTTTCATGCAGTCTAGTATTTGGTTCCCTACAAATCTAACCTGGTCTCAGTACCTTCTATTCTGTCCCCTAATTTCTTCCAACTACTTAAAGAGTTTAATTATCATTAAAAATCAATTATTATGCAATTACACTGCAGTTCAGTATAGACAAAAATCATGTGACTGCTTGTCTTTTGAGATACAAAAAAGTTGTTCACAGAAATGTGTCTGTTTCTAGCACATCTTACCATTACACCTCTGAATATTTGACTGTCGCTTGTGCAAGTCCTTCATTGTTAGTGATTAAGACTGAAAATCAGATTTTGCAGTCAGAGATGCAATCAGAACTTCTTCCCATCAAAGTAAAGCAAAAACAGCAAATGAAGACTTGAGATTTTAAACCTTAAAAAGTAACAATATTTTCAGTGTCTCTCCCTCCTTTTCTGACCAAGATTAGGATTCATGCCTGCCCTTATTAGTTATTCTTGAGTCTTAACCAGCTTTTTCCTGTCTGTGATCCAGGCACCAGAGGAGAAACAGAATTGTTCTGTTGAGGGCTGAGAAAAGACAAGGAGGTTTATAATCTATATGCTGACTGCACCACAGATCACATTTGATTCTTTCCTCCAACTGAAATAATGCATACTTGTTAATATTTATTAACATCTTTAATATGGTAATGACACATATTTGTTAATGTAAATAATATTAAATTGTTTTAATTTTGCTGTTAAAGGAAAGCTATAGAAATCTACACAAGAAACTTGTTGGACAAATGTGTCATTTCTCCCTTCTGATCTAGAAAGACAGGAATCATGATAGCGCGAGACAATTTATTCTAGCTAAAGCTTGAAGGCACTTCACTAAAACTTTGGAGGTCAACAGTATCAGAAACGACTTCTTAAAGAATCAGCATGGGCTCCTGATCGTTGTCCGTTACAGAGTCATTAAACCAGTGCCAATTTTATATGATACCTTGTCTTGGTTGTACCAAGTGAAATCCAAAGACTCAGTCCAGCGTTAAGATATGTGGTTGCAAACCTGTATTAATTTTTCTCAAATAGCATTTTGACGCCAAATGAACACAAGTATGGGTTTATCACCTGGACTACAGGGATTTTAGTATTTCAGTCTCTCCTAGGTGTTCCTCGTATTTTTCAGTCTTGCTCTGAAGCATAGGGAACTTACTCACGCATACCTGCCATACTATACTTGAGCTTCTTTCTGGTTCCTCCAAAGCCAGAGAAAATCTGGAATACTGTAAAGCAGCCGAGACTGAGTATGCGTGTTATGCCCAGTGTCTCCTTCTTTCTTGGTTTGCCGTATAGCAGGGTCTGCCCCCACACCAGGTGGGGTATGCTATGGCTTATGATTTCAAGGAGATGAGGAAGCTCAGGAGCTGTATTGTCATACAACTGGGTGAAACATAGGGACATCAGAACTGTATTGAGAAATTGGACGATTGCATGCATCTAGGAACATTTTCTTAAGTCAGGAAGTCAGGAATTCAGGAAGACATTTTCTTAAGTGTTCAAGTCTTCTTAAAACAAGTGGAGGCTGCATTTACTTCACACTTTTGAACAACGAGGTCTGCATTTATAGGCCTAGATGCAGATTTAAGAAATTAACTTTAGCACTCAGATTGGCCTATCTTTTTATGGGTGTAAATGTGCAGGCTGAAAGTGGAACAGCAATATAAAATGCTCTTGACATATAAGCAAGCTGAATTATGATTATTATGAGATTCAGTGACCTCAACCACACAGCTTCTTTGCTCTTTGTGGTGGTCATAGGTGAATTGCCAATGGTAAAATTTGACCCCTTAGCTCACCCTCTCTGTAAAATCGATATCTGTATTCATAGTATGTGTGTGCTTTCTTTTCTCTTCTTAGTGACTCAGTATAACATTGTGTTAATGGTAGCTACTCATAGCAGTATAGGATACTCTGATATTGACAGCAATACACTAGCATAGCGGTGTATGCAGCTAGCATAGCGGTGGTGAGTCAGGGCAACAGTCAATCAATACTAAAAATTATTGTTTTTAATGTTGTAGCCAAGCTTCCACTTACTCTTCTGCATGTCTGTCAATGCTTATCTTATGCTCCCAAATTCATAAACTCTTCTGTACTCCAGAATTCATATAAGCCAATGAAAAACACACTGATGTCATTCTTTGGATATAAAATCAATATCAAAATAAAACAGAAGGAATACTTTTGCTTTTTTTTTTTTTTTTTTTTTTTTCTTACAGAGGCTTTCTGGAGTGGCACCAAAACTGCAAGAGGGCAGAACCTCCCCAAATCCACATGGCTATTTAAATTATGTGGACCTCTTTTGGTCTGCAGGATTGAATTGGAAAACCAAAAGCCCCAGCATCTTCAATGGATTTTTCTGAGTGCCTTTCACCACATAGTGAAAGGTTGAGAAGAGTCAAGCACAGAGCTGAGCTGGTGCAAGGCAGCACTATGCGAAGACATTGCTCATTACTGTCAGGAAGATCTAGTGCGTGCTTCCCATTAGTGCTTATTAGTGTGGTCCCAGAACCATGCTGAAATGGCTGACTGACTTCCAGCCCTGGTGTTAGCTGGTGCACAGTGAGATCTAGTATCTGCAATATCTCTGATAGTTATGGGTCTGCAGGTATTCATCCTTTAGGGAGTCCCTCACTGAAGCAACTCCCCAATTTTCCATATTAAGACCTTCCACTAGGGCCAGGATGCATCACAGCAGCACTTTTTGGCTGTAGGGGTATGTGTCTCAGCTTCATCACAGCATTGACTCACATTTGAGCCATACAGAAACTTCAGATTGAATATTATTCGAGATGATCTTATATTAATTAAATCTGATAAATCATTGCTAGTTACTTTTTTTTTGATTTCAATTCTGGTTGTAATCCTTATGTGAGGTCTTCATGGGTATATACCTTGCTTATTGCAGCATGAGGTGCTATCCCAGTAACATCACCACGTGTCATGAGGCTTTGACAGCAGAAATACTCCACAAGCCACCAATTAGTTCTACAAAAACTAAATTAGTGCAATGAAAAACAACTCAGTATATAAATTCCTCTCAGACTGCTAGTCTGTAGAACTGTCTGGTCCCTGAGGGTGAGGTGCTAGCCTTGAAATGAGAAAGCCTGAGCTTTGCTCCTTCTCTGTTAGGGATCGCTTTGATGACCTTGAGGAAATGTATCTGTCCATTAGTTTTTGTGTCTGTTCAATGTGGCTATTGATCTTCACCCCTTTCTACGAAGTGGATTGATAGATATATATGAGAGAATCTACAGAGAAGCTATATAACATTATTAATTTGAAGAAGTAATGCAACTTATGATCAAAATCGACCATCCCTCTACAGTGTCTATCGGAAAAGAGTTAAATGGGAAAGAAAAGAAAGACCTCTCTTCCTGGATCTTTGCACAAAGCATCTCTATATGATCCTGTCCTGTTGAAGTCAAAGGCAAAATTTTCACTGACCACAAGGAAACTGGGATTTATCTCAGGGTTTTTAACATAACAGGAAAGTTCACAGACCTGACCCAATACTGAAGTTTAAAGCACTAGTGAAACAAGAGGAGCAGCCTGCAGTTAGCTTTGTTTAAAAAAAAGAAAAAAAAAAAGGATGAGGAAAAAGGAGGTATACTCAGAATGGACAAAAGGAGAGTGCTCCCAAAGATCCTGCTCAAAAGATTCAGATTGTGCACAATATGGCTATAAATTGCTTAAAGATAGGCTTTCTTGTGAGATGTTTTGTACTTCCCACTTCTTACTGAGCTGGAAATACCCTAAGGACAGCCTTTCATTTGGTGAAGTGTTTTGTCATTTCTGTATCTGGGAATCAGAGGAGGAAATATATAGCAGCAAAGCAATCATTACAGATTCACAATAATAACAACAATAATAATCATAGTAATAATAAAGAGTTCTTGTAGCAAAGCTCTCTTTAGATGACCTGTTTGCATTATGCTCTGTAACCCCCGAAAAAAACTACAAATGTTATAGTGCTGCTTTCTGTTGTCACTGAACTTTGTGTCTCAGCAGATCTCATGCCATAGGAGAAGGCTGCTAGCTATAGGCTTACTTTTTAATATGATGTCTTTTTTCATTAATCTAGATTTCAAAACTCTGCTCAAAGAATGCTTGCAGGGGTGCAGGCAGTAGGGAGGCTTTGTTTCTATTTATACAGAGAAAAGATTAATACTTGGATTGACACGAATAATGCAGCCCTCTCAGCAAAGCAGAGTTAGTAATGCACCTTTCTATCAGCCAACAAAAAGCAGATGAAGACTTGTCATCACGCAGAGATGTGACATGGAGGCTGTTGGCGTTCTCCCCAATGCTACTCCACAGTTCTAGCAACAGACGGTCACATGTGCAGCTCTTGTGCTTGTGGGGCAGGAGGTGGGGCATAACCCTAAATTTTGTCCCACACCTCAGGATACACACATGTTGTTGCTTGGGTTAAGGGGAGTAAATAGACAAAAGAAGCACTATCATCTGCATTTGAGATTTGCTGAGCTTAAAAAGAAAATCTGGGGGAGAGCTGGAAATCTAAACATGAAGTCTCTACTACCAGCCCACCTACCTCACTAAACTGCATCTAGTTGAGTCTGTCATCTCATGAACTTGATAAAATCTAAGACTAAGAGGAACTGATGGACTGTTTGTAAGGGATCCCTAAAAGATAACTAAGTGACAGTATGGCTTAAATACACTGTATTTTCAACAGAACGATTTTAGTGCTGCTGGAACAGCTGCATTATTTCGAAGTTGAGTTAAAGTGATATAGCACATACAAAAAAATGCAGGCCATATAGGCTTTGCACCACACACTCAGGAAGGTGTGCACTTTATTGTAATTCCAAGAATTACAATAAGAATTTTCAATTAATTTGTCACAACAGTGCACTGAAACACTGCACAGCATTTAAAGCAGGAATAACTAAGTTATACTCTGCTCCCACTGTGTGTTTCTGCCTATTAAGAGGTAGTTTTATAAAGAACAAGTATATAATTTTGAGTCATGTTTGACTCCTGAGAACATTACAGACCTCTTGACTAATACAAGTGACCTTTTTTATTTGAACCAGAAGTAGGTAGAGAATGAACAATGTGGTACTACAATGTCTTAGAAAACAGAAAAGAGATGCTTTGTCAACATATGGGGTGTAATCTGAGCTAAGAGATTATTTATATGCTCAGACTTTTCCTTCAGATCAACCCTTTCGCTCCTCGATGGGAGAATTCGGCTCTAAACATGAAAATAAAATTAGCAACAAGAATTTTTTGCAGTTTGAACACTCCCCTTTCTTTCCAACTCACCCTGCTCTCAAGACAAGACTTTTATGCTGGCCAAAGAAGGCCCTTCAAGAATGGCACGATTTTCCTTGTTCTTACACGGGAAGACAAAATAGAAGGCTGAGTGATATTGCTGTTTTACTAATACTGTTATACTGATCTCTTTCAAAGTCAGAATTAGTATCCTGAAAGAAGCAAATGCCTACTTTTGCCATTTGCTTCATCTTCCTCATTTAATCCGTGCTTTATTCTTAGTTTTGTTTAGTCAACAACAATTTAATGGTAACGTGGCATAAAATTCGTTTTTTTTCAAGCATACAACTATTCATGCTATACAATAGCTTATCCAATAAAGGGTTTAGTTTCTGAGTGTGGAGAGTAATTTTCCATTTTCCTTTATAAGGATAGTTTTCTAATCAGCAATCAGAGGGATGATCAGAAGTGGGAGAGTGGGATAGTCATAGTTTGCCTTTTTCTTCACCCCAATCTATTCTTTTCTCGTCAAGTTGCTCACCTTAGTACCTCAGGTTCACTTAACCCTTAATATTTCTCACGGGAGAGAGAAAACAGTTCAAAGTCTCTTAAGAAGGTAAGTTCCCTGAAACAGTGATTCTTTACGTAATAACGTCAGCTTCTGTGTTTGTGCATCACAGGTTAATCTGTAAGAGATGATGGGCGAGAGGAAAGTTCCGAGAATTCCTATTTCATTTTACAGTGGTATAAACATATGTTTATGCCAGTGCCTAAAATCGGATTTAAGCATATTCCATTTAAAAGTTTGACACGAAAAGCAATTCAACAATGTTTATTTGCTTAAGGTTTTAGTTCACACATGTAGTATTTTATTCACATAGTACATTTATGCATTTCAGTTTTGTTTTCTGACTGTGGCTTAAACTTTGCAAAGGTTTACATTGGTGGTGGTGCTGAAGATCCAGATGGCATCTTTGAATATCTAAAAGTGCTGCATTTTGGGCTCTGCAGTTTGGGCAGATGTAGCTTCACTGAGGGCTCAAGTCAGGAAACAAAGTATGTTCATGCTTAAATCTCCTAGTGTTCAGAAAAGTGCTTAACTCCATCCATCATTAAGCATGTGCTTAAATCCTTCTTAAGGCAGTCTGCTTAGGTAAGCATTTACTTAAATGCCTTGCAGAGGAGCGAGGGAATTTTAACATGCTTAAAGTCAAGAAAAGTGTAAGTAATTTGTTGATTAATGCCTTTTAGTCTACCATCTTTTCTTTTTCTTTTCCTTCCAACCCCAAGGAGCACTAATGCAAGCAGCTGGAAGGATGTCTTCATCACTGTATCCTTTGGGTCACCCCAGACAGTACTCCATTGAGGGCACACATAATGCAACATGTCTCGAAGGGCTTCAAGTCTCAAGAAGCAGGTGTACTGAATTCATTCCCATTGAATTGATTCTAACCTGATATTGAACTAACTTTTTTTAACAATTAATCATGGGTTTATAAATGTGCTTAAAAATACTTCTGCAGTAGCCAAATAAGTGTGAAACTCCTAGTCCATTTGTGATTCAGGAAGGAGACTCTGAAGCTTTTGCAATCACTTACAAGCGATAGAGGACTCCTACCACTGTCAATATTTCACACAGCTGGTCAGGAACTGTGGTTGCAAAGAGCATTGAATTATGGATCTGTGCTTTTCAAACAACAAGGTCATTTTTTGGAGCTGTTTGCCATGTGATTCTGGAGAACGATATTTAATCAATTTTGCACAAGTAAGTTAATGGTGAAGGGCACATTTTTGATGCTAAACTCCCAGACACTAGGTAACTCTTTAATGACCCCCAATGCTCATGCAAATTTCAGCACCTTGGATTGTCAAGAATATGATCATTCAGAAAGAAAGAGAAAATGATGTGCCTCTTGAAGTGAACAGAGAGTATGATACTGTAAGGTAAAAATTGCAATGAGAAGGGCTGGTATTTGTGAACTGTGATTATCAGTGTGGGAATTAGACTGTGAAATGAGCTATCCTCCCCTCCCACTTACCAGGGCCTAGACTGCCCAGATGAGCAAATCTGGATAACAGTCACTTTTGGCAGGTGCTTCCTGATATTAAACCATGTGGAAAATCTTAGTTCTACAGATGAGTTCTCGGATGCTCTATATTGTGAAGAACAAAGTAATGTATGTATTCTAAAGTATGATTAATTTTAAAAAATACATATTGGAAAGAGAGTATTTGGAGAGAAGCTACAAAATCACACTGTCCAGTTACAAAGAGGATGCTGTGAAATCTGCAGTGTAATTCTCAGGAGAAAAAGTATAAAAGGAAATTATGTAGTGGGGAACTTATTCTGTACACATTTGGCAAAACCCATGAAGGGATCTAGCCTTTGCAGGATGAGAAGGTGAGAGAGAGCTACACAGCAGGTATCTTAGTGCCAGTGATTCTTTTGTATGGACATGGAAAAATACGCTACAAATAAGGGGGGGGGGGTCCTTCTGGCAAAGTCTTAAGATGTTTATGGACACTGAAGAATCTATGATGTTGGGCTTAGGTCTAGGTGTATTTGTTGATTCTGCCAAGTTAATCATATGTTAGTGACATTGATCTGCCCTAGGAAGTTGTGAGGCCGCAGAGGCTGTGTGGGACATGATAGAATTTTGTGTCATTAGGGTGATATTACTTCCAGAGACCCTTGTTGTGAAGGAAATATCTACAATATACTGTATCCTTTTTGGACCTGAATTACAATTCTTTCTTCCTAAAAAAACTCTCTAATGTCAAAGTTACTTTTTTCACAGATGATACTAACATGACAATACCTTTCATATTTTAAGTGTTTTGCTGAAAAAATGTTGACACAGTTCCAATATTATGAAAAATTCTTAGAAGAGCCAGTCACTTTGCAGTCATTAGTGATAGTTTTGCAAAATATATCACATTGAGAATGAGCATTTTCATGATTATGTGTACATTGATCCAGATTAAATTTTAGGAAGAAAAAGTTTGCATCTATTTAATCTGTCTATCTGTACAGAAAGAGAGAGAGAGAAAGTGCTGGGGGACATGCATAAGTTTGCATGTGTGTATATGTATATTTGTAAATACACACAAACTGTGTCATGAAAATACACAAGTTGATAGTAGGAAGCATTACACACACTGGCTCAGCCAGACCAGGAGAAGGAGGAGAGATTAGTGCTTTTCTACATTCCCAGTTGTGAAGTGTTTTGAAAACCCAAACTGCTGCCAGCACAATTCAGACAGGCCAGGTTGCTGCTCTGCGTTACAGATGCTTTTGTTGGGTTGCCTGTGGGTAGTTCTGCAGCCTGCAGCTGTCAAGGGTATTGGAGCAGCTATAGCATTGAATGTGACTACCCGCTGTGCAAAGTAGGCAGGAGCTGACAGAGAAAGACCTTTAGAATAGTTGTCTCTGGTTGGCGTGGGACTTCCTATAGCCAGGGCAAATTGCGTGTGTGTGTGTGTGTGTGTGTGTGCACGCATGCACGCACGCGCGCGTGTGCACGCGCACGCACTTGCGCATGCGTATGCATACATAAGTAGAAATGCAAATGAGTGGGTTGGGAATTTCTTCTCATATAGAAATCCTTCGCTTTTTAGTTCATTAACACCTTTTGTAACAATCCCTTGTCATGACATCAATGATTTCCCTGGTCCCCGCAGAGCCCTGTGGTTTCATTCCCACTGTAACAATGTAAAATGACAGCTAAAGTGGCCCGGCTGGCTAAATAGCTGCACTTGCCCCATGGGTCCTGGTGTGGTATGAGCAGACCCAGACAAAGTCAAGGAGCAGTAAAATTCACTGTGGTAAATGATACATTACGGGCACAGTAGAATTTATTGTGGCAGATATCAGTGTCTTCTATCAAAAATGAGTGTGTGTATGGGTAGGTATAATAACACATTCGTGCTATTTAGCCCATTGATAGTCTGCATTCATTAACATATATGTACACACTTGTATTTGAATAAATATCATCAGGATATTCATTCGATGTGACTAGCTAGTTTTTGCAAAAGATTCTGAGGGAACTTAATCTGCAAATGACATTGAAATTCAATGGGACATGGGCATACAACTGTTCTAGGCAACGCTGAAAATGCGGCTGACACAGACGTATGTGCACATTAACATAAAATATAGATACAGCAGAAATTCCAATCAATGTCAATGAATGTGTGTCAATGAATGAAAAAGGTTATGTCACTTTAGAATGATTTTTACAATGCAGAAGACTTATGCAAGGGAGTCATATATAATGTAACCATATTTCCTGCACTATTTTGTTAGAGAGGACACGTTCACTGCTATGACATCTGAAGAAGACGACAAAGACCCTTTCCTGAAGACTGTAATGAGAAAGGGTTACGTTTCTACCAAGTTCCACATTCTCATTACGAGCTTGTTAATGAGAAGGGATTAATTTTCTGCCATTTTCCATTCTCATTACTACTCAGTCAAGGGAATGAGGTATCAGGAGTTTAATGCCTAATTTATATTCAATGAATCTTAGTAGTGAGCTGCACTCTTTTGACCTTTTCAATATTTTATACTTTGATTGGGTGGTCATTTGACTCCTGCATTGTTTATAGCCTTATTATAGTAGTGTGTAGAAGAAAAAGTGGACTGGCTATCCAGTCAAAACTGCAGAATAACAGAAAGGTCAATTTAATACTGTACACATGTATCAGTTCAAGAATATACACAGCATTAAACTTTGGAAATCTTCCTGACCAAACCGTAGAAATGGAAATGACACTTGAGTCCATGAGATCAACCTTGCAACCAAAACTGTGGACTAGAAGAAACCTGAGATATTCTATAATCATTGGGGTTGCTTCTTCTTCCTCCTATAGTCACTTACACATATGGCAAATAGGGTAAAGATTAACAAAAATATTTTGTCATATTTTACATTCCGCTTATCAGTACTTTGCACAGAGACGAATGACTACAGAAGGAGCAGGATGGCGAAGAATCAGGTTCATTGTACTGCTGTTAACTACAAGTAGTTAACACTTCTTGACGTGCTCATTAAATATCTATGTGAAATATTTTAATAGGTTTTTATAAAACTTGCATTGCAAAAGTGAGAAGTTTTAAGGGACAGGTGAGAATTTCTAAATCTACACAAAATTGAACTTTAATGACACAGTATTAAAAAAATACTTTAAGCACAAACAGAATTACCAAAACAAAACAATGTTGTTTTGGTACATCATTTGAATTGACTTGGCTAGGCAACCAAATATTTGGAATCAAATTTTCTCTGAACTGCAGGGCTTGAAAAATCATACAAGAATACAGCTTCTTCTTACCTGTTAGCTTCTTTCAGTTTTATGGTAGTCCAAAGGTACAAAAAGATACACTTTAAACAAGTGATAAATTTGATCATATATGTAAGTGAAGTATGCACAAACTTACGGGCTACAATGATATTTTGGTATTATTTAATTTTGAGTCACTTAGAGAAATTACAAAATTCAAAATTACAAGAAGAAAAACATTCAGAAAAGAAACAGGAGTTAAAAAAAAAACACTTGATTTTTAGGTGAAGCTTTGTGTCTAATCTTTTTAATTAATAAAGCACAGCTCAGATAATTACTCTTTTAAACCTGACCAAATAATTAACTTATGTCAAACAAATACCACTTGATTACTACAAACAAAAATATAATTGATATTCTGTGGCCCTGTATATAATAAACACACTATTCATTCCTTAACTGTTAATCCTCAAAAATGCATTCAATAGTCAGTTATAATTAATTTGCCATACAATACATGTCTTATTAAATGTAAATTAAATCCATTTTGAGACCCATCGTTTAAAGCATTACTCAGAATGTCATTGCTGGACTCCCTCAATGAAACGTCATTTAATACAGTTTGTGAGGCCAGAGGGAGAAATAACAGTTTGGATAATGAGGGCACTATCAGTCCTGTGCCATTTTAACTGAAAGAAAAATTAATATATGAGATCCTTGCAAGACAGATTAAAAAGAAGAAAGTAACAAAAGTAATGTGAACACTGAAGGGACTCTTCACCTTAAACGAGTCTGGTCAAATACATTTTTAGCCTCAAGTGATATCAAACTGAAATACAAGAAACGAAAGATGCATGCCTACTTCAGTAAAAGCAAAGCAGCAGTCATTACTGCAGAATGTGATAGAGTAAGTCACCATTCCCAGTAATATGTGATTATATCTGTCATGCATAAGCCAAGGCAACTTCGAGTATTAGAAAGCTATTTCAATTTCCAGAAAAGAATTACTCTAGACAGTGCCCAAGTTGTATATCAATAACATTTTGCATTATCACTATGAAAGAACTTCAGAGGGAGAGCATGTGAGATGGAGTGGCTGAGAACAAAAATTTGTGGGGCAGGTGATAAAACAGCAGATTAAAAACTTAGGTCAGGGTATCTCTCAGAACTTGTCCTGGGTTTTGCCAGGACTTGGTAATAAATTTCAAGACAACGAAGCTGACTTTCCTGCAAGGTTCTTTGTCTTTCCATTTTTGAAAGCTCTTATCATTAGTCTGTAGTGATGCTTTCAGTGGATTAGATGGCGCTGCTTCAGGATATAGGATGATCTAGTAGGAACCATACCTTAAAAAGAAACATTGTTAAACATGATTCTTACATGTGCTTGCTATGGTTAGTAGTGATGCAAACTACAGGTAGTCTTGCTATGAAGAATGCTACATATTCAGAGCATGATGGACACAGCTTACTATATGTTTTTGCTGTTTTCTCATGAGCTTGCTGCTGTACTAAAACTCATATTCCTCTGATAGGATTGCTTTGGTGACTCCAAAACACAAGGTGGTGTAAGAACTGATATCTGTTGAGAGTATAGTCACATTCTGAGTCTTTCAGACAAGTAGTTCACTGTTTTCAGTTCACCTGTATTTGCCTAAAGTGTGCTAGAAAAGTTGATGAATCAACAGTTAGTTATTTGGGATAACTGGGAACCTTCTGAAGGCAGAATATTGTATATGTGATACTTATGCCCTCCAGTAATCATTATATGCATAGATACCTGGCACAGGTACATCGTATTTATGCCTGGTTTGCCACTTGATCTGGTGTGGCATGTCCTGCCAGCTCAGGACCATCAGTAATGTGTGTAGACATAGAAACACACAAACATTGTGTATAATCACTATATTTATAAGTATGCATATGATAAAACCTATCTTAATTTTTTATTCAAAATTAAATACTGCACAGTAGTTGCTATTGGGAAAAGAAGCCTCACTGTGGTTTCTTTTCTTTCTGTTATCTCTCACACTTCTATTTTTCTTTTTTTGTTTTTTCTCTGATTCTTTCAGTTTCCTGGAATGGCAATGGTAATTAAAGACTGTACCTTCCAAGACTGAGCCATATGACGTACATCTCCCAAGGGTCTAAGCCAGCGAAGAGTCTAAGTCTCATTTTCAGAAATGAATTAGACATTTAAGTCTAACCCTCAGGGTACCACAGACCACAGATACATAAGCCAACTTTAAATTGGCTAGGTCAGGCACTGGCAGTGCTCTAGTCATGGCATCACTGAGCTTGCTGCATCCTAAGTTAAGTCCTGTGTTCCTCTGCAGATCTGGGCTTACAAACCTACTTCACTTTTGAGAATGGAACTAGGGCTTCAAAATCACCTAGGTGTCTTTGTAAATTTTATTCTTTATCCATAGGCACCCTACTTTTTCTGCTGTCCTGTTGTGGGATATCAGCAATACATTTTTATGGAGACTTTTCATTGATATCTTCCAGAGCAATTATATAGCATCATGGGGTGAAAACATCTGCCGCTACTTTCTGAGGGAGAAGAATGTAAAAGCATCCACTGAAGACTTGCCAAGTGCTCTAGTGAGCTCTCCATGAAGACATTTGTTGTTCTGTGCTTTCATGCCATACTGTGAGAGTATTGGTTAGGAAAATAAAAGAAGATTGTCCTTTACCTCCCAGCTACATCCTTTTCCTCTGGTGCCAGTCTACGTTGTAGAGTATTTTTTTTTCTTGTGTGTAGGTCAAAGATGAAATGCTCTATTTGATCAGAATGAATTCAGTATTCAGTTGGTCTCTAGTGATCAGAAAGCTGCAGAAGAAATACGAAGTAAAATGATTTCCTTTGGGTATTTCTGAGGATTATACACCTGTCATTGAACTAGCTGATTTGTAGATTTCATTTCTGTTGCACATAAAATCACAGCTTGGTAATTTTATTTTATTTTATTTTTAGGCAGTAAATATCTTAGCTCATATTACAAAGGAAGTTGCACTGCCAGAAGAAGGAATGACAGAACAACAAATTAGAGATGAACAGCTCTTGAAAGCCTAAAATACAAAGTTCTGATGAACATTTAAAGGACTGGCTCTTTCTTCTGTTGTCAACTGACCTAGTACAAAACTCACACTAGCTCTTGAGCTATGGCTTACCAAGAAATTGCCATCTCCTTTCAGCAGCACCTTATCCCACAAAGATCTTAGCTCTATAAACTCTATACAAAACCTTGGCTGCTCTCCCTTTCAATTACTGACAGAATTTTATGGTGCCCTTTGTATCTTTTACCTGATCCATCCCAAAGCTTCTTGAGTACAGAAAAAATTGAAAAATGCAAAATTTGTCTTTACCTAGGATTCTAAAAACTCCCCACCTGCCCTGGCCAAAATACAGCTCCAGAATTGCAAAGGTGGGATGCATTAGCATTAATGGTATAAAACTTTCTTGTATCTTTCCCTCTTCTTTTACTGGACTTTTGCCCATTCCCTCTGCCAGCTTTTTTTTCATGCATTTTTCATGAAGCACTTGGTGCTTTTCATAAACTCTCATCTTCTGGAATAAACAGATTGCCTGAATCTCAGCTTTCATTTTTAAAAAAGTAGGTTTCTCCCCTGTATATTTTTCAGAGAACAACTCCAAAACATGAAGCTTGTGTTTCAGAAAAACAAATAAAAGAAATTCAGAAAGAATACCTACTTCGAAAAAAGAACTCTTCTTTTTCACCTGACTCTCAATTTTGACTGTGTAATTTGTTGGACAGTGGAATTTACTTTTTGTTAACTCTTTTTCCCCTTCCTTCTCCCCTTGCAGACCTTTCAGAGTGGTGTGCTGACTTGTCAAGCCATGTGTCATTTGTCTCTCTCCTATGTTATTTTCATCAACCTTTCAAATTGGTTGACATCTGAAGTGACAGGAGGTATATCAACAGGTAGGAGGAGCAGGTAGAGCAGCTGTCATCTTATTTTAGGGAAACTATATCTTCTCCACGTCAGCTCTGATAAATCACGTTGTGTTTGTATGTGAAGTTTAATGATGGTTTCATATAGCTGGTCCATGGTTCTTCTGTGCTTGCGTTTCTCCTAAGTATTATAGCATTGTCAGGAACTACTCCTGCTCTTTCCCCCTCCCTGGCAAATGAGCATAGGTCGATATATCATGGCTATGATACTACCTTTAATGTCTCATGGAAATTTTAGTTCTGGGACTCCTCTGGTCCAATACTATCTCAGGAGCATTGCTTTCTGGGTAGACAACACCGCTTGCAGCGGTCCAGAGTATCATCTTTGCTTTTGATTTCCATAATGAATCGGTGTGGTGCAGGTGGAAGAAATGTAATGGCAAACTTACATGAACTGAAAAAGTTAGAGACTGTTTCCGTATGCTATCTTTGCAAAGAAACAGACAGAAGGAGAGAGAGGATAGCCTTCATCAAGTAGCCACATGGTTTCAACTTATTTCCATCAGTTAGGTCTATTTTTCCAATCAGTTGTTTTTTTATGGAAAATTAGGTGAATGTGTCTTACATCCATAGCAGTAATGCCTGAACACATTTTTCAAACAAGAAAAGATTGGGGAATCTCAGATGGCAAGTGAATGATCCTCTGTTGCAACAGACTTTTGGATAGATAGTAGCAAGATATTCAAGATTTGTCACACTGCAAATTATTCATTTGAGATTAGAATTGGTCCCTCAGTGTTGTGTGATCTGAAAATGCCTATGCCCAATCAATTATCTTCATACACAAATAAAATTAAATTTACACTATCTAGTCATACCAGGATCAAATAATAAGCCTGGGGCTTTGATACTTATTGTATAGACACTTAGTGTCTATTGTATAGACAGCTTTGAGTGCTGTAGGATTTTTCTTCTATCCTCAGTGCCAACTCTGATACTGCTGTGTTGATTTGTTTTCTCCTTGGAACCAAAGTGTGCAAAGTAGCAGGAAGGATGTAGAGAAGCTCTTGAATAATGGATATGGTGTTCAGCTGGTCTGGGATCCCAGGCCACAGGCTGCACTTCTAGTGTTTCCAAATGCACTAAGGAATTAATTCTGATGTACAAGGCAAGATAGAAATAAGCTGGGTCAGAGTGTGATAAAGGATTAGGGTTCCCACTCTTACTGTACCTGCTGGATGTAGAAACAGCCTTAGACCTTGCTTGCTTCTTACGAGCCACTAATGATTGCTCCAGGAGCATCGTGGTTCATACCTTTGTCTCTTGCCACCTGGCTGAAGAGAGCTCTGTACTCTGTTCTAATTAAGCAGTGCTCAATTACTTCTCTAAGGGATGTAGCCCTGGGAAAGTGTTTGGAGCATCACAGTGCACTGATGATGGAGTCCTTCTGACTGGCAGCATGGAAACTTCTTTTCCACAGGAGCATTAAGTAATATCCTGCCCTGAACACTGTGCTCTGTCAGCTCCACAAATATATTCAAAGGATAGCCTTCCCTGTTGCTGCCAACAGAGACATACTAGCTGGAAAAAAAAAAAACCATAAATAAAAATTTCCCATAGGACAGTAATTCCATTTCCCAACCAGCTGTGACAACCTCAGAAGTAAGCTGTTTTGGGAGCATGCTGTGGTCAGTTCACATAACATCTTCCTTACCTAAAACAGCATTTATGGAAGGCAGGAGTCTGCCAGGATTAACCTTTCTTCTTTCAAAGACTTAGAAATATTTCTGACTATGAAAACATGTAATTTTCACTGTCTGAATAGTATCTAGATGCACTGTCATTAGAATAATGACTCTGAAAGAAAAATTGAAAGGGGACAAGTCACTGCCTGGCTTCAGAAGGATTGGGCAAAGGAGTAATGTGGACATGTGAGGAGAATGAAGAACTGGGGATACATGACAGGAAATAAGCAATCAAAAGACAGTGAGGAAAAAAGCAGATTAAGGATTTAAGATGCAAGTAGGTGAAGGAGACATCCAGCAGAAAGAGAGTGTCTGACTGACTCCATTTAACTGCACTTGGAGGCTACTTGGCTCTTCAAGTAGCACAAAGCACCCTTGAGTGTGAATTCTATAGGAATCTCCAGAGGCCAGGTTGTTTGGAGCTGCAGCTGACTATTTACCAAGTCATTTTGTCTTAAAAATGTGACTGCAAATGTACATGGAAAATGAATACAAATAAGGTGGTCATGCATTTATGCTTGGTCCTATTTGACTGAAGAATTAAAGTGCTTATTTACTCTTAAGGTTATTTAGGTTGTGAATAAAGCAAGAACATCAGAGGAGCATAGGATCTAAGGCAGAAAAAAGGCATGCATAGAATATATAGATCTAGTGGAAATGGTTTGTCTATCTTAAATAATAGTTAGTGTGCACAAACTCATCTTTTGTACTCAAAGACCATGCCTGACACTTTACTGTGAGGAATACAAGAAGGGTCAGTACATTGCTCAATAGCTCCCATTTCACTTACATTTCTACAGATTTACACTGGAAAAAAATCAACCAAACAAAAACTCACCCCTGTATGTTCAAAGCAAAGGATTCAGTAATGTCTTCATATGCAGACAAAGGTAGGTCACTTTCCAGCATAAGTACTAGGACAGGAGGTCTTAATTTCAGAGGACAAATGTGCTGTAGAATTCTGTGATGACATAGTTTTTGTCACCATATGAGTGAAGCTTGATTAGACGAAAAGACTGGGAAGTTAGCACTTTGATCCAGACATCTTTGAAAACTGAGAAAGTTTGTCCTGGATCTGATCATAGTTTGGGCCTGTGATTTAGATGAGAGGCCTTGTAGAAGCAGCTTCCTGTTTCTTAGGTGGGTGTGGTGAACAGATGAGTGAACTTTTGCCTTAAACATCTCTTGGTACAAAAGGTGCAAGCAAACCATAACCCTGAACAAGCCACCTGTTCCTGGCAGAAACAGGACTGAGCTGCTGCAACCCCCGAAATGGTCTCCCTGCAACCACCCGGGACACACCGAGCCTGCGCTGAACCTTTGGGACTTTGGGACCTGGACTGTAAATTATTACTGCTTAGCACCACTTCTATAAAACTTGCTTAGCGTGAGTAGCTAAATTTGCTGAAGCCTTAGGCCGCACTTAGATAAAATAATGAACTTCCCTAGTTCAGTAAGAAAAGGGGCCTGAGAGCTGGTTCAAACTGGAATGATAAGGGAGTTACAAGCAGTCTGCATTCCTATGCTTCACACTCCAGGAGGGAGGATGTCAAGGCTTTGAAATAAGGCCTGCTTGGGCGCCAGGACCCTGGGAAACAAAGCCTCCTCTCGCTGTTGAAACAGTGTTAATTGCTGGAATTACTGCCTCTTTGTCAGGACCTTGAGAGACAATGGTGGGACCCGAAGAATGAAGACACACCTGTCAGCAGAAAAAGATAAGGAAAGAAAGAGCCTGCCTAGGGATAGCGATGAGACCACGTAAGGAGCAGGAGACCCCAGACCTAAATATTACTATTGGTCTGAACTACCACGTGAGGGGTGGGAAACTTAATTTGAAAAAGCTGTAATTGCCCAGGGATTTCTTTGTTTGGGGTCCCTCTTCGGAGGCACCCAACTCGAGCTGTAACTACTGCACGCGTGTCATTACAATTTATTTATTTAATTTGTCTTGATTTGGCTCTGAACTTTTCAGCGGGAACGTAGGGTCGGACCCTGCTCAAGTTGTAATTACTGCACGTGCATTGCTAAAATTTACACCCAGAGTGAAGAGGACCAACGGGACGCCGCTGGATCCACGGGTGGTGATATCTCTTTCTCTCCCTGCCTCTCTCTCTTTCTCTCTCCTCCCCTTCGCCTTTCCCCACCTTTTCTCCCCACTTCATGGAAAATAAAGTTAAAAGGTTGTACGATATTTGACCGGTTTTAGCGTCTTAATCTCGTCCTTGGGATCGTAACGAAACCCTCCCGATATTGGATTGGGACAGTGGGGAATCAGGCCTCCACATGGAAACCTTGGCTGTGACTCATCAGCTGATGCAGCTGAATGAAGGAGGCGTTGAAGTCCTCTTTGTGACCCATAAGTCTAAAGTAATTTTACATCAAATTCAGGTACAGGTTAGAGCAGTCTTAAAGATACCTTAACCTGAAACAGCTGCCACATCTGTTGCATCTCAAGGACGAAGGGCATCATCTGTATCTGATTCCCACAGTATCATTTGACTGTCATGAAGGAGTGACACGGTAGTTGACGTTGCATTTGAAGAAACCTTTTTTCAAAGAACAATTAGGAACATAAATCTTAAGGTCACTTTGCACCAGCACAGAACAAGGCAAGATGAGGACCCTGAGAAACTATTCCCCACTGCTTCTTTACACTATTCACCAAATAACATGATTGTAAAGCAATATCCAAATCTCATAAAATCATATAATATAGCTAGTGAATGATTTTCTCTGTTGTTAGCTTCAGTAACTCCAAATGAATGTGATATGTTCACTGTAAAAAAAGCAAAATATTTTGAAACAAACCCCTGCAACTGCATGCTGGTGATTTTAAGACTGTTCAGATCTGGATCTGGGTCTGGAACTGAGGGAGTTTTAATCCTCCTACCACTCCAGTGTATATAGCGTTAACTGCTTCTAGTCTTAGCCCAACAAGCTGACATTATCTTCTGCAAAATGCCATCCAGTAATGAGAAAACTTTAGCTGGTCTGATTCTAAACTTTGGGGTAATGACAAATAAGCTTTCCAAAACTATTGACAACTGTATAGATTCTCCATTTACATTACCTGTATTTTAAAAGCTGTGTCACCAGGAATCAGCTCATCAAATCCATTCCCAGCTGCAAGGTGCTGCTGCATTGACAATACCTGGTTAGCTTCCCAGGCTGCTCTTCTGAAAGATACAAGTCTTCTCAAGAGAGTAAAATTCAGGTGCTATTGAAGAAAGAAGCAGAATAAATCAGTCAAATGATACCTTGCTTGTTCCTTTGTATTTCAGGGAATACTGAATTAAGCTTCTATGCTCTTTAAATTACAGTTTTCACAAAGACAGTTTGGAATCAGTAAATATCTAAATGCCAGAACTAGCTTATTCAAGTTTCCTTGTGGGTATTCACCTCAATATCATCCACATTACACATTTAAAAGTGAGGCTGATTGCTGCATTCTGAGCTGTTTCTTTTTTCTATGCCTTCACAGACTTTGTTCCCTGCAATACGAAAATACAGGGGAACATGTGAAGCATATAGTTTTGTTCAATCAGAATTCAGATATCATCTGATTTTGACCTGAATGCTACCCTTCATATCTACTGTCGACATTTAGTAGAGATAGAAACCTGACTAAGAAACAATGGCTAATCATAATAAGAGTAACATTCCTCAATACATCTATAGATTGCTATCTTACTTTTTCATTAACTGCTATTCACAGGAGTAAAGATGGCTCATCTTAATCACTGAAAGACTTTCATTGACCCCACAGACTTAAGACACCAAGGCAAGAAAAGTTTGTAACAACAGCAAAGAGGTTCCAATAGCAACGAAAGTACTGCTTTGCCTGGCTACCAGATTTTCTGATGTACAACATCTCTCTCTCTCCCAACTTTCACACCCCAAGACATTTTCCTCAAGAAAAAGAGACATGTGATCACATTCCCATTTCACACTGTACGGCCACTAGTAGAGATATTTGGATGTACCTTCTGACTGGAGTAAAAGCCAGTCAAGGACCAGTCTACAAAAGGCATGTAAAAAAGCAGGATGGTGGCTTAGCCTGGACTTGCACAGGAGGTGCTTTAGTCTCCCTGGGCAGTCGCGGTGCTGATCCAAGGTGACTTGAAACAGCTAATGGATCCAAGCTAACTTGTCTTACAGTGAGATGCTGCATGACAGCAGGAGGAGACATTTGCCAGTGATTTGGAGGGAAGGATGTCTAATTGATTCCTGGCTAGTGGAGCAATTTGGCAGATCTATGAAATGGGAGACATGAAACAGGGTGCCTTAGATGGGGATAGATAGGCTGTAAATTTGGCCTGCCAGAGCAGTTCCTGTGTGTCCATTGCCCAGTCTCAGGTTTTCTTCTGTCATATCCCTTCAGATTTGGAGAGGGAGAGTGCTTCAAGCCATATGAACGGTTGCTATTTCTCTCATTCCCCAACCCTACAAATGTAGGTGACTCCTGTCGTGTGACAAGTGCTCAGACAATTATATTATGCAGGAAATGTTGGGAAGTCTGATCTTTGATTAGCTCAGTAAGAAACTCCATGGTCTCTCTACACTGAAAGTCTGTATACCGCTGCTTCACATTATAGTATTGATTTAAATGGTCTTTGGCCAGCTTCAGAACCAAAGGAAATTAAAGACACCTTTGCTATTTCCCTGACCTGGAGCTATGCAAAGAACAAATTCTGCACCGTTACAAATCGCTGAGTCAGCCTAGCATCAGAACTAATATGTATCTTTGAGAAGGTAGTGCTCCATAAATAGAAGCTGAATAATAATTAATAGTCTTTCCTTTCTGTTTTCTGCTGGGTGCCTTCTGGACAAATTTTCATGGGCTTTTCAAATTAAATATATTAAATGTGTTAAGGGAAAATATTAATGACAGTGAAACAAGAACAAACTGTAGAGGGAGAAAAATAATACAAACCTGCTTTCAACTTGCCATAAGGTAGTATTTATTTTGTTCAGTCCCTTATGGGAAAAAATGGAGCAAAGATTTTGTAAAAGAGACAAAAGCTGTAGGATGACACACAAAAGGAACATTGTTATACGCAAGGGAAAAAAATCCGCATAATTTGGAAAGCTCTGATATTCAGAGGATGTAGCATGATTTTCATTCAGCACTCTATTCAGACACATTTAACCAGGTCTACTTGTGTTTGAACAGCCCCAGAAAACCTTGGACTTCTTGAGCCAGGCTCATTAGCAGAAAAGACACTCTTTAGAGATATGGATATACTACTATTCAAGACTTTCAGGTGATCATTTGTTCCATTTGAGACTATTTAAATGACAGTTCAGAAAATCAGGGTTTTCTGAAATCAGAAATTTGCTCAGCATTAGCTATGTCCTTTTTGAATCACTGTTGCTTTCAGGATTTCTGGATTCAAAGACTAGGTCTATATGAGTAAATTAAACAGTGCCTGGAGACGTTTTGGGGCACTGAAACACAATTGTCTATCCTGCTAGAATACTTCTTGGTGCACCTCTGGCCAGTGCTGATTCGCACTTTCGCAAAAAATTCCCATACCTGGCCCACAGGTTCTGGCAGACAGTTTGCATGCAGCCCCTCTATTTGGCATGACGATATGGTTTACTAGCACAGGTGCAGATTATTCATGCCAGTTGGTCTCCGTGCCTGTGAATGTTTTTGGCAAGTTTAAATTACTGGTAAAGATATATGCAGCATGTCAAGTACCAGTCACTGTTACCCCACTATCTTTCCCAGTAAGTTATTGGCAAGTTCTTTAAGCTCACTATGCATTAGCTTTACAATCTGTAGAGCAATCTCCTATCTCATCAGCCTCTTAATCAACAGATCTTAAAGGATGTCACAAAAAGTCATCAATATTAGGGTCCCATTTTACACAAAGCAAGGTAGAGGATGTGACTGCAGTGTAGTGTAGACATGTCCTGACTAAATGAAGCTATCGCTGTAATTGTGGTGGCATGAAACTCAGCATATACTCACCTCCTCCCATCTGTCTAGCTTCCAGAGAGGTCTGTCAGTGCATGATGAGCTAGCTAGTTTACACCTTACTGTGGTACTTCACAGTGAGGAAAGTATCTTGTACAGATATATGGTGAAATGACTTGACCACAGACATCAAGATGACCTACTGCAGAAATAGTATTCCAGTCTCAGTCCCAGTACTCTAGGGAATAATATTCTTATTAATATTTGTAAGACAGGATAGACAGTATGCTTCAGTCCCCAAAAGTAACTTGTGACTTCATAAAGAGCAGCGATCTTGCTAATGATGGACTAAGTTTTTGAAGGACCCTCGGAGAGTTAGGAGCTGAACTTCCACTGAATGTCGAAAACCATTTACAAAACAACAGTCTCAGTTAGTATTTTGCTAAACTGCTAGATGAGATTTCCTCTGACCTATAATAATTTATGGTCTCCAATTTTCAATATAGGTGCAGGGCCAAAAAATAGTTCCTGCCTATATTTCAGTTGAGAGGTGGGTGAGTCCTCAGTTGGTGTACTTCAGATTAACAGAATTTCTGTTCCAGCCTAAATGAAGTTTTGTGGGGGAACTTTCTCAGCTGGAAGTGCAAATGGGTATTGGCCATGGGTTGGTCCTGCTGTCAATGATAATGGGAAAAATGATGGTAAATGACAGGAACAATTTGTTAAGAGCTCCAGCTAACTCCTCTCACAGTTTCAAAATGTCTAATATGATTGGCTGTTCAATGAACTGGCAGTCCTGAAGAACAGATGGGACTTCAAAATCGGGGCTTGATAAAGCATGCCAGAGGTGGAGCTAGATCTCGTTTTGATCCTCTGTTAATGAATGTGGGTGGGAATTGTTTCCTCAGTCTGGAATAGTTTTTGGCACTGTGAAATTTCTATGCATACACAGTGAACTCTCATCCCCCCACCTGCAGTATGTCCATGATTTCTCAAGGAAAATGTGTCATCGCATACAATATGATCACTAATATAGTGGGAGTTGGTATTAGATAACAGTTTGCTAGCTATATTAGAAAAAATATACTGAAGTCACATAAGAATTTTCACTTAGTTTTGAAGTGATTGAAAGGATTACTTGCTAATAATTAGTATATCAGAGGAAGGCTAACTTTATTCTACGGTGAGGGTCAAGGTACGGTTCTACAAAGTAAGGTCTTTTTAACACAACCTGGGTGCTAGATGCTGGAATATGTTGCAACCCAGTTAAGAGGCCAAGTAATTAACGCAGTAGACTCAATAAATGTTTAGATAGGAGTTTGATTCTTACCCCATGGTAAATGGCAATTAACTTCAGCAGTGTTTTCAGAAAGCTCTCTGACTTTGTACTGAAGCACATGAAGAGCTGCCAAATGATCACTGTAGCTCAGTTGTTGAGGTGGTACCCTTTAAGCAAAGGGTAGTAAAGAACAGCTGGTAGGCAGCAAACAAAGCCTGCAATTTCCTAAGTACTATGTGGCAAAACCCTGCATCAAAATATTAAACCATATCAGATACTGCTGATCATAAAAGCGGATCAAAAATAAAAGAAGTAATCAGGTTATTTCATTAAAAATTTAAGTGTCAGAAGTGTCTGGATCATTACTATTAGAAATTCATGAGTCCATATTGTAAATCACTTTTGTTTCTGTGGGAGCTTTCATTTTGGTGCAGACACTTTGGAAGGTTTCCACTTGCAGTAACTGTAGGGTATCAGTAAGCAGATCTATTGCTATATTGTGATGAGTTTCTGAAGCAGATCTGCTCCCTGCATTATTGTCTGTATTTCTTAAGACATTTTAGAAAGCAAATATATATACAGGCTTGTAAATACATAGCAGAAAATTGGCTGGGTTGCTGAAACACAAAGTTTTAGTTGGATTGTAAATTCTAGTATTTTAAATATTGCCAGGATTTCATCCAGTGTCATAATGTACATAAATATTCATAAGAGAAGGGACTGAAATGGAAATGTCCAGTTTTCCAAGCAACCTACAAAACTATCAAGTTATTCTTGTGCTTCCTTTTTAACCCAATGAATATTTAAATATTTGAACAAGGAGGATCAGCATAAGTTGGAGACCAGCCCATTCCAAAACATCTTGTTGTAATATGTATAGTACTCTTTCATGAAAGCTCAGGTGTGCAGAAATTTGAATCCTGGGCATTCTCACATCTCATGACTGACAAGGAGTTTCATGAAAGTTAATCACCATCTCCCTCCTCATTTTGCAAACATATTAAAATCTAGATCTTCATATTCTTCCATTTCTTTGGTTAAAATTATCTCAAATGGAACAGAAGCAATTTTTTTTTACAAGTGGTATGAAAGTATTTTTTTTCTGAACTGAGCACTTTTTGATTTGTTAATTTTAATGGAGAAAAAAAGAGAAGAAATCTTTATATTTGTTTTGGTTCAGCTTCATCTGGTTCTGCTCTCTTCACCTCTAATTTGTTTGTCTGGGTGGCCAGATGAGGAGTCAGCTGACTCACACAGGCTAAAATTAAAAAGCACCACTCAGAAGGCTGTGACTTTTTAATAGTTAGCATAGTCTTTATTCTCTCTCTTATACATGCTATTGGCCTTTGCACACTGTTTGGCACACAATTTTGCTTTGCTGTGTGTCAGCTAAGTGTTACCAACTGTTTTTTTCAGCCTTTTAGTTTCATTTTTTTATCCTTCAGTGCCTACAACGTACTATGTGGGCAGTACCACGTACTTTCTATATAGTGACTACTGATACAGGATAAGAAACGAGAATAAATGTCTGGCTCAGATAAGGAGGGATAACTCTATGATATTCTCAGTTTTATGCTAGGGAAAGAAACTACAGCTTTTAGTTTTTAGCACAAAAGTACAATATTTAGTAGTCTTCAAGAGGTAAGGTCTTTCCACAGTGAACAGGTCACATCCTAGTCCCAGAATTTGGTGGTTACTTTTGAACAGGAAAATGACTATATCAAAGACCAGAGATAACCCCCCTGTGGTTTATTTAGGTCAAACATTTTCAGAGAAAGCGATCCTAAGGATCATGACAGCCGCCAGAAACAACGTCTGGTACTATCAAAAAGAGGAAAATACTTGCAAAGTTTAAAATGACATCAAAGGCTGAATGAGGCAGATGTACCCCTAGAAGCGTACACAATTAGACTTTTATTATCCCAAAAGACATGTACTTGAGTACAAGACAAGCCGACAGTCATAAATGCAAGTAAAATTTAAAATCCCAGTCTGTAAGGTTCAGAGTCTTTAAGTAATTTTGAGAGGAAAAGAAATGAATGTATACTACTTCAGAGTTGTCAAACAAAATATCTGTTTCCTTTCCAATCATTCTGCAATTAAACATCAAATCTTTGGCATGATACGGTTGAAGTAGAAATCAGCTAACTTTTCAAAGTATTTGCAGCTTTTTTTTCCACCAGCTCATTTAGCTTTTCATTGGCCTTGAACACTTCTTCCAAACACTCCAATATGCAAATTCAAAGATCAAAAATAACCCAAAGAAAACAAAACAAAAAAGATCCCAACCTCAGAGTATTTGCTACCGAGTGCTTCCTTGATTATTCAGACCTTTAGTTGTCTTAATTTTTGAAAATGATTTATCCCGAAACTGGAGAATGACTTGAAATATTTTTTTGAAAAGTGTCAGGTTACTCCCTTATCCTTTAATGTTCTACCTCTTTTGAATGTGTGACTTCTCCTTAGCTAGTCTGGTTATCTGTACTACTGGAATACCCCATTTTCTTAATTGCCTGTTGCTCATTTTTGAGCTACTATCAATTTCTTCATGTTCTGAGAATGCCTTTCTTTGCATGCAAAAGGACAGAGGAAGTGGACAATTCAAGGCCAGATGTAGCCCTCCCTTTAAATGTTGATGTTTTGTTTATGTTAAGAATTCTTCAGTGGTCTTTTTCTCTCTCCTGATGAAGAATTAGGTTGTTTTCCCATTTTTGAACAAAGTTCTGCCAAACAGAGCAGGTGACATCTGAAAAATAAATAAACTAAAAACATCAAGTGTTTTTCATGGAAAAATCTACCAGGTTGTTTCTAGGATTCTCTCCTATCTCTCTCTTAAACAAAACTATAAATTAAAAAAGGTTGCAGACCTGATACTGCAATGCACCTTAATCAGATACACCCCTGTGAAATTAGCTAGCCGTCTTTGTGGATGCAACAATCTGAAGGCAAGACTAAACTGAAATATCAGAAAGGGCAGAATCTACTTCTGTGACAGAAGACAGCAACTTCTTGATGGGAATGGGAGAAACAATAATCTGTTAAAAACCCACCATTGCAGATTAAAACCCTGACATACCTTGAAGATGCAAAGGGGTAAGATTTGTAGAGATTCTTTTTTTCGACAAGTTGTTTTATGTTGAACTTTTTGCTGCGCACTGTTGGATCACTTGAAATCCTAATCACCTGTTTATCTCAATTCTTTTGCATGGCAGTGAGTTCTACAAAATGACTTCTGACTATACAATCGATTCTCTTTTGCACATGATAAATTTGCTCGCAGTTCATTTATGAGAGGCTCCCATAGTTTTTATTTTCAGAACAGGTTGAACTGTTCTTTTCTTACTGGCCTGTTCATTTCTTACTGATAAATTCATATTATTCGCTTTCCCCCTAAACTACGTATGTGGGGGCTTCAGGCTCTTCTATAAATGAATGTCTCCACCCAAAACCATATCTCACTGAGCCTAGATTCATATTCAGTTTCTTTCAATAGAATGTTCTTTATTTAAACATTTGATCTAAACACACAGAATTGTTGGGAAAACTTCATAGTTCTAGCTAGTCTGTTTGCTTATTGAATTCCAAAAGTATTGCTAGACATCAGCTGTATCAGGGAACAGGACAGAGAGCACTTGGACATTTCAAAGCATGCTGGAAGATCTAGATTTTCTGATGTCAATGGAGCCTCTATAGGTTTACACCAATAGCAGATTGGTTGGAAAGGTGATATATTTGATCGAGAACTTGCCTTGGACTAGATTTTGTTGTCTGCATCCTTCAGTTTTTTATCCACTCACTTCACTATGTATTTCTCCTAATTTTTTCTCCTTTTTATAGGTTTCTTCCTACCTCACTCTATAGTGTCAGTGACACTGAAGGTCTCTTTGAGATTGGAATCATCTACCTAAGTGATTATAGCAAAAAATAAGAATTTAACTGAATATATGATTTTAAAAAATTATTTTGTTTGCTTTCCTAACCAAGATTTCATTTTGCTTCTAGTCTGTTAGCCCTTCAGGCCCATACAGGAAAGAAGCAGTGAAGAGAATTCTACTTCTTTTATATCATCCTTGGAATTAATTCTGGTATTCCCATCTATTAGCTCTGCAAGGCTTCATGAGCACCACGGAGAGAAAGCTAGGAGGAAACAAAGCATATGTCATGACTTGAATTGTCCAGGTTTAACTGAATGCCTAACTTGAAAACTGCACATTTTATACAGAAATCATTAAGAAGTAAAGCTCTATGGTAACATTTTCACAGTCACTTTTCAAAGCAAAATGCCCTTTAGGCAGGGTAATCTACTGTGGTTTTGAAAAAGAGTTGCCTGTAAACCTGCCTATGAGAGCAGGAAGGCATAATATCGATCCTTCAGTATTCTGCTTGGCTGCACCAGCAATTTACATTGCTGGCGTGTCTTTCATTTAACTATGGCAAAGTACAGACTGTGTGGGAAATTGCTGAACTGATCCCTATTATACATCGAATGGGTAGCTGCACCTGTAGATACAAGCACTTCCTACTCTAAGACTAGACAGAGACTTGTACTGTACTAAGACAGATGATTGTGGCTTTGCAAAACTCACATGTCTTGAGGGGGCTTGCCTCTACCGGTTGCCTGCCTTAGGATGAATACTTTGGTAGTCATATTTCTAATATATTTCTATTCTGTTTCATGATTTTTTTTGATAGCTGTAGATAACATTATACTCAAATCTCAACTAAATTCAAGTTTTCTTCAATGTTAGAATTGAACTATTCATGTTAGTTCACTGCTGGTATACATTATTTGTAGTTTTTGTAGTTGAATTTATACTCTAAAGATTTTTAAAATATTTTGACTCAGTAATTTCTTTATGATTATTCAAATATTAGAATCTCTGATTCCCTTTGGAGGAGAATTGAGTGGTTCATCAGTGCAAAGACCAGTTACCTTAAGCTGACTAAAAAAATCAAGGCTAAGGAGACACAGTCAATGCCAGTATGTCTGTGCATTGTTCTGGTACTACAAAACAATAAAACTAGACCATGAGACAGTAAATAGTTTCACTTTTTTGGTTCTTTTACTGGTCATGAGACTTTATTTTGATGTGACCTAGAGAAATCCTGAATTATATATATTTTGAGACAGGCAATGTTGTGGAAGAAGGAAATATAGTTGAGAGATGTTACATCTCCATAAATTTAATGTAAGAACAATTACTTATTTCTGAGAATTTAACAGTATTAGATTCTGTTTGTGAATCTGAGTGGGGTGCCAATGCTCATTGGGAAGAATATCTTATTTTGTTGGCTGTTGTATGACACTTGTGATGTGTCCTGACAGCTGTGTGACTTCTGAGAGCAAGACAGTGGCATACTACTGGGTTTAACTTCTTTATTTGAGGTTTTGCCTACTACGACTTTGACTTTGACATAGTGATAAGGAATACTTCTCAAACACATTGCTTGAAGAAGTAGAATATGCCCACCTCTGTTTAGGAATTTCCAATATAAGACAGAAGAAATATCAGAAATCTTAGCTCTAAAAGTGTTATACTCTTCCAATCCCCGAGAGGTGTGATGTACCTGACTTTAAAAAAAGAGCAAAAGTTATTTTATTTTTGTAACAACAACAACAACTGAAAGTATTCTATTCCTTGAAATTCCAAACCTCTTCTCTTTGTATCTGGGTTTTCACCAAAAGAGAAGGACCACGGGTGGAATTAAGCATATGTATCACAATGGAGAATGTGGCATAAACAGAAAATGTGAACCTGCCTGGACATATATGCAATGCTAATGTGGTCTAAAGAGGCTGTAACATTACTCTAAACCTCTTTGCATTTTCTGCCTCAAGTAACCTTTGCAGATGACAGAGTTCCTCTCAACTATACATTTTTTGTCATGGGTTTTTGAATAAATGAATCATCACCAAACAGAATGTTTGATTGCTTCCTTCTCTTTATTTTAAGCTCTGAAAACTCCCCAGACTCACAAAACTAAACAGCTTAAAATAAAAAACAATGAAGCCACAAGCATTTGCTCCAAATCCAGAATTGCTTGGTTTTCTTCCTAGAATATCAGAAAATAATTAGAAGACTACACAAATGGCTGGATGTTTATAAGAAAACTACATACATTCTCAGCTTGGCAAACTCAGAGGAACACAATAATAGATTACCGTTATGTAGAAGGATTTAAAACAAAAGAAAAACAAACTGCATGTAGAGGACTGTGTTGCAGGGTCCTTCAAAGATTTTTTTATTATGATTTTTGCATAATATATGTGCAGTCATTCTCTTCAGACCTGTTGCAGCTTCAGTTGAAATAATCATTCTATAAGGCAAATAACCCCTCATTTGTGCTGCTGGAATGCAACTCATGACAGCTTCAATCCCATGGTTTTAATGTGACTCAAAAAACTTTATGCAATAAACAATATTGGGAATGCTAACAAACTGATAGAATTACATTCTGTTTAAGTCTTGGAAGAATTAAGATTGCATGAAGAAAAAATAGTCACAGGATTTTCTTACAGAAAATAGAGCAAACTCCTCTTATGGAAGTTTAATTCAAAGTCTAGAAACATTAACTTTTAGTGGAATTAAAAGGCTTTACTATACTGAATATTATTTAAGAACACTTTTGGATGTGAGACAGGTAGAATTATTATTTGCAGGCTGTCTAGCAACTGATAACAAAAAGAATCCAGCAGTTAGAGTGGTGCTAATAGGGGAGTGAACAGGGAAATACAGTATTGAAATGCATGTTCAAGGTGGGCAAGTAAGAAAGCACAATATTGTAGTCATAGGGCTGGATTTAGTTGCATGTGTGTTAGTAGATATGATAGCTACTTCTCAGTATTACAGCTATGTCTACCATATTCACTAGATGAAACATCAGCTTGTCACTGAAAATTAAAGGCTAATAATTTCTTTAAAACTGACATTGCAAGTCAGTATTCAAACTTGATGTGCCTGATTTTCCTCTTATTTACATCATTTTTATGGCAATTTAATTCCATTCACTTCAATAAAGCAGTTGTGCCTGATTTACAGAGACTGTTTGAGAACTGGTGCCAAAGACTGTTGTATAATCTGTTTAGAAAAATTTCCACCATCAAACAGCCTCTCTGACAACACAGTTCTTAGGTTAAATGCCTGACTACCCAAAAGTATATCATTTAAGTCATATGTTGTCCTTAGATGCACTCCCAGGAAGCATGACTTTCAAAAGGTCTGTAATACACAGTATGAACATGAAACATTGTAGAGGACTAATCCATTCAGCCTTACATCTTTAAATTAAACCACACATTTAAAAGAATGAGTAAGTGTATGTACAAACCGAACAAGTGCAATCAACTTCAGTTTTATTTTGCAAAACATCTCAGTATAGAATCAGCTTCAGCAGCCTCCTTCCAGGGATGCCCTCATTATGCAGGGCAGCTTGTAAAGTCTGAATGGATAAAATGGAGTTATAGCCACTTTGCTGAGCCTGAGTATATTGGAAAATCTGACCGTAAGTTTCCAATTCATTATGAAAAGAGATACGAGACAAGGACCTTTATTAATAAATACAGTTGGATAATCTGTGCCATCTGCATTCCAAATGCTGGTCTTGCTCTCCTCTGTGGCAAATAGCATTTTAGAGGCTCGGCCTGGAAGAACAGATCAGACTAGCCAAGAAATATGAACTGGGTATTTAGTGCATTACTACAGTGCGTGGGTGTAACACACACACACTACTGGAGCAAATGTCTTTGGCATTGAGTGGGTCCTGAATACATGCACAAAGAAAATACCAAACCAGCTGTGGTCCGACAAAGCTTGACAGCACTCTGCCAGGTCACACGACAGGCCCCACATGGTTGGTGGTGACAAGAGAAGTGCCACAGCTGTGGGTCACTCATGAAATTTGCATTTGTCTCCCAGCTTCCTCCTCTGAATTCTGCTTGTTGAGCTCCACCAGGACCCTGGGACCCCAAGCAACCCAAACTTGCCAGCTTGGCAAGGCTGCACTCAGCCAAAGCCTGCTCACGATCCAGGTCAGCTTTCTGACTGTGCCACCATAAAGCACTTTCTTCACTTTTTTCAAGATGCCATTTAAAGAATCACTCTCACTGTTGTTCCTGTCACTGTTGCTGGCTTAAAGATTATTTGGTAAACATATTTATTGTTTCTTTTGTTTTGCTTTATCCCCAAATATACACATACACTGGGAAAACTCAATAGCTAACTGGATAGGATGTTCTTGCAGTGACAGCCATTCTTTTACAATAAGTGAACATTTATTAACCTAGAAGAGTGACATAGTCCTAGAGTACCCAGATTAGTCAGGCTTCATCATCCATGAGAAGCACTTGTGTGATATACACCATGTAAATGTATATCACAACTACTGAACATATATTCAAAAGAATGCTGGCATATCTTGCTGCTGTTCTACCGAACAGTCAGTAGTGAAAATAAGTGTGCATATGTAAACATAAACACTTTGCCTGACAGTACGATTTCTAGAATAGCATCAGAGGAGAGTTTATCATTGTCTGTGACCATAAATATACTACATAAAACCTTTCAAGGCTTATTACTTTGTTATTTGTATGTATAATGTAGAGATCTGACCCTTGACTGAGATCACACAACCATAATGGAAATAGCAAATAGTATTAACTTAAAATTTTGACCTGTGGTTATGAGCAGGAGGAGAAGGAAGTGATTTTTCAGGTATCTCTGATTCATTCTTGGTTGTTTTTTCAGATGAAATTCTGTTTCCTTGAATGTAAGGACAAACCAAATGACCATAGAGAGTTTCTTATCTCATAACGCTTCACCCTAAAGCTCCCATTTCTAACTTAGCATTTTCTCAGAGCCAAGTTCTCTGTGCTTCTGTGGCTGAGTTTCATACTTCCTTGATCACATTTCTTTCCAGATATATAGTATTGGTCTACTTCATATCCATTTTTTTTGATGACCTATGACCGTGTATGATTTCCTGAGTCTGTCATACTCACTGTACTATGCATAATGCATATATAAATCTACTGGACGAAGGACTGATGAAACTAGTTTTCCTGCAAATGCCTTTCATTCATGTTTGTTTTCAATGAAAGTGTCCATTATTTCAGATAGATAACTTGTTTTATGAAGAATTTGATGCTTTCTTACAAAGAACTTTAAAATACTGTCGTTACTGTCATCATTAGGGAATGGTATTTTCTTTTCAATCACACTTTCTTTAAGGACTTGGTCCTAGTCATACTGAAGTTGGGGAAACACCACAAATCCTGCTCACCCTTAATACAAAATCCAGATTCCTGTCCCATTATAGCCAAAAAACAAAGGGCCCGCTGACTTTGCTCTTTACAATAGCTGTAAGAATTTCACTCCTTTTGCAGACATTCCCAGTGAGATGCCCAGTCTACTGCAGGCAAGCTCAGGTCTGCCCCTTTCTGGAACTGGCAATGTTTTCAACTCAAAATATAACTAATTAGGGGAGCAGGACCAAACATACACTTGGTCATGATGAAGCCATGTCCTTGGCTAATCCTTCAGTCTTTTCCTTTCTTCTTCTTGTCTTCATATTCTTAGACCTTCTATAGACATCACATGACTTCAGGATATAAGATGCTAAAAGTGGCTTTACAGGGTCCATCTAGTTCAATAAACTATCTCTGATAGCGGCCAAAAGCAGATACCTGGGAAATGCTATAAGTGCAGGGTAAGCATGTAATAATACTGCTCTAGTAATACAGTACTCTCTCAGCCTCTAACAATTTGCAATTCAGGACTTTCTGAGCATTGCTTTCCATGTATTTGGCAATTCTTAGTGGATTTATCTTCTATGAATATGTTCACTCTCTTTAAGCCTATGTAAACTTTTAGTCTCCTGTGGCTCCTTCAGATACAAGGAGTGTGAAAGATAAAACTTATGGAAAGTATTTGTCACTGTGGAAAAGTATACAGTGGAAAGCATTTGTCAGAAATACAATAGTTGAAGGTTTTAGTGACTCTCCTCACTGTTTTCTGATGCTGTAATCCTCTGAGGAAGTGCTGGAGGAGATCTTGGAGCCAAATTTTCCCCGATCTTTTCCTTGGCACAGCTACTACTCCCTCAGCCTCTCTGCTTGTTTTCCTTGCACAGATTCAAGAACTTCTTACCACTCTCTGTGAAAGCAGCAGGGTGACACACAGGTGGCTGTTTCTCCTCGTTATGTATTATGTATTATGTCTCTTAATCATGCAGGAAGGGTGAGCTTTTGAGGTGGATCTTGAAGTCGCAACCACTTCCAATAGTGAACCCTTGCGGGGTGGGGGAGTCAGAACCCCCCTGCCTCACTCCTTTGCTCAGTAGTCACTGGTGTGAGCAAGGAAAATATGGTAAAAGGGAAAAATGAGTGAAAGTCACAGCAATTGATAATCCATTCATGAAAAACCTCATAAGAAAATCTTTAAATCTTGACTATGGAAAATGTACATCAGAGGTAAAATTAACCCAAAACTGGAATGCTTAATCTTACTAAGTAAGCACAGGAAAGAGTTCACACTTTCTTTTTTCTTTTAACAGTTTCTTATATGGGAAATTCTGGTGTGAGAAAGGTACTATGTACAAGAAATTAAATAAATTAAATTAAATTAAATTAAACTCTATGCATACAATTTTAGCAATTCCCTGCAGTGGAAAGAAAACAGCTTCATGTAATAGATTAATTGGAGTGTGAAGAGCTCTCTTTGTGGCTTTATAGCTGGCTATGTGACTTTATTCTACTCTCTCTCTTTTCTTTTGCTGTTTTCTTTCCAGTCTTTCATCTGTCCTATGTATTTAGATTGCAAACTTTTGAGGGCAAGGATTTTTTTTCCCGTATACAATATATTAAGACATAGAATGAGCTATGGTCTCAATTAATACCTCAAATTGTTAGCCTGAGACAGACTTCGTCCATTGAATTTGAGGACTTAGAAAAATAGAAATTATTGTTCCGCTGATCAGAGAATGGGGGAAACTGCCCACCCCCAATGCTGTCCAACAACCCAGCTCTCATTAGTTTAGTATATATGAATTACAGTGTTTCATACCTATAAAACCATCTGCTGACTTTTGTTGCTTTAACTGAAATGTAAGCTCTAGTTAAAAGATAATTAAGCAATAGTACTGCAGGGAAAGGGCAAAGGGAATATACAGAAAAGTCCTTCTCAGGAAAGGGTCACTCTAAATTGATCTTTTCTAAGGAGACAATCAGGAAAGAAGAAAAATGACTGTCAGAGACCAGGCATGTGCTGTGGTCATAGGGGAAAATATTGTCTTAAAGGGCCCCTTTCGTTTTGTGTTTTCTTTTGAGTTTGTATGCTCTGTGTGGAACGAATTTACAGGATGGAGTAGAGAGGAGTTAACGGAAAAGTCTAAGCAGTGATGAAGACCTTGTTTCACAGCACCAAAACTACTGAACCAGCCAAAGAATGAGCACTCCAGAGCTGATCTAGAGAATTGCATAGCGGAGCATGAACTCTCAAAGCCATTTTGCTAGTATAAAAGCACCATCCTTTTATCTTTCTTGGGCACCACTGAGTCTCATTGGACTTGCAGGTGGTATGAAGGCAAAGATTTGGATATGGACTAACAACTGTGGATAGGCATAACCCAAATATTTAGCTTTTGGAATGGAAGCAGGAGCCACTTTCTCAGTGCAATTAGTTATATAGATTTCCTAAATGTCTGTGGGCAGGGAGATTTTTCCTTTTTTGTTTTCTTTTTTCTTCAGATAGTAGAAGTCTAAGCTAAGTACTAGGACAAATATCACAATATCAATAACCAAAACTTTCTCACCCTTTCTTAGAGTACTGAGAATTTGTTAAAGTAAATGTGACATGCTATTAAATGAGGGAGGTCTCTTTTTGGAAAGGCTCTGTCACAATCTCATTTCACTAGGGAGGAGGGACTGCAGTCAAGCATAAGCTTCCTCTTTCATTACCAACATTCAAAAAAGACTTTGCTATACCTGGGTTTAAAAAGGACTTTGCTGTAACTGAGTTTCAGGGGAAAACAGTTTTCCAGGGAACTACAGTTCTTTTGAGCGAGGACATGATTTGGAGGAACAGGAATTGAAGCATTATCAGGCAATATGTCACAGTGAATGGTTAAAAAGAGGAAGTGAAAAATTGCCTGACTGCTGCATCTAAATGGTACTTAAAAAGTCTTAATGTTCTTTGCCAAATATTTTTTTTTGCCATCTCAAAAGTAAGATGTCTCTAATAAACTACAGCTTCCACTCAAAATGCACTGGACAGCCAAATATGCTCTAAGTCAACAAAGGACAGATATCTTTTGGTGCTTAGTGTATAGATTTCCTGAATTCACTGTTGTCAGTGTTAGATACTGAAGTTTCTTTTGATCGTCTTTCTCATTTTATAACAACTCATTTCTCCTGCTACATAACTCTTCAGTTTTTCCAAGTACAACCAAAAAGAAGTGTGATGGTCTCATCTGGAAATTCCAATTTGACTGAAAAAGTTCTTTCCATTCATACATATTGTAAGAGGTGTATTTTGGAAAGACATTTGTTTCCCCTTTTCTTTCCCATTTTTCCTCATGCAGGAACTTTCTTTTCATCTGAGTGATGAGCGCTCTTCACTTCTGTTCTGTATTATTGGTTGTACCTTTGTTGAATCAGTGGGCCTGAACAGCAGTGAGAGTGGAAATGATCACAGAAGCGTCCCTATTTTTGAGACTCATTCCTCTAGATCAGCCTGAACCTCCTCCCCTTTGACGTATCACTTACACAAAAGCTGCATGTTTGGTTTCCAGTAATAAAGTATTGGTTCTCTTTTATATGGCTTGCCCTCCTCCAACTGTCTTTTCATGTGTGTCTCTGTGATCTACCTTCTTGTTTTTTTGTTTTTTTTTTATTTCAGGGATCTCACCAAATGTGTCATGCAGGTGAGTGTGCTGTTGGTTGTAAATTAAGCCCTGAGATGCCACAGGAGGAGTCCCTTGCTAAAACAGAAAAAAGTCCAAGAAAGGAAATAAACAGGCACACAACTAAATGCACGCATGTAAGGATTATTGTACTGTCCATAATGATATGCTTTAGCACTGTCTATTAATTTTTTTTTCTAATTTTTCAGTTCATTTCTTATGTTGCATTTTGTTTCTCTGCTGGGAAGAGCGATGTGGTTCTTAATAAAAACACAGTATTGATTTTACCTAGAAATATATTATACTAATCCATGAATAAAATATTAAACAGTTTGTTTCACAATGAAGCATGCCAAAACCCTTGTAAAACAAATGATTTTAGACAATATTGATATTTCTGTGGCTATTCGTTTAATTAGTATACAGCAGCTCTGTAACAGTTGGCGTCTTTTTACTACCTTAATGGCAAACAAATCTCTTCTGAAGTTAAAATAGCCTTCTACTGTATTTGGAACATTGCCTTACATGGTCATATATTTTATCACTGCATTACTTCAGTTTTACACTGATGTACATTCACTGATGAAAATGTGCACATCACTGGAGTAATCAAGTAGTAAAACAAGTCTGCTGTTTGAGTCACGTGTTCAGGGCAGTTGTCAGAGGACTGGGGTTCGCAATCGCAGAACGGCTGAGGTTGGAGGGCACGCCTGGAGATCGTCTACTCCAACCCCTGCTCAAAGCAGGGCCAGCTAGAGCAGGTTGCCCAGAATTGTGTCTGGTAGGATTTTGAATATCTCCAAGACTGGAGACTGTGCAGCCTGCCTAGGCAATCTGTTCCAGTGTTCACCCTTACAGTAGAAGTGTTTTTGCTTGTATTTAAACAGTTTCCCATGTTCCAATTTGTGCCCATTGCCTCTTGTCCTGTCAGTGGGATCCACTCAGAAGAATCTGCCTTCATCTTCTTTACTCCCTGCCATCAGTTATTTATATATATAGATAAGATCCCCATGAGTCTTCTCTTCTTGAGGCCACCCCCCCCCCCCCCCCCAGCTCTCTCAGCTCCTCCCTGTATGTCAGATGCTCCAATCCCTGAATCATCTTCGTGGCGTTTCACTGGACTTTCCGCGCTATGTTCATGTCTTTCTTGTACTTGGGAGCCCAACACTGGAAACAGCACTCCAGATGTGAACAGCAGCATAAAATACACCTTGAGTATCAGCCTCTCCTCCCGATTTTGTATTGTCTGCATACTTGCTGAGGGTGCCCTCTGTCCTATCATCTGGGTCATTAATGAAGATGTTAAGCAGTGCTGGCCCAAATATTGACCCTGGAGGGGTCATGGGGTACATGATGAGTGACTGGCCTCCAGCTGGACTTTGTGCTGCAACTCACAAGCCCAGGTTCTGCAGCTGAATCTGCCCCCGCTGGGAACCTGACTTGGAGACTTCATCTCTATGCCTTTTAGATTCACAGTATCTGAAAAAGGCAGGTAGCGCTTCTCGAGCTTTGTATTGAAATTGCTATGTAAGAACTCGATATTATCATTTTTAGTTAGCTATTTTATACCTTTTTATGACTTATGAGTTGCAAATTACATTTCTCTGTTAAAATGGTTGCAATATATATTTTTTACCACAGAAGGAGACAGCTTTGTTGTTCCAGATCTTTTTCATAACAAATCTGAGGAAAAACTTACTTAGAACTCAGATTTAATTTAATCAATCAGGAACAGCTATTCCACTTTAAACAAACTATGTTTTCTATTATGTTTTATGTTATTGAAAGAAAAAAATTGGCTTAAAAAAAAGAATTAATTCAACTCTTCTTATGATTAATGTTGTATTGGCTAAAAAGTGTTTCATTGTTCTGTTTAAAAAGAAGTTTTTTTCCCCAGTAGTTTTAAAAGATTTTAGACCAAGTAACATCAACCTAATAACTCCTAGTGTGCAATAACTCTATCTTAAGCACACTTCTAAAATATCTAACTTAGCATGTCCTTTATTTTGTTAAAAATACAGTGTAATAAAGAGTAAGCGTTTTCTGCATAGAGCAAATTGAGACATGACAAAGAGTTAAGAATTCTATAAATGCTTCTGGCACCCTATAAATCATCAGCTAAAGAAAATGCTGACAAATATCAACATCAATGGAGTATTGATCTACCAAATGCACTTCAGCCTCTCACTAAATAGTTTTCCTTAAGCATACAAATTAAATGGACAAGAATGGAAAATCAGATCCTTGGCACTGCTAACACTTTAAACAGATTTGTAGGGAGTTTTGTAATTATTCTCTCCTAATCTTCTACTGTTCTCAGATGACTTCATTTGGGATGACAGAGATCTCTGTAATATCACATTTCATGTGCTTCAAAATACGAAATACAAGAATAAGCATTTAGGAGCATGCCAGTACAGAATAGGGGCTCATATTTCACATGCTGATGCTATCAAGCTGCAAATGGATGGCAGTGTGCTTTAAGTTAGCTTGGCAATTAAGAACAGTGGAAGATCGTAATACAAAGAGCATTTCATGCTAGACTTGTATCTTCAATTACAGAACCTAGATTCTGATACAACTTTTTATTGTGTTGGGTACTGTGGTCAATTTCACCAGGAGTCTCTATAGAAAGAGGGTCTCCCGAGACTGTGAAAGTTATGAGAATCTTCTCATAGCTGACATTTAAAAATGAACATCAAAAGGTGGTGTCATAAGCAATATGTCTTTTTCATCTAATAAAGTATGGCTGTGTCTTAAATGTGGACAATAACATTTTATTATCATTAACAGGGTGTCCTAAGCAAGGTGATGAAACAAACACGATTGTCTTGCTGCCCTTTCATACGTATTGTACAGATTAATTGCTGCGAGGAGTCAGGTTGTCTGAGTTTATTTTCTTCTATTTGGTAGATTATTTTATTAAAGCAATGATTTAGGGGTGCTTATCTCATATAACTTAGGTCTTGAAATTTGTCATTAAGAGGAAACAAACTGGAACATGTAACTATCTAATTCTTTGGCATAGTGGTTTAATGATTAAAAATCTTAAGGAGCCCAGTTGTCCTTAGCATTGCTGTTTTTTACTTCAGTGGCATATTCTTGTTTTTAGCTGGATTAAGGGAACAGTGAAACCAAGCTCAGTTTGGCATTAATTTTTTGCATCATTTCATGAAGAGTCCTATAAATGGAGGAAAGTGGAGTAAACACAAAAGCAGGAAATAGCAGTCTCGCTTTTAACTGCAGAATTGTCATTCAACTAGCCAGATAATCGCCTTGTAATAATGACTGGTAGCAACAGTGTTTGCATTCTGTACTTGAAAATGTAGCCTTCATAATTATTTTATCTTAGGAATATATTTCTATAAATATGCATGTGGATATGCATGTGTGTATATGTATGTATATGCATATATATAAAATATATATATATATATTTTTTCCTGAGTAATAAATAGGATCAGTGGTTTCAAACTTGTTACCTGACAATGGCATGCCCCGTCCTAGCCATGTGTGTGTCCACACTGCTCCTGTGTCATCACCTTCCCCATCTTTTTCCCTTCAGGGCCTCCCTTGTACTCTGTGAAATCTCCTGCTGCCTCCCGCTGCTGCAGTAACACTGCTTGCTGCAGCCTCTGTGAGAATATGCAGGGGTAGAGAAGTGCCCTCCACACCTCGTTGATGAGCCTTTGATGTTAGCAAACTCAAAAACTGGTGGAAATTTGCATCTTCTGGCAGAAACCACTCTGAATCTGACTGTATAAAAGTGGAATGCATTAACGTGGGGCTGATGACCTAGAAGGCAGAACAACAAAGGTTATTATATATTCTCAGGCTGAGTGGAGGGAATGACTCATGAGAAATATTGCAGGCATTTGTTATATAAATAGGTTAGCCTTGTTTAAAGGTTAGCAAGTTCCTCCCTCTGGTTCATCTTCATTTATGTTTTACAAGTCATATTATGTATTAATTATTGTATTTTGAGCACATATCTTGTTAGTTAATGCATGATCATCTCTCAGATCTCAGCTGAAATGTTGCATGCACACTGAAGCACGTCTACAAAGCAGTTCCTCAGAATGTGCTTTTTAAAATTAAACACCAATGATTAGCTTCTTAGGACTGAAGATCAAAACATTTTAAAAAATGGACTTTCACCCATAGTGAAGCTGAAATATATTCTAGATGATAGCATAAAGAGGTCAACCTCTATTTATTTTTATTACAACAAGGGGTTAATAATTAGCTTATTGTTTAAATTCCATTACTTTATTATGCAGGTCAGTAAATATTAGCCAGTGACTTTCCACACAAAGTTATTGTTTAGTAAACTATAAAACTTGCAATTTCCCATCAGCCGGACCAGCTGAGTACAGACCCATGTTTAAGCAGAAATATGGTAGACAGTGCCACATAGAAAACAAAATCACTTCTCTTCTGAAATGATGGCATTAAGTTGCTCATCTACTGTACTGTGTTCCTGCTGTCTCCATATTTTAGCTTCACTTCAGTTGGATTAATTCCCTGGCGTTTAATGGGAGGTCCATCTGACACAAACACATGTCTCTAGAGCTCATCAATACTCCCACTAGAAACTCTGGGAGAACTTTCAAAGACTTGCATGGAAACTGGACACCCAGCTTAACTGGCTATCAAAATTGGCTACAACTCTGCTATGAGATTAAATAAACGAGCCTAGATACTGATCTCATTTAGATGTAGGTACCTGCCCTTCCCATCACAAATCTACGAGATTTGTGAAATTTAGGAGAATCAGCGGTTACAAATGATAAAGCATATGATGACTTTGACTACTAGGCAGCAGCACGTGATCCAGCAATCTGCACACTTTTAACTTCTTAAGACTAAATGTGCTGATCCTGAATTTACTCATCACATATCTGTGATTCAAAGATAAGGAAAATCATTGATCAGAAAGCTGGAGACAGTTTAGGAAGAACAATATTTGAAATGAAGTAAAACTGTAAGCAGAGAAAAGAGAAACCTTTCAAATGACATGGCTGTGCACAAGGCCATTGTCAGGAGCACAGTTTTTTGGAGTTTCTCAAGAGAAAGTTGATCCACAGTATAGTGATGTCTGCAGTGGTTTCCTCATCTGTTATTATAATTAGGATATTGCTTAGAATAATCATTAGAACTCCATCTGAATCTGAAGAAAAACTTTTTTATTGTGAGGGTGACTGAGCACTGGAACAGGCTGCCCAGAGAGGCTGAGGAGTTTCCATCCTTGCAGATATTCAAAAGCCGTCTGGACACAGTCCTGGGCCATGTGCGCAAGGTGACCTTGCTTGTTCACAGGGGTTGGACTAGCTGATCTCCAGAGGTCCCTCCCAACCTCAACGGCTCTGAGATTCTGTGAATCAGTGTTCTAGTCTGTTAGATATTGCATCTAAACATAACAATAAGATGATCCTAGTCTAAAAAAAGTTCATAATTTAGGTAGAAGATCAGAAAGGAAAAACTAGAAAAAAGAAAGGTAACTGTGAGATAAACAAATAGGTGAAATACAAAATATTAGCAGCAGTAATGGCAACATATCACTTGCTGACCACTCTCAAGCAGCACCAAGATATAGGTGAGATTTAAAGAGAGATCTGAAGAAAGGTACCATGACAGCTCATTAATAGAGAACTCCTCCCGCCATAATATTCAATTCCTTTGTAGACAAAAAGAGTACAAGATAGTCTCTTTCCCAGGTGAAATCTGTGAGTGAATAGGAGCTGCCTTACCTGATCAAAACATTTGCTACAATATCCTGACACTGAAAAAAAAGCAGCATGAGATTGTTTAGAGGAGATGAAACCAAATCAAACTAGCAAACAAAAAATAAACCTGCAACTGCTTCATATCCTCATAAAAAGACTCAGCAATTGCACAAAGTGCTATGTGGAGAATAGGAATCCATCCTGACACCTGCAGACAATCAGTTTATGCCCTGAAGCATGATATTTGGTTTATCCTTATTATTTATTTTGGCATGTGTAGCTACAAATGTTGTTAGTGTTCATAAAATTAACCCACTTCTTTTTAACATTCAACCAGAGTATTTGACTTGATGGCCTCCTGTGAGGGTGAATTTCACAGGTTGATTTTATGCTGCATAAAGGAGCATTTGCTTTTATTGGTTCTAAATTTACTGCTTTTTAATGGCAGAGAAGAAAACTGGAGAGTAAGAAGCCATTTTATTGACAAAATCTGTTAGATTGCACCAATGAAAACTAGCTATCACGTTGTTGTTGCAAAAGTGAAGAAAAAAAAAAGTTCCCAGAGAACCTTAAATGTAATAGCTTTATAGTATGTATGTGTGGACAGGAGTAGGAGATGAAGAATTAATTCCACATAGCTCCAGGAGAAATATCATTCAACAGGGGCATTTAAAATGAATTAAAATGCAGAAGAAGGAATAATGTAACAATATCTTTGGATATAATGTATAGAACCAATATGGTGACCTATATGGTATATTGCACTGGAGTCTAAGTTAAAAACAGTCCAGGTTCACTTTAAAAGAAAGAATTGGTGACAAAAATGCCAAACTGTATTAGAGTAATATTGGTCACAATTACATTAATAATAGGACTGAAACGAGGTTAAATAGAATTGAAGACTTTGCATTATGGAAGAAGAAATGTGAGGAAAGTACAAGAAACTTTGAATGAAATTATGCAGAATTAAGTCATAAAAAGGAAATACCCTAAGGCTTTGTCCAAACCATGCAGCAGTAGTGCACTACCTTCAAAATATCTATATATGGCTTATATCTATTGTTATAAAAGCAGACCAACATAATGAGCAAAAAGAAATACCAGAAAAGGAAAGGAAGTAAGGAAAGAAGAAAAAAAAGGTAAGTTCAGCTGAAATGCAAGGTCAAACTCTAAAGGCAAAGAACATGATTTAAAAAGAACAAACTGAATTTATGAAATAACTGATAAATTTTGTCCGATAACTTTTGCCTTACCTGGCAAAGAATACCTCTCCAAAATCATATGAAACCTGACTAACCATCTCAGCCTGAGGATGTGTGGTTCACCTCATTTTAGGTAGTTACAAAATAGATTTACCTCCAAGCCAGCTACCTAGAATCATTTTTAATCAATGGAGGAGAGAGTTGTTCTAGGTTCATTTGACCTAGCTATTTTAGATAGTTACCTTAGGATACAGTGAACTGTGCTGCAGAAGTGCCTCTTTTTCCTTGCTTACCAAATGATGAGTCTGGACAAAGACAGCAGTCCTCTCATGCCAGATGCTTAGACCTCTCATGGCAAATGTGGATGTGATGGATCCCACTCCTAAAGTCAGCTCCAGTGCTCCTGAAAAAATTGGCACATTAATATGGTACTTCTGAAAATATAAGGAAAACAGGATAATAGACAAGTTACTGGGCCAGGTGGTGAGTATGTGGAGGAGAGTGTTCAGCATTTAAACCGCAGAACAAGCCATCCACACATATTGTCTTCCATCGCATGTGGTCTGTTGCATAGGGTGCGGTACACTAAGGATGAAGTGTAACACTCCAATAGATGAATTACAATCTGCTGTCAACATTGGCCAGGGCAGGCTGAGAGACAAGTGAGCTCCACTGGACACCAAAACCCACATAGAAAGTGCAAAGGGGCTGCAATAGCAACTAATTAACTTCTCAGCAGGACTTATTACCATGAGCGCAACACCATGCTTGCTTGCATGGCTATCTGGCTTCCAGATGAAGTTGGCTCACATAGTTCCAACTCAGAGCACAGAGTTTGCTCATGTAGATATGCCCTAACTAAGCAGAAATAGCGGTCAGGGCAGAAATACATTGTTGCTCCAAGGAGCCTACAGACTTCCAAACTCTAATAGGCCAGAAGTAGAAAGACAAATGGAGCCAGGATAGGAAGAATGTGGAAATCACAATTTATTCAAGAAAACTGGGTGGCACTGAGAGCCTGCTCAATAAGTTACAGATTTCAGAAGCAGCAAGGAAAAATAGGCGAAATTAGGGAAAGCCTTAGAAATAATAATAACCATATGCTAAATGTGCAGAAGGATCTGAGAGAATTCCCAGTGTTCAGCTTTGTGGCTTGGAAAGGGCAGGTTTCCACAAAAACCTTTTGAACAGTCTGCAACAGTCTTTGGCCAGCCCTGGGCTACTACGCAACTTCCACACCACAGGCGATGCCAACCTAGCTTTCTGTGAGCCTGTACAAAAAGTGTGATTGTTCTTCCCATAGAGGTTTTGGGTGGCTAGAAATGATTGCATGAGGTGCCAAAGTACAATGAAGACAGCCACACATGCAGGAATCTGGCTTTTAGTGAGAAGGAAGAGTGGGGCAAATCAGACTTGGTCTCCATGAAGAGCCTTTTTTTTCTGTATAAAATGTTTACATCTGTAATCATCAGGCTAAATTTGCTGCCTCCTCAAGTTAAAAGGGAGTCAAAAATCTCCTGACTCTATGAAAGACTTCAAATAAAAATCCCTGAGCTTTTCTATATGAAAAACAGGGGGGGAAGAAAAATGCAGCCTGGGTGATAGAGGAGGACATACCTCCAGTTTTCATCTAGGGATGTACAGTCATTTAATGACAATCATGATACATAATGTAGGATCAGGTGCCCAGTACTTGGTGCTGTGGGGACGGGAGACAAAGCCCTCCAGGACATCCACAGCCATGCATATGCTGCTCCTGCTCCTCTTCTCCTTTCAGCTTCAGAAGCCAATAAAGCATCATCCCTGAATTATCCATGGTGGGCCATGGACATTTACATAAGATAGTATTGTTTTACTTTGTGGTGTCTTTATAAAAGATTTTGGAACACCATGTGGTAGCCTTTGTCAGACTTTCACAAATGCTTCTGAGAGAGGAAAGATGAAAATACAAATGTTCACAGAAAAAGGATAAAAGGATATTGAAACAAAAAATTATGTTTCTCAAGATGAATATTAACACTGTTGTTCAACTTTCTCCATGACTTTGAAAAATGTTAGTATTGTAAAGCATTCTGTAACATCTATCTGTTTATAAAGAAGGTTGCTTTATTTTAATTTTTAAAGCAAAACACTTAAATTAGCAACAATGTGAAGGCATGAATGACAAAACACTTTGGTGAAATCCTGTAAAAAATACTGTTTTCTTCAGTGGGACTGGGAATTTATTACTTATCTTACTGATAAACAGATAAAGATGTGGGTGGCCACTTGGTCTCAAGCAGGTACCTTAAGAACACAAGGAAGTATATACTGTATTCTTGTTCAGCAGTAGTTGATGCTGAAAATCAGCAAAACCCAGGAAGTCAGCATGCTTTGTTCTCATCTTATTCATTTATTTCTTAGGTTCAAAGGTTCTCTCCTTACTTATCATTAATTCTCAGTCTTGGCTCATAATGATGTTTTCCTCATCTCCTTCAGACTCCTGACTGTTGATGTTTTACTGTTGATGTAACTGTGGCAGACAACATCTCTGCTCTTCAAAGGTTTTCTGTTCTTCCTACTTTGGCATGTGCAGGAAGGAAGAATCATCCAAGAAGGAAAACTCTTGCTGAGGTAATTTTGCCAACCTCGTGCAACCCATTTGTGCTAGAAACATTCATGATTCAGTACCATTTGAAGGCAGATCTGCTTTTTCTCTAACTCCTGAATATTTTGTAAAAATGTAAATGAAAATGTATTTAAATGTATAGAGGATTTCTTTTTCTAACTGGGCAGAAATACTTCTCAATGGTAGTAGTGCAGACTAGCTGGCTGGCAGAGTACTTGGTAAAAAGTACTTTTCAAACGAAATTTGTATTTATTAAAGTAAATAATATTTTTGTTTGATTTCCTTATTTATTCAACAGTAAATCATGGTAGATGGACCAAATTACCAAGACAAATTGAGTAATATTACAGAGTTGCAAAAGAATACCACAGCCAGATGGTGGTAATATAAACTGGAACATGTATAGGAGACCAATAAAATGAAAAGTTGCCCTGCTCCACTCAGGATTCAAATGCCTGTATCTGAATACTATTTTTTTCAGTGTTTAACTAGATCTTCTTCTACTTACCTTCCCCTGCCCATCACTGTACACCTCGTTAGGCTGCACACACTGTAGCAGCTTCAGCGTGTGCTAGAAAGTTTAATGCTCTGCTACCCAGCAGTCACAACACATCCATCTTCATTAGAAGTTTCTCTTCTCCCTGCCCCTTCATAAGGCCTTTCACTCACTTCTGGATAAGATGGTGGCATAAAGAGAAAATTAGAAGGAAATGTGAGGAAAAAAAAAAGTTGAAGTATTTTGACTGCAGGGGTTTTGAAAGTATCACTCTGACTGCTTTGGGCAAGTTTGTAAAATAAAAATGAGTGTAGCAAAAAACTTGGGGAGGCATTAACATTTTGGGGAGCAAAAGGATTTTGTTTTCCTTCTCCACTCTGTTTTCTCATCATACTTTTTGCTCTTCTCATTTTGCCATTGAGAAAAAATAAGCACTAATAGGAAAAAAAACCCAAAGAATGACCCCTGAAAGAAATAAGTACTTTTCTTTTGTTTGGTCATGTCATTTTGAGAAAAAAACTCCCCAAAACCTATGACAAAAGACATTTTTCAGCAAGCAATATTTAAACATAAAAGCTGGCTGACCAGCTGTAATATATCTGTTGTTTGCCAAATTATTGCGTATATAAGACTTTCAGTCAGTTTTTTCATTTTTGCTGAGACGATCTATAACCGTTATTGTTGGTTTCAGTTATGGTAGTCTTACCATCTTATTTTTTATGTTACTGTAAACTTTAAGTTTGTATTTGTGCAATTTTGTCCTTTTAATGGTCCTTACTTCTACTACAACTCTAGATGTGACTAACCTGATAACAGACAGATTAGCTCACCAGAAAAAAATGGTTTAGACTCTATTGATTTTAGCCTTTGCAATGTCTTTTGGAGTGAAGGAATAATTACATCCTGTTCTTCCAGAAATCATTATATGTAATTCCAGATGCTTTCTTTTCCGAAAATGTGAGCTCGCAATGACCCACTAACTATACAAGCATCTTTCTCTTCCCTGTGTATAGAGGATAAATTTGAGCCCCTGGAATCAGAAGTAAATTAGACTCTGGGGGAAAAAAAAAGTATCCCTCATCAAATAACAAGTGATATCTAGTAAAGTTAATTCCAAAATACTAAGTATATAATGTGAAAAGATGAACTCTCGACTCCCTTCCTACAGATTTATGCAGAGTAGTCTCACAGAAGACAGTGCAATAAATCTAAGATAAAAACAAAAATATTTTTATGTGGTTACATTTGAATTGTAACAATGGCTTTGCACACTCCACCTCTCCTAACTAGCAGCTCCCAGCAGCAAACCTTTTCTTTCTCATCAAAAAGAAAACACTTCATTTTTAGCTCAGAGGTTAAATAAATAGATGGTGGCATGACACAGAGATAATACAAGTCAATGGTGCATATTATTTATTTATTTAATTAACATTTTTGACACCACAAATCGAGATCTCCTGAAGCGAGATACTAATGCAAAATGTATTAGCATGAACAGCGGGAGTTCCTAACTTGCCAGCTCCAAAGGGTTGATTGCAGGCAACAAATAATAATAGACATTTATGCAACTTTGGAAAACTACTTCTATGATTTTTAAATACATAATAAACATATTGAACTATTGCAATAAACGTGCCATTGTGTGCTGACATATTTTAACATATGAAGAATTATATAATAGAATGGCTTATGCAGATAGGTTACAGTGCTCTGAAGATTTTGAAAGTATAGATATGCTTTTCTTTAAAATGATAATAAAATTGATCAGAAAAATCCCTTTTTTTGTACAGAAGAGACATTAGAATAATGTATTAAAAGTGAAAATAGTTTTATGTTGTCCCTTTATCAGAAAGCAAACCCAACAGTCGTCTTTACTGCAACACCTACAGGTAGAATGTATGAACGTGCTGTTAGTGAACTGTGTAAAATTAAAATTGTACTTCTCTCTGTGTAAATTGGGTTCCTTCCTGCAATAAATCATCATCACAGCACCAATTTAATTTCCTTTCCAAGTACATCCTAATGGGAAAATTGAAGACTAAAAAGAATGGTTTGAGGGTTCCCCACCTCCTTCACATATCAGATGAGTACACATTTGCAAAGCAAAGGCTACTGACAACTTAATTATATACTTAAAAGAGCCAGCAGTTAGTAGATGCAAATACAATGGGCCAAACACTGCCCCCAAGTTGCCCAGCTGTCTAATAGGGATCTATTTCCAAATGTGGAAAATGATGTACCAACACGTAGTAGTACTGCCTCCAGCCTGGCTCTAGGAGGTGTGGGAGTAGCCTGTTTGCATGGGTTTGTTACAGCTTCTGGACCTACCTGGCTGTTTTTAATTCAAATACTAAACAAGAAAACTCAGCAAGTCATGAATTTTGCAATGTGTAATACAAATCAAGTTAGAGATGGATTTAATTGCACATTCATTTCAAGCTAAATAATCTCTGCATTAAATAATTAATGAATCAAGCCATTTAAATAGACAGAATGAAATCACGTCATTAAATTGTAACTTCTGTACTAAATTAAATAGGATATTCTGACAAAATCCATTTAAAATAAATATATATCACTCACCTTTGCTAGCTAAACTACTTTCTCAGAGTTAATTTAGTTAAACGTTCATGAATTCATCATCATTTCCCTCATATTTTTATTTAATTTTACAAATGATTTAACAATACAAAGAAAGGGCTTGATGAACCTGTACAAGAGATCAGGTAGTTGGGTCCAAATGATTTACTACTAGGTGCTTATAGAGTGCTGGAAGAGGTGAAGATGAACAGCAGTGGTTCCCAAAGCAAAAATAACTTTTACAAAGGTGAACATGAGTCATGGGCTCTGGAAGAGAAGCAAACAGAATTATGTGCCCCCACCTACTGCAAGTAATTTAACCAATTTTCAACTCTTAACACAACATTTCTACAAGCATATTTTTAGAGGATTTTCTCCTGAGACACCTGTCTAAGCTTTCCCTGTTGCAAATCTGAACTAGAGTCGTTAAGCCACTGTAACATTCTTCTTATAGAAAATGTGTCAGGAGAAGGAAAAATTAACCTTTAAGGAAAATCTGCTTTTACAAGAGTACAAGGATTTGGATTTTTTTTTTTTTTTTTTTTTTTTTGTATGAGTATATAAGGCACCATGGCAGCAGACCAAGAAAGGTAAAGTGAGCAAACTTCTTACTTTCCTTCACACTCAGAGCACAGACAACTGGTTAATTATTGTAAAACAAACAAATGGCTCAATCACTAATACCAGTAAGAACACTCGTGCAAGGTAAATTGAATATAGGTCAAACATCCTGGCTGAATATCCTGGAGTAAATAATTCAAGCTCAAAAAAAGAGAATAACCAGCAATGAACCTTGGGGGATTTGGAGTTCAATTCCATTACATACAGAAACATCGAAATCAGTGAAGAATCCATTACCATTGAAAACAAGAATGATCCTTGCTCTGGTTAACACTGCAGTGAAACTACCATCAGAGTTTTGTGGGAAAAATGGAAGACCCTTGAGAATATGAGTATGTATGCAGTTCTAAGGAAATGAGAATACATTTCAGATACCTTATGTCTTGCTTCTAGTTTTCTTTTCATGTTTCTAGTAATATACAAGATTATAACCAAATAGTAAAAGAGGAGATGGAATATTACACACTTTCCTCATTTTGCTATTTTATTAGTCTTTCTTTGTAGCAAAATCATTCCACTAGTAACTTCACTAGTCCTCCTACATAGTCATTTTTTCTCTAAATGAAGATTCATTAAATAGGAACCTATAAGAGGAATCACCTTGCTCTTTTGCATTGTCTGACAAGGACTACAACACATATGTCACAAGATCAGTATCTGTGGTCAAAATGACCATAATTCTTTTGTGCTTCTTACTCTCTTTTGAAGCAAAGAGCCCACATTTCTTTTTGATTTAGAGAGAAGGTTGCAAGTGTGTTGGTCTCATGATTTAATTAGATTCATTGCATTACCCACAGATGCCCAAATACTATGCAATTAAAAGCTCAATCAGTAAACCAAATTTTGGCTCATCACCATAAGATTGGAAGAGATGAAGAGCAGTTGCCCAGGATCAAATTTATGTGAGCAACCAGACATGCTCCTGAATGGGACAGCCAAGAGCCGAATGGTGCTGCAGCTACTGTTTCCACCTGAGAGGAAAAGAAGTGTTGAATGCACACTTCTTTAAGACATGGGCTCCTGCCAAAGCTGGAGTCTCTCTCCTATGGTATCTGAGGTTGAATTATGCTATCTTAAGGGAACACCACTGTTAATCCATTGGTCTGCCAAATCTTTCCGAGTTGTGACTTTAATTTGACCATCATAGTATTTTGTTTTCAATTCTTTCAGTGAAATTAGGGTTGTTTATCTTTAGTTATTTGGTTTGGTTTTGTATTTGTTTGCTTCTTCTCTGTAGCAACATCCATTAACAAGTAAACAGAAGTAATTTATTTTTCACATGTCAGCATGAGTCAATAATTCTGGGAGCAAATGTAACTTAGTCGAGGAATTGTAGAAATACTTGCCCAGGTCACTAAATTAATAATGTTGCCCCTTATATAATTCACACAAATATAGTGGCTTAGCAAACTGATTTTTGGCCATCAGGGAGAACTTGGTGCTGATACATAAGCTAGATCATCATGTACTTACTTATGCTTCTTTAGAGTTTCTTACACCCACTCCTAAGGTCTCACCAGGACTAACTAGGTGCTGAAACTTGGAAGGTGTAAATTAAATCATTGTATTGTAACTAATTTTCACCTTACAGTACCTCAGTGTGCAATTTATACCCACTTACAATCCTTTAGACTTCAACTGAGTGGTTATAAGTGTCTTGTGTGGAAAGCTAACTAGGCTTGTCTCCACAAGAAGACTGGATTTTTAAAACAACTAGACATTGCAGAGGCCTGCAAACTGATACAATACGGAGCTCAGTTTTGCAATTAACGTGCATAGGGGCATGCTATGTTCAAGTATCATGTCAACTTCTCATGAGTTAACATGTTAACTCTGGTTAACAGGTACAATGCGGCTGCAGAATATTCCTTACAAAGTTAGTCCATAAAATCAATCAAGATTATATATTAAGATCTCTTATTTCTTTCACCTTGATGGTTTTTGCTAATGAAGACAAGCTCACCATATTTATATATAGTACTGGAAATTAGTATAAGAGGTTATAGGAGATGCACTGTCAGTGATCACGGCTTTCGGAACACCAGGATGGTCAGAGTCCCATGCTGACTGTGCCACAAGGAGAACTGGTGGGTTTAGGGCTTTTGCCAATGATCAGAGGCTGATAATACACCCTGGAAAAGTTATCACATATTGAGGCAACTCTGGCCTTAGTCCTACAGAGTCTAGCACAAACATGCTCCTCAAATTGTGGATCTATACCTCAAAACCCAACTGTCTTTTTCCCAGCAAACATTCTGACTGTTTAACAAGACTGTTGTACATAGACATATCGCAGGATCACACAGCTAAACAGAAAAACAAACACACTTTTTCAACATTTCATCATCTGTGCAATATAAACTGCTTTCCAGAATATGTGCTTATGTACTTGCTTTTTCCTATCTACATTCTGGTGGAAAAATAAATCTTGTCTTTTCTTATAAAATTCCAGAGCTCTTTCTTTGATCTTCAGGAAAGAAATACATGACTGTCTGCATGATAATGACTTCTCTTGATGCGGTTGAGTAAGTAGCAAAGTACCAAATGGGGAAAACAATGTACTTTTCTGTGCTTCCTTCCTAATTGTTGCTCACCAATCCTCTTTATGTTCATTGCTATATCGTCATTGCATCCACCACCTGCTGCCAAGAGGGTTTTCCATTAGTCTACCAGGCTATATAAAATTATAGAGCCGACTGCTTGTTTGATTTTTTCTAGGTGGAGCATTGAAGGGAATGAAAGCATTGTCTTGACAAATAATTTTATTAATCATGTTGCCTTTCTGCAATTTAATGTATTCCATATTCAAGAAAAACAAGCAAAGCATATCTACTTTATTTTTACACACTTGCTTTAAAATACTTTGGAATCTGCTAGAATCGATGATACATACATGTCATGCCTTTTTTTTTTTTTTAACTAAACCAGGCCACATTTTTTTAGCAAAGAAATGAGTAATGATTGTACCAAAAGGGACCTCTAAATCATTCACACACCAGAAGGAAAAGGAGATACATTCAAAGATTATTAAGGTTCTTTCAAAAAACAAAAGCTTAGAAAGGTTTTGTTAACAGGTGAAATGCACTGTACGGCTGCTGGTCCCTGGGCACAAGTGAGAAGCATTAGGATTTTAGGCAGGGTTTCAGGGTTTAGAGAGGGTTTCAGAGAAAACTTCTGTAACAGTGTGTGAGCTATTGATAGTACTATTTCCTGTTACTCAGATCTGAGATTCTTATTTGCAGAGATTCATAGACAGCTAAGATTTTTCTGTCAAAACATTCTTGAAGTTTTGTAGTAAGTCTAGATTTACAGTGCAGAGAATGACCTTTTATATTTTGGAATTTCTACCCAAGTTATTCCTCATTTTTCTTTAAGCATCTTTCATGTTTCAGTGGTTTGGCTGAGGAAGGGCAAAAGGGACTTTATACTAATACAAAATGTGCTTCTATTTTGAACAAACTGTGGTGAATACTTTCTATCAGGAAGGAATGCACAAAATAATAATAAAAAATCTTGATCATATTCCTGTACGTCATGATGACTTGTCTCTTACAAGAAAAAAGAGACACACCTTCTTATAACAATGTCAGTGACACAGACATGAATCTAAAATTACTACATTTAAAATTGCTGTCTATTACATTCCAAGTCTAGCACAATGTTTATAAAGTCCATTCTATATACACTTGCATATTTCTTTTTTGGAAATTCAATGTATTATTTTTTTCATTATTCTTAAACTAAACCTTCCTGAGTTATATGTGTATCAGAACAGTTTTCTCTAGTCATCAGTCAAGCAAGTATTATCATTATAGACATGATGAAATATTGTCCTGAGGAGGACTTTGTGAATAATTATTTCTTCAGCAGATAAACTAACTCAGAAAAACAGAATTGGACCATACCAAATAATTGTTGCTGTTATTTTTCTTGCTGAAGCAAGACAGTGTTTCAATTGTGTTTCTACATAAAGCATACTCAAAAAAAGCAAAGCACTCAGAATTATGTAATCTGTATGTGTACTTGTAATAGTAATGTATTTGTATTTGTAATGCATCTCCCCTGCGGTCACTCTTGTGAATGGAGCACAAAGACCCCTGAACTAGGTGTGAACTGGTGGTGGTGCAGAAGTTCAGAACAGCATCTACAGAAAGAGGAAGCAAGTGCTAAATCGATTACCTTGTTTACAACCGCTTTGGGATTCCCTAGGCAGAGAGTTCAGTGCTCACACATCTCCACTCATTTAACTGCTTTCATTTACTTAATTGCAAAGATACCACCTCTGATTCAGGAATTCCCTGAGCTATGAACCTCTGAAGACTGGGACAGTATCATGGAGGAACATTTCTATAGGCTTGTCCTGTTCTGCTTTGCCCTAGCTATTGCTACCAGCCTCTGCCGGAGACACAGAGTGGCACAGAGTGGATTTGTAGATTTAGACCATATTTTTAAGGATCTGCTTTATCCAGAAGTCACTGCTGAAGTTTCTGTGGTTTCAGCAGCTAGATGACAGACAACTCCACATTGAACCTACAATTTGGTTCATTATGATGTGTCTCAGCATGTGGCAGTTCGGGCAACTTTGTATAGTCCATAATGCTGTAAGTTGTTACCATTTTTACCTTTCTTGCATTGTCTTTCAATAGCTTGACATTTCCTTTCTTCAAATGCATGAACTATGAGCCTGGCCTGCCACTGTGCTGCTTCGGCTTATAGCGGCAAAACTCACGTTTCATATTGATAATGCACTTGAAAAGTGCTTTCATTTTACCTTGTCTGTCTTTCTACATACTGTCTTTTTATGAAGTACCACAGGAAGTCCTGTTTTCCAAACATCTGTGAATTGTTTTGAGTCCTTTGCATTATTTTTAGCTCAGTTTTGCCATTCTTCACCAGCCATTCATAATCTCACAGCCCAAGGACAGCCCCCAGGGAAAAGGATATATTTCTGATCTCACATTAGCTAAATTCAGACATGTAAAGTAGTGTAAATGAGAATAAAATCAAGCCATAAATTTTCAGCTTACCAGTCAACTCCACTTTTTTCCATAATACCATATGCTTCTGGCTTATAATGTATTGCAGTGTGAAGCATTTGGGATCCCATAATAAGGTATATGATTCCTTAATGTTTACTGGTTTAGTGGAAGTGGTACCATAGTTATACGTAGTTGGTAATTTCCCATCACACAATTAAAACCTCTTTGTTGTTTGTCTGTTTGCAGAAACATGCCAGTTTAGATAAGAAATGCTACTGGGAAAGGTTTTTTTCAATGCTAGGCTGTAATTTCTGGTCGCGTCTGTAAAATAAAATGTTCCAGAAGACATCAACAGCTCAATACATATGGCAGTCCACTGGATGTGGAATATGAAAAGACCAGTCCCTGTCACTCTTCCCATGTCCAGAAGGAGAAGCCCAACCACCTGGCTCTGGGCATTCAGAAGAGCCTCCTTTTTCTGTTCTTTTCTTGCCTTGTGGTGTTGGTAGATTTTTGTTTATTTTGGGGAGATAGGGCACTGAAAAACTGAAAAGGTCCTATGTTCTCATCCCATTGTGAACTAGAATTACTGGTATTTTCTTATATTTCATGGGTAATGAAAACGAATTCCCACCAAACTACCAAATTCTAATGCAGAAATATAAATCGTTATATATTATATTATAGTATGTATGGGCCAGGGTGCTGTAAAGAACAGCACAGAATGCCCCAAAGATTAAAGATAACCACAGGCTCAAATTAATATCCACATTTACTTGCCTTGACTTTGCCCTGAGATTGACGTGCCTGAACAAGAAAGCAGAATTTTGCTCATTCAACATCTTTTAGCAGAAGATAAAGTTTGCTTCTTATATTCTCACAAGTTATTGTTTGCTGTTGCTCGTCATATAATAGGGAATTAGGTGAAGACACTAGCACACATTCAGAATGAATGCCTATTGTGGTCTTGCACCACACTCAAATGTGAAGAAAATCTTGTTGTTGATTTGTATACTCCATCAAATACACATTTCTCTAGATTATTCCTTAAGTTTGGTGATTAAAAGGTAAAGCAGAGCACATGGTCAGGAAATAAATAACAAATGACAACGCAGGATAAATATAGATTCATCTTATCCAATTATCCCCATAAAAAGTATCTTTAGCAACTTTAAATTTCTGTATTTCTATTGATCGCTGATGCATTTTTAAAACAAAATAATATTTTGAACACAATTGCACAAAGAGCATGAGAAGCAACACAGGGTTTTACCATTTAGTAATACAGTCTTAAAAGGCAGCCATTACTGTGGAGAGCAGTTGTACTTCAGCTCTAAATTTAGGCTCCAATTCATAAAGGTATTTAAGCATGTAAATATTATAAACTGATTTTGATCTGTTGACCTCAGCAAGAGCTACTCACAAGTTTAGAACTATTCATGTGTTTAACTGTCTTGATGAATTAAGAGCATACACTGTGAAGCTGAATTAACAACAGTTTAGGCTACTAATATTTCAGAATTTTTAAAGATCTCTGATTGTTTTTACCCTACAGCCATCTAACTTTTTTTGTGTCAAATATAAAGTTACTGGGTTTCCAAACTTATTTTTAAAATATTCTAACACTGACAGAAAACAGATTGAATATCATGTCTCCAGGATCATTTAGGGGTCATGAATCCATTTTGCAAAATATCACAAAAATTACATAACGTAACACAAGCCAGTCTGAGTGCTCTCTCTGTACACAGGAACATTCAGTGAGGACAGGTTTGAAAGGTACTTTGAATACTAACATTTGTAGAAATGTTATCAAGGGAGCCTTCCCCTGGGAATGGTACCTATGAACAGCCATTTCAGTGAAAGACAGTAATGTCTCATTCACTCCTACAACAACCTTCATGAAGTGAAAGATGTAACTTTTGCCAGAAGTCCTGTCATATGCCGGCTTGAAAAACAGGGCAACATTTTTGTCTCAGTTTTCTCTAGCACTGGTGGAGGACTGATGAAAAAGAGGAGGTAGGAAACTTACAGGCCAAATTTCAGCCAACTCATGTCCTGAGTTGCAGAAGTCAGAGATGCCTTAGAGAAATGATGGGCAGTTACAGCAAGGGGACTTGTGAAACCCACAAGAAATCAGGTGATTTGTGGTGGCAGATTTACAGCTGATGAGCCTGATCTTTAACTTTGCTTCTTCATCCTTTTGTTTGTCAGTCACTGGTTTGTAAAATAAACTGTATCAGGGTAAAGCCTATCTATGTTTGAAAGATTTACACCCTTATGAAGCTCACAGAGCACTGCCCTAATATAAATAAAGACATATGGTTAGTTACATTATATTATCTTAAATTGTTTAATGTGTATTTAGTTGCAGGCCAAAGTCGTATTTTTGCTATGCACAAACAGCTGCCATTGCTTCAAATGAAAAATCTACAGATTACAAAGTCAGGCTTTTCTGTTCTTACAGGAAAATAATTAAAAATCTGCAATAATATTCTGACTGAAATATCTGTTTTGAAAGGACTGTGTTATCACATTATTCACAAACTGGCTACTGAAACGGTTCTCGTTGGTTACAGTCTCTGCTGAGAATTTTGCAGTACACACAAATCCTTCTTTTTTTCCCTTCCCCAAATGGTGACTGCAAAACTGACTTAAATTTAAAATATCTCACACTAATGTAACCAAATTCTAATGACTTGAGCCTCTTGTGTTTTTTGAATCTGTCTGCTGAACTATGTACTACCATAGCAACAAGTAGTTGTCCTTTTGAGGCAGAAGGCAGAAAAATGCCGCAGAAAAATGATTTCACTCAGGCTGTAGCATACAAATAACTGTCTAGCAATAAGTATATTTGCACAAATGACCACACGCATTATCCCCCAAACGGCAGTTGTTCATTATTAGCTGAACAGAAATGCTGAAATTGATATTTTGCTTTTCCATATTTCTCTAAACAATTACAAAATTAAAACACTGTACCTCTGCTGTTGAGCACCCACAGCAGCCACAAACCCCAGTAAATCTGCCCCAGGTGAGGATGGGAAGAAGATCATGCACCAGATATTTTCTTCAGATCATCTACCAACAGCCCATTGGAGATGTCATGGGGTGTGTTTGTGCATGATTACTCCCTACTGCTCCATGATGGCTGTGTATACAAACATCATCATAGACACAAAGCAAGTGCAATGCATAACAAAGTGCATAAAATATCACAAAGTAGTGCATAAGTGCAATATAGCTGACAATTTTGAAAGTGTGCGTAATGCATGATTCAATTCCTGTCTTAAAAGCAATATCATTTGTGGCAATAGCAATAGCAATCAAAAGATAACAAAGAATCACTGTGTAGTGGTCAGGAAACTCTACTCCTTCAGCTCCGCTGTGGCTCTCAGTAGCTGTGTTGCAATGCAGAAGTGTGCCTCATTGTAAGCCATCTGCCATCAGACAAATCAAGGCAGTCACAATATTGTTAGGCTCTTTCTAACACAAAAAGACAGTGCACAACATAACTGGAGATGGCTGTCCACTGCTTTGCTGCTTCAGCTGTTTGATGAACAATTCAATTACATACGATGAAATTTTTTTTCAGTTGGTCATTGTACAATGTAGTAGTCATCGAATGAAAAATTTGGGGATGCAACTGGGCAAGAAGAGTTTTTTTTTGCCTTTCCATAGGTTTCAAATATTTGAAAGCACAGAGGTTTCAGACATCTTCTCTTCTGCAGCAGGTCGGCTCTAAGGCTTGTACCACGGCCAAAGCACTTGGCTTATACTGGGCAAATTGATAAAGCATGGGCTTCAAGTGATTCCCTCAGTTAGTGCCAGAAACCTGGCTGAATTTCTTTTCCATCCTGTGCTTGTACTGGGGTCATCAAAACTGTTGCATTCTGATGGGGAAAAAAAGAAAAAAGGTTTCTTCAAAACTGACCTCTTCTGGTCAGAAGAAACGCAAAGCATTTTCAATGGAAAGTTTTGGCTAGTACTGCTTTTCAGGATGGTACTTTTATTTATAAAATGTGCTTTTATGGTGTATGATAGTACTGTCTTCATATCAGCAGGTTTCAGTCTTAATTCTCTAGGCTCGTTGAGGGGGCTGATTTACTTTTTCATTCTCCTACGCTTCTGTGTGAATGAGTCTCATTAAAGGGAACAAAAGCTGTTCTGCATGCAAATCAGAGAAAACATAGATCTGTTAGTTTTGATGGACTTTTCTAGCTTAGATGAAGTTGAATACAGTACCGTGCTTGCTAACTGCTTGTCTGTGCAAGGAGTGCAAATGTCCCTTTGCATTTAATTTGTTGCAGTTGTTCTGAAATGTCATCTAGTCTAATCCATGGTTTTGACCAAGTTCCAACATGCCTATCCCTCTCTGCTTGTTTTTGCACTGGTATGATTTAAATAATTCCACTGTGATTTTTGTAAACTGCAAACCTAACCATGAGGTCTCTAAATGACTCTCATTCTGGCCTCTCAGAAGACCTTGGCCAGCCTTTCATTAACATCTGGTGTGCCACAGAACCATGTTTTTTTCATTCAGAGTTGGGTATTCTTTAGACACAAAATCTTGTTCAACCAAACCTGCAGCGTATCATTTGGAATATGCAAATATAGAGGCGTTTTCTTCCCCAGAATTTAGCCCACAAAAGATTGTCAGCTGCAAAAACAGTGGAATAGATAAGTCTGCAACAATAAATCATATCTATCTCAAAGCTAGACAACTTGGGGGTGGCTTTGCCTTTATCAGTGAGAGAAGATGTCAGTCACCTGAGCTGATTAGAGGTAAGGCCTGTATCTACTCAGTATGCAATGCTGCTCATCACCGACATCATGGCAGCTATAAAGGAGAGACACAAAATTTTATGGCCAGAAGGAAGAGTCTACCCTATGTCAGTGTATTTGCATATATCCCTGAGGTGAAAAGGTGCAGTCATACATCTTCTGCTTCAACATTTTCAAAGTTCTCCCATTTGAGGAAGTTCTAAAAAGGGTCATCTTCCTAAGGGTTTGTTGCCTATACAGACAACTTCTCTTTGCAGCATTCATTTTACAGAACTGCTCTTACTTAGACATCATGTCAAATAACATTAAAAAACCCAACCAACTAAACAAGTAAAAAGAATCTGAAATGTCTTGAGATTATTTTCCCTTGTGAAACTTTAGTGCTTCTCCCACAATTATGGTGAGCAAGTAGTCTCCACTCTGCATGTGAAGGATGCGTTTTCTTTTATTATTGTTTAAAACATTTTGGGAGGCCTTTATGATTACAATACAAAATGACTGATCTGTGTGACAGCTCCTGAAACCTTGAGACTTGGTTGGACTTGCTTTATTGTAATATTCAGGGTACTGTTTCATGATCCAGCACTCAACAAACCATCAATCATTGTGAGCAATATATAATTATGTATTGCTTAAGAGAAGAAAATGTTTTTTAACCTCAAGGTAACGTAAAACACTTAGAAGTAATTGCTAGGGACGCGACATTTTAAATAGAGATGCTGTCTCGGATGCAAACAGTTTGACTATAAAATAAGTAAAAGATAATAATAAAAACAAAGCAAAAGCAAAATGAAGTGCCATGGAGCTGCCTTCCGGCAAAGATACAAAAATATTGCATAATTCTCAATCCATAATTAATGAGAGGCTGTGTCATGCCATAATTCTGGAATCTATGCTTTAAATTTTATGACACATCTTATAGAAACTTTGGCGGGCTTAGCTGGGAATTATCCTTAAATAACACAAAAAGTTTGCCTAAGACCACCACAGGCAGTGTGTCGTGTCATGAGGTGAACAATGCAAAGCAAAGTGCATTTATTACCTTTCCCATAGGAATAAGAATAATGTAGGATAATGTAGGAAGTTGACACTGCATTGCATTCATATTATAGATGATACAGCTCTTACTTTAGTGGTGGAAATGGGACATAAAGTATCCCAGCAAAATGTTTATGTAAAGTTGGGATGTGTTTTTGCCATAGCTGTATGTTTCCTGCACTGACCCTGGCCCTGCCCCAGGCATAGGAGATACTTTCTATGTGCCAGAGTTGAGGGTGAGATTTGAGAGACCGCAGTGCACAATATTCCACCTCTCCTGTGGCAGTATTATTGCTCACAGAAATCTATTATAAGTCAGAACAGTTCAAAGAAGCTCTAAAGGCACTCAAAAACATGGTTTAAAGATGATTTCCTCAGAGCCAGAGGTGGCTATAGAAAGTGCAAGTGTGTTTACCTCACCTTCACTCTAAGTGCTGAAAAACAGTAACAGAAAATCTAGGCTTAGATTTGCAATATGAGGGACCAGCCATGTTAGACAGAACACAACTTCTCGTGAAGTGTTTCAAATTGGTCATTTTGGGTAGCATTTATCTCACTTAATTTTAGTTGGCTAAAGTACGGACGTAAATCAGCCTGGGCGTGTTCCATAGCCTGTGAGACAACGAAGCCCGCTGTGACGGTGCTGTTTATTTGAACAATGCAGATCTCTACTTTAGGATGAGATGAAGGGCACTCCAGACACTACTGACTAGGTCGCAGGGCTGTAGAGGAGCCTTGGTGACTTGAGAAAATGTACAGGTACAGGTCTACAATCCAGACGTCTTCATTCAGTAAGATGAATAGCAGTTTCAATATCTGGTTATCCCGCAGAGGGAGGGAAAGGAGGACTGGAGCTACCTCTGATTTACTTTGGCACCTTTTTAGTTTTCCCATGTTGCTTTTCTGGGATAGCTTGCCTCTGCTGGAGAAGGCTAATTTACACCACTCGGCTTCACTGAGCATGCAAGGCTCTGACCCTTTGCTTTTTTCTCCTTGTGTTAGAGTTGTCTGTCAGCCTCTCCTGCTCCCCTGGGTCATATTTTCAGCTCTTGAGGCTCTAGCCTCAGCCATTTCCCTGTTTATTGTTCACCCTCCCATGGCACAGATCTGCTGTGTCAAAACATGGTTATGTTTTGAAACAAGTGGAGTAAAAATCCATTTCTGTAATAATACATTAAGCTCATAACATATAATCTCTTACACTAACAGGTATGATTAGGTATTCAAAGTAAATGGCCACTTCCAACCTCTGTCTTCCAGGAACGAGAACATTAAGCTTTGCAGAAATTTTTCACCTAGCAGTTAACTGCTGTTCTCATTGTTTGTAACTCACCACAATGTTCCCTGCAAAAAGAAATGCTAACTTTGGTGGGCCTCCTTACTTCCAGAAGGCAGGGCTAGCCATGAAAGCCTGATTGCCAAAGGGCACACACATCTAGAGGCAAAATTAACATACTTCAGCTGGTGCTGTGGTGCGTCAAAGAAGCCAGCCCTGTGTCCAACTCTGCATGCCCTGAAGGGAAAGAAAAAAAGCCTCTTGCAAGGTGTAGACTGTGTCCTTTGCTTCTAAAATTTTTTTTCCATTAGCTACAGAAACAGTGGCTCTTGGAAAAGATTCAAACCTGCTGATGTGAATGTTATCTTAAGATGTGAATACAGATATTGGCTGAGCTTGGCCACGGAAAAATGGTTGAGAGAGGAGAACCCAATGTTTGCATCTATTGTATTGCTCAGAAAGATGCAAAATCCTGTGTTTTGTTTGAAAGAGTAAACTCTCTTTATTTTTTTTAATTAAGTTTAACTTTTCCATTTCTTTTCTTATTGGTGCACTCTGTTAGGGAACTTCAAAAAATAAAAATAAAAAAATTACCATACGTTTCAGAGTTAATTCTCCCGTGGCTCCTCCACCAGGATCTGGAATAAGTTATGTGCAGAAATTTTGGTAAATCTCATAAATGCTGGGTCTCTTTCCCTTTTCTTCCTCAGTTTGACTCCTTCTACTTAAATTGTAAGGGCTGAGGGATATAGCCTTATGAGAAAGGAATAGTGGTAAAATAAGACTTCTGAATTGTGTTTGAAGGCTATGAAAAAAACAGCCAAACTATTCTTCCTGAACAAACCCACTGAGAGTTTACTTTCTTTTCTTGTATGGTAAATCATGTGTGACCTATTCCTTATCTTTCATCAGACAAGCCCATAGCTGATATTGACAGAAATCAAATTAAAATCAAACACAATTGGGCCCTCTAGTCAGTGAGTCCTCAGTGAATAATTCAGATAGATAATTTTGAAATCTGAAGTCACTCAAACTATTTACCTGTCTATAGTCTTTCTTCTAACTCAGGCAGTGTGGCTGTAAAACTGAGTCAAATGGTGTTATAGGTATTCTCCTATTAAAGCTCAGAGTTTTGAGAAAAGAAGGTGAATACAGGAGTATGTATGTGTTCCTGGCATCCATTCTTGGTCCTCTGTTCTTTGGTAAAAATACTATAGCAAAGAACATCAGACCATTTTAATCGAAAATCATATTTTTATAACATATTCTACAAATGGATAGTGTTTGATATTTTTTTTCTTGGGGTTTGCAGATAATTAGCAGATAATCAGAAGGACAATTGAAAGCTTTTTGTTAACTTCTTTTGTTAACTAAATTTTGATATTTCCTTATCATATTGTCCAGAAGGCTTATCACAGTGACTGACAGCTGTGCCATGCAAAATGGAAAAGAAGTGGCCAGGGCCATCTGGTCAAGAAAGACCAGACTCTTGTTCAGTATAATTATATTTATACGAAATATTCCTATGCTTCTATTGCCATGGAAAGAATTCGCTAGAACTGCCTAGCAAATACTCGGGAGTATATTATTCAGGAGTAATACTTGGAAATTACTCTGGAGCCTATTACTCAGGAGTGTATTACTCAGGAATAATACTCAGCAATTCCCTCCAATGTCCTCCACTTCCATCTTTGTCTAAATCATCAGTTACTGTGCACATATGATGTAATGCTACCAAGCACTTAAATACACCACAAAACAGACAATAAACACTAAGACCATGCTGGTTTTCGTTGTCATGCAATATGACATAAAACTAAAATAAAGTCTCCCAGAGTCCCCTTTTCCTTTAAAGATTGGCTAACAAGTTGCATTAAAAAAAAATGGAGTCTCAGTTTTTACTGATAGAACAACTACAGTCATGGTTTTTCAATTCTGTTTTTCCCTCCTTCAATTAAAGGCAAAATCAAATGAAATTTGAAAAAAAAAATCACTCTCTGAGATAACAGTGACACTTGTCTGTTAAAGGTAAAGCACTTAAAATCTATTTAGTTTAAGTAGACACTCTGCTAATGAGGTTTACCTGTGGCTATATCCAGGAAGAAAACAAGCAGAAAAATATTTTTAAAAATCAGTCTGGCACATTACTTTACGTGTCTCAATCTTATTATGATTTTATTAGAGATTATTTGACTCTTCCCTTATGTCTATCAAAGGTCAGTCCAAAGCAAGTTTTCTTGCAACTGTAGTCTGAGTAAGTTCCAGTGGCTTTCCTGACTTATCAACCTAAAGAGCTCTCTGCTTTCATGCCAGAAAAAGGCAGTTTTCACTATTTTATAATTGTAAAATGCTATTTCAGAACACCAGGATTTTAGTATGGTCATGAAGAAGGAAGGAAGAGTGGCATCAGGAGAGAGACCTGCAACACAAATATACAAAAAGCAACTCTTTAAAAAGTGATAAAGAGCAACAATCAATTTGTGAGTGATCTTTCATGAATGGTAAACAACATTCAACATTAATATAGGAATTATAAAATAAAAAGTTCAATGAAAAGAAAGGGAATTAGAATTTGCGTAGCATGAAAAACAAATGTTATTTTCTGCAGGGACATATTTCATACTGTTGTGTTTTCTCCCAAACTAACATTTTCCAGCAAACTAACATCCCCCTCACTCAAAGGGGAATTATATTTTTCAGATTATCCCTGTATCTCTGCAGTCCTCTCCCTTGGCAAAAAGTTGTTGACTGAGAGATTCAAAGTCAAATTCCTAGCCACACTGATGTTAATTAAACGTGTCCATTGTTTTTAACAGAAATGTGATTTGTTCACTTACCATTGTCTCACAAAAAAAAAAAAAAGGAAAAACAAAAAACACTTTGCACTAGCAGATTTTTTAGTGCAGAGCAAAATGAAAGTAAGCTCAAGGGACAAAGTAAGCATGACAGAACTGTCATCTCTAATGTGCTGCAAAATGTAGAACATCATAGAAACCTGATACACTAAGGGGATTTGTATATTAGCATATATTCCTACAGAAGTCAATAAACATTAGTACTCAGCACTTCTCAGTATACACTCAGCAAGTTGGAGGATTAAGCCCCTTATTCCCTTGGTGAGTGAGTAAGTTCAGGTCACGTTTGATTTTTTACTCAAATCCCTAGCTGCAGGGATTTGCACTGTTCCAGACTGTTTCTGATGACTACAGAGTTTCCATTAGCAGTGCCATGTTCCCAACAGCATTTTGGTATTGCGGGATATTTTCTCTTCCTATGGAGTTCTGGCAAACTGCTGAACTGTGAAGGACATGGAAGCAGTGATTTTTCCTTGTGATCCAGCTGCTCAGCACCTGGGATCAAAACCAAATGACACCTGTCATCATTTTAGTCTGACAGAGGAGTCAGGCGGACCTGTCCTTGGGCCTTCACTGCTTCCCATCACATCAGCTGGGAAAGGAAGTGCTGGGGTCAGCTGCAGGAGGGAACATCCCAGAGCGGAGACATCAGTGAGGGAGCCCTTCACGTGCTCCCTCTTCACTGCATTGGGTTATGCTTGGTTCTTGCTCATCTTCTCTCTGTAACCACAAGGATGAGTTGCATTCATATTTATTAACATTAGTGAAAGGAAGAAAACAGGAATATGGTTGTAGCTCCTCCTTCTAACCTTGTGTTGGGCTGTGCTCCTTGGTACCTCCCATTAGTGGTGGAGAACTAATCAAAACAAATCAGAACCAAACCAGCCTCCAGAATACCCAGATGGCCACGAGGCCATAGAGAGAAATAAATAATTTTAAAATGCATGTTAAAATGCATAGCCATGAAGCTCCCCTAGCAATGTTCTCCCCGTCATAAGAAAGACTTCTTGTTCAGCCAGAAGATGGGCACAACCTAATTGCCAAGAACTGTATTCTGTCATCGTAATACTTTGCACCTCAGGTGGTCTGATTGATTTCTTTGGCCATTAATAACTGGCTATTTTCTCTTTGGATGTAGTAGATCAGGTAGAAGTAAATTTCCACTTTATATTTTATTACTTTTTAATCTCTCTTTCACAAAAGCAAAGAAACAAAGCTTAAAATGAATTATATAGCAAGCATTAAAATCAAGCAAGATATATCAACACGACACAAAATTGTATCAAACATTTCCTTCACTCACAAGGCAAAATGTGTTAATGATTGAAAGTGCATTTCAATCACGTTGCAAAAGAACTTTCAGGATCTGTTTTTTCTTTGAATGTATTACTTCAGAGAGGGTGTAACAATTAGGAAAAGTATTTTTGCAGACTTGGGTCTGTTTTTTTTCCCAAAGTTAATCTAATAAAAAGTCATGAAGCTTTGAAAATAGCTGGAATATGTCTTTCATCACTAATATGTGCTAGTTTACTTATTCTCTTATTTACCGATTATCTTATTTATTTAGTGTTTATACGCAAAAATGTTATGTGACAAGACAGAGCCTGGCTCCTTGGTAAAGAGACTCAGAAACAAAGAACAACAGGGTGGCTGGTACAGTGTTAGTCAAAAAGGCAAAGGACATGGCTTTCTTCTGGCATGTGGAGGGAGAAGGAGCAGGTGGACCCTAGTCTTAAGGGTGGGAGTGAACAGAAGCTCTAGATGAATTTATGTACCACCTTAGTCTTTCAGGGATTAATGGTAGATAAAACAGACATCTAAAGACAGTGAAAGATGAGGGAGTCAGGCAATTAAAGACCAGCAGAGCACGGGCAGGGAGAAGCACATTATGGAGCCTTTGAAGAAAGAAATTAAAAACTCCCTTTTAGAAAAGTACTTTCACATCACCTAAAGGCATTTTAGCCTTTATATCTTGGATTTTTTCCTACCGTCCTGTCACGGAGTCATAATGTGTTTGAAATGCCTTCTGACAAAACAAAACAAAAAACAAAGCTACTAACAATATTGTAAGCCAACAGTCTAATGCCCTAGACAGTCAAAGTGGCAGTTTCCCCATGGTAACTTCCAGCATATGATAATCCAAGCTTAAGCCAGAATTCACACCTGGTAACAAAGAATGCACTAAGTCCAAGCTTAAAGAGATTTGTATGTAGTCTACTCCTGAGATCCAATTAATCCTAAAAGTTTTAATATTTTAACTATTAATAGTTATGCTACTAACAGTTTAAAAATGCATTCCGATTTGTAGAGGCCAGTCATGTTAGACTGCATGCATATTCAGGACCTCTTTCCCCCAAAGGCTGAAATCTGCCGTGTGCAGAAGCAGCGTGTGGTTGGAGCTGCAGGGTGGAGGACGGTGGCTATCACTCCACGAGCTTTCAAGCAGAACAGCCAGTCCAGGTCAAATGGCCACTGCAGTGGACCAGAAGTCCCTTGCATTTTAAAGCTACTGTAGGGACACAGGTAATCTTGAAATACGGTTATATCTTGCAGTACTGCTCTCGGGGCGGGGGGGAGGATTTCACCTTAATGTACTGCTCAGTTTTAGTAAATGGCCAGAGGAATGCCACCATGCAAATGATACTGGCAATAGTGTTAGTGTGGTGACTGCAGCTATAAGGGAGCAGCTTGGTTGTAAGAGCAGAGGAGCAACTGAGGGAGGCTGGAGAAGAGAGAAGCGAGGGGACCCCGGCCCAGCCTGGCCCCAGGATCCACACCACCACCCTGCCCGGTCTTCCTTCCCGCACATAAGATACAGAAGTTGTTGATAACTTGTGGTCTCTTGTCTTAGATTGTAAATTCCCTAAAGGCAAGGCTTACATTTTCTGTGTTTCATGGCATGCTGCCCAACATGATTTTATCTATGGCTCAAGATCTTCAAGGGTGAGAGGGTGGTGATCTTTCTTTAACTCATTGGCAGTTCCTCCTAAAGCTCAGCAGCAATGTCTCAAAGATTTTTTTCTTTGTTTTAGCTTTGTTGAAACGTCTGCCAAATTATTAGCAATTCTCTGCAAGCAAAGATAAAAACCTCAATTTTGAAAACTGTTTTTGAAAAGATGCTTTCGATGTTTTCTATGCATTTCGAAAAGCCTCCCACATTTGCTTCAAACCAAACACAACGAACTTGTAGGGTTTTTTTATTTGCACAGTGTTGCTAAAAATAACTATTTCTGCAAACATTCTTATAGCTGACCAAAGAAATACTTGTTAACTGCACTCTTAAGAGAGTACCTCAACATCATGGGAAGGTCTGCAGCAGAACTGGAACAGAACTGTGAAGTGCTGGCTGCAATTCTCATATGTGCTTTTATCCCAAAAAAGGGAGGAAAAATCCCCCAACCAACAAAAAAACCCTTGGCTATGAACCATTTGTCTGTTATCTTTACAGCTTTTCTTATTCCAGCTATTTTGGAGGCTGCAAGACTTTTTATTAGGCATATGTTCTGCAACCCAAGAGGTAATACTTAATGCTATAATAAAACAACAGTGCTTTAAAACTAGAGGCTTTCCTCCTCCCTAGTCTTAACTTTGCTTATTTAATAAAATTTGCTTTCCAGAATGCTCTGTCCTAAAATCACATTTAAGCAGGGTTATCCTTTTTTTAGAAAGTCTTGCTATGTTTTCTAGCCAATGTCATCAATGTAAAGGATATTTCCAAAAGAGATTCCTCCTCTCCACACAATTCTCTCTATGCTTTTAGCAAACTAACTTTTCCACCCCAAAAGAAAAAAATAATCTATTTCTTGGTCTGCAAGAAAACAGCCTGACTCACTTTATAGGTAACAATTGATGCTTTGTGTTGAAAATTAATTTAATAAATTAATAATGAACCTTTAATTAATTAATATGTAGGCCATGACACTGCATGTTTCTATCCACACAATTGCTTGGATAGGCTGTGGCAAAAAGGAGCTAATGGCAAGTGAGGGGCTTTTCACTGACCTCAGGTACTTCATGGTTTGATTCCAGAGGCTGTATTTGTCTTTAGATCTTCTTTACATTTGCCTTGAAAGTAATAGTTCAGACCTTCAGCCTTTGTACTACCATGAGCCTAAGGATGTTTTCCATTCTTTCTAAGCAGGCATAAAATGACAGTTCCTGTAATAAGGAAGACCATAAGCTGGATTTTGTTTTGTTTGGACAACAAGACACAATGTGTCCTACTGTTTCCATTTTAATCTTCATTTTGGCTATGGGTGATTAAGCTCTTTTCAGAAGTTTGTTTGATAAATAGATATTTAGCTAATTTAGAAATGAATGGTGGAGTTTAATTATATTAACATACCATATATTATTTACCAGAGGCATCTATTACCCTATAAATATGTATTTACAAAACACAAATAGTTTCTTCAATAATAGTAATTCTCTGGACAAACTGTAGATAGCATTTTTTTTTCATCTGAGGATCTCAGATTGACTTTTGTGTGAAGAGGCATAAAAAGTCTGTTTATTAAAATCATTTGAAGCATGCTTTTGACTGTGAATTTTTTATGACTCAGTTATTAAAAAAACCCTTTTTTTCTTCATAAGTAAAGAAATACATTAACAATATGAAGAGGTTATGGCCAAATGCTGAGGCTTGCTCATATTTTCTCTTGAAAGAAAGGGAGAGATCAAGTCTGGCTTCTCACACATGTCAAGCATTTATTTGACCTTGCTGCTTTTTCTTAGCACAGTGAGGTGTCAGTTCTTCTGCATTTTCTCTGCGTTTAAGCTTTGCAGTTCAAGTAATTGAGTCACTTCCAGGAAAAGTCAGCTAGTCAAGATTTACCAAAAGAGACTATGACTAAACTGACTTGAGAATAACAGTCAGCTATACGTGTCCTGTGGTATTTTCATTGCCTTCTTTCTATCCCACCCTTCTGTTTTTCTGTTGTTTTGTTCTTGGTTTTGTTTTTTTTTTTTTTTTTTTGTTTTTTTTTTTTTTTTGACCAAGTAGATGGAGAGCTTTTATCAGCTAAGTACTTCAAACTAAGGAGAAATTATTCTTCACCTCAGCCTTCAAAGCAGCTTTCCCATTAACCTTCATTCGTTATTACCTGGACATTACTTTTCCTCTTGACTTTCCCGTCTCTCTTTATCCTGCACTTTCCTACTCTGTATCTCAGCTTGTGTAGGTGAGCTGCTGCTTGGTTTGCATCTCTGATGATGGTGGCTCGGTGGTACTGTCCTCTAACCCAGGGCATGCAATGGGGGCAGGTTCTCATCATTTCCAAGCAGCCCCAGCCACATTCTCCTTTCCACAGCAGCACATATTTCAGATCCCCTTTAACAAGCTCCATTATTGAAAAAAAAAATCTCTATGGACACTGCAGTGTCTCCTGTCTTCTTAATGTCTAATAAGTTCATGCCCCTACAGTTCTCATCAGGAAACTCTGAGACACTTTAGAAAGCAAGCCAGGATTTTTCTCTCTCTTAATTGAGATCAGAGAGGGCATGATTTCCAGGGTCACTCAGTGGATAATATGAGGTTATGACCCAAGCACAGCAGTGTCCCACCACATCGCTGTAATCAGTGGAACATGGTACAATCTCAAGCCCATCCACCCGGTCCCACCTCTCCTTTGTTTTGCCTGTATCTTTCCTGCTAGCAGCACTGCTCAATGAAAGACCGCAACTGGTGCGCAAGCCCTGCCTGAATCTTTTGCCATAGGAAACTGCATTTCTGTGTTTCGAGTTCATTGACTCCTCTCCTATTTCTACATTTGAACTGAATACTTCTCTTACTTCCTCCATAGCCTGATGTGATTAGTTTCATCCTCTTCCCCTGTGTTCTGTTTTACTTAATTTCAGCTAGACATGGTTATAATGCTTTAGCACAGCTAAATGTTATGTCATAGCTGGACTCTCTCAAACAGAGAAAACAAAAACCAGAGATGTGACAACCCAGGTTCTGAACCTATCTATGGATCTGTTTGTTGTATGTTCTATAGATAGTCAATATTCTATGGTTTGTTTATTCTGTAATATATTATTGGTAACTTCCTGAAATTTTTTTCCCATTGATATAGACCCTTTCTTTCCCTTGTTGCCTTCCTAAGCCAGCCTAGGTTGTTCAGATGCTCCATAAGACATTTCAGTAAAACATATATTTTACTTATATAAAGACAAAAACAAAACAAACCCACCAGATTTTCTTCCACTTCTTCCTATCCTCTACTTTCACTATCTCCTCCCCGCCCAAGATAGTCCTTCTTTTCCTTTCCACGCACAAAAAACTGTCTCCCTCCCCTAGATTTCCTCACTGATGAGACACTTCTAAAGCTTAATTTTTTTTAATTATTATTTTAGGCAGTAAAAATCATTAATAATGTAAGTAATTTTATATTCAATATCCTGGAAAGAGATAATTATTTTATTTATTATTTTATTTTATTATTTTATTTTATTTTAGGAAATTTCCCAATAGCCAGAAAATTACAAGGACTCAGTAAAATAATGTAACTTTTAAAAATTGTCTGTTTATTCATGCTGCTACGTGAATAGTTTAATATGCATTTGGGCCTAATAGCAACAGCAGCAATTTAACAAATAAATAAAACTATTTTATTTCCAAATAATAATTTTCTCTTAACATTGCTGTCCAGACTCTATAAACATTATATTTCCTGGCATGTGTATGTTTCAACAAACACCAGCATTGCTCAATTCTAATGAGACGTAACAACTTCATCAAATGACATCTTAAATACTCCCGTGACCCTGAACTATCTAAATTATAATTCTGAAAATTTTCCTGCAGGTCTTTAGTGAAATTCTTGACAGCGGCAAAAAGTACTTTTTTTTTTTGGTAGTATATAAAGCATTTAAAAATCATATGGAGTATCTCAGGGAAAGAACACTGGCCAACAGTGATTTCTTTCAGCTATGAGACAAAGACCTGTCAGATATCTCAGTCTGGGTCTGAGATTATAGCCACAGACACTGGAAAACTCCATAGGTGGATGGAGAAAACATCCATTTTTGGATGGAAAGTATCCAATTTTAACCTTTATCAGAAATATTCAGTTGCCTATGCCAACATTTTGCAGGTAAACTGCAAGATAATGTAACTCTTTGAAAGTAGTGGCTTTCAAGAAGAGTCCCAATGAAAAGAGAAGGTTTCTTACATAGATTTGGGGTTAATCCATCCTTTTGCAAAAAGACTTGAGCTTGTAGCTGCCCACACCCCAAGCTGATCAGATGTGAGCCACCTCTGACTGGCAGCTGAGTTTTATAAACCCTGTCTTCACCTCAGAACAACTTTGTGTCCATCCCATTCAGCGTGTGGACAGATTAACCTCAGATCCATCTGCAAAAAGAGCATTGAGCTAGACCCCCCCCCCTCCCCCGGCTCACCCGCCCCCCAAAAGGAGGTAATATGGCTGCAAAGAAAAGAGGCAGGTGTCAAACATGACTTTGAGGTTGCTATAGATACCTACCAGACTACCCATTGAACAGTATTACATTAATTAAATAATCATTCTGGCTAATGTTGCCAAAGGAAAAATCTGAAGGGATAGAGTGGGAGCTGCGCTGGGCCCATAACCTCATAAAAGGAAGTAAAAAAGAGAGTTTTCATGCAGCTCACAGCTAAAGCTATCATTCAAAGGGATTATAAAAATTAGTATTTTGAAAACAAAATCCCCAAAACAACACACAAGACTAAGCTATTCCTTACAGTAGTAGGCTAGCTGGTTGATTTATACATTCAGTTGTTAATTATATCTGTCTCCCAGGAATAGGCCCATTGAGATAGATATCTTCTTCAAGCCATCCCGGGGCTAACAAGACACAAGGCACATGTTATTCCATCAGAGCATTCATCAGTATATTTTCCTAACAAAATGAAAAGACACATTTCCTGAAGCATTATGAACCTCGAGGGGCTAAAGAAATCATTGTAGAAGAATAACCAAAGCTGAATTACACATCAAATATCATGATCACTCTTTGTGCAGTAACTTTAATGCCAAAACAATATTAGTTCTGGTTTATATGTATTGTTACACTTTTCACCACCATCTGAAATAGATGGAGCTAGCAAATCACAAAGATGTAATGAGTAAAAGACATTCCCCTGTCTTTAATGAATCCCACCACAACCTTTAGAAAAGTTCACAGTACTGAGTTATTTTGTCATTATTAGTTACACAGCTAACGAAAACTTGCATGCTGCTGAAGTGTGACTTAGAAAGAAGGCAGATCCTGCAACACTTAGGGGCATTCTGGTATCTGTTTCTTTGTGAAAAAAAACTCCAGCAGACCTTCTAGGTCAGGAGTGAATATTTTAAGCCAAATATGTGAGAAGCTAAGAGCATGACTATGTCATGAGTTGTGTTAAATGCATCCCTCCAGAGGAAAGTGAGGCCCTCAAATGTATTTAGGCAGGTACATAATAGCTTTGAGGAACTGGCTAAAAGGCTATTGCAAGTTCTGGTGACATTAAGGCAAAAACATCCATTTTCATCCATATTCTCAGAGTGCCATCATCCCTTTCCCAACTGTGACTCAACGTCAAGGGTGAGGAAGACAGTTGCTGTAGGAAGAGGTTCTACTACCCTCATCAGAGGAAATTTCATTTGTGTCAATGTTGTTCTCCATTGGCTACTTCTAGCCAGTATAAATGAAGCAAACTTGTCTTCATAGACTGGAGAACGGCACCCTATAGGTTAAGGTTTCTTAGTGTTGTATTCCTCACTATGTCGTATTCTTGCAATTTACCTTCCTCAATTACTTTTCCTAGATGTAAATGAGATCAATTTGCCACCAGGTACCTTAAAATCCTACTTATGCTGCTACTAGGAATTTGTATTGTAAAAATAATTCAGACATCCTACATGAACCAGACTCTTCACTACCTCATTTTGTGGGTTGTATGACAAAGCAGAACACAGCTCAAGAACATATCCTCATTCGGTTATGTTTGGCCTTTTTGACTTTATTTTATGTCATCTGGGCTGTTACATCTACGTCCTTCAACAAAATCTCCATTGGGAAGAATTTTTAAGTAATGAAGAATCCTTTTTTTCTAAGACTCAGATAAACAGATTTGACAAAAAAGATAACATTGATCTTTTCATAGACCATTGACTGATGTTTATTTTCTCTAAACCATATCCAGATAAAAGTCAATACCAGTTACACTGTTCCTCTTCTACTTAATTTTCTCTTATTAATTTTCTTAAGATTATTCCTAAAGAATTCAGCATTTAGTAATGGTAACAATTTTCCTTTCCATAGGTGTAAAAGAATTGTTTGTTTTCTTTACTGTCTTGAAAACAAACATTATAAAATGGCTATAAACAAACATTGTTACATAGCAAAATGCAAGTTACTATTAAAAATTTTCATTTAGGACATATTTTTGGAAAGTATCATATAAAAACATGATTTCCCAGGAATAGCTGGCACTGTAAAATTTTATCCAATATGCTGTATTTCCTTAATTACAAAAGAAGAAAAAGATGATTTGCCATGTGAAATAAAATTTTAAAATTGTAGGGGGGCAAAACTGCACTTTCAGACACCTCTGTAGTGTCTCCACTTCCCAGTTCTGTAAAACTGAGGGCAGAGCACTTTCTAAAAAAAGAAATAAGAACAAAAAAACCCCACTGTTATTTTGAACCTACAGTATTTTCTTGTAAGGAGACGCTATGCTTAGAGATCCAGTCTATTTTCATTGTGCATTTATGATAACACTTTGGTTGCATTTGCATTCCTCACATTGATGTACCATTCATCTCTTTTTTAAGTCTGGGTGAAACATCACATATTCTCAGTTTTTCTGTTAATATGCCAATGCATTAGTATTGCAGCAGGGTACCAATACAGCCAATCATATGGAAACATATGGAAAGAAAACATCAGTGCAAAGCATTAGCCATGGGATGGTTATCCAGCATGATCACACTGGTTCTGGCAGGACCACCCGGTATTACTATCTTACATTCCACTTTTACTGTTAAAAAATGTCCAACAGTCTGGCCTATGTATGATAACACTGTCATTTCACAGAAAGGAGTGAAAATCACTGTCAGTCCTGCAACTGTTCAAGAATTACTCATTCCCTAATTCCTTACATTATTCTGATGTTAAATTGTTAAGTTATATAATGCCTTGAATAAAATTTGCATTCAAAAAAACAAATTCAAGAAAATCACAAACATTCCATGTGTGGAAAGTGGCTACATTTCCTGAACACACTATTCTGCTCACTCTATAGCTAAAAGATCTAGCCTCATCCAGAGGCCACTAAAATCGATGTAACAAGTCTTGCTGAATGCAATGGATACTGGACGAAGCCTTTCTAGGCCCTAAATGCTGCTGGTTCATTTACCATCTTTGGAGAATAATGTAATGATGGATGAGGCATCAAGATGATGCACCAGCCCTGGTATAAATACATCTTTAAAGTGATGAGAGTGGTTGCTAGATGATCCATTTTCAGCATTAAGAGCCAGTTCAGACAGAGAAAAGTGAAAGATGTCCCTCATTGAGACCAATGATCAGGAAGAGGGATGAAACTGTAATTTTTGGAAATTCTGAGAATTATGATAAGGTCATTTTTTCTATTTATGCATTAAGGCGGTAGCACTATATACTACATAGAATTCTGTTAATCATACAGAGACCTCTGAAGACAAAACTCTAGTTTAAAGTTATAATATTGAGTCAATTACCAGAATGTTTGTACTTTTACTTGAAAGATCAAGCAATGTTATCATCCTTAAATTTCCTTTTGTTAAAAAAAGCTGTTGAATTTCTAAAAAGTCAGTTTTCACGATCCTATTACCTAAGTAGTATAAAAATCCCCAGAAACTAAACTAAAAATAAAGATATCTGTAAATGAAATTTCTACCAACATTTTAAGATTCTGTCATGAAAAGAATTCCAAAGCTATTATTCTTAATTCTTTTTCTATAGGATTTTTCTGTTGAAATTGCCAGTTTTTTAATTAATGTTTTAATCACCAAAATTTTGGCCCAGCTCTGCTAGAATGGAAGCTGAGGACAGAGTAGATTCCTCCTCAGCTTGACCATTGAAAAAGGATCACTGCTAAAAAAGGAAAAAAGTGCAAAAAACTATCGCAAGTATCAGCAGGAATGACTACACGAATGCACAAATATAGTCTTCCCCATCTTGTCCCTGAAGCAATTTTTCTGTCCCACTTTTTCAGGATTTATTTAGCTAAAATGAGAAGAAGGAGAAAGTTTGGAAATGTACATACAAGAATGTACATATGTTTCCAAAGAAAAAAGAAAGCCTTACCACTTTGAATGTAAATGCTCCTGTCCTTCATATTCACTTACTGAACTGAATTATGCAGCTGACTGAAATACTGAGAAATGCTTTCACCTAAAGGTGAACTATTTCAGGAGTAGCTGAGTTGCAAAGAAGCTAATCCTGGTCTTCAATGCAGTCTAGTGTCTACATCTCTAAGCAGTCTCGGGCTGTGTCCAACCTGGGGCAGATGCCTCCCACAGCCCCAGCCCCTGGAACGTGCTCCCACCCACATCCTTGCTCCCTACCAAACACATCATCATCATCCCTGGGTTCCCCTGGCAGAAAACAGAAGAAAGGAAAGAAGCATGAGCCTTCCTAACGGAGCCAGTGATTACAAAATCAGGAATGCTGAGCACAAACAGCCCACAAGCTCCTAGCAAATAGTGGAAATTGGAGCAGGCTTCCTGCTTCTCTCTTATACATGAGTGAAACAGCCCAATGAATGTGCTAGTACGTAAGCTTAATTTTGGACTAGGTCATGTTAACACATGAGAACATTACGTGTCCCCAGATCTTGAACAGGGGAAAGAGACTTATCTGAAAAAGAGAAAGTAGGGCTGGTTGGAGAGTTGTCATTGATAGAGTTTTCGTAATGGAAAATTGATGCTTCAGAGAAACCAAAATCTTGCCAAAAATGTAACCAATTTCCATGATATTAGTTAGAATTAAATGACCAATGGAAAATATTTTTCAAAAAGTCCCACACATTAACATTTTCAGAGGAAACCTTTTTACTAGGTTTCTGGTTTTCATTTTTTTTTTGTTGTGGCTTGCTTTGAGATAATTTTTCACTTTTAAAATTAGTGTATCAAAAATAATAATAAAGGCAAAAAAAGGAACACATTTTGACTAACCTAAAATGATTCACACTTAATGTTTCACATTTGAAAATTAAAAAGAAAAAAGGCTCTTCATCCTGATTCAGTGAAATTTATTTCAAAGTCTCAACCCTTTTTTACTGAACCAAAAAGCTGTTTTTCACCTCTAAAACAAAGCTAACCCTTTCTATGGAAGTAATTATTTTTAATACCCAAATCAAGAAGAAAACAGATTTATTTTAAATACACTTAAACCAAAGAGTCTGTAGTAAGTTCAAGAAATATCACACATAATGGTTCTCCTTTCAGAGAAAACTCCTTTCAAAACATCGAAGCTAAAAATCAATCATGAGATTAAATGCATGCTAAAGAAAGAGAGGATATAAACAGCTAATGGATTAAAAATGAAATGAAATAGTGCACAAAGTTCACATAAATAAAAAAATAAAAATAAAAACAATATAACAAATATAAACTCATATGCATCTTTGCAACTGAGGAAAATCAAGACGACCATTGCTGAATTTCTTTGAGCATTAAATAGCATGCAATTAGGAAAGAAACAAATAGATGAGGAAATTGCATTTTAATGCCTCTCTATGTTAATAAATAATAGATATGACAGTCAGAGTAACTATGGAGCTCAGACACATGGGAAAATGAAAGGCAATGACAGGAATGAAGCTGTGATGCCTTCATTATTAGCGGTGATTGTGCATATTAGCATGAGCATGTGGGAAAGCTATACATTGTTTTTCTTTCATAAGTACACTTTAAGAAAAAGTGAGTCTGATTAGTGATTTTATTTTTAAAGTCAAGTGCAATAAAATTCATCCTGGTTTTTCTCCCCTAATAAGAAAAGCCTTACACATTTACGAAGGGAGATAGGAGATTCTAGGAGCTTGTAGATTAAAAAGAGGTTTTTGCAGTGTCTAACTTCAGGCACTTAACTTAGGCACTCACATTAGCTGGATAGGCTTCCTAGATTCCCTATATAATTAATGGAGATAAACGGGCTCCTCTGGAGGGTAATTCAGAGCAAGAACCTAAGCAAGGTGACCTGAATTGTTCTCTGCAGGAGCATCTCTCTGACTGTGGAGGGAGCTCGGGTCATTAGCCAGCCAGCTTGGCATTAAGGTGCCAAAAGCTAAGCTGCTTGCATCTCTCCTAAGAGGGCCAGCCACTGGGCTATGAGATACAGAGCAAAAAAATGCATCTGCCTGCAAAAATCCAAAAAAGGAGGAAGAGGCAGGGCTAGAGAAGAGGCTGGGACAAGACTTTCTATATGGGGCCAAGCAAATGCCCAGTCTAAATTTGCTGGGTCTTACCTTCATCCAGAAAGAAGGAAGGTACAAACTAGACAGATTAATCAAGGGCTGCCTTGAGATTCATATTATCAGGGGGGAAAGGACTGTGCTGGAAGCTGGATGCTGTACAGCGAGCGCCACGGCTGGCATCCATGGGCACAGCTGCATGCCACCAGCTTTCTCTGCTTCACCATGTTTTAAAGGGAGGTTCTCACAGAAAACCTTCCCTTAGCCCATAATAAGGTGTATGACCTAGAGGAAGGTCTCGAGGACTGTAGAATCTATTCGTTTGCTTACGCATTTAGAACAGAAGGATTTCTCACACTCGTAACCAAGAGTGAGGACATTTTACTTGGTAAACAAGCTTAGACTAGGCGTAATCTCTGAAACTGCTTACAGCTTGTTCCTGAAACTATTCTAACAGAGGGCTTAACTTATGTCATTTTCAAGTGCAAGTGAAGACATCCTAAAAGGACCTGGGGATTTTCTTCCCTGGGAGGTATTTAGAATTTACCTGCCAATTGCTGCAATCAGCAGCATTTGCTTTGCGTATATACTTCTATAAAACGCATGGATAAACCAACTCTGGCAGGGATGATGGAGCAGTCTCCAGAGAAGACATAAAATAGAAAAATCTGCTCGACTCTCACCCACCATTCCCTTTCAGTTCAAATGCTGAAGCTCCCCAGAGCACCATAGGCCAAATCTATATTGCTGCTTCAGCAGCAAGTGCCAAGTTCAGATTGAGCTTTGCCAGCTAAGCAGCTTGAGACAGTTGCATCCGCATTGCCTGTGTGGATGCCTGCCCTCTGTGCTTCAGCAGAAACAGACCTGACCTCTCCAGATATCCTATAATCCAGGTCTCCACATGCCTGACAGGCTCTTCTAGCAGATATATGTCCCACTCTGACTTCTTGCAGGCGCCTTGCAGGCCTAAGTCTATTAACATCCACACAAACTATGTTGCTTGGGAAGCCTGATATTGGCAGGAATGTGGAGCAGGTCCATGGCAGTTGTTTCAGAGCATATGGTTGCCTCTGTGCTCAGACTTGGCATGCCAGCAGTTGGAGGGCCAAGTTATCCCTTGGTCCCTTTTTTGTTTTTGACATAAAGATCCACTGCAGTCTCCCTGGCTGGGCGATGTCCTACTCAGACCAGTGACAAATCTGTAGGGAATTGGTTCCTGCCCAGTATAACCAGATTATAGCCAGGGTCTTCTCTTAGTAGTGAGAAGGTACTGGCCTCTGCAATATGATCTAGTTTCTACTCCTGGCAAACTACCACCTTGAAGAGTGGAAAGCCACTGGCAACGTCACAGTAACCGGGACAGGAGGCAATCAATCATGTACTGTTTCCATACAGTGAGTATCAAACACGTAATTTATTCAGTGTGCTTTGCCTGAGGGCCTGCCACTTCTCTGGCAAAGCCTCCTGGGGAGGAGAAGAGGGTACTAAAGTGATCCTAAGGGATCCTGACCATCTGGCTGCTTTGTGGGTCCTCACTAGAAACCTTCTCTCACCAACAGACTCATAAATATACTCTTCTGAACTCTGTTCTTGGTTAATGGAAAAAGTCTGAGTTGAAGGCTCATAAGGATTCAGGTTATGCAATACCATCGCCAAACTTGTGTCTGGGTGTGGATTTTGTACCCAGTCCTCCCCCGCCATCCTTGGGGCACAAAGTGGACACCACCATTGAGGCCTGGCTCTCATACTCAGCTGAGCACTCAGCTATGGCTTTTCAAGCCCTAACGGCATCTCTTGGGCCTTGAGGTCTTCCTTGCTTTTCTATTCTGTACAAGCTATCAAATAAAGATAGCTGTAACACAGTTGGGAGTCCTCCCTCTGGCCTCAGCTCTAAAGATAGGTCATCTTGAGTTTCTAACTCTTGTTCCCCCCGTCCTGACCTTGACCATATCCTGGAAGATGTTTCTTTCTTATTTTTTCCTCAGGATTTTTCTCACAGCAAATCTGTACTCCCATATCAACAAATATTGATGAGGACTGTGGTGCCTTTGGTGCCTGAGGTAGCCTTTCAGTAAAACTAGAGAAAACTTAGAAATGAAAGGGATGCTTTGCAACTTGTCATTCAGAGGAGTTTGCAGCTGGCCCTGAAAGGTGGGGTAGGATGAGGAGCCCGGAAGTGGAGGAGGAGACACTTGTAATAAGTGTAGCATTAAAATAATGATCAACACTTCAGCTTGTATATTGTAATTTGAATCCATTCAGGTCTGATATACCTTTCAGATGTGCCTGCATTAGTGTTTTAGTTTGGATCAGATGCTGATCTAAGAAAATCCCCAGCTCGTCCCTATACTGTGTTTTGGTTTGCATCATGGACTGGCCTACAAGCACACGAACTGAATTCCTGTTGGATGAGACTAAACTGGAAGATACTCTTTAGGAATAAACAAAATATATTCCAGCTGCAAGCAGGCCTTCAGTTCATGCAACCACTCCTGAGCTAGTCCGAAGTAAAAATCTCCTGAAACGTGTAGTGTGGGAGTTAGGTCCCCAGCATGAACTGCTTTGCCCTCCAGATCTGCTCCTACTGGCCTGCACTACTTGATAATCTAGGTATAGCCTATATTCTGTGCTACCTACCATATTATTATTATTTGTTACTTTATCCTCTAACTCCATCTCACTAACCTTCTGGATTTTGGCTTTAGCTTTTCTATCACCAGCGCAGTATTTTCAGAACATTATTTTCCTCTCTCAACTATATAAATAGAATGACCTCTGTGAGTTTACTCAACAGAGTCACAATACAGGGAATCTAAGCAGGAGGCTTCCCAGAAATTTTCCCCCTCTCTGTTTATAATATGCACCAGTATGACACCTGTGAACAAAGGGCATCGGTACTAGAGGTTAAGAAATGGAAATACTAAGGAATCTGTAATACCACTTACATGATTTCTCACAGTTAAGACTGTAGGAGAGACAGACACTGCTGAGGAAAGAAATTTGCTTCTGCACTAGAACTGCACTGGAAATCCCTATACAACTTTCCCTACAACTATAGCATAGTGTAATATATAGGGAGCAATGGATCAATGTTCTCATTATGCTTTCTTTGCCTTCACAGGAGACAAGCACAGTCCATGGAAGAGACTAAATTAGTTTGCTAAGTAAATGATTGTTTATAATACAATAGCACCTGGAGGTCTCAGTTAATTATCGCTATTGTGTTACGCGCTGTATGAACTCACAGTAAAACACAGTTCCTATCCTAAATACCTTAAAGCAAGACTCTCAAGCATCCTTCCTGTTGTCTTAATTTTTCTTCCACTCAAGCTGAGAGGCACAGAGGTAGGCCAAAACTAAATGCTTTTGAAAATCTGACCCTATGCCTTCTCTAATAAAAGAGGTTAAAAAAAGGAAAAAGATCAAGCTAGTCAGAAATCCATGTGTCCTGTTTCCCAATACTAATACTCTAGCTCAGAGTAGGGCATTTCACAATGAGAAGAGTGGTATAAATACTTTGTAGGCAGAGCTTCCCTGAGAAAGCTTTTCAAAGGCTATTTGTTACAATCTTTGGCTTTCCGGGATAAAAAGAAATTTACTTTTTAGAAGCATGAAGCATTTTAACGAATTGCACAGATAATTCATCACTAGGAGCGACTGCTTACTAATATCCAAAGGGGATGGGAACTAGATGTGAGGCATAGAAATGATCCTAATTCTCTGTTTTGTATAGTTGTGGATTTTGTTCAAGGAATACCTAGAAACCTCTAAAAGCACTGCTGCTTCTCCTGTCAGTGAAACAACCAAACCAAACCAAACCAAATTAAACCAAAACAACTTGCCTACAGGAAAAAAAAAAAATAAAAAATCAGTGTGAATATACATGAATGCATGATGAAATATATGGCAAGAACTGCATGCCTGACTGTCCAAAGAAGAATAAAGAAAAATATTCACAGCTGCAGGTTCTGACAAACTCTAGTCAAAACAGTTTCAAATAATTGCTCTCTGCACGGGACTCATCTCTAGCATTGGCATAAGCCCCTTGTTATCCCAGTTTCTCCTCTCTTCACAGTCAAGGGATATTCTCTGTGTGGTGAATCCTGGGCTGGAGAGAGAAAAAGAATTCAACCTTTTATTGGCAAGTGGTGCAAGAGAAGCTTTTCATATTTTAAGGCATCCTAGTCAGAGGTGGGAAAAAAAGGTAGAAAATGGCCATCTGACTCACCTCTTTGACTAGAATCCCCTTCTGAGAGAAGCTTTCTTTGTTAATGAGCTCACTCTTCCTATCTGAAGTTCTACTCCCACATTAAATAATGTTCTAAAATTAAAGGTCTTTAATGTGTTACTAAGGGATGCAGCGTTTCTTGGCCTATGTTTCTGAGCCGTAAAGCCTTGAGTGACTTCAGAGAAAATTCTTTTTCTCCCCTAGTCTCTGGCTCTAATATATCCAAATTGGACCTAGAAGTTAGAAACAGGACAAGCAATATGCTTGTCCCTTTGCAGAAGGCCTCTCTTGTTAAGATCCTGTACTAAGAATGTAAGCACATTTGTGTTTCCTGATCTTTTCTACAAAATGGCCACAACATACCACTGCTCCTTCTTCCTTACAGCAAACATTTCTCCTTTTCTTAGGTTAAAATCCAAACTGGGGAGAGATGGCCTACAAGCTCAAAAACAGGGCCTAAATTTTCCCCAAATATGGATGATTTATGTCTATATCAAGCACACACATTTCTGAGCAATAGCTACAGGCATTGTTAGCTTAAGGGCAAAGACGGAGGCCTAGCCTAGCAATTCTTTCTCACCCAGGAAAAAAAGAAATAATTGTTGAAAATCAAGTAGAGAAGGTTGGTCATTGTGTAGAATCTTTAAAGGAGATATGAACATGAGAATATGAGAAGAGAAATTAACAAGCTCCACACATGAATTCGATTCTCAGCCAGGGTAACTCAATATAACACAGCTGATTTGAGCAGACATGCTAAGGTTATGACAGCTGTAGAGCCAGCCCTGCAGGTTGGCTTACCAATTCAGCGAAAATGATAACCTTGTGAGAAAAATAATAATGCACTTAGAGAAATATAATAATCATTTAGAGAGATGGTTCTTCTCTCTTTCAGTGAAAAAGCTCACAAGTCACACGAGCTTTCTGAAGCAAGGCTCTTGCAAAGAGCAGCTGAGCCAGTACGACGGAAAGCAGTGTGGTGGCACTGATGATGTGAAGACACTAACGTTTAAGATTAGTTCAGCAAAATGATTTCCAGTCAGTGTGTCGAGGCATGGGTGGATTGCTCCAACTGTACCTTTACATTATCCACTACATTTATGAGTTGGCAAATATCCAAGTTCTTTGCTATTTTGGGGGTAAGTTGAAACACAATGAAATTATTGGCAGATGGGACACTAGGACAGCATGGATACTGTATATGAGACATGATTTTGATGTACTTACTTGCCTTCTATCTTTGGCAGATTACTGGAAAGAAGCAAGGCAGCAGAGCACCTTACAGGCAGTGTGGTATCATAGCAGTACAGGAGCCAAGAGTTCACGGCAGGTTGCAGGCTGATGACTAGGGAAAGGGAGGATGACAACTGTGTATCGCACACATGAGTGACAGAGCAGAGACACAGTCTTTAGCCAAAGCTCGAAGACAAGTAAGTCAGCACAGGGTAATACGAGCACAGCATATGCTGATGTCCTTTGGATATTCGGAGGTGGCAGATGTCTTTTGTCCAGTGTAGAGAACTCATACTAATTGCGGTTTTGTCTCGACACTGCTGCTGCTGCTGCCAAGCTGCCACTGCCAAGGTGTGTCGGGCAATGCCGCGCCGGCGCCCCCGGGAGCCGTCCGCGAGGTCAACAATCTCGTGCACCTGCATGGGGGAAAAAGGGCATGAAAAGGGCAGAAGGCTGCCTCTAGGGGAACAGCACGTCTGGCACGAACCGCACGTACACATCTGTGATCTGCGCATGAGCAGGAGACCCCCAGATGCCCCCAGCCCGTTTCTGGAAGGTTCTGAGAGGGCGGACTGTGCATGACAGCTAATCTGCATGGGAAGTGAGGAAGCACCTCCCAGAGGTGGGGCAAGAACCTATAAAAACTGCAGACGGGGAATTCGGGGAGGGGGGCAGGTTGTTTGCGAGGACTGAAGATTTGGGGCAGAGGCAGCGGAACACCATCGGACTGGGAGTGGCGGTAGTTAGTTTCTTTCCTCCTTTTCCAACTTTATCTTTTCCCCTTACCCTTGTTCCCCTCTCCCCATTGCCTTTCCCCACCTTTTCTCCCCACTCTGTTGAAAATAAAGTTAAAAGGTTATATGACATTTGACCGGTTTTAGGGTCTTAATCTCGTCCTTGGGATCCTAACGAAACCTTCCCGATACTGGATTGGGACATCCAGGTCAAGCAAATACCAGTAGTGCAATAACAAGGGACTCAGTGGGAGAAAAAAAGATAAAATTTAGTTAGGTTTTATTTCTTAGGCACTACACTTCTTTGTTTTGCAGCCTTACTTCTGCACCTCAGTCTTCCCTTGTTTCAAGCAACTACCCCATGTATTTTAAAATGCTTAGACTTCCTTATCTGAATGGTTTATTTTGTGATCTAAAGTGAATAGCAAGCATTAAAGTATCACTGCTGCATACAGTCTTTCAATGATAAACAATGATAAACTAGAAAAATGTCAAAACCACTGTTTCACACAAAATCCTTTCAGAAGTACAAAAACACTGAGGCTGGAAAAATTGCCTTAAGTTTGTGGCTACCTATATTCTAAATATTTAATAGTAACAAAGGTAATTCTCTAAAACAGCTTTCAAGTGGCTGAAGTAAATGAATCTTGCATTTACTCTAATCTCACTCCATTTATTTCTCTAGATCTAATCTGTAGATTCACCAGTATGAGAAGCAGAGCAGTGCCTATCTTTCAGAAACAAACATAAAATAACTACCTGTGTGAGACAAATTCTTCAGTATCAGGTAACCAATGATGTCTGGTGCAGCACTACTACTCCCATATAGTTGTAAATGATGGCCTCTTACTAAAAGATCCCTCTCCTTCTCTAATTTGTCTAAACATCCTCGAAAGGGGATGCGCATGCATGGTGTGACACAGTTACATGTAATTATATATTTCATATTCGTGAAATGTGTGAACTATGGAAGATGTTTGCAGCTGTTACAGAAAACAGGTATGAGTAAATGAGTAAAAAGGAAAATGAACCAAAGGCTACTCTAATTTGTTGAAAATAATTTGCAAAATATTCTATTCCACTTTGTTTTTAAAACTTGATTAAGATTTCTGCCAGTGAAGCAGAATGAGTAAAGTTAATTTGATTGTCCAAACCTGGATAGTTTGGTCCACCAGGAAAAGAAAACTTCAAATTTGCACACTTGGGATGTGTGTATCATTGCCTCAAGTTGTTCAATCAAAGTATCAGGGACCTGGCTAGCATGTACATGACCTTAAGCCCAATTTCCCAGAAAAAAATGAGACAGCTTCCTCCTTTCCCCTAAAATAACAGCAGCAAACCAGATTTTTGGCAAAATAATCAAAATGCCAAAAATGACAAAAAATCAGATTGTCTTTCTGATGGCTATAAATAATCTCTTTAAGATTTCAGTTTGCACTAAACCTGTTTTAACAATAGATTATAATTTAGTGTTGGGAATATTTAAGCATCTGAATGCCTAAATATTCACTGTAGATTAGAGTAACTACAAAAAGCAAGAATTATCAGTCAGGAGACCTGAGTGCACTGCCTAGGTGACTAGGCCGGACAATCGTGCAGATGACCAGTCAAACCTGTCATTGAGTTAAAGCCTAGTAGTTGAATAAGATTATAGACTTTGCACTTGTCACTTCTATTGAATGATAAGGGATAAGGATTATAAAAAAATAAGGTCCCTTGAATCTTGTGTCATCAGTATCGGCAGCTCATGAGCATGTCAAAAGTTGCCTACCAGAATGGAAGGTTTTTGTACATGCTTCATACAGATGCAACCAATAATTCAATGAAGGCATTCAAGAAGCAGACCCAAAATGTTGGAAGCCAATGGGCTACTGTAGCAGACATTTTACAAAATGTGTAAGTGGAAACCGTTTTACAACAAATTACTAAAGAAGCCACTATCACCATTACTGTCGCTGTTAATAATGTTGTTAGTCATTATTACAATATTTTAGAATACCCCAGATAGTGGGACATGGCTATATACCAGACTACTGCTGTTACCTGATGTGGCATTTCGAGTTAATGACATGCTACCAGGTGGTAGGAGACAAAAGGATCACACAGGTGTGATTCTGATAGCTTTGGTTGCAGAACTTAAGATGGGCTCTGCACACAGTTTTTCCCCGTTGGAAGACGTTGGTGCAGCTCAGAGGTTGTTAGAATCTAGGAAAACAGTTTTGTTTTGCTTTTGGTAGTTGTGAAGGCAGCAATCTCAATCCAATTCCACTGCTGAAATTATTAAAAAAACCCACCAGCAACAAACTAAAAGACTTGGCTCTGCAAAGAAAATCATCCACTTTGTTAAAACTGAATCTGCAAATGTTCTGAGTCTATTGCTTCTCTATTTCTCTTACAGAGGGATGAATGAAGCACACAAGTACTGATGATTGGCTGGACTTGTTTGCAACAGCTGCAGGAGGGGTTGCCAAATCTGGCTTCGTATAAGATAGCCTAAGTGCCTGATAAGCATTAAAATTCATTTCCATTCTTTAGCACACATAAAAGTACACTATTGCTATAGAAAATATGACTAAATCCTTAAATGGCAGTATGCTTTTCTTGGTCAACTTGCTTCATGCTGTAGCAGGAGCTTAATCAATGAATGTCACCTCCTTCGTGGCTCACTTGACCTTACTGTCAGATATTTTCCATTAACAATTGCAAGCATTTTTTTTTTCATAATACGCTACTAGAAATCCTTCAAAAACTCAGTGGCAAATACATCCAAATGTGTACTGTAGTAGAATAATACCTTCCCTTGGAAACAATCTTCCAGAGAAATCCTTTTCAGGATTAAAAGTAAAAAAATAAACCTCAAACTAATTGCTCAATTAAGAGGAAGATAATATCTCAGCTGTTACTTCCCCGTTTTATTCATCTTCATTTTTCTCACTTCAGCTGACTGCTCTTCCTTTAGCTCAGAAAAATCTACTATTCAAAGATGGCTATTTCTGTCTCTGAACCTGAGGGCCAAACAGCAGCACTTAACCCTTTGGCAGGAAGCCCATGAGCTGGTGTCTATTAAGACATATAAACCAATGTCATTGTTTCTTGAGGCTGCTCTTTAAAAAGAAAGAAAATGCAGGCTGTGTAACACTTTGCCTGAGGCAGCCTTCTCCCATCTAAGTGTCAATACAATTTGCTCTTCTTTTCCCACATGCTTCAGGATATGTTGTATTTTGGGGTCACTCAGAGCAAGAAAACTTGTTGGTGTAAAGCTATCTGAGGGTATTAAGCCATCTGATATCCTATGCTAATTCTTTCGCTGCATTTGTCATTGTAGTTTGTATTGTAAGAAGAGAGATGATGAACTTTTTCCATACTCTTATCCCGTGCATACAGTGTTTTGTTCTGATTTTTTCTTTGAATATGATGTGTACACACACCTACATCCACCCACATGTGTGATAGCAGAGAAGATAAAATCAAGGAAATGTGCTTTGCACTGACAGCAGAAGATAGTCTGCAGAAATCCTTATTTCTTGCAAAAGTCCTTTGCAGTCTTCTGCAAAGACAAATCCTTACTGTAGAAAGTTTCGTTCTCTTAGAGGAAAGAAACTGGTCCCTGAGGCTATCTATCCCAATTAACTATTTCCGTGCTTTAGCTGTTTGGTTAGGTCATCTGAACCCAAGTTTTTGAGTTTTTTGACTATACAGCTTCACTCTGTGCATCCTGACGTTGTTCTGTCCTCCACTGACACCTGCTAAATTGCCATTAATTCAGAGAGAGTTCCATTTTGTCTGTTTCTCTGTCACTAGCTCCCTGGATATTTCCATGAAAATTGAACTGCTGTTGCTAAGGACATAATCCATTTCTGCCGATTAGTCACCCTCCGCCATCATAAGTGACTTCAGAGCAAAACTCTTCACACAGCCACCGGTCATGGCGTCATAAGGACCAGGGCCCTCACTGAGGAGTGAGTGGAAGGCAAGCAAAATAACAGTTCCCATGAAACAAGACAATTCTTTCAAAATTACGCTGGATTCTTTGGGAAAATCAATGTAGAAATACAAGATGGGTTTTTTTAAAAAAAGCTGTGAGGCATTTAACGACTGTTTAAACTAAGTCCAACCTTTACTGACGTTTGAAAGCACTATGGAGATGAATCCATTTTTTGGATGGGTAGAATCCTTTCTATGGCACAGATTATTTTTCGGACTGATTTTCTATTAAGACACTCTCATAAAATGAATTTCTAGTTTTATTTTAAAATCTATTCAGTTTTGAATGAGTCACTCAGTGCCTACACATAAGGGAATCTTGCAGTCCAAATACTATTTAAGACTCGAAATGAAACCATGTTTTATGTCTGAGTAGTGTACTATAATTACCTCAGTTTATAACTGTCAAGCAAAAAAAAAAAAAAAAAGAAAAAAGAAAAAAGCAGCAGCCTTTATTCATCCATACAGCAAATGCAATACTATTCACCCTTAATTTGGAAATCCATAGGATCTCCCAAAATTAATCAGGAAATCCAGAAGTCAGGAATGCTGGCAGACAATGGAAGCCCATTCTGCCTCCAACAAACTACATCATTCAAGCTTTTATGAGCTCATATAACAAGTTTAGCTATAGGAAAAATGTTGCTCTCTGGGTGAGACTGTGTATCTGTGCCTTTCCAGGTTGGACAGACAGAATGAGGTGACCTGTAAACTAAGGGACTGTTTTTCCCTAAACCAGAAAACTTAATTTTACTAACCTACAAGCAATGTTTTTGTCTAGGGAGGTATTTTACAGGGACTGAAACACGTATGGTAAGCAGAAGGTAAGCAAAAAAATAATAAATCTGAGGCCATAAATTTTGTTTTTTGGGTTTTTCCTCTCAAAAAGTTTTCTTCAAAGTACTTTCTCAAAGTGTTACTTTGTCAGGTCAAGGGCAGAGTCCTTCACAGCACTGAAAATGTCACAAGATTTCTGGATCAATTTACTTTAGTAACTCTTTCAGTATTTTACGAAAAGTTCACAGGGATCAGAAACTACACAGTATGTAAGCTGTTTAGGAGTTTAGCATGCATGTGTAGTTTTGCTTTAAAACCATTTTACAGCACCTGAAAAGCACTATGTGTACCACTTTCCCCTCTGTATCGATCGGCTGTCAAACTCCATTGACAGCAATAGGAATAGCTACAGAAATACCTATTCTCCTGCTTTATGTAGGTGCCCTTGTCTTGGCATAGAATCTTAGTCAGTCAAATGGAATAAGGAAAACCTTCATTTGGAAGAGGGTCATAACAATTGCTCTACAATGAGGTTAAAGCAAAAGAGATGACACATTTTCCCAGCAAAGCATGATGGCTATGTTTTATGATAATCCATTTTGCAACAGAAGACAGTCACTGAAAGGTTGAGTTTTCACAAGCAACAATATGAATGGAAAGTCTTAATTTTTTAATCTCCTTCCAGTGTCTCCATGTGGACTGACGGAAAAAGCATATTTGATGTTTTTTGACAAAATAATAAGAGGGAACGTGTCTATTTTTCATACCTAGTCTGAGAAAGTCAGTTAGATAAGGTCAGCATTTAAAGCCTCAGTAAGCATGTCTGTGGGCAATCAAGAACACACTTGCTGAGGGGCATGCCACTTTACTGAGTTAGCAATGATTACAGTATTTCTTCAGAGCCAGGGGGAAAGAGTGTGGCAGGAAAAGAGAACACTAATTAAATATTAGAGCAGGTATGGCAAAGGTGAGGAGCTTTTCGTAGCAGTGACACACGGCAATCAAGAATGGGTTAATTCCCATTAGATAAAAGCAATAGGTCATTATTGCCTGCCAGTAATTCTAGTCATGTTAAGAGGATGCTGGAATTGTTTCTTAACCCTTTGACTCTACCCATCTGCTGCTTCAAAGCATACCTAATGACAGGCTGGAAGAATGATCTAGCTTATTTCTATATGTTTTGCAACGACAGGACAGACTTGAAAGAACTGCTTAAAGGAACAGAAAAAGTTATCTGCTAATTAAGTCTTAAAAGATATTTTTCTGATTAAAAACAAAACAAAATGAGAAATGCTGGCATAGGGAGAGATGTGTTCAAGCAATATCCTTAATTTCTGTTGCTTTCCCAGCTCAAACCCCTCTGCATTTTAAATACTGTTAGGAGGCTCATCCGCGTGACATCAGATTTCAGTGTAGTGAATAAGTGCGTTCAGTGCTGCCCCAGTGAATGACCTCCATGATCACCTCTGGAAAGTTGCTACACCTCCCATAGTTTATTTGGCCAATTAATAAACTGTACAGGACAGGGACCATCTCTCACTCTGTGTGCCTAGTATGCTGGGGTCCTAGTCTCAGCTGGAGCCTGTATATTGTACTGGAATACAAATGACAATAATATAATAATAATAATTAAAAAAATAGTTGAAGAAGCAAAGGGAGAAGCTTATCCAACCTGTCTGGGAACAGATTCTTGAATGGTTTATCTGCAACAGACAAAACAAACAAAAAAAACTCTGGCTTCTTTGTATCAGCTCAACCAATTGGCAAATTTGGGTCAAATTTCACATACGGTACCACATGATTATTGTAAAAGAAAAAACTATACAGAGATTTTCAAATGTTGGAAAGATTTCATTTACTGGGAGAACTGTTGGGGAAATTTGTGTGTCATCCTCAAATCAAGTGGAAGTCCGTCCTTTTCACTAGCTTATGAAATCACAGTGGATATGGGAGGCTGCAGTTCCATTATATATTATCAGATTGAGAGCAGTAAATTGAACCACAAACTCCAGTCTCCCAATAAGTAGTAGGACACTCCCTACTGCAGCTATGCACAGTGCCTGTGAAACTACAGCTTTGATCTTACTTTAAAAGCACACAAACAAAATAAAAATTGTTTTCTTGACAAAAATTGTGTTGCTCATCAGTGAAATATTCAAAATTTGTTCATTTTCAAATCACAGAATCACAGACTCATAGAATGGTTGAGGTTGAAAGGTACCTTTGGAGATCATCTGAGTCCCTGCTCAACCAGGCTCACCTAGAAAATTGACCAGATATTAATATTTATTTGTTTTTTGTTGTTGTTGTTCAGCAGGCAAATAAGAAAACTGCTAAGAATCACAATTTTCTCAGTTTCTTTCTTCTCACACACGAAAAAAAAAAGTTTGATAGAATCTTTGAACTTTTGATCAGTTTTAGGTGCAATTGAGTGAGTCACAGGTGATTGTTATTCTTTGTATGGAAGCTCTTTCACCCTTTTGCATTTTTGTACAACTTTGGAAAGTAGTCACACTGACAAGGTATATTGACCTCATTTCTGTTTTATAATGGACTGTGTTTAACCCTTTCCCTTGATCATCCGAACATATTCCACTTTGGTTCATATCATGGAAAGGTGTTGGAGCATGGAAACAGGATTCATTTCAGATGAGACTGTGCCTGAAGATGCTCTCCTGGAGCGCACCGATTGCATTCTTACCTCTACTAGCAATCCCATTCAAGGAACCAGACAAGAGCTACTCCAAAGTAAACCCTCAAAACACACATAATATGAATGTTGTGTTCTCAGTGCTGACTGTTTTACTTTACAGCTCTATTAGGTGACATGACTTCTTAATGTAGACATAAGCATAGATGACCATTAAAAATAAACCACTCTGAATTACAAAATTTTAATATATCCACTATAGTTATGAATAACTATAGGATGTCTGCTTGGGCAAACTATGAAAAAGAAGGAACTATGAACCCTAATCACAGCAAAGGTACAACAGTAATAGCATACTTACAGTAATAATTGTAATAAAATAATTATAAATAATGAAGTAAAAAAATAGAATTACTATCATCTGTATGGATTTTAACAATTCTTTATAATATTTGCAATAAACAGAGATTGAAATTAAGACTATAATGGCCTACACAGAGTATCTACCACAGTTCTGTTCCATCTGCTAAACCTTACAACAATAGTGCATGAAAGAATTGTGGTTCTAATTATTCACAGTCCTTTATCAAATCATAATTTGTGTAGTTTGGGTTTGGATTCACAACAGGCATTCTGAATAAAAAGTGTATTAGCGGGAGTGCTTGGCTCACCAATTCAAAGACATTAACCTGCTGATATTGTCTTTTGCTTGTCTGGAGGTGGAAACCTAGCAAAAATAAAGTACTAGTTTCAAATACATTTCTCAAATAGTAGAGACTGCAGGGTACATGACAACTTGAAACTGAAAGGAGAAGTTTACTCAAAACCACAAGAAAGGAATCAGCTGAATCAGTCTTGACGCTCCCCTTTCCGTATCTTAATGGGTGAATCTAATCTCCATTCAAAATGTCAACAGTTCAACTCTCCACTGTCTTCAGCTTTGTGAATCCTCTATATCTCTGCAAAGTGAACAGGACAGTTAAGCCTCATTTGTGTTGCTCTCGCGGTACAGAAATGTCATAACACAGGGTCAATCTTTTTCTTGAGTATTCCTCCCATTTCAGCACATTTTAAAGGTGCTGATGTTCCCCAACATGTGTGTTGGAAGCATTCCAATTCTTTCCCCTATAGCATATTTACCTCCATGAATCCTTGAATTTTACGAGGTTGCCCTCATAGTATGGAGGAGGTCTGAGACATTGTCTTTGACTTTGGCTCTGTCTTCTCTTTCCAACCAATACAGGTAAAAGAAGCAGGGAGTAAGAGACTCTGTGAAACATTATAGATTTTACCTGTTTGACAAAGCACTTGTTTGAAGGGGTGCATGTCGCTAACATAACAACTATCAATTTATGACATTATGCCAGGGTTTGTTATAGTTACAGATCATAATTTGTTAACTTTAAGGCTCCTGCAACATTACAGCAAAGGCTACATGAAATCACTTTGAATTTGCCTGTAATTAGCTAAAGGGCACAGATGAGTACACAGAAGAATAACTACTTGTTCCTTTTTTAACATACGGTAATTAAGTGGAGAAAAGCAGTGGTTTCTTGTGTGAAAACAATTTACTCATTAATCTTAACCACAGTAACCTAGTCACAGCATTTGGATCAAATTGCAGAAAGGATAAAAAGCACTGGCAGCATTTTATTTCACATACTGATACCCAATCTGCATTTATTTTTCTGCATAATGTTCTTCATATCCTCACGAGGGCTTTTGTGCAGGGAGAGAATAGGGTTGCAAAGACGGAATGCATTGCAAGGACATACGGTAAATGCACACTCACTTTGACCGAGCCTGGAAGGGAGGGAAAGCAAACAGGAGCTCACAATCTTCTTAGAACCCACATGCGAAATTCTGCTCTTCTGCTGCTTTTTCCAGGGTGATACTAAACCTGCTGTATCAGCCACACCCAGCGTTTAATTTAGAAGTCAAATTCTTAGCCTTGCAAAACTCTGATATGCTTTTATTCTTCAAGGAGATCATTTCTTCATAGAAAAAATGAATGCTAGGGCATTAAATGCAGTATATATTTATACAAACTGGATTTTGCCACTATAATAGGCAGTTGTGTGGTAAATGACTGAAATTAAGAGAGTGGCATCAGCATGAAACTGATGTAATGTACAGGGAATCAGTCCTGTTCCAGATGCATATTAATATACCATATGAAAAAGAGAGACTAGAATAAAGACGTTTATGGCTTGCTGATCTAACCAGCATCTCCCACAGCATATAACTTCATTTTAGCAAATGCAAATGATTTATTCAGATACTGTACCTACATCTTTCTAGTAAATTCTTTTACAGTAATTCCATTTGAATGCAGACATCTGCTGAGAAACCATAAAGTATCAATTAAGCTTTCTCTATGTGTCATTTAACTGGAGTGTTTTCGTCATGGACATGACCATTGCCTAATTCAGGATCAATTTGTATGCAAACCAAACCAATTTTTAAGTATTTGGAATCAATCACTAGAATATTGAAAGCTCCCCATATCTGAAATATTGAAGTTACTCATTCAGTGAGCTCCATTTATGCTGTGCACTGAATAAGGCAGGAGTTTTGTGAAAAAAAATGCTATATGATTATGTAATTAATCCCAGTGCAGATGTACAAAGGGAGCACTGATAATCTTCATTACAGCTTTTCCTAACTCTGAGCAGCTGGCTTTGCAATCTTACCTTTCATTTAGCAAAGAAGTGATGTTAGTTTAATACAATTGCCAAGGTTTTTCTTTTCTTTCTAAGAAGCAAAATAACTAAAAAATCCAGTATGCAGATGCATGCTGTCCCCCATATTGATTACCAGCAAGGTTCATCCTAGAACTAATTAGAAACTGTATTTTTTCCACATTGTCTCTCCCCAGAAAATTTCCACTTTTTTCATTAGACTCCCAAATGGATGTTGTTTTTTCCAAAGAAAACAGACATTTTATGTCACCCTTTACATTTGTCAGGATGAAATGCACAAGCCTCTGCCACCTGAGCTAGTGGACTTGCAAATCACACCTCAGTGGTACCTCCATATAGAAGAGACAGTGCGCAGAGATGTAACATAGTGCTCTGAGAAACCACCGTGTACTCACTGAACACTTGCTCTCATTGGCACTTTACCTAGATAAATAAGACAAGCACTTACACTCCCAACCTTTGCACATCAGCCTGACCCATTCTAGAAGCCATGTCACCCTAAGTAGACTGCTATCCCATAGGTAATATATCCTGTGGCTTTATAGCTTCTGTATTAAATCTGGCTTCACACAAAACAACCAATGACATACAGCTGTCTGCACTTGTTTGTACATGTAGGCATACATGGCTCCTATACTTCACTATATACTATGAAAATTACACCTTGCTAATGCATTTCACAGCTTTTGCAATAGTAAAGGAAAACACATCCAAGAATTCGGTCTCTTGTTCAGAAAAGGAAAATGCTGTAGTAATTATGAACTTCTTTATTATCCTCCACAGCTTCTCTTTGATTTGTTTTCCTTATCCTTGAGCCCTGGAGTCTTGTCACGTTCTTCTGTCCCTGTGTATCCCTAGGTCTCGTCTTCACAGAGCTGACTTAGTCCTCCACTGGCTTCTGTCATTCCCTTTACCCTCCTCCTCTCTTTCCTCCTAACAGATACCTAAGTGTGACTTTCAGAAGCTTTGGCTTTGATATTTTTGGACAGATTTTCACAGGAATTCCCCTCCTCCTCCCATATATACTTTCAGGTTAGTAAGACAGCCAGTGGCTGCTGAGAAGGTACCTGCTGAAGTTAGACATCTGCAGCTGGTTAGCAGTGCTGCATTGTCCTGTCCTTACAACCTCCCCTTCACTCACATGCCCATGCTGTAGCCAGCGTTTTCAGTGGAACTGCCAGCACTTCTGCCTGAAAGCGAACAGAGAAGGATCATCTATTGCTCCGATATATTGACAATGCTGGGAAGATCCCAAGCTGTTTCTTATGCATTTCGGTTTTTGGTAGCATTTTTGCTTCACTCCATTCACCTGTGCAGTATGAGATGGTGAGGAGTTGGAGGAGAATCCTGCAGAATAAATAGGGTTATACTAAGTGAAAAATCCTCCTGGTGAATCTGGCTGCTCATCTCCTTTTCCTGTGGATAGCTAAGGAATAGCTAATCTTTGTTCTGACTGGAGTTAAGTGGAGGAAGAAGCAGCCATGAGTAATCTCCATTCCTGATACCCGAAGCATCAGAGCGCATGCTTAAAATCAAACAGTTTCTCAGCAAAATGTCTAACGATGCTCCTATCACTAGGTAGCTGCTTAAGGTCCATGAAACTTAAGCTTGTGCTTGGCTGAAAAGACAGGTATTTTATAGAAACAGCATTTGAACCAGAATGATTTTCTGGGTAATTTAGTATAACATTCCACATTCAGAAACAGATTAATATTCTAACAAATGGCTTTTAGCAGGATTTGTGAAGCTAGGCTGTGAGTGCTTCCTGTCAAGCTGCCACACAGATAAAGACCGGACTTTTCCCCATTGAGGACTGCTCCTCTGAAACACAACTTTTAGATGAGAAGCAAACATTTTTCTATTACTCAAGTGGTTTTGAATTTTCATCAAAATAAAACTAAACATATCACAGTGATCTGGAATATTTCCCACCTAATACCTGTGTTCTCACTGGATCAGACTGTAGTCTGGCTCTGGTAATCCCGTTCAGGGATGAAGTGGTGCTCTGGCTTTCTTTGCCTTTCTGGGGAAGCTGCTTGTTGGGATTATGCGTGGGAATGGGATCTGGTGCTCCGTCCTCGGCAAGTAGCTGCTGTGGGCTTGAGAGCCGTTTGCTCCCAGTCGGAAGCATTGGGAGAGGCAGCCTGGGGGACCCTCCCTGTACTTCTGAAGCAGGCCAGCAGCACACCGAGCTTGAGCCCTAAGCACATTGTCAAAGCCTGTATCCTCCTCCACATCAAGAGATTATAAGCACTTATTTAATGGATCATTCCATTCAGAGGCTATACAAGATGTCTCCTCATTTTCTTCTGTAGAGTAAGGGTAGCTTCTAGTTATAAAAGTTGTAAAACATGCAAAATTGATGAACAAGCATGTTTTTGCTAAAGAAGGTACATCTATTTTTAAACGAAGTGTGTATCTGCTTTTCCTAAGAGAATGAGTCTGAAGCTCCACTAGTTTATCGTTTTATCTTCTAAAATAATTACATGATAGGCCAAAGACTGGAAATTTATAATCCTTGCTCTGGGAATGTAAGTACTATTTTTAGGTCTGAGAAAGTGCACTAAGTAAACAACTCTCAAAGACTAAAATTTCACTAATGATTACAACTGGTCATTATTCTTCAAACCTTTTTTTAAGGAAATTCAGTTTCAGCCCCACTAAGATAACTTGTATCTCATTTACCAACTTGGTTGTTTTGAATAAAAATCTTTAAAGATTGTCTCCCCAGCCTCGTTTAAACTTTTAGAATTGTTTTGTTTTTAAATTAAAAACTAACTTTTTAAAAGTAACTTTGAAGTTGCTTGAAACCAAAATAAAAGTTTTAAGTCAAGCTGAAATTCTCCCCAAATGAAGAATATTTTGTTCTGCCAACTCAGCTCTTAAGAGGTTAGCTTGTAGGAACCTCGGATGAAATATGCACAGTGTTTGTTCAACTCTGCTTCTACTGAATTGGTAGAAATTCTACAATCATATTTAGTGAGAAAATGTCAAAGAAATGTCTTAAAAAAATGGTCTACAAGCATTAATTATAACTCTGTCCCACTAAAAACCTAAAAGATTGAAAATTCATGGAGAGAGAGGGTTTTTTCCTTAGGGCATAAGAATAAACTTTTAATTGTCAAGCTTACTTCTCAACAAAGTTTATTCTGCTTTATTGTAGGGAACTGAGAGAACTGACCTCAGTGGCATGGTTAAGTGTATTCAGTAGATGTTTTCTTAAAGCATATTTCGCCTCAGTTCTTTGGATAAAAGGCAATAAGTAACAATGTAAGTACAGTCCAGAAAACTGCTATTGAGCTGAATGAGCATTAAAAGCCACAAAGATTTTTGTTTTCTGTATTTAGCTTTTCTTCTTTGGTCTTTTATATACTTGTGCTAGTCACATGGAGGAATTCTCTAAAAAAACCTCTTTAACCACATTAAATGCATTTTATTTTACATGACTGGTGATTTGGAGGATCCAAAGGGGCCTTTTCCTAATGGCGCAAAAACATACTTGCACACTAATTCAGAGGAAGCTCCAGAGTTTCAGACCTGCAGCAAAAAGCATTCTGATGCTCCAAATCCCTTCCCATCCATGGCAGACTACTGCCAGGCTGCCACCTGCTTATCTAACCTCGCCAGTCACAGTTACCACTCAAGTTGGTGGAAAGAAACTTGAACTAAATATTATTTATGTCAAAATATTTTTTCAATAATATTTTACTCAGGATTGGATTGATTTGGGTACAATTTTCCATCCAAAGGGTAGAAGTAAAATGAACTGCAATACAAAATCTACACTGAATGGTGAAAGTAATAAGAAACTCCATAACGCATTGTGGGAGATTGCATCTGATCCAGCCGGAGACCAAACTATATACAGGAGAAATGGGGAAATGAAAAATCCAGAACTACAGAGACTGTCATATACCAGAGCAGTTAGCTATATACCAAAATTAGCATTGATTCAAAATCAAATAGCTCATGTTACAACCTAAGTTTGTCTTATTATTAAAAAAATTGAAATACAGCTTCTGACATGGCAGAATTATTTTTCCAGAAGTGTCGTCCCTGCCATTACTTCTCCAATGAGTCTATGAATGTATTCATAGCTTACCTTTGTATCCTGATTTAGGATAAAAGACAAATGTTGAAACAGTCAAGCAACCTAATACTCACTGCTTAGTCTGACGACTACTACTACTACTGCTGCTGCTGCTGCTACTTCTCTTCCTTTTTCTTCTTCCACTTCTTCTTATTTTAAGTAAACTCATTTCATTTGGCGCAAAGGGCACAAATCCAAATCTCAGCTCACCTCTGCCTCTTCTAACTTGCTGCAGTTGGAATATATGTATTTTGTAAGCACTTGCCCTTCTTACCACTCTTTCTCCATTTTATGGAGTCAATATGAAGTCAATACATGACTTCCTAGTATACTTGATTTCCTTCTCTCAGGTTCAGGAAATGTTTTGTTGTCCGTGGTCACTTTTCACAGATGCAAACAGGCAAAAACTAATCTCAGAAGAGGATTGAATCTGAGTTGGCAAGAAGTGTAGTGCTCACATCCCTTCACTTAGGAATCCGGATGAGGGTGCTTTTTCTATAGAATGCTTATGGAGTCAAGGGAGATATACCCTGAAAACAGATGTACATATGACTGTAAATTGCTAGCTAGCCATGGGAGTTCCTGATGCACATGAACGTTAGAGGAGCATAGAGGCGCTCGGGTTGTGCATCAACGTGAATAGCGTACTGAATGGCTCATGTATAAACTCAAGCAAAACCCTAGAGCAATGAAGGGCTAAGACTCCGTTATGTGAGTGGTTGCCTCTTGTGGCATATCCGGAGGTATTGCCATCAGCAGAAGCACCTTGGAAGGGTAGAGCAGCATCACTGCTCAGCAGTCAGCAGTATACTCTCCCCCTGCCTCTGCAGAAGTATACATAATCAACCCCAACTTTGCCTAGAGGTGAAAAGGGGAGTTGTTACATGAAGCGAGAGATTGCTTGATGCTGTAAACTGTGCTGCTCTGATCAGCAATGACTAACAGTGAAAGGGCTTTTTCCCCTCCTAGGTGTTCGCAAGCAGAGCCTCCCTGTCCCCACTTGGTGAATAGTCAGCTCACTTCAAGGCAAGTAACAATTATCCCTCCTCACTCCAGGCGCTGAGCTTGAGAGTGCTGAAGCCCTATGTAAGGCTCAGAAAGAAAAGGGACACTGCTAGAGGAAACCCAGGCCACTCCACTACAACTCTGACCTAATTTCCCATGGCACTTAACCCTTTATTGCCTAATTAAGGGCCTGAGACAACTACAGGCTAACTTTGGCACTTCTGTTGGATGGGACATATTGAGGCTCAGCCATTTGCCTATTTACAGTCAAAATAAGGGAGCGGATCACAAAGCTAGGAATCAGTTTCACCTTCTACTTCAAGCTATTCTGTGTTAACCACCTTTAAGTCCCATTATATTGCTCAGCAGGGGAAGGTCCTCTGAAGCTCAGGGGAAGTGCTCTGCACCTTGCAGAGCTGGATCTGGCATTTCAATAAAGAGATGTTCTACAAAAATGCCTTTTTTGCTCTTGTTTCTCTTTTTCACTTTGTAAAATATTCCCTAGCAGCTATCCTGTGCTATGGCAACAGAAAACAGCCTGTTCCAGAAGTTTCCTTGTCACAGTCTTGACTTGACAGTATTTCTTCATAAAGAGTTAATGGTTTACAAGCCATTCTAACCTGACTTTTTTTTTTTACACAATGGAATAAAAAGCAGTCTGATTCAGTACAATATCTGATACCGCACTGTGGCATTTTCACTCTTCAATCATCCTTTCACACAGTAATTTGCTTGCCTTGACTCATATTTAAAATCAATAAAAATGTAAATGTTGAGTCTTTTCTCAGATATTTGATACTGAGATTATTTGCAGTGATAAGCTTGTAATTTAAAAGCAACCAGGTGGGGGAACAGGGGAAAAAGGAGCAGTCTCCAGTTATTTTGATGCTCTGTTTGCATGCATACACAGATATTTAATCAGAATCCACAACATTTAGTTCAGTCTGCCACAATGTATCTTCCATTATACAATCAAATCTTCCAAACCTAATAAAAAAAGCCTTCTGACATTCCTAAGAATGTCATTACTTATGCCTTGGTAGGGCTCCTGAAATGGGTCTGTAGTCTGTGTATGCAAACTAAGTAGATGGCATAAAATATGGCATAATTTAAGCAGGCTCAGCTTCTTGCAGTTTCCTTGATCATTCACCTATCTTGCTGAACTCTGTTTGTTTGGCAGTACTGGACCTCTTTGATACTGCAGATGCAAATGACTAAGACAACTTTCTATATCATTTTCTGGTGCCAGATCTCCTCCCTAGCTCTTGAAACTGTGAGGAATGCAAAGTTTCCTCCTTGCATTTTTGAAAGCATTTTTCTGCCTGCAGTTCTGTAAATCACTTGTAGCATAGAACCCCTTTGGAAATTAGTTTATGCATATAAAACTGTTTCCTAGTGCATAGTCACTTGCAAAATATGGAAATGCTACAGCTTATTTATCCTCCAGATACATTCAGGACCCTCCTGTGATACCCAGAATATTCTAGCAAAGCAAGGAGTTCAGTCCAGTAACACTGAATTTTGCCTTGATATCCATGGAAGGAGGATCAGCCCCACTATGAGAACTGAAAACATGTACCATGTGTAATGACTGAATTACAATTTTCTACATCTTTGGCTTGAGTCACCACCACTGAATACATTTCTATTTAATGTCAGTGTAACTCCAGTAACATCAATAAATTCACATATCGAAGGTGGACTCTGAAAAAGCCTGGAGGATGCAGACCTGCTGTTATATAATGATGCGGCTCGGGGCTGCCAGTGATACTATCGAACAGATGCAGACAAATTGCCACCTTCTTGCGCTAATGCCACTTTCTTCTAGTTACTTTCATACTTGTTCAATGCAATTGTATTGTTAATCCTATTAATAATGCCAGCACTTATATGTTCCTTCTTGCCAACTGATCTTAAAATCCTTTCCAAAGCAAGTCAGTGCCACAATTTGCAAAAGAGGAAACAGAAAAGGTGGAGGTGTGAGGAAAGGGAGGAAGGATAGCAAAATACATAATTCCCACCAATTTCCTTTCAAATGAAGTTTGGGGTGACCCTCCCAATACTACACAACAGTTCACCAGCAGAAGTGGGAACAGAACCTGCACTTCTGGCATCCACGAAGAGTAATCCTACCGTGAAACTTCTTGTCTCCTTATTTGAAATGAACTCTAGTTCTTAGGTAACAGCACAATATGCTGGCATTGCTGTATCTATATACAGCTAAAAGGAGAGGAGCCTTAAACAAGGGATGATAAGGAATGGTATTTTTAATTCTGATATATTCAAGCAAAAGTGGTTTTCCATATGGAAACTGTGGCACTGTACATTTGTTAGCAGAACCTTGCCAGTTTTCAAGCAAGGATGCACTGTCTTATACCGAACTGCACTCTTCAATGCCAGTGATAAAATTTTTAATAAAAAGTTATTGCATTGCCAATAATGACGCAGATACTGGACACTGTTAAAATTATGAAAGAGTATATTCTCAAGGGTCACACCCAAGGGCTGGTTTTCATGTGGTGCATGAACAGTAAGTTATAGAACTCTCCTTAAAGTTAATAAGAGTTGAATCTACTGTAAATCCTCAAGCACTGCACCAAAAATTTACTCCCTGTTGTCAAGAATGTAAACAAAATACTCAATAGAAAGATATTTCTGCATAGATTTTATGGAAAAGCTTATTTATGATCTTGAACATTTATTTTAATATTTTGTAAGGAGGAAAACTTTGAGAGCACAAAGAAAATTGTGCTTTCATTATTTACAGTTTTAAAGAGGCTCAATGTCAAAAAAGAAATGAAACGCAGTGGGACAGATGAGTTCTCAACAACAAAAGTTAAAAATACCACCATTAAATGTAGTTCAGCAGTGGCATAATACCTTCAAAGACTTCTCGGCAGGCAGCGGAGGCAGGCACCCTGCTATACTCCTTTGTCATGTATGGTTTACCCATTTACCGTTCTCCTGCCCTGCAGATGCCAGACAGCAGTCCTCAGATTTTGCCCTGGTATTCAGATGCTGATTTCACTCATCCCAGTGTTTAAATTCTGGCTTAAATTTAATCAGCTACATAGTCTTTAAGCACACTTATGTGGATTTAACTGTCTTACTGAATTAAGGACAGAGGGATACAGAGTGAATAATCTTTTGCTCTCATCATATGAAAGGCTAGACTTACACTCAGTCGTTTGTTGTTAGGGTTACAAGGAAACCCTATACACCTTGATCCCAAAGTACACCTCTGTCGAGAATAGGAAGTGTTAGAGATAATATTTGCCTTAAAATGGGAACCAGAGTTCCAGCACATCGTGACTGACTGTCAGAGCATTTTGGAATGAGGATGCATTTTATAATATTAAATATTAAAAATACTTTATATTTTTTATGACACCTTCCATCTCTTTGGAGGCTCCCTTCTGAAACAGGTATTATCACTTTTGAGATGTCATAGATAGGAAATCCAGATATGCAGGTCAAATAAGGTTTGCCCAAATTCGTACTTAGAAAGGGTCTGGAAAGGCCAACTGTAGGACCTGGATCTCCAGTTTTAGGAAGAGCAAGAGGTACTTCAGCAGAGCTGTAGTGAGTGAGGTTGATAGAGGGGATGTCTTGACAGTTCATAAGATGGTATCTTGCAATAGCTTTTTGCCACTGAATACCTCTATGAAAAAAACTTATTTATATTAAAAAAGGGAAACTTGAATGCACTATACTGCATATATTTTCACATGAGATAATGGATTCTCAATTACGAATTCATAAGAAAACAACCAAGCTTTTTGAATTATGGAGACTTACAGGAAATTTGAAAAAGCATATCCCTTCCCTCCCTCCTCCCACAGTGTTATTTTATTAATTAGGAAATGCATCAGTGCCTATTTCTTGTACAGTGTGGTTCACAGACTACTGTTAGATGGAACATAACAAGGATTTAACTAATTGACATTAGCTTTCATTAGTCTCTAATGACTCAAATAAGGTAATATGAGAGTGAAATAAATTTAGAATAATGTAATATCCAATTAGGATGTAATCCAAGGTAGATATTTCACTATTTGAATATTCTTTCCTTCATTGATCCCTCTTGATGATATCTGTCTTGCATTCCTCAGCAGTATACTAGGAAGATAAGGCTCTTTCACAGGAAGATCAAGAAAATTTCACAAGGCAGAATGAGGCGCCATGTTTATTTAATCAGGCCCGAAGTATGATCAACAGCCCCATGAGATATGTTTTATTTATTTAACAAGAGTTGTCTTTATTTTTGCATAGCTCAGATGCTAACTTCTCTCCTCTTAAACTTCATTAGGCCTCTTCCACCATCGTTCTTACGGAACTGGAGCCACAGCAAGATGAGCAGAATTCAACTGATTTCTTAGTCTCACAATAAATACAGCTTAAGTATGCTAAGTTTCTTATTTCTGGCAAAGAAACCTTCTTTAAAGTTGATGATTCCTTCACTGAATTCTTCCTCTGTTTCCAGTCCTACAAGACAGAAGATACAAATACAATCCAGACCTGCTGACCTGACTCAAGTTGCATTTCTTGCCATATCCAAGATCTCATGCAACATTCAGAGGATTTTTGTAAAAACCAGTTTTTATAATTTGAAAGCAGTTGGCCAGAGTAATCTCCCACTTAAATGGAGATGAGAATGACACCTCCTGGATATCAGTGGAGTTACAGAAGATTTATGCTAGTACAATGTAAAGGAATATGTGATTGAGCATATTTAAGCCATTAAATATTTGTTTATGTATTGCACAGGCTAGAAGCACGTATGAAATTCTTAGGCACAGAAATTATTTTATGGACAACATTAGTGATTCATTTGATTCTATACATACCATCTAGAGGCAATAGCAAATTTTTTAAAGATCTTAAACCACTGCCCTAGAGGTTCTACTCTATGATTAATACTACTACTACTACTGCTACTAATAAACCACTACTTCTGTAGCAACAGACTTAATTCCACCATTCTTTTTTTTTTAATCCAGTGGGACGAATACAAACTTGGTCTTACTCCATTGATCAGAAAGGAGTTACCCTGAGAATGGTATGACCTATTTGTCTGTCTTGTGCAGTACTGTACATTTAATCTATTTTATAAAAGCCATATCCAGAAATTTGTTTTGCTTTATTGTCAAATAAGTTACTTAATGCCATTAATGAATACCTTATTTTTTTCTGAAAGTAAAGCCTGTTTGAAACTGTAGTACAGCAAGAGCTAGTGGCCCTCGATTTCAAAGCCAGTGGAAAGATTAGTAACGGAGACCACACCTGAGCTTTGGCTTTACACAGTCCATTGACTCAGAAGCTATCTCCCTTCTAAAAGGTCAGAATGCAGAACACTAAATTCAAGTGCAGTAGAAACTCAAACTCTGTGTGTACAGTAGAAAAAGCAGGGACAAAGAAAATGCTTTCAGAAGAAAAGTGTAGGGCAAAACTGCCCCTGTGCATAAGCAGGAGCAATCCTATTGCTTTCCATGATATACATTTTTTTCCCCCCTAAGGTTAAATCTTACCCACAAACTTAAATGAGGAACTAAGCAGTTTCCTCTTTGAAATGAGAAAAAAACTAGCACAGCAGATATGTCCACAATAAAGACAGTAGTACTTGCAGTCATTAATTATTTTTGCAGATTGACTTTTTCTACTAGGTTGCACCTTGACATTTTAGAAAAATATAAAATAACTGAATTGGTCTTAATTCAAATGTCAGTGGATTTATTGCTCATATAGTCTAATATTTTAGCATTATGCTACTCCTATCACACAGTCATTGATCTCTTCTAATTCCCCCTTCCTGTTATTTTTAATCTCTGGTTACTTTTCTTTACTTTTGCATAGTTTCCCACTCTTCTTCACAACATGCTCCCCTTTTTTTTCCCCCGCACCTCCAGTTTTTGCTTTCTGGCTTTGATGTTTGCTACTTTCTCTTAAACTGGTGGGGTTTGGTTATTCCATTCAGGCATAAAAAAGGCAATAGAGACCCACTGCAGCCTCTGGGGCAGGGGATATGGCCTGGGGTTGTTTCACCTTAGACTGTTAAGTTCAGCTTGATACAGTTCACCATCACAATCACAGTGTTCTCCAACAACTCTGGTCAAGAAACGGCAAAGAAAGAAAGAAAGATTTCTTCTGAGACTTCCTGTATTTACCAATTAAATAAATCACAGCTAATGATTTTTTTGATTGCACTGTCATATTTATTATTAGCTTTCAGCATTAATGGGTCCATTATACTTAAAGATACACAGAAATGAATTAATAAAATAATTAGTGACACTTTCATTTATAGTATAATATCATAATGCTGGTAACTTTTACTAGTGACTAGTTTACTTCATATTCATGTGTAAGGAAGATTAATAACTAAAGAGCACCTTGTTATTCATTAAATATTTCTCTTTTTTTCAAAATGATTAAAGTTATATTTTCCTTTAAATGTGATTAAATTAAATTAAATTAAAACATTACTGGTGATACTCAGAGTTCTTTCAGATCCAGAATTATTAATTATTACTTATGCTGTCATACTTTGGAGTAAGTCCTGTGGATTTTATCTCTGAATGATAACTTCTGTATCATGACTATCTAAGCTAGCCAACAGCACTTTATAGATGGGATACTCTCAGTGACCTTCTGGGGTTTTCTAGAATAATTCCTATAAAATCATACCTGAAGAAGAGCTTTTAAAAGCTTGTCTATTTTTCCCAGCTTATTGGATGGTCTAATAAAAGATGTTACTTCTACTTTCTAGCCTTGCCTTGTTTTTAAGATCCCATTCATTTAATCCCCATTAGATGGCATAGGCCTTTGTCAGAAAACTGTTTCTATGGAGCTAGATTCCCAAGGGAAACTGAGGCTCAGCTTCAGCGAAGTTATCTTGCTTCGTTGTGGTATTCACACCCTCAGGTAAAGCACCTATGATCTGTACATACTGCCTGGTGATCTTTTGATGTTTTAACAGTAGAACTCTTTAGGGCTGCACTGCTGAAAAGGGAGACACCAGGTAAGCAAGTGGAAAATGCTGAGGAGATGCTTATACTCTACCCTTCAGTTATGGTTCAATCTAAGCAAAAAGATGGTGTATCCCACCATGTATCTGAAAGTAATATGCACCTTTCATTAGCATGTAATTGCCATCAGGCCAATTTCTAACCATTAAGGTCTCAATTCCATTAACAAGTCCTAGACACATTGGAGGAATCACACATGTGCACGTTCATCTTTATGTGTGTGGGCTCATGGTCTTCTGCTTTAGAAGGTGGCAATCCTGTACTGGAATTCTCCCATTTTGCTCAAATGCCATCAGTACAGCTGATGATTTGCCTGACTTTCATCCCAGGTCATCTACATAAGTAGGTGTCCTAAAAATAAAGTATCTGGTACCTGCGATATCTCTTGCTAAAGCTGCTTCAGTTTCCAGTGTGACTGGTTACCAACGTGAAAAAGAAGTCTGATACTCTGGTATAAAACCTTAGTGAATATGACAATGACCAGAGATAGATGAAGCAGGCAAGTAGTAGCGCAGTAAAATATCATTTTGCTATTACTTCCTAAAGACCACACACTTTGTGTTGGTCTGATAGTGCAGGGTCTCTGGACTTGTCTGGGCTTCTCTTGGGCTGAGTTGATTTTAACTGGTTTAGATGTGATAGCAATTTATCTAGCAGTCAGATAACTATTATCCAAGTATGTTTTAATTTAGCTTTAATTTATAGCAATAGCAAGTAGTTACTTTGTGTACTGAATGACTCTAGAATAAAATGTGGTGTGGAAGAATGCAGACACATGGTGATACTAAAGATGCTGCACTATAAACACAAATCCTAATGGCCAGTCAATGTTCACTACAGCAGTACACCCTTGCATTGTTCAGGAGAAACCATATTTTAAGAGCTAACAAAGAGAAGAGAAAAACTGAATAATTGGGAACCAGTGAAGAGAAACAGCATGTAGGCAGACTATGCTAAGACAGTGTATAAAAATAAATCCAAGCAGACCCAAGCTTCCTGAGGAGGAAGAAGCAATCTACATTGATGTAAACATCATGTACCTCTTGCCAAAGAGGAGAAAGAAATCTCATCGCTAATATCACAGTCCTCCCAGTGCAGACCTCAGGATGCTGACAGCTCTTCCTAAACCTCCCCAAATTCTCCTTGAAGCAGTCAATCTTAGGATGCAGAGGAACTTTGGAAGAGTGAGTTTAACACCAGAGAGAAAGCGGTAGATGCTAGGAAGATTTTTTGCTTAAAATTTTTAAATGTAGTATTGAAGCTTTTCTGTATTAATTGGAACATGAGTGTATATTACTGTACCTAGACTAATAATCTGCAATATTAGAGCAGTCTGGCTGCTGAAGTGTACTGGCTGGCCAGGTAGGACAGATGTTCCCGGGGCCCTTCAGGACATTTTGAAATGCCTCCTGTTATTGCTGCCTCATGGTGGGTAAGAGTTTCCAGGTTTCACATCATCCACAGCTCCTGTTAGGACTGTGACAACAGGGAAAGACATCAGGACTGGCACTTATCCCCCTTCTGTCTGCTGCTACTGCTGATGACCAAAGACATTCAGACCCACTTAAATGGTCTAAGAAGTGACAAGCATGCAGAATATGAATGAAACACAAAGGAGAAGATGCGTGTGCTCAATCCCTTGCAAATAAGGCCTGCTGTATTGCTTTGTCCTGTTAGATACTGAGAAAATGGCTTGAAATGTAAGCTGAAGATATCTGACACATGGATAAAGAAACTGTGCACCTCGTAAGCTGAGCCTCTTCGTTTGTATGCGTACAGCACAGTGCATCACAATAAGAAACACATTGATTTAAAACTTTACTGTCAAAAGGAGGTAGCAATTTAAGAATACTAAAACATAGCTAAATCTTGTATCAGAGGGTTGTCACAGTCACAGTACCCTCAGTTGCAGGAGCTAGTGGAAGATTATAGCTTTTGACAACCTTATATTCCCTCTGCTTCAGATGCACAACTAAAATCAAGAAAAGGAGGAAATAGACACTATAAACCATAGCCATTATGCATCTGCACAAGAAAACTCTGCCAAGTGTGGAATGGTAAGTGCAACAACACACAGGCCATGTTACATGGGCATAGCACTCTGGGCAGTGATACAGTTGATGCTTTTTGTGCATGAAATAGGATGCCTTGTGTGGACAGAAATCCCTTTTGCTACCTGCCCCTGATCCAGCTGTGCCCATCTTGAGTTGAGGCCAAAGAGTCTAAAGAGACATGCTGTAAAAAGTGATCACATTTTATTGAAAGCAGTACATGCAAAGTCTGCAAATGCCTTCTGGAGATTAGCATCAATGCAGAGATCCCATTTAAAATTGGACTTTGTACCCATCTGGAGTTAAAATATTTACTGAGATTTAATGTTTATTTTTATAAAAAGTCTTTAGATTCAATACTGCTCAATCTCCATTTCTAGATAAAGAAATAGGGCCAAATTTAGAAAGATGTTCAGTGGCCTTGGTATGAAGACAGGCATCCAGGGACATTTTCAAAGTTCTATATCATGTGGCCTTTCTATAAAACCCTACAGGATACCTATATTCTTCTCTAGGTGCAATATGTCTCTACCTACCTCATCCATCGTGCTTTTCTGTATTGGGAGTTTGCTCTATACTTCCCTTACCTTTCACAAACAGAACTCAGCAACTTCACTGCATACTGGAAAACTCTGGAAAGGCTTAGTCCTTCTGCAAGTAGAACAATCTTAGTATTTTTCAGATTAAAAGCTCTCCTATGTCACTGTCACTCTCAGAATAATCCTGTATATAACAATATCCCCTGCAATAGCTGCCCTAAGGCCTTTTTTCCATTTGAATAGCTCTCATCAGTGAGGGAAGATAGACATGCCTTGACTTATAATTGCACCTGGTGATTTACTAAATGTAACTTCAAAAACTTCTTAACATTATGGATTAACTTCTAAATTACTTAGCAACTACAGTTCAAATTATTTAACTGTATTCAGCATGGCTTTAGGAACAGCAAAACTCTCTTTGCTGTAGGAAAAAACGATGTTCATGCACATGAATTTTCATTGTCCAAATTCATTCTAGACTGGCTAATTTTACTATCAAAAAGTTTCCTACTTTAGATTTCAGAACAACAAACACTTTTTTACACATTGAATTTTAAGCATGTATGCAATCTTAGGGACATTATTCTAATATAAGATCAAATGGAGATGCACATACTTATTTACTGTTGCTAGGCAATAGCTGGTCCATGCTATTTCTGGGTCTTCCTATTTCATTGTTAAAAAAGCTAAGATGTTCATCACGGTGAAAAGATCAGAATTGTGACAGTCAGAGGAGTGAGGGCATTACATAATTTGTAAATTCCCATTATAGAATGGTCAACAATTAGTAGAATGGCAATTGGCAGGCACATAAAGAGGTAGCACTACCGATAAAGGGTCTTCTCGTGTTACTATTTTGACAGTTCTACACATTAGAATAATTAATTACAGAAATGATCTTTGGTGATGGAATAGGTGTACAGGAACAAACAGATTCACAGACGAATAATTCTTGGCTAAGTATATTTTAGTCATATCATTTGGAATACTTGTTAAACCTGAATATTGCTCGTACTAATGATGTAACAGATCTGGTCCTAATGTGTAGAAAAGAGACTCCGCTGAATAAAGAACAGGGGGCTGAAAAACACATCAGTCCTTAAAGAGGTTTTATGCTGCACAGGAAGAACAAGGTCTGTGTAAAAGCAGAGAAAACCTAAAGCAAAAGAAAAAGGGAAATGAGTTAAATGCCACTTCTGTAACCAGAGCAAGATTCTGCTTTGCTGTTTCAATGAAAATGACTTTATAATACATGGGCTAATGTTCTGCAGTATCTCTAGGATTTTGTGGCTCTGCCTTGCCCACATTTTCTTTTATGTTATCCTGGCAACTGTAGCTTCTTCTCAGACCCTTCAAAAGAATAACCCTTTCACAGACTCTGAAACATTTACATTTTCAAGCACTGATGTACTTCTCCCTTACAATCTCTACATCAATCAATATCAATAAAAATTCAAAAACATGGGAGTCTCTGAGAGGTCTTAAAATCTATCTTACACTGGTAAAGATATCTGGTCATACAAAGCCCAGCATATCCTTTCAACTTTTTTTCCCCTATAGAGACAAGAGAACATCGTTTTCAAAGGTTACTTTAAGGTCAGAATTTCAGCATGTGATAAAAGGAGCTCATTTTTTAACTTGTAATGAGCTCAGTAGGCCTATTTGATGTAGACCAAATGGTCAAAAAGAAATCTTTCATCTCTTTTTCTCTGACTCTCATATTCTCAGCTTAGTTTTGAGCTATTTCCATCTTTTTTCCCAAATGAGCACCAGTAATATGCAATATGCATTTTGTTTTGAGATATTTCGTTATTATTCCCATCATTTACCAGACACCTGCCATGGTTTCTGAAGTAGTGACTTCCCCAGAAGTAAATCTAGTGATTTGATTTGCCAATACAAACACTATTTTTTAAACTGTGACACTTGGTGTGGGAATATAGTCCACCCTTTTGGTGACCAAAATGAATGACGAAGCTATTATGGAATATAAAGTTAGTAATAGGTTCATGTTTTTCTTTTCCCTCCCATCAAAACCAATACCTTTTATTTCTGTATGCCAGCTTCTAACATCAGCCAATTGATATTTCTGTCATGAGACATGTCTTTTCCTCCCTCCACCCCTTCAAGCACATTATTATGTCTGCATCATGTTATGCCTTCCTCAAAAATGTGATATCCACTCATATGATACAGGTAAAATATCATGCACAGAATCATCCTATGACAGTGATAAGGGCATTTCCCTGAGGAAAATGGACTCTTCATTCCTTATACCACTGCCTTTTTCAACACTATGCATTTGCTAACACTGGCACACTTCTGTCAATCCTCATTTGGCACACATCATATTGTTCACATCACTAGCTTCCAAATTAAACATACAGGCAAGAATTTTCATGTTTGAAGCTTTACTCTTCCAAATCTGATTGGACTTCTCTGACACTGTTGAATAGTGATTAGTCTCAAGAGCGTTGTCCAATATAGATGTAATTAAAATTCTCTAATCCCACACAGCAGCTAGCAAAGCTTTCTCAGAGTTTGAGCATTTCTTGTCTCAGGCATTCAGTTGTTTACTGCTGTTAGCTGTAACTCTGCTCTTATTGCTGCAACTGCTGTGCACACTCAGTGTTATGAGCTAGGCCATCTTGAACACAGAATTTAGCTTTATGCAAAAAAGCTAAGCAAGAAGATCTGTACCACCTTTTTTTCACTTTACTTCTCTCACTCTGTTCCAACTTTCGTAACTACAGCCTGTCTCACTCCCTAAGTTTAATTCAATGGCTGTGCCATTCCAGACTACCTTGGGACCGGAAAAATACATCTTTTTTTTCTTGCTGTTTCTTTTTTCTTATTCCAGTTCTGCAGCTGATCTTTAATCATAGATGGTTTGAACCATTCACTATAACGTATGCTATCCTTGGCAAGTACTGAACAATACTTTTAAAAAATTGCTCATAGTTCTGGCCTTTTCTTTTCTATTTGTGCAGTGACATTTCTTGGGCAATTTTGCCATCTGTAGTACAAAATTAAAAGGAGTAGAGCAAGGGTGAAATCTTTATCCTCTGTTCTGAAATATCTAATATCCTATTACCTAGCATTGATCAAGGATTCTCTCTTTGCATCTTTTCAAACAACCTTTTACTGTCCTGACTTAGAAAAGAAAAATAGTTGATGTGGGAAAAAAAGACATTTGTAAGATGAAAATTGATAGTGGCGTCCACATTATTTACAAAATCTCCACTGCAACAGGGTGATTTTGCAGTGGTAGAAACTTAAAAGCAAACTCTTGCATTTTTCTCAGCACATCATCAGTTTCAACATAGGCATTAACAGAAATCAGTTTTAGTGTACTATCATCTAGTAGACTGTGTGTGCAAAGAAGAGAGAAGATCTGTTTATGCCTTGCCAAAATGAGTTGAAACTGGACATGCAGTTATTTGCAACAAAATACCTGTTTAAAATCTTTCAAAGTCTTCTGCCTTACCACAGCACTTAAATAAATAAAAAAAAGTAGAATTGAAATGGTAAAGGAAAACATATTACCCACATTATTCAACTTCAGTTTTCTGACTCTATCTATTGCTTCCATGCTCAAAAGGTGAATGGTTACCTTTTAAGCTAGTAAAAGTCTTTATTTCCAAAAAATTCACAGTAGCTGACAGTCTCATTATCACAGCCACAGTTTTCCCAAGCAGGCTTTCATAATCCTCATCAATAAAGAATGATGGTTAAAATGTTTCTCATCTTTTCTCAGAGGAAGAGATACCACTAAGTTGCTTTCAGTTCCTGTCAGTGCTGGGCAACTACTCAGGTTTAAACCAACAAAACAATACAAACAAACAAAAATCTCCTAAAAATCAACCAAACCCCAACCTAAATCTGTCTTAAGTTTCTGCAAAACATTTGGAAAAGGTGAAATTACATCATCTCCCATATGGTCATCAAATTTAATGCCAGTTTGGCACAAAACAGTTTTCTTCTGGCAATAAAATGGCTAACAATAAATCAAAATCATGATCATACAATACTGTATTTAAATGCATTGCCTTTGCCTTACCACGAAGTGCACAGCCCAACTGACAGGCTGTGCCTCTTGTATATTTTCTGTACGAGCTCTGAGAGAGCTTGCAACACATTCATAAATCGCAGAGATGTCAGGGTGCTCCCACTCTTGCACTTTCTCCCTGACAGTCTTTTAGAAAGCCTTGACAGTGTTTTTTCTCTGCACTCCTTTTCCAGGGCAAATGGCAAGAGATATTTATTCTAATAACTCCTTATTCAAGTATCGTTCAAGGCTGTTTTCTGTTTAGTAAATCACATATGTAAAGTTGACTCCTTCAGTACATCACAAAAGTATTGAACAGAACAGGAATCAAGGGTCAGTTGTTATCAACATGTAATATCAATAGAAAGCATTAGTCTACCAGAATTTATGACATGAAGGACACACACCACTGTTGATAGGAAGCCTCAGAAAACATTTCCTAGAACCGTTCTAACTTGTTCTGAGGACAATTTCTGACATCATATCCCATCCTGCTCTCCCAAACAAGGTTCATCAGAGATTAAGTAGCGATATCAGCAACAATGGCTTCTCAGAACTTCACTGAGTAACTCTGGTATGGAGCCATCCAGCCAGCCAGATATCATCAATCTCCTTGTCCTTAAAGCACCCTTAATACAAGTGAGCTGTCACACTATCTAGTATCTTTAAAAGAATGTACAGACCTTGCCTTAAATCTTGTAATTGTTTTGGGGATATGAAGGGACAGTGCAGAGATAAAGTACTTCCCCAATACCTCGATAGAGGAATCACACGTGGTCACACTGACCAGATACGTGGGAACTATGCAGTCTGTTTGGTATTTGAAGACAGATAGTAAGGCCAAATCTTGAAAAGCTACTGTGCATTGAACCAATCATGTAAAAAGCTTTGAGGAAGAAGGAATGTTTCTTATCTATGCCTTTCTGAATGGAAACTGATGGAGACCTTCTACCTCAGACTTGTCCCAGCAGGAACTCCCACTAGTGCTCTACCTTACTGCCCTTCCTAAGGAGGAGTTAATATTAGGACATCTCTGATAATACAGAAACTCTAACAGAGTGGAGACATTTCCCAGGTCAGCTAGTTTCTATTTAGTGACCTGTGAAAAGGAGAATTAAATTTCAATTTTGAAGAGTTAGGTAAAAGAGACTGGAATAACAAAGCGAAAGACAAGGACTGTGAGGAGTAATGTACTCAGAAAAACAGAATACATTTCAAGAGGGCAAAGTGCAAGGTCATGTCCTATGGACTAACAGCAAGGGGGTGAATAGCATTAGGAGAAACCAGCTATTTGTGCGAAAAGATAATTTTGGCAAAATGACCAATGGGAATAAACTGGTCATGAAAACGTTTATGATGGAAATTAGGAGGCTTTCAGCCGTCAGAAAAACAACATTTTGGAACAGCTTCCCAATAGGAAGAGTTGAGAAAAAATAAATGAACTAGTTTTAAGCTTGATCAGTTTGGGAAAATGGATTATATATTCAGGCTGCCAGCAATAGCAGGAGGTGGAATTGAGGAACCAAATGGTTCCCTCTGCATCTATGTTCTACAAAGTCAGTCTGGCTCAAAAAACTGGTATTTTCAGTTATTTTTTAGTAAAGTGAATGGAAGAAAACACAGCCCCAAAGAGCGACTTAGACATAATTCCAAACAGTTTAACTATACAAGCCAAGCCAAGGACATGGAAAGATTTGAACTACACCACCTTGAAAGGAAATATTTGAAACATTTAAGTGGGTTTCATCTAGTGTAACTTAGATGTCTTATATCTATATTCTTAAATCTGTTTCCGGTAACTTGAACTGCCTCTTCATAATAAGGGAAGAGAAAAGGGGATTTCTAGAAGTTGATTTATCTGATCTATCTTCAATGTCTATCTTTGGATAAATTCCATCTTTTATCATCTTTTTGAAGCACTAGCTTGTCAATAACACAATTTTATTTAGACATTATCTTTTCCTTTTAAAGACAAACATATCATTTAAGGTTCTTTTTATTCATCTCAGACCAGCTTCTTTATTAAAAAAGAAAAAAAAAAAGAGAAAAACCTCTCTCTACTTTATTAAATGGATAGCCACAAGAAAATCATAACACAGAAAATCAGATTTGGCACTATAACAATGTAAAACGTGATTTTAATAAATCTGTGATTACTTTATTAGCAAGATTACTTTATTAACAAGAAAAAAAAACCACATATTCTCAGTTCTCATGCTGAACCAAGACTGGTGAAATCATTTTCTTCAGCACAACTACAACTGAGAAAACTAAAAAGAACAGAAAGGAGGGAAATGGCTGTTGTGTTACTCTCAGGCATGGTGGTGCATCTGTTGTATCAGATTAAGATGGCATTCACTCATAGATGGCAGAGTACCTCTCTGAATAGTCATGTCACATTCTGAACTTGTGAACTGGTGATAAAGTAAATTCAAGAGGTGACTTTTCTCTTTGCTTTACTAACAGAATTAGGTGAACAGGCCCAAATACCAAACCAGTGTCTAGAGTATTGATAAAATATGCCTTTAAAATTAAAAAGATCCATTTGCCAGAAGTTAAGGGAGTTCAGTACCTAATAAGAGCACAATTTAACACAGAAAATAAGAAACCAAAATGCATATCTAAACGGCTCTAAAGGTCATTCAACCAAAATATCCAAAACATTTAGACTTTCTCAAGAAAATATCTAGTCATCCTGCTATATCTTCTTTGTAAACAGTTTCTACACCTTTCAGTACAAGGTCTGGATTAAAAAAAAAAGGAAAAATGATGACTAGGTAGGGCTCCCAGAGAAAGGCGTTCTCAGCAAAGTGTTGGTGAAAGGAATAAAGCCTATCCGAAACTCCTGACCAATCATCTGCAGCCTTCCAGCCCTGGCCCATTGCCTGTTGTTTTCCATGAAGCCTGGTTATGTTAGCAGAAGTAACTTGTTTAACTATCAAGATGATCCAGCTATGCTAGTGATCCTACGCGTGGAGAAGTAAAGTCTAAATAGGTTAGCTCACACTCTTCACTTATGAACAGTTACTCACACAGGCAGTTCAACTGAACTAATGAAAGCTCATGTGTGAACAAGAGAAATAAGCAGTGAATATTCATGTCTGGGCTAGATTATTGTTATCTAACCAGCGCACCTGTCTTGCACTACCCTGAGTAGTATGCACCAGGACACAGGAGGAGAGGTGAGCAAGTGGCTCATACCATTCTTACTGAAATTGGAAAGCAACATCGCCAGGTCAAGAGGCTTGGACTGGATCTAATGTGGTTTTTCACTTCACTGTATTTCTGCTAAACATGACTGAAAAGGAGAACTCTTCAACTCACAGCACTTTGCAAGACTGTGTTTAAAACTGGCTGAGAGGCTCCAGTTCTTCAGTATCCTGTTATAACAGTATCCTTAGAACTTGCTTTGCACCACAACGTGTTGCTTTCCATGACTTGCAGGGTTTCTTTTTGTTACTCTTCAGCACTGTTATCTGCCAAGGTCTAGCTATTATTTATCTAGCTCTTTATACTTCCCTTTTTTTCTACACGAGGGAAGTACTCATATTTGTAGCTAATATTATTTGTATACTGTGTTTATGAGAATATTCAAGTTCAGACAAAAGTCTAGATCTAACGTATCAAACAACTGCAGCCTTGTCTCTCTTCTTGTGAGAGGGATGGGGCTCCCCAAAATACTGAATGTAGAGACTGGGGCTGGAAGGCTCCAAATGTTTTCCACAAGACTGTGCCCTGCATTCCACTGACATCAGTATGAACTCCACAGTCTGGGATCCCCCGTGTAATTTATTAAAGTAGATATTTTCCTTGATGATTTGTGTATTGTTCCAAACCTTAAAATTTATTTAATATTTGGAATTCTAGTATTCTAATAACATAGACTGTCTTTAATCTGATAGTTTTTTCTTGCATTGATTCTCAGGAAGATTCCCATACATAGTTTCCAGGAGATGCAATCCTTAATCCTACCGTCTTCAATGGGAGAATCAGCCACCAAGAAAGCAAATGCCATTTTATAGCATACAAAGAAGCGAAGTGATTCTGACCAAAACTGTAAGCAATGTGGGACAATCTTCCTGATGGTGTTTATTTGTCTAGAACCTGTTCCATCATGGATTTTAATACCAGTCACTGACATAATATAAGCAGTAAATAATAAGAATTAAATCATGGCCTGTTTTATCCCTAGGATAAATATTTTTAAATACTCTGTTGGCACTGAAAATACACCAAAAATGGTAACAGTCCTTATATAGACAGCATACACTTTTTCAGCATTATGTCATCTAAAGCTTCCAGGAACAATTCTAATCAGTGTAATGGGGGGAAAACAAACAACAAAAAAGAAGCTGGAGGCCTGCTAACAGCTTCAGAGCCAAAACAGTGTTAGCAAAAGTGGAAATATTTTGTCTAAGTGAATGCCTGAGCAGCAGTAGTAGAGATATGGTACCGAAGCCTTTGAGATAACACAATAGCACATTAGGGCACATTGATTGACATAGATTGTTTTTAAAATATTAAGATCAAATAGAGGGTTTTATCTTGTTTAGCACGTCTCTGACATTACCTGCTGTTTTTCTTGATAATGCTGTTTGTTTAATCTATTATAATGTTTATTTTACTCTTCAAGTGAAATAGTTTTCTGAGGAATTTACTGGACATTTATTTCACTTTACTAACTAAAAAAATCCATTTAGAAATAGGGCTCTTGGTGAGATTGCATTTGATAAAGCCATATTGGCCTAGGCTCTGTCCTGAGTTACTACTTGAAGTCAGTGGGGTTGCAAAGGTATAACTGAGGCTTGAATGCAGCCCAGCATATCACCTCAAGAGCAAGGGATCCTACTATTAAAAACACAACTGTGAAAGCTGGCAGTGTATAAAAAAATAGCCAAGTTTTTCCCATGCTGCCAACAGCTAGAATAGATGAACCAATTTCAGCTCCCTGTAGGCGTGTAGAAAGCCATGATACCCAGTGCTGCCCCACAGGCACCACATCTAAACTGGGTCCTGGGAGCCGACAGGAGCCAGAACTGAATCGCTCTCCTCACCTCAGTGGATTTCTATGGCCACTTCAGCACTCCTCAGGTAAAAAAGCTAGCCACGTAATTACTGATGACATTTTCTCTCTCAATTAGTCTGCAGTTTTCCTCTTCGTACCTTATCCATCAGCGGATTTTAAGGAGAAAGCTCTTCCTCAGCCTGTACCTGTTGTCCTGTTGTCCTGCTACAATATGAAGTACAGCCTTCATCCTACCATATGAAGTCCAGACTTCATGCTGCTTTGTGTTTCATACAGGACTAAGACCCGTTTGGGCCCCAGTGCACTATCTTGCATCACAGCAATGTTGATCACTATGTGAAATTACACAGTGTTCATGGATCCATAAACTTTGGTTCCCTCCTACTTTCCTATTTTATTTTGTGCCAGTGCGATCCAGGCCAAGAAAATGGTTAAAGGATATTGAGGAACCTACTAGAATCTCATGAAGCAGCTGAAATGAGATTGCAATTTCAACACAAACAAATCTGGAAAGGCACTGAAAGGCACTGGCACTAAAATCCAAATAAAAGACTTTCTGACTTGCAGCACTTTCTATAGCCTCTTGTTAAAACTGGAGTTTCACCTAATAGCTGGCCCTTGATAGTACAGATGTTAGGATTTCCTGCTGTAGCTAAGGGAGCCCAAGTGAGTTATCGTCATTATCTGTTAAATGCATATGGCAGAATGTTCTTTGCCATCACTTCTCAGGAGAGAAGGTATTGCAGCTGTCTGTTGAAAAGACATGTATAGTTTGGCCCTTTGCTAGCACAGTTAAAGTTCAGAATATAGTTGTCACAAATCAGGAGAAAAAATAAAATGAAAAGAATCTATTCACAGCTGAGACAGTCTCGTACTGAGTGGCATTATTTGAGGTTTATTCCTACTGCACTTTCCTTGCTTTTTGCAGATTCATTAACATTGCAAAGCACAGTAGAGCTGCTTTTGTGTCCACATCAAAATCATTATCCCAATAAGCACTAATTAGCACCTTTGGGCTCAATCATGTTCCCACTGCAATCAATGCCAAAAAATGCATCGGTTTCGATAGAAAAAGAATAAGATCTTTTGTCAGTAGCTTCAGAGAGGTCAAAGAGAGGCTGATCCACCTTCCTGTATCTGAAGTCTTCAGTATTTGTGTTGCTAACTTTCATTCAAACTCACCAACAGCAGCAAAGCTAGGATCCTTAGGGGCTCAAGCCTTCCTGACATTTTAAGACTCTGAGTTAACATTCTCAAATATGCTAAAATATCTTTGGAAGGTCAGTCCTGCTGACTTTCAGGCAGCTTAGCTTTCTATATGCCAGAATTTTATATGCATTTAAGTGACCAAAGACACTTTTATTTACCCAGGTCATCAAGTTAGGACCAGAGGCTTCTTGTACAGCTTCACCACTGATTTTACAGAAATTTCCATCTGTAATTGTTTTCAGTTATAACCTTTAGATGCCTAGATCCAAGTGACCCAAAGGAAAAGACCACAGGATGTCAGCAGGTTTATGTTTGTATTATTTAAATGGACGAGGGACAGACCTAGGTTCTGGTCCCTTCTCTTTGAATGTCTTATGCAATAAAGCATCACTAAACGAAACCCAGAAATACCTCTGAGAATGTGACTGGAAGCAAAGACTGGAACTTTTTCTGCTAAAATGCCCTTAATTAATTTACAATTAACCCCCCCCCCCCCAAAAAGAAACCACTATGAACTTGTCTTTTGTCTATATCTGTTAAATGAACTTAGATATCTAAGTTGCTTTTGAAAGGTTTTTGAGTCACTTGGGCTCCAAGTAATTGTGTCCTCGATAGAGCCTCCTTTTACAGTTATTTTCAACAGAAAATTAGGTACTTCAGTAATTTTAGAAAACAAAGTAGCGATTCACCCAACTTTTTAGCGCATGTCAGTATCTTCCCTGAAAAAATGAGCTGGCATAATGCTTTAAAGTGCTGGAAGCCCTATGCAATGGTATGGGAGTGTTTCAAAGGCACTAATGTACCTGACCTACCAATGCAAATATACAGCCCTGGTGAATCAGAACTGAGAAGCTTGCACCTGCACTTTGGAGAAATAAAGGGCTTCAGTCAGTTGTTGCCAGGCTCTGTCAATAGTTATAAATTATCTTCCTTAAGTCAAAGGCTTGTTTTCTGTCTCATGTTTACTGAAAACCATAACAACAAAAAAGGAGAAAACATACTATATTTCTGAATTTAAATTCATTCACTAATGATGCTGTACTGAATTACTCCATCAAAGCCTCATCAATAGGTAACAATACTGTCATTCTTCTTAGCTCCCTGGAAGAACTGATAATTAAAAGTTCTTGCTGAAAGATCTGATTTGTACAACAAAACAGATTTATTGTCTATTAAAATACTGTGGGCATTAATGTTGTATTTCGAGTGGGCCCGCCCTTTTTTAATTGCACAACCTTGGGAGTTTGAGATAGAGAGAATTTAGTACTGAAATCACTGCTAGCATACAGCACATATTCCTCCATTAAAAGACACTTTATTGCACTGCGTTTATGAAAGCAGGACCTATTTATAGGAAATAATTTATTCAACATGTTTATGCACATTTTTCCTGCTCATGAATTATCCACAGGGTTTTTGTTGTTTGCAAATTTGCCCATTCCACGGAAACATTTGATGAGCTCTCAGGACCATGTCTGTGTCATTTCATAACTCTTGTGGGAGCAGGACTGCACAATCTGCACAACCTGTAACTTCCTGTGGTACAGAAGTGTGACAAGTAAACGTTGTTTCTGCGAGATAGCTGCTTGCTCTGTAGCCTCCTATCACTGCAAGTCTGCAGAGAAGGGCCACTCGCTGCTCTCCTGTCCATTTTCTTCCCAAGACTCAGTAAGAGGTTATCTGTGTTCTCAGGAAAATTGGAAGGAACAGCTCAGTTTTAGCCATTTAAGCCAAGAAATTGCAGCGATTAACAGAAAAGTTTCAGTCAAAGAATTTGAGGTTTCTAGAGAGCTAATATTGTCCCATTCTCGTCTTATCTCAAGTCTTCCTCTCCTCCAGCCACAATATATCTGCTGACATAGAAACGCAGCAGTGGGTACGACTTCTTAAGCAAATGATTCAAGGCTCTTAACATCACAGGAAACCAAGTCATGAAATTCTGGTAATCAGAATTCTGTTTATCAGAATTCTGCTACCCAGGGTTTTTTGCTCTGCTACTGCTGGAAAGTAGATCTGGAGCTTTGTTTCACTGATGGCCTGGTGGCCTGATTGTCTTGCTAAGAGACAATTTCCTTTTAAAAGATATATATGTTTAGTTTGCATCTTTTCTTGTATCAACTAATCTGTCTTCTTAACATTTACTTCCATGCAATATTTATATAGAGAGCATATCCTCTCCAATTCACCTTCTGCTATGATAAACAAAAATTTCTGTTTTGCTTCCTCTCATGAAATAGGTTTTCCATTCCCCTGATTATTTCAGGACACTTTTTGCATGTCTGCTTCATTTTGTGCTCATCTCTCTTGAGCATGGGTGATGAGAACTGAACATTGTGTTTCCAGGCAATGCCTTACTAATGCCTTGCATGATGACACCGATATTTCCCTGTTTCTAGTGGAATTATTTCTCCTGATTGAGGACTTCTACAGACTATAATTTCCTTCTGCAGCTGCTAGTGATTGATGAATGCACCCAGATCTTTAGCCTCTGTCATTTCCAACTGATGAACTCCCAATTCAGAGCATAAATTCTTATTAGTTTTCAAGTGTACAGCCTTGCTTTTTGTATTATTACATTTCATCCCAGTGCTGTTACTCCAGTTCTCAGGGTCAGACTACTCACAGAATATTCCAATCTTCCTCTGTAGTAATAAAGCTTCCTACCTTACTGTCATCAGATTTCGCTGGCCTGCTCCCACTTTTGTGCCAGGGTCATCAATGGACAGATGAAATAAAATACCTTCCAGACTCGTCCTTGATGAACTCTTCTATTCATGCTCCTGCATGAGATTGTCTCAGTTCCATCAATGGCCATTCCCCTTTTACTTTTTTCCTTAAAGTCCTCAATGACTTTACAATACTAAAAGAGATACAAAATCCAGGTGAATTAGATCTTATAACTCAGAAGTCTGCCATCTCATTATGGAAAAATAGGTATTTAGTCTGTCCCAGTGTGACTTTTAAAAAGATTTTTGTTTATCTCCTATCAAAACATAAGAACAGTTGCAGAGAATCTGACCAAAAGCCCACACCTTGGTTGACCAGGTAGTGACTGAGGTACTGGCAGCCACCAAAAGTGAGTGCCCAGGGAAAAGTATAAAATTAGGACACAGAAGCAATGTTACTTCCCTGGCGTATTACCCTAACCTCCCAAGATCTGCAAGTCAGGAATATTCTGACGCATAGGTGATGCTTGCATTTAATAGCCTTAGGGGGGTTATTTTCCTTTAATACTTCTTCTGCTGCTTTGGTTTGATTGTTTCCACTTAAATATCATGGGCCTTTTTTACTAGAAGTACAACATCCACCATTTTCTCTTTATGTGGAACTGGGCTAAAATGTTTATAAACCAGATGTCATGTGCCAGGTCTTCCAAAACTATAGGTGGTGATTTATGACGTTTACCCTGATTTCAGAAATGTTAATTATCTGAGTTCTGCTTCCACAGTTTTCCCATTGCTATTCCACCCTTCCCTTCAGTAATCCACCTTCACCCCTCTGTTCACTCTTACTGAAGTCTAAGGAGTACTCATTTAGTTTCAAGTCCTATCTAGATTGCCTTTTATCTCTGTCACATACTACTGCATCTCCTTGCTCTTTTTTTGCTGTTCAGCTGAAGAACCTTTGGTGGTTTGTTTTAATTTCCTTTACAATATCTAACTCGGCTTGATTTTTAGCCATTCTCGCTTTATCCATAAAGCACCTGCCTTCTGAGAGATAGCTTTCTTGATGGCCAGCCCTCTATTAAATTCTGTGCAAGCACTCTGTATGCTTCTAATTAATATCCTCTGTGAAATCATTATTCATCCAGTTCTGACTGGAGCCATTCCCTGCAAGTTTTCTCCTTTGTTTGGTTGGGATACAAGGTCCAGATAGCTTTTGCACCTGTGATTTAATGGAACTTCAAAGCCTGCTCAGATCAACTGTCTTTGCTACCTGCATGTTTTAGTTTCGAAAAGTCTTGAAGACACAGAAATCAAGATCCTATGTAACAGACCAGTTTATTTATATATTCTGTATAAACTAAAGCTGTAGACGCACATCCACTTCCAGTTGTAACAGCATCAGCTAAATGGGTTATCATCCTTGTCCCTTTCTCAATTGCTTGTAACTACCTCCTTCTCGGAAATTACTGTCCTTTCTAATCTTCCAGATCAGATTTTCAAGTGATTGCTCCATTCCAGACAAAACAAGCCAGGTTAATTTAAACAGTCTAAATGGTGGTCTTTGCTAACCTGAGTCTTTTTGCTTGAAATGGATTAGAAACTGATCACAGTAGCAGCTCATTCCATAAACCCCATACTGCAGCAAGCTTCAGCAGCATGTGGGAGTGACAGGTAGTGTGGGATGAGAGCATGGGCTGGCAAACATTTGTCCAGCACAGCTTCAGCCCAGAGATGGTGTGCATCCTTAACCTAACCTTCCATTACAATGCAAAGTCCAACAGGTTACCTCAGAACGTCTTTCAAAGTAGTTTAAACGCATTTGTTTGAAAATATTACCAAAAAAATATTGATTTTTGCATACAACTGAGTAAGATGAGGGTAACTCATATTTAGACATAATATTTTTACAGTAAATTTTCAAACTTACCTAAGTGTCAGTGACTAATTAAATAATAATAATAATGATTTTTGACACTAAAGCTATTTGTAATCCCTTTCAGAACAGAGTTAGCACCCCAAATTCCTGTACTAGTATAGCCAAACACAGCAAGTATGATACCTTCACATGACAAACAAATAAAACACATTTTATCTTCAGATAGTGTAACACTGGTCAAAACACCATTTCTTCTTTTCTTTAAAAATAATGAGACAGGAAACGTTTAACGTAGCACCAGGTACCCAGGATCCCACTGTTAGGAGGAATGACAGCTACACAGTGCTGCCCAGGGTACTAAACTAGGTCTTTGAGCTTGCTGGATGGAAAAGGAAGGCCAGTTGAACCATGCTACTTTCACAGAAAGATTCATATTATTGCTACTCTTTAGAAATCATTTACCTATCTGTAGTTGGTGTACGATATTCTATTGGCCTTGGAATATGCAAACGCATTAAATCAGAAACAATGACTTTCATCTCACTGCATACCTTATCTGCTGGCGAATAACACTCACATTCCTGCTAAATTATGGTGAATTTTATGTGGGCTTGTGTGAACATCCATCTTTTCAGATCTCTCCACTCCATTATCACTACTGACTAAGTCTTCTGAGATCTGATTTTTTCTGAACAACATGTAAGGTTTTTTTTTTTAAATCATAGCTTATATGCTAGTAATAGCTATTTCTCCAAGTGTATTATATCTACACCTTCCTTAAATTAAGCCAGAGTCCTCAGAGCATTTGAAAAGCACTTAGCTTAGGTAAGCATACTCAGGCATCCTAAGATATCTATATGTGCTTAACTTTAGTACCGGAGAAATTGCTTTAAATTTTAAGAACTAAACATCTGTGTAACGTCAAAGAAGCGCATAACATTGGCATGATTACCCAAACTACAAATACGAAGGTGCTTAACTCCCCATTTGGTTTTAGTGGAAATTAAATGTCAAATTCAGAAGAATCTTGTGCATATCTTAATGTTTCTTAGGTGTAAAATACAGTGACTTATTGTTATGGAAATTAGGCTTGTCGGCCACCATAACAGGGCCCAACCCTAGGTTCCCGCAGAAAATTTCAGAGCCAAATCAAAACAAATTAAATAATTAAATTTTAATGACGCGCGTGCAGTAATTACAGCTCGAGCTGGGTGCCTCCAAAGAGGGACCCTAACATAAACAAATCCTGGGCCATTATAGTTTTTTCAACTTACAGCTCCCACCCCTCATGCGGTAGCTAGACCAATAGTAATTTTTTGGTCTGGAGTCTCCTGCTCCTCACTGGGTCTCATCGTCATTCTGAGGTAAGCTGTTTTTCTCCTTATTTTTGTTTTTTGCGATCTCTGATGACGTTTGTACCTCTGTTTTTGTTGGGTCTTACTGTTGTGTCTCAAGGTCCTGAGGAGGAGGTGATTCTAAATCATAACAATTAACACTGCCCCAGCAGTGAGCTAAGGCTTTGTCCCTCAAGGTCCTAATGCCCTGCACTGGTCTTATTTCAAAGCCTTGACACCCTCCCTTTTGGAGTGTGAGACGCAGGAATGCAGACTGCTTGTAACTTCCTTATCTTCCTAGCTTGAACCAGCTCTGAGGCCCTTTTCTTACTGGACTAAGTAAAAGTTCATTATTTTATCTAAGTGCGGCCTACAGCTTCAGCAAATTTAGCTACTCATGCTAAGCAAGTTTTATATAAGTTGTGCTAAGCGGCTACCTCTAGACAGTTTCAGTTCGCTATTCTTTAACACTTACCATAAGATATCTATTGCAGAGTGCTGTGCTTGTTCCTTCTTGTTTTGTATAAGAACATAGCTTTGTACAGGGAACAAAAAAGGGTGCAAACTGCCTTGTCACCTACAAATACAGTGATTATTGTGTATGGTCTTCCTAACGGTGTAGAGAGAAGCTAATCCATTATCTTTTGTCCTAATTACCATGCAAAATTATTGTTCAAATACGTGTAGCACTAGAAAGTCAACCACCCTATCCCCCATGACATTCTGGTTTTGAATAGTTCATGTATTTTAGGAATGGATTTTTTTTATTATTATTCCTTTGGATGTAAAGGTTTTTATATCATATTTCCGTGTGGTTGTCAGAAACAAACAAATAAATAAGTAGGGAGGAGGGAATAATGGGCTAGCTACTGCACTAATAGGCATTAGCACAGATAGAAATCAGATATGCAAAAGCTTGTGTGTACTGTTCAATAAACTTGAAGCTTAGCTGTTGAAAGTACAGGAATATCTGCAGAGATTTTAGCTTTCTGCAAGTTTTTCAGAAGATGGATAAATAAATAAAATAAATAAAAGATTAAACAAATAGCATCCTCTTACTCAAAATCTAACAATAGTCCAGAAAACAGAAAGCAGAACAGCAACATCTTATCTCTTGGAACACAGGAAGAGCATTGGCAATGTTTGTCTTAGTGATGACTTGCACTGCTTCCTATTCAGACACTTTTCACTGGAGCTCAAAGGCACATACTGTTTGCCACTTACTGGAAAATTAGACTGGATGAAGCCCAGAATCAATTTTGTTTCTCAATGTAAAAGTGCAATAGAATAGATGGGGTGATAAAGACCTTAGAACATGCGTTAATTGTTTTAGAAAGTCCTTGCTGCAATGGAATACCCAAGTAAAATACTTCTAGCTATATTCTCAGTTTATCCACAGAACATAGCTGTCTTGTTTTCTTAATATCCTTAATTATTAAAACAGAGAATAAAAAGAAAACCCCACAAAATGTTGCAGACAGATAATGTAGTAACTAAACTTCTAATCTTTATGTCCTCTTATTTATATAGCTGCTATTGCCATTATACCTCAAATATGATAAATTTCCTTGTTAGTTTTAAGGAAGCACAGATTTTTTTATGAAAATAGAGTCATATGCCAAAGAAACAGGGATGTAGAAGAAAACAGCAAATTGAGCAGGAAAACATCTGGATATATATATATATACCTTTAGCATAACACAAATGACTAAATGGTTGAGATGCAGACTGTATTATTGTGTGAGTGGAGCTAGTGGTTGTCACTCCGGCACTCCCACTGGAATCAACAAGAATTTATAGCAAATGAGGCAGCTTGGAGATGATGGTACTACTCAATGTGAGCAGCAATTTATCCTTAGTATTATACTGATACCACAGTTCCATTTGCTGACACAGATTTGGCAAAAAGCACCTTGTGAAATGCAGTACCTTTTAAAAAGAGTATCAGCTTTCTGTGTCACATGAAAGTATTAACCCAGATACTGACTTATGGGTTCCACTTTTTTTTGTTATTATGTGTCCAGATTTCCCACAGTGATTCACATTCCTTAAGCTGGTCTTAAGGATTTTCTAGCATGTGCTTTGGGGTATTTTTTTTTCTTTGGCTGTGAAGGAATCAAACCACCTCACAGCTTCCATGTCCAGGAAATTAATACATACTTGTCCCGACATTTGTCAGAAACTTTTAAGACTCTACAATTTTTTATACAGAATGCAAATATTTTGATAGAAAGTAATGACAGAAGTAGTTATTCCCCTTGAGACAGCAAGGTGTTCCCAAAGTGGATTATTGAATATGCAGTGGATCTTATTGCTGCAGTGAAACTTTATGCACTGTATTAATTGGGAATGTTTTCCACACAGCTTGCGTAATCAATTTCCAGCCCTGGGCAACAGACCAAAATCTGCTACGGACCAGAGTCCAATGCCCTTGGTCAGAGCCATTTATCTTTTTTTCACACAGATAAGATCTGCATCCATTAGGAAGAAGAAGTAGGAATAGGGAGAAACTGGCCTAACAAGGTTAGTATTTAACAGACATGAAGGCTATATATAAATGAAAAAAACCACTGAGGATAGCGATCCTGAATTATGCTTTTAGCTACCAATTCTGACTGGAGAATGAAAAATTAAGATGGAATTACACAAGCAACCTCAAGAAATTAGATACCCACTTTCAATGATGTTCTGCTTAAGAAATTTACAGATTTGATTATAATTATCCAATCAGAATTAAAAGTGGCAACAGACAGAAAAACTCAGGTGCATCAACCTCCATATTTTTCCTTCCCCTATCTCTTCACTGGTTGTCTATGTCATTGCTAGAACACTAAATTTGTCAATCCATGGCAAAATCATGAAGTCAACATTTTTGTCTTTCAGGCTTAGTGAAAGGGTTCCCAGCTGAAAACTGAGTGAAATTAAAAAAGATGTCCTGACTTCTGATTGAGAATAACTCATACTATCAAAACAGAGCTATAAAAAGGTACAGACAGTTTTACTAACCAATATAATCCTTTCTTTTACTAGAGCATCAAGAAAAAAAAAAGGGGGGGGCATTCATATGAAAATCTATGTCTCTAAAAATTTATTTCATGGGAACAATTTATTCACTTTTTTATACATAATATCATAAACAGAGCCAGCTTAAGTTGGCTAAGACCATGAGACACTGATGTATCACATTTACTATTAATGCAAGTTTACAGTATAGAAGGACGTGATCTTTCTGTGCATTTTGAAATCACCTAAAGCCTCAATCCTCAACTGAAATGGAAGTAATTTAATTCAGTGAAAATCTACCTACCTATATACTCATTGGAATCTGGGCTGGAGGGGCTTAGGAGCACAATTCCTATAGAAAGTTATTATGAAAATCTTTTTTTTCTTCTTATTGGCTTCATGCACTTTTTTTTATTAGCAATGTATGTGTTTAGATAGACATTTAAATAGAAAAGTATATGGTAGCTAATAAAAAAAATCTGGAAAAAAGGAACGTACATACACATGAAATTCAGGCTGATCTATTCTTTTATATTACTTACAAATATTTCTTTCCAAATAAGAATTATATAGAAACCAACCATATATTTCTGTCTGAAACTCCTAGTGTCAATCTATTAAATGAACAGTTAAGGCATACTCACATTTTTCTAGAGGTACTCTCAGAACATCCTGAAATGTGTGTGCATGTGTAATATTATAACTCATGATTATGGGTACTGTAAACCTCATAGAAGAGATGAAAGTATATATTTCTGCCTAGATACTAAGTTACCCATGAAAATCATACTAAGTAGTAAGTGTGTGTGGTAATTCTACAGTGCAATGAAAACATCAGTGTGGTTTGATGGCAACGTTGCAGACACAACAGAAAGCCTGAACAAGTTCTTGAGGTGTTCAGAACACACACATATGCTCAGAAAGTGTTTTCCTTTGAGTAACGTGGGAAATAACATAGTTCAGTATTTTGTAAGAAAGCCTTCCTACGGCTAGTTCTATATGAGGAAGATGAAAATATGATTTTTTTTTAACCAGGAAAATAATCTTTCTTACTCTAATCACGTTGAAAATCTCAACCCATGTTCCTTTTTGTAGAAGGGCCTTTTGGAAACATCTGTATCTTCTGTGGTAGAACTAAGACTGGCTTTTGAGTCACGTGCACCAGCATTCCAATGTAAGAAGTGTGAGGGCAGTGTTTCAGAAAGGAACAGCTGGTCACTGGGTTGATTTGTCCTCCTTGAAAGTGGAACTGTTATCATAGTAACACCTTTCAAAGATCAGTCTTGGTGCTAACATTCAGTTTCTGCCATGCCAACTCCTTGTCCTACCAAACTCTTTTAATTCTTGAGAAAAACACTTCAGAAATATGGTTATAAACAGGGCTATTGAGGACAATTGGGTAAATTTTTCTGTATGGGATATTATACAAATATATAAAGTATATTGCTTCTTACCTTTCTTTAGATTAAGAAAAGCCAAGGATTATCATCCAGGCTTGCAAATGTCAAGGTCAGAGCATAACAGTAGAGGGTCATTTTTTGGTAGGCCAGCTCAGAAACAGACTATGAACACTCTTCCAGGACTATTGTGACTGCAGGGACTAAAGCTCTTCCCGAAGAAAAGGTAATCAGTAGAAGATGGAGAAGCTCAGAAATGCATGAAAGATGGAAGATTTTTTACTGTTGCCCCAAGACTATAACATAATGAGTTTTTCTAAGGTCTTTTGTTCATCTCTTCAGTATTTTTGCATGAATATGAATATTCACTCAATACAGATGAATATTTAACTATGTTAATAAATGTGCCCTTACTCTTACTTGGTCTTTTAAAGTTTTTTCATCCTTCAAAAATATAGAACTATATCAGGAAACAGCCTTTTGTACTTCTCTTAGCTTTTCCTGTATAATAACCATGTTACATAAGGTAGCATAAAAATATATTTGAAGTCTCATCATATTTTTCTGAAAAATCTATTAGACAATCAGAGCTGGATTGTCCTCTGTCTCCTTAGTCTGAATAAATCTATGCAAGTTTTCTCCTGTTGACTGATTACACTGCTACAACACTGAATGAAACAAACAATCTTGCTAAGGTTATTTATAATTGTAAAACTGCATAAACGTTATGCTGCTGTGATTTTATGGGCTTCTTATTCTGTGGTGCCTGCAGTTTGTAGAAATAGCACATTTCAAAGTAACGGCTAACCTGCCATCTGTGGGAGGTTGTGGGGCTTAGGTTTTGCTTTGTTTTGCTTGTTTGTGGTTTTAGCTGTTGATTTCTGGGAATGTGCAAGCAGGGGAGGGGGGGACGGGGGGGTGGGGAGAGCTGGCTCTTGGGACTGCCAAAGTACATTTCCTTAATATGTGCTTCAGAGCAGTTCCCTTTCCTTTTCACTTACAATTTTATTTGGCCTTTTAAGTTATGTTAAGTGCTCAGCCTATTCTCTTCATTTGTTTCCTAATGGCAGCTGGCATAAGATTCAGGAAAGCCAACAGAAGTGGTCCAGGTACCTCCCTCATGCAAAAAAATAAGTTTTCTTTGTATTTCCTTTTTCCTTTGTATTAATTAATTCTTATGCAGCATTAAGTGACAGGAATAATTAAGACTTGCCTATAAATTGTAATTTGACTGGGAGAGCAAGAAGGGAGGGCAAGACTGTAGTGATTTCTCTTCTGTTTCAGAATCAAATCAAGTTATGCTGAATACTTATGCTATGAGTAACTTCTTGAAGCCCAGAGACTGATGTACTATATGCAATACATTATACATCCTATCTTAGAATTAAAGTTTAAAAGAAAAAAAAGTTCTATATAAAATATTGTTAAATGACAACAATAATTTAAAAAAAAAAGAACGCTGTTCCTGGATGAATGTGTGGCAGCTTCATGTGATACTACGTGTGAAATGAAGTGATGTTCTCTTCCACAGACAACTAGTTTTCTGGTCTGGAGCTGTTCAAACTTCGCCAATATCAGAACTTAATAATTTAAAACATGATTTGAAACACTTCTTATTCCTTTAGTAAAAATAAAATAAGAGAATAAATATTGTTAAGCAGATAGACCTTTCTTTGGAATTCATTTTAACTCATTCTTTCCATTCAAAATATTTAATGTAAATATATTTTTACTCATTTTACATGAATAAAATAACTAGACATAACCAGGAATAGCAAGCATGTGGAATAGTCAATGCTGAGAATGCACAAGCAAGTTACCTAAGTTACTTTTACACTTTTGTGTTCAAAAACCTGAATTCAAAGAGCTCTCCTGAATTCTGTTTACTTTTATCTGCTGTTCTGCTCCAATTTACACAAATCAGGTGAACATTTTAGGTGTGTAACTGCTCCTGCATTTTCCTTTTAATTTGCATCTGCAGTTTCAAAGCCTCCAAAGGTTGTTCAGAAACAGCATCTTGGTCTGGGCCCATCTCTAGTGTTAGCAGGTATTCAGTCATGTTTTGTATTTCACACGGATGAGATTGCAGAATTATTTAAACATAAAAGTAAAAGAAATCTACTGAATGTTATGGCCCTGCTCCAGCAAAATACTAAAGCACATGCTTAATTAATAGTTAACACTCATTTTAGAGAGTGGGGCGAGATGGGGAAGAATTCTTGGTAGTGATTTAATTGAATCCAGTCTGAAAGCAAGTCAAGTTCAACAGAAATAAGATATATATTTTGAAGTTAGAGTCTCAATATCTGGAGTTGGATCTAGAAGTGTGATTTAATTTGAAATTCACAATCTTCTTTAATCCAAATAACTTGCTCTGAAATGCTGAGCCCCTACCATCTCTCTCCAAAATCTTGGCCTTGTCCTGAGCGATTCAGACATGCTCCCTGCCCCGCTCAGGGGGAGCGGAGAGGTGCAAACATCATTTCCACGGAAGAGTTAGTCTCTGCTGCAGGCACCCCTGGCCCGAGACATGGAGTTGAGAGGAGCCTCTAGTGTGGCCAAAGAACAAGTACAACTCAGTAACAGGGTTAAGTGCTTGTTCCTGCCTAAGTAAAAGCTGAAAATTAAATTGCAGAAGTGCCTCCTTGGATAGGAGATACTGCCAAGACTGTTCTGTTTCTTCAGTTCTAACAAAATAATTTGCAAGTTCAGGCCCAAACCACCTCGCACCGATTCCAGCTGGACAGACTACATAGAGACAGTACAGCAGTCAGGCAGCGACACAGAGCTCCCATGCTGTGAGAAGCAAGCTGAGACCTAGGTTTCTGGATCCACAATGAGCAAGAGCAAGCTCAGTTTAACTTTTGTGGTACAGGTTGATGGGATGAGGGTGGCAGTTATGGCCACCAGAGGTGCACTGAACAGCTTTGACATCAAAGGCGACAAGAAGCCATATACCCTTAGAAAGCCATTTCTTGTCTATTAAAACAGTTGTCTGAAGAACAGGCTAAACCACCTTAACTTCTTCTCTTTCATGTTCAAGGAACTCCTCTTTCCTTTTACTACTACTCTTATCCATGCATCTAACTTTCTCTTGTCCATAATGTACTTTCTTGGGGGCTCAAAATAGTGTGGAGCCCACACTTCTTGACGTCTTAAAGAAAATTGTGCTTTTGGGTGTTTGTTTTATTTTTACCACTACTACTACTCCTCTGCATGGCCATGGAAGGCTGATTTAGGCTTTGAAATGTTGAAAATGATAGTGGCCTAGATGAATTAGCGAACAGAGGACAGGAGAAGCAATCAATAGTGCAGGATGAATACAATTTATCACACTGCGACCGCCACAATATAGTTGGGATACAGCTGCGTGTATCAAGACACACATCACATTTCTCCTTTCAGTTTGCTTTCTCTCTATGCAGCACTTTCTGGCTCCTGTTCCTGTTGCTATTTCTCTGTGCAGGATTGAGATTATTAGTAGTAATTGATTTTTCCCTCCTTTAAGCATGCATCTGTCAGGCTTGAGGGCCAAAATGTTCATCTAACGAGTTCCCTGAAAATTAAGAAATCCTTTGTCATCTATTACCAGCCCTTCTCATATGCGTTGCTCATGCCAAACTGAACTCCCCCTGTATCTTTTTAACTGCCCAAATCTACAGCATAAAACTAAATACTTCATTTAAACCCCCCCCAACCCCCAAAAACAATGAATAGCTTTGTCCGTCCTAGAAATCTCTTGCATAGTTACTTTTCATATAGATGTGCATAAATATATTTTCCAATAGTGCAATTACCTCTGAATGAGCTCCAAGAACTAGGGACAGGGCTAGTGAGTAATGCCAATCTGTAAAGTGACAGACAGGCTCAAATTCTCATCCAGTAAAACCAGAAAAAATCTGACCCGTAATTTTGTTTTGTATAACACAAGTGTACCTTCTTAGTGATATTTCAATTTCCTGAAAGTTTACGTGAAAAATACAATACCTTTAACTTAAATTTCATTGAGAACACTCATTGTTACTGCTCAGCTTCTGTTCCACAAACCACCTTTGAAATAAACTACTTAAATTATTATGAAAGTCAGAGGGTGATACAAGTATATATTACTGTTACTATTAAATTCCTTTCTGTGGATTTCGCTTTTATATACCCATAAAAAGTGTCCTGTTTATATTACTCTAGACATAGTCTTTTAAAATGTCTTGGCTTATTGTTGGCAAGGGAACATTATAATGTAGATAATGATGGGATAATAACTTTGATTTTGAAACTTCTATTACTTAAAATTTTGCAGCATTCCCCGAACAAGATGTACACTGGGGCTTGTTAGCTCTGTAATTGCAATCTTTACCTTGAAGGCATTTTTGTATGCCCAGCATCCAAATGGATAGCCCAGAAAATTAAAATCTGAAGATGTATTGTTCATTCTTTTGATTATTCTCAGAGTGGCTGGATTCAACAAGGATCTTAAAGGGTCCTTACTTGAGAGCTTTTGAAAGGACCTTTCTAGTGGCCAACTAATTCACGTTCAAAGTTCATATCTGAAGTTTGCACCTCCAGAACAAATGGCCAACTAATGCAGTTCCATTATGCTGGAGTCTAATTATACATGGCTCCACAGAGCAAAATCGGTTCGTTGGTGTTGCCAGATTCCTTAATGAAATTTGCATTGTTTATCTATGCCAACCAATAATAACCATACATAACTGGTTCACACCAGCCACGATAACTGAAATGAGTTTCACATTGCCTGGCACTTTCTTATTTGAATAGCACTCTATACTGATTTAACATTAACTGCTCATATAATTTCACCCAGAAAGGCTGGCATCATTAACTGCTTTTATATACATATATATTTAAAAATTCAATCTTATTTTTCATTCTGCTTTAATGGGCAGGTACATTTTAAAGCTGAGATGAAAAAGCAGGTCTAATTACCTGGTGACATCCTGCAAGTGCTCTGTTGCTCCTGACATATTATATATGGCAAGGATTCTTCAGTTGGGTTTTCTTGCTGAGAAATTTCTATCAGACCGTCTCATTTATCCTGCTGCACTTAACTGAACATGTTGTCTATTTTTAGCTGCTAGAATAGCCTGCACATATACCACCCTGTACTAAGATTTCATATTCTTTGCAGGCTAATATATATTTGGACTAGGTCAGTACTGGGAGTTCTTTAAGAAGCCCCTCGCTGCTGGAGAAATGGTTGTGGTGATACGGTAGGTGGCACTCTTCCCCCTGAGTCAAGAGTGACTTGTTTCCAGCAGCGGAGAAAAACTTGTTGATAAACAATATGCGGTGATAAAATGTTAGCTTCTCTATAACCACAGAAAATGCAGCAAAGTATATATTAATGGAATCTCTTCTGCTCACTATTAAAACGCACTTTATGCAGAAAGAAATGCAATGACAGTCAGTAGTCAGCTGCAATGTTCTGACGCTAAGAAATACCAACAGAGAACAGAGCCCTTAAAAACTCTGCATATATGTGATGAATGGAAAACATTACCTCCACACTGGTCCTGAGAATAGAAAACACTGTGGGAGTACTGCAGATATTGAGGTAATAATATCTCTTTACAGAAGATCTCTATTTTAGCTTTTATACAGCACCTCCCAGTAAAAGAACACCTCAAGGACAATGGTACTGAAGGTATAGGTTTTTGAGAGGTATGGTATGCCATAGGCTGTTTACAGTCTGGCACAGTGCATGGAGAAGTGGAGGTACGCTTAGACAGAAGAAAGGTCTTAAGAGGAGTTTCCTGCTTCTGCCCTGTTAAGCAGGGCTCTTTAATCATGTTGTTAGTGTTATCTTCCACTCATAAGGGGATATGAATTTACTGCCGTAGGGCATCTGATGCTCCACCCTTGGAGAAATGACTACTTATTTATTTTCTACATATACAGGCAGACATAACCATATTCAGTAGTCTGGTTGATCTGACCCAGTTCAACCAGTGAGAGTGATCACAGGGTTTTCTATCTTTCTCCTTTTAGTGACCAAACGCAACAGCAGTAACTGCCATTTTGGCAGTTTTCTGTATGGCTGTGAGTCGTGCATAAGACCCTGCTGCCTCTTCTGTGCTTCAGTGTACAGATGGCATAAATGCTATTATTACAAGCAAGAACATTTCAAGGATTATTACTGATCCTCATGTGGAAACAATTCTGAACAACACTATTAAATCATCAAAGTCTGTATCATTAAGGACGCACTTAAACCCTGCTTTTCCTCTTCTCTCCAATTTTTATTAGGAATAGCTGAAATGTTTACATAACAGAGAGAACATGGGGTATAGATAGCAGAATAGGGTAGCCAAGGACTGTAAAGAGTAAGCAGGAAGGAGAAGAGTAAAGAAAGATTGAGGCAGAAACAAGAAGAAAACTAAATACATAGAGAAAGAGATTAAATAGCCAGCATTCTTCTACCTGAAATGGATAATAGACTTGCCTGAGATGCTCCAAATTAAAAGCTAGACAATAGGAACCTATTAGCCTGTCTTTTTAACCTGTAGCATGTGGCAACAGTTAATTAAATTAAGGGCAGTAAAGTTAGAAGAAATGAAAGGATAAGTCTTCGTTACACACTGCATAATCAACTTGTGGCATTCACAATCACTGCAGGTCATGTAGACAAACATTGTGGTTGGATAATTTTATGACTAGCAATAACATTTACAGCTCTGTCAACTTAGACAGTGAGAGGAAGATAATCAAAGGGACTCATGGAAGAGCACTGCCCCAAAACTCAAAGGTCTGCTACATTATGAAGGATTCAGCATCAGCTCCAAATGTCACATCATTATCTGTGTGGGAGTGCATAACATGCAGAGAATTAAAAGCTATTAGGTCTCATTTTCAGTAGACAGTAAACAAATGGTCAAGGAATAGATAAAGATCCCATTTTCTTTTTGATCAGCAACCTTCCAAATTATGCCAAACAAGTTCTTTGAGTAGCAATCTCCTTATCTGAAAACCAGTATGCCATTGGGGCCTGATTGTCTCCCTAGGGCTCTGATGTTAGCCTACAAATCATGAGTTATATTAAAATACAAATTTAGAGGGCTTTTTGTTGGGTGTTTGGTTTTCAAGATTTTAGGGTTCACATTTTTCCAGGGTTAGCCCCACAACCAAGGAGGCAATAACTGCTTCTCTTCTCCCTCACACTTAACGCAATATGATATATATCCACTACCCTATCCCTCTAGAAGCTACAAACAAAAACATCACAAGCTGGGATTTTCATCATAAAACTTACTGTGGCTAACATCACTGCTTGTCAATGTTCACCTAAAAAGAGACTGAAGAGGAGAGGTTTCCATAATCATTGATGTACTTGTTTCACACCATCACTGATCAAGGCTGGCATGTCTAACTCTGTCCATCCTGTGAACAGAAGGAGTTATTTCAAACAGTGCTGTGATCTTCCCAAGATCATTTCTTCTTCAAAAATAGTGTGGTTCTGCTTTGGCTATAAGACAGGATATTCACAGTTATGGATTCAGATCATTTGTAGCTTAGAAGAAAAAGGCTTTCCAAATTAGTATCTTTTCCAGCAACAACTTGGATGGTTTCGGAAATGTCGTGTGGCAGGCACTGTCAAACAGATCCTCAGCTAACAAACTGCATTAGCCATTTTTCTTTATTATTAAGAGCCAGACTCTTTTTTAAAATTCTTTTTCTATTACCAGAAACCAAGTGAAAATGAAAGTGTTTTTATTCAAGGGTCAATTTTAAGCCTGAACAAGCACAACAGCTGAAGTAGGCCACTGTATGACGTCAGGTAGCAACGCAGCCCATTCAGCAAAAACGTGAAAGGAAGATGACCATGTCCTTGTCTCTGCCAAGGCCCCAAGAGTCTACCTCTAGCTTTAATTTTGGTCATGTTAAAATATATGTTGCATATAACTACCACAATATTCTCCCTGGAAAGGAAAATCAATGTCTAAAACAGCCTATTTAGTCAGTATATAAGGAGAAATCTGAAAAGTGATTCAAGAAAAAAAAATCCACATATTTTATGCCAAATAGAGTATGCTTATTACAAATAAAATCTGATACCCATTTGAAAAAATATAACAGAAAAATCAGTAAATAATAGTATTCAAAGTGTGGTTTCACATATTCAAAACTGTGAGAAAACAGATAAGAAAGTATTGGACAGTTAACAGCAGGAAAGCTTAGATAATGAGATGTAAGAGATTCTAATCTCTTTGTGCATATTCATTCTAGTGATGTCTGAGTACTGGAGTCACCATCCATTCAAGAAGGGGCTCATAGGCACTAGTATTGTTTCATATAGGGATTGACTTGAAAAGAAAACCCATCTTTTTTCTAGAGGAGGATGAAGGAAGGACTTGTTTACATATTAAGATAACATATTTAAAATATCAAAACCAAAATTAAACTGGAGATGATTGTGACCAGACTTTTACACCCAGGTTTCTGCCAAATTTTGCTTACTTGCTACCACTGATCTCAAAACACATTTTCCTCAAGTTCTGCTGAAAGTTAGGCCGCAGAGTATGGATTACAGTGCCAAATAATTTTGCCCACCTATTGGCAATTCTAGTGCAACGTCTGAATATTACAGTCAAGTGACTTTGTATCATTTTACTTAGAATTTGAACACAAGGTCAGATCTCCTGTCTCAGGTGGATATGGCTCACATAAGTAAACATATCTCTCTGAGTATGTGTGGTATTTTTTCTTTTTTTTTAATGCTCAGTCTTACAGGCTTAACTTTCACACCAGCTCTGAATGAGAAAGAATCAAAGGAGAAGGCCTACTTTTAGACTGTGAAATCTTGGAATCTCCTCACAGATTGCATTAGAAGGCTTATAATGGTAGCAACTAATTTGTGCAGAAGTTGAAGGGAGAGAACTCGAACTCATTTATGTAGTAACAGATAGCAAGTACTGCCTTTAAATGCTGAATGCTCTGTATATGTTCATTTAGTCCCATTAAAAATGTATAAACAGGAACCCACCTGTTCATTTAGCTCAGGTAGATATCTATTTCTCTATCAGATAAAGTCATTTAAAAAAGGTAATATGTGAGATCATTCCAGATTCTGGTTTAACCAGCAAATAATTTCTGATTTTTTTACAGTTCCTCCATTTCATAGGCTTATTTTGTGAAAGACATGAATTGCAATAGGTTAATTGACACTGCCCTGATTTCAATGTGTCCTTTAACCACATTCTGCTCCATTGTTTGCTACGAAAAATCCACAATGACAAGCAGTAGTAGAAGCAGTACACCAACCATTCTGCCTGAAAGTTGGGGCATCCACATGTATGTGTATGTGCACACAAGCTACCAAATTGTCCTCGACTTGGAGCAAATGTTGGCAGAAAATGCATTGCGTACAGCGAACAACTACATTTGTAGGACCACCCATTCTGCAGTGAACATGCATCATAATCTTGTTTAGAATCTAGTGTATGCACGTTCAGGTGGATATACTACAGGTACAATGCTTGCTGCATTCACTTCAGCAGGAATCAAAATAGAAACTGTAAACTTTTCTTTTTTTTTTTTTTTTTGGAACTACTTTCAGTTATATTGGCCAAACAGCAAGATATCTCTTGCATATTAAGATGTTCTGTCCCCGCCTGTGCAGCCTACAATCTCACTGCCTAATTGACCTCATGCCTTAGTATTTCTACAGTAAAATTGGGTGATCGTGGGCCTCAATCCTCAGTGCCTCCAAGCTATACCTTTTCTTCTCTTGACACTTCCATAGGTTTCTTACTTGTATTTAAGAGGGATTGTGACTGTGCTCTGTCTTGCTGAGGTACTTCTGCAATTCAAGCTACTGCATCAGAGCATGAGCTGCTTTCTATTGCATCACATTTTAACTGCACACCTTCACTTACCAATTGCCAGGAACATACTTTATAAATGAAGAAGTTGGTAAAAATGAGATTAAAAGCAGTGCTGTCTTCCTACCAAAAGATTACTAATCACATGCATCTGTCTGGGGAGAAAGACTGAGGTAGCAGGGTGATAATCCTGTAATCTAGCATTCAGAAGTGGGAGAGTGGGTTCCTTTCACTATGTCTAGCAGAGTCACAGACCTTCAGGACTAGGATGACTATCTGCAAACATCTTAGTTTTGATCCTAGAATCTGGAGATTCTAGACAAAAAAGAGACAGCCAAGCTCTGACTCAGCATAGCACTTTGGCAGCTGCTTGTCTTTAAACCTGGCATGCTCAGGTGACTCAGAGTTTAAACATTTGAACTAAAACTAAAAGGGTGAGTAGCTTGCCTGGTATATATCAGTACAGGATTTCTACTTGCAATTTGCGCATCTGCATTTAGAAACCAGAGACTCCAAAATGTCTGCTGGAGACATGTATGGATAACAGATTCTACTTTTTGTATTATTGAAAGAGTGGTCCCTCTCAGATACCATGTAAATTTTCATGTATTATTTAAACCTAGCAAACTGAGCCTGGAGGAAACAAAGGAAATTCTTCTGAATAAAGCATAAGTGCAGTTGGAAGACATGTATTCAGTTCCCAGGGCTGTCACAATGTGTAGCTTCTAGGCTTCAAAAAAAGAATTTCTTAACATTTTTGACACTCTGAGATGCTTGTAGTTCCAATGTGAGTGTACGCAGGGTGGAAAGGTCTGTCTACCTCTTTCTTCCTCCACCACAATGCATAAAGCAGAGAGGCTCACAGCAAAGAACTGAAATAGGGAGAACCGCATGCTCTCTGGTGCTATCTTTTCTCTAGCTTCGCACATACATTTCAAAAGCTACGGAGAAACTGGCAATGCAACAGGAATGCAGTAATTCTTGGTGTTGCTGCAGAGAAACAGAAGACTTTCTTAATGGGTTTGGGTGGGAAAATAAAGCTTTATTTGCATCTGTGCCCCCTTCTCCTCTCTCTGCTCCCTGTGAATTCAAATCTATCAAGACAGGAAGAAAAATAATACGTATGTAACAAAAGTTGTGAGACTATTCTGTGAGAACATCAGAGGAAAGAGGCTCCACAAATGTGAAGATCTAAGTTTTTGTAGTGTAGTAAAGCTATTACTGCCTGTGTATAAAGACTGACTGAAGACATGGAGCAGTACAAAATACAACTTTGTACAGCACAATTGGACTGTGGAACTGCTTGCCACAAAATATCATGGAGGCTAACCAGATGGGTGTATTAAAAACAAGAAAATAGGTAAATTCATGAAGAGGAGATCATTAGTGGCTGTTAAGTATAACAAACTGGATGCAACCCAGGTCAGAAAGTCCCTGAGCAACTGGAAACTGAGAAAGCACACTAGGGAGAGACACAGTTCATCCTTTCCCAGCAGCACCAAAGACAGCCCTTCAGCCAAACCAAAGGGACAGCAGTTCTCACGAGTTGAGACATAGGCAGTATCAAGGGAGCGGGCATGGCACTCTGCCTTGTGAAATCCCAGTACAGAGAAGAATTAAGTGAGCGTAAAGTCAGCCCCATACCCTCATTCACATTTGTTCATACTCCCCTACAGATATCAGGAACAGAAAAGGGGTGTCCTCCCTGCTCTGCCCTTTATTGATCTGCAACTGTCAAGAATCCCTGCAAACTATCGCCAGCTGACTCCCATCAGAGTCACTCTTAAGCTTCTTTAGTCCTAACAGGCATCAGGATCTAAGCTTAGCAAGATAAAATCACCAGGCTCCCTGGCTACTCTGTCTTTGATGCGCCAAGTGTAAACTATTGGCCTATTGCATTTCCACAGTGACCCTCATGTTGCAGGTGGACTTTGAAGGCTGCGCACTTCATCTCACCTGCTGACTCTGCCACCCAAGTTTTGTACTGAAATGCAGCAGCAGGCCTTTCAAGTGCCTGCTTCTTTTATAAGAAAATAGCCATTCTAAAAATAGAGCACTAAGTCCTAGAGTGGAGCAAAAGCTGCAAAGTCAGAGAGAGAAAAAGGCAGCTAGGTAAAAAAGTGGCATCAGTGGAAAAATAACTAAATAAATGGGAAGCTAGAAAAGCATTAGTCATGCCAATGGTTGTTTTGGACAAGATGTTGCTATGTTTTCCTGAAATCATTTTATACATGCTAAAAATCAGCAGTTAATCCATTACAAAAAGATCATCCTCATTTTTTTTGTATTTTGTATTTAAATATATAGAAGACATTTACATAATATTATGTGTTTCATATCCTAATATTTAAGGAAGAAGAGCAGAATGTGTAAGTGTGTATATGTATGCCTATGTCTGTACATATTTAATCTCTCTTGATCTCTCTAAAGCTAAATTCTCATTTTAGTTACATCAAGGTAAGCCCAGAGTAATTTGATGGTTATTACCATGCTTCCTTATAGCCTATTAGGTACCTCAGAGAATTCAGCTTATAGGCAAAGGACAAGAGACAAATGTGACTTCAGCGCAATGACATTATCAGTTTCTAAACAGTGTTTCTTGTTGCAGCGTAATGTGGTGGTGAACAGCAAGAGGCATGCCAGTCTGCCAGGGCTGTACAGCAAGCAGTGTCTGGGTTATCATCACCAAGTATCTATTGTGAGGAGTGGGGTGAAGAAGTGTGACTAGCCTGCCTAACCCGATGCAAAATGTTGACACCAACATTTCTTCTTCATTCCAATTTCAATGCATTCCAAAGCTCAGACTGAAGCTAATTAGTTAATTTTGCTTCTTTAGTAAGAGAGCAGTTGGGAGTATTTCATGAAAAGCTTCATGAGTTTTGTCAGATAAAGGTTGACCCAGAGTTCCCACTTAAATATGAACTTCCTCCCCTGCCTGCAGTCACAGACCAGCCAGACCCCAGGAGAACCAGCTGACTTTCTAATCCTTTGTGTAATCCAGCCAAGTGGAAGAGAGGCTGTGCTGGGGGAGCTTGAAGAAATGCAGCAACAAACTTTGTGGCAATCCCTTCCGTGCTCCCATGTGCATGAGAGGCAGTCAAGGTTGCTGTTTCTTTCTTGGTTCAAGACAAGCACTGCAGCTATCACTGAAACAGGCAACCCTTCTCCTCAACCTCATAAACATAGTGATAGCAAAAATATACATATGAACTTTTATATATATATATACATATATATATGTGCATATTTATGAAGTACCTCTCTACCTGCTTGTTATTAACACGTATGTAATTACAGCAATCTTAGCAGTAGTAACTGAACTGGTTTATTCAAATTCATTTGCTTTTTTTCAGGCTACACCACATTCAGCCATGTGAGTAGTACAGCCAGCGCAAGTGAAACCACAACATGAGAACGTTTTGCAATTGCTCACTAAGATCAGAAGAAAAATCAGGAAAATAGATGGGTCAGCCCCTGAACAGCAATAGCTACATAAAAGTGACTCGTAGGCACGGCCTCCTGCTGCTTGGGATTTCTGCTTCCCTCAGTCCTCTGGCACCCAGATACAAATGTGCGCGCACACACAAATTTAAGCTAGAACCAGCTTTCTTGGAAGCTTTGTTTCTGGAGAATAACAGTAGAGGGTTATTCTGCTTAACACTGCTATTAAGCATTAGTAAATCAAGTATAAGAAAAAACAAATCAGTATACATTCCTGTTTAAATGCTACAGCTGTCAAAGCTCACAGGTTTCTTGTTTTCAAAGAGGTGGAGGAAGAGATGAAATCAAAATAGTCCTTAAATAAAATATTGTCACAAGGTGGCTCTGAAGTTGATATGCACACAATGAGGTTGAAGTAGTTTTTTAATTGTACAATTAGTACAAATTGCACTAATTTAAAAATATGTTATAATTAAATATATATATATTATATATGTATAATCCAAAGGATATTTCCATGGGCAGGTGAGGAGGCATCTAAAAAGAAGTTATGCACCCCAAGTTATCATCTAAAAGTAAACAACCTATGACTGCTACAGAAGCACTGGAAATCACTAGTGCCCCCAGAAAGGTGTTTCATATCATCTCCCTTAGACACGTCTCTGAGAAAGGGATCAGCTGCCTTCCGAAAGTTCTTTCCCCTCTTAACCAAAAAAAGCACTTAGATGATTAGCCTTCATGGTCTGGAACAATTTATGGTCGTGGGTTAGTGGTTAGCAGGTTTAGACAGGTTACAAATACCCTAAAGCTTTGGACATCTCTATTTTGAATTGCCATGCCATCTCCAAATCAAAGAGCCACAGCTCTGCACTCCAATGCTTTCACTAAATATTCTCTTAGTCTATATTCCCACTGTAATCAAGAACACTTTGTAACAAACTTTCTTTAAGATAAACTGAACTGGCTCACAGCTATTCAACTTAAACTTCCTGTTCTTTCTATTAATGGATATTTTGGGGTATGCCTGAGATTTGACCAAAAGACTACATCTCTTGCTCTTTCGGTGGTTATTCAGTCAGACATCTATCACCTATCATGCTTGGGAATAACAGGAAAACAGGTATTTTCCTTCGGTCTTACGCGAGGTATTAGCATCCCCCGATGTCTTCCTTGTTTCCTTTACTGTAATAGAATTAAATAGATAATGCCTGCAGATCAATAACTGATCCTCTAAACTACCCCAAGAGACTCTGCTGACAGCTGCTATAGACCTTTCTGCTGGCTACTCTCATCCTAATTTCCAAACTGAATTTAATCATGGGTATGCAATATTCATTGTGACAATGTTCGTGCCTTAAATACCTCTTATCCCTCCACAACATGTTCTTATATTGCAAACATTTGAAGAATCACTCTATAAACCCAAAATGGTAGCAGAGGATGTTTGCATTGCCTTTTGAGCTATAAAAGTAAGGTATATATATATACACCTTATACCCTTCTATATATATATATATTTATTTATTTTTTCTTTATACTCAGTTGCTTAAATCAAAGATTAAAATAACTTTGAAGAAGGGTGACATACCCCAAGTTAAATAACTTATTCTTCAGGGGTTTCTTCATGATGCAAAAACGATCTTAACAAAGAAGGATAATATGTTATCCATTTTCACCTGAAGATTTCAGAAATGCATTCCCAGCTGGTCAGTAGCTGTTCTTTTACCTTTCTACTCTTTGAGACACAATATTATTAGATGACTCATTTAAGTTCAAACAGAAAGTGTAACACAGGGGTGTAACACAGGAGCAGAAGTAAAATCCAGTCTCACTGAACATAGTATTGTGGGCTATATACTGGGGTCCTCCATCACTATACAGAAACAACGAAGAGCTCAGGCAGAAACAAATACATAAATAAATATACATAAATGTGTACACACACACACACATATGCATATATATGTATACATATGCATGTATACACACACAAACATTATATATACATTTTTTCATACATTCAGATAGAATCTTTCATTCTCAAACACAAATTTTGAAGTGTGGGTTACATGCACAAAAATACCATCCAGTATGCATGAGAAAAAGAACAAAATCTGAAAAAAAAAATTCACTCATCTAACTGATACACTGGCTATATTTCATAGTCATTGTCATTAGTTTATTTCTGAAACGTATTAAATGGAGCAAAGCAACTTAAAGGACTCACTTTATAGCACAGCAAAATCTTCATGGAAGCATTTAATTTAAAAGAAGTTTTGAACTAAGGCAACAAAAGCAACATGATGCTTACTTCCAGTGTGGAAGTGAACTGAAGGGAACTGAACTGAAGGGAATAGGAATATATTCTGGAAATAATGTAGTTTTTAAATTAGAGGTTTGGGTTTCTTGTAAAAGTGAAACTCATTCTATACACAGGGTGAAAATGTGGTGCATGAAAACTAGTGAGAACTCTTTTCTCTGACTTTTATGGCATGACAATTTTTTTTCTTGCTTTTCTGGCAGTTAAGTCCTGCTGCAACCCTGGCACCCGGGGCAAGAGGTCTAAATGGCAATGGGATGTCTCTTCTCGCCAGCCTCCTTTCACGCCATTTCTCCAGCTCTGGGTGGAAAACAGAATCTATATGCATGGTTCCTCCACTGTCTTCTTCCCTCTTCCTGCAAGAGAAAGATGAGAAGTATGGGGATGAATATTGCATGCTGCCTGGAGTATCTGAGCTGGAATGGGGAAGGGAGAGGGAAATGTGGGCTGAAATGAATCTAATGTGGGTCTACATAACTCTTTCCTGGCAATGATTTACTTCTTTTATCTCTAGAAATTTAAAAAATCTTGTTACGGGGGGGTTCCATTCATCTCTCCGTATTCACAGGGACTAATTCCAGAAATACTGTACTGCTGATTTAGAGCCTGGCTGTACTTCAATAAAAATTCAAAACAGAAAGTAGAGCAAGTTTCCAGGTAATCCATCTTTCAAGACCTCTTTGAAATTTCAAGTTTGTATTCCTGTGACAGAGTCATGACACCACAGAAAGCTGGTCAGGCAGATGGGGCTTTTCAGTTGGCTATTTCTATGAAGGATAATAACAGCATTTGTAAAAAGAATTCCTATATTGTTACATGAGAAAAAGTCCTTGTGGCAGACAATCCTTACTATCGTAAATCACAAAGAAACCAAGAAACCAAGAAAAAAAATACCAACTTGTTTTGTGAACCCCAAGTATCAGCAGTAATTTCAAGGTTAGCAGTAATTTCAAAACGTGTATATGTTCTTTCTTTGCACTCCTTTTGCCTACCTCAGTTAAAGCACATTCTTGTTTCTTCTGTTATTTTTACAAGGGACTTATTGGCTATTCATATTTCCCAAGGGAAAGTGCATTTTTGATTCCAGGACAACATTTTCTTCTTTGGTGTAATATATCTCTAGTTTGGTGTGAAATCCTTATTTATGTCAACACTTCAGACAAGAGTGATCAACATAAAGAGAGATGTAAACAAACAAACCAAAAACAGTAAGAAAAAGAATATTTTCTGCAGTAGGGATGCAAATTAGCCTAAGTACTCTATGACATCACATTTGAACTGTGAAAATGTGTTCTTACTCAAGCACAATATCTAGACTCCTCATATAGCTCATCACACTCTATCAAATAAAACAGAACAGTGTAGGAAAATAACAATAAAAATGCTTTAATATCTTTTGTTTGTGCACGTATGTGCTTTCATTACACTTTCTGCTAAAGTGGGCTCTTTGTGTTTTCTAATCTAAGCTGCTAAGCAAAGGTAACATTGCACTTCAGAGGTGGCTGAATTTCCTTTGTGGATGCTTTGGGCTAAGAAGTATAAGTGAGTATAAATGTAAGACTTCTGCAATGGGGGAAAGGGATACAGATAATCCTACTGGTGCAAAATGGTGTGTAAGGTGAAAAGGTATAGAGGAGAAATTACTGTTAGTCATCTGAGTGGCAGATATTCAAAGTATATTTTGGTGGTGGAGGGAGGTGGTTGTAGTTCTTGGGCCAAGAAGAGCTGCGTGCACAAATTGGAATAAGAAGAGTAAAATTTTGCTGTGGAGTGAATGAGATTATTTGTAAACAGCCATGAAAGCAAGTGGATTTTCCTAACTTTAGGCAAATTAAACTGAAGTTGCTGATTAGAGTAAAATCCTCACACAAGAGAGAAAAGGTCCTTGGGAAAGCAACTTAGGTTGATGGATGCCTAGAGTCGGAAATCAGAGTCATACTGCCTGACAGACAAAACAACGTTTCCTCACCCAGATAGCGTACTGCCTGTAGGTTTTCCTAATCTGATAACCAGTAGCAAAAGTGAGTGCAAGAAACTTGTCGTTTTCATATCACTGTGGAAGAGTTAGGCATAGCCCCAACACAAAAACTTCCAGGTGGGCCTTTCTTATAATATGCTACGTATTTCAGAACTCTTTTGTCAGCAGTAGGACATCAGCATGTGCTAATGCGTTCCCATCAGATAATAAATACGAAAATAAGTAAAACTGCTAGTGCAGACCTTGTTTCCTATGCAGCAGGTTAATTGCACAGCGGAGAAGGCAAGTGTGTTGTTTTCAGTGTCTTCATGGTAGTAATACTCTCAGACTAATGTAGTTGCAGGCTTATAAGCTTGAAGAAAGTGAAGCCACAAAGGACACTTAAATGAATCCCAGAAGGTATGTGTTTCTGCACTGCAGTAACACTTCCATGCTGACTTGGCAAACCAGAAGAATTTTTTCTCCCTCTTTCCTGCTGATATGTTTAAAACAATGTTTATTCTTAGCTTGACTGTTCTGTAGCATGACTAGCTTTCAAACATGACAAAAGTCTTATGGGGGAAATCTGCCTCTGGAAGTAGCACACAAAAATAGTGTGATGTAAACTTCATGCACAAACACACCCACCCCATGCCAGTCTGGGTGGCTGTTATTTTCTGGCTTACAAGTACAAAAAATCATTGATGATTTTCCTTCAAATTATTTGTTGATTTCCCCCTACAAAAAAGTCTGTATAAAGGCTGAGCCCCGCAAAAATTATGGAAACACACTTGGAAAATAATTTTTCTGGAAATCCAGTTAAATTTTGCATTGTCATAGGAAAATACTGTACTTTCAGCTGAAGAGAAGTCTTATTCCTGATGCAATATTGTATTAGAACTCTTTTTAAATTACTTTGTTCTGTTTTTCACTGTCGAATCTCTTGTCCGTATGTGGACAGCCAAGTCGCAGACAACTGCAACCAAAATGACAAAGTTCAAGAAATTACTTTTTCACAGTGGTTTCCATGCTGCTATCCACCAGGGCTCTGGTGGCATATCCTTTCTGAATTAGTTCATTAGATTGCAAACCCAGAAACAGGATTTTTCTTTATTTGTGTCTTCTGTGAGACTTAGTATTTTCCTGAATTTAAAAGGCAATGAATATAATTTGAGCACAGTGGAAAATTTTCCCCATCATTGCTCATAAAGGGGAGTTCTCTTTTGACTGGGTCAGTCTTAATGATAGACATATGAATATAACTTTTACTAACATCTAGTGCCCAATACTGTCATCTAGCTTTCTTGTGGCCTTAGATGCCACTTGAATCCTTCTCCAGTCAGACAAAATAAACCATACAACCCAACAGAAAGAGTCTTCCTTGCTGGTTATGGTCTGCTGCTTAAGAAAGGTCATATTCTAAATGATTCCTTGATGACTGGAGGGCCCTATAACTTGAATGCCATGCAAATCAACAGAGTTGCAAATGGATCCTACTACCTGCTAAAATACAGTCATCCACACCTTATAAAGTAATAGCAGGGGTCAGACAGAGACCTACCATATTAACAGCAGAGACATTTACAGCCATACTAAAAAAGGTAAATGGAATAAGTGTTTGCAGATCAATAATCCAGATAAAAGAGCAGACTATCTTATTCTGCCTCTCTCCTACATCTGATTTTGAGCTGGCTCTTGGATAAATGGATTCAATTACTATATCTGTGATAATGATTTGAAAGTTTTGCTATTGCAGTCCTGACCTCATTTGCAAAAGAGATTTTGAAAACATGTCCAAACTACTATAGACACATGAATATGTAATATGTATAGATTTCTAAATAATATCCATTAATTATAACAGGATATGTGCATATTTCAATATCTCACTGGATATCTGTTTGCAAGTACCTGCATTGCTTTTAATTGCTTTTATTTTAGTACATAGCAGCATATTTTAAATGAAACACTTTGGCACTTGGTTGCTATTAATATGAGCCTGGGACAAAATGTTAAACCATGTTTAGAAATGGGATATAGGCTTCTAAATCAAGTAGGCAGTTCTGAAAATGTTACTCAAAATTATTTGTTGCAAAATATTCCTTGGAAGTTCTAGATCTCCACTCACGTAGTCTCAAAGTAGCAGAAAATTTCATCTACAGTTTTAGTTTTTTTTGTCTTAGCATATTTCATATTCCATATTTAGTACACAGAAGGATACACTTAAAATAAGACTTAAATTATCACAGCTGGAAGAAAAATGCATACATATATCTATATAAGGTTCTATGTTTCTATTTCTTTTCTTATAAAGTATGCAAAACTTCAGAAAGAACAGATGTTAAATCAAATGAGTAAGTATTTGTAGCATATATGTGTAGATTTCTCCTTTTATCCAGTTATGCACTTCTGACAGTTTTGCATTTCTTGGACCAAAAAGACCAGTCCTGTCCATTGTGTACATGCATGCCCATTTAAAACCACATTACTCTCATCTATTTCACTAACAGGAAAAAAATCTGTGCATGACTGTAGCATTCTGAAAAGCCCAACCAACAAACCTTTCCTGTTTGCTACCTAATGTAAAAACAAACAAAAAAAGAAACAAAATAACAAGCAAAAAACCCTTATCATGGGCAGCAGAGTCATTTCCAAGGACTTACCAGACTCAGAATCAGGCCCTTTGTTGCCAGCTAGAGCAGAATTATTTGAAAAAGCATCTCGCCTTAAGTGATGGGTGCTCTTCACATCACAAAGCCTCCTGAAGAAGCACTATTCTGATGTTTTGATTTATGGTACCTTTTTAAAGATTTTGAGTTGTTCCAGAGTATGCATGTTTGGTTTTAGCAGATAAAAGCTATTAAATAAAGACTGAGAATGGATACAGATAAGAAAAATCTGTGCAGTTGCACAGCATATGGGCATCAATAATATGTTCTTGAGATATTCTGTTTTGAAGCTTATCAGGACTTACCCTAAAATGCTGAGAAACTATAAAATGTCATGTTAAACAAACAATAAAATCACGAAGTTACTCCTTACACAATGTTGAAAGATAGCAGCTAAAATTTGTTATCAATTTTTTTTCCAACAACATATGACTTCATACTTCAGTGTTATTTGAATACGAAGAGATGAAGTGTTCTCTTTTAATCATAGCTGAGGTTTCATATCAGAGCAGTATATTTTAATTCATTATGGAATAATAGAAACTCTTTCAGTATTTGGGTGCTAACAGAGACAAACTTTCAGCTTCAGAACCCCGGTCCTTTGCACATTCTACAAAAATCCTATTAATGTTATCAAAAGGCAGGAGTAAGGAAAGCACAAATATGTCTTTTAAACAACAGTGTAATTTTTTCCCCTCATTTCTATCTTCTTGTTACGCTCATGCAAAACAAACCTTTTCCTTGAGCTTCCCCACTTGTCACCTTTAAAAATATTAATCTCCTTAAACAAGAGAACAAAGCAAAACCCAGTCCAGATCAAAGATGACCCAGAATACGTTGTGCACTTCTGGCCTTGCCAGACAAACGTAGTATATGAGGAAAGATCAAGAGACACTACAGAAATGTAATTCCCTAACACTACGAGTACAAGAGGCTCAGGAATTGTATTTCTTTTGTGCCAGGCTGCGAGAGGCAGGATTACGAGCACGTGTTGGAGAGGCATGATACCTTACATGCCAAGTTGCAGGCTGCAGGCTGCAGCTACGCTGTACCTTTCTTAACCAAAAAACGGAGGCACGCTGGGTAAAGGGCTTGGCTTTAACACCATGGGCTACCCTGACCATTTTCCCCCAAAACACCACTCTTCTTCCTTGGTCTGCGTTTGCTGCCAGGGGAGCACATTCCCGGAGGAGGCTATTCCCTCCCAGAAACCGTGTGCTGGGGCAGCGGCCCCTCCTGTGCATTGCTGCTGCAGAAACACTGGAAATAAGCAGGGAAACCTGCAATCCTCTGTGGCAGAAAGGGCCCAACCCTCCTCTCCAAAAAAGCATTCAGGCTCCCTGTCAGCGTCCTCAGCTTCTCCTCGACATGATCCGTGCTCGCTGCAGGCTGTGCATGCAGGCTGCGAGATTGCTGGGAAGCTAGCCCAGCTCCCACGCGTGAGAGCTGCACCTTCTTGATCATTTCCCAGCCTCCTCCAAACTTTTCATGTTTTTAAAGTCCAGTCTTTTGAACATGTGGCACACTGCTCACATTATAAGCCACTCATTATCAAAAATTTTCACGATATTCTTCTATGGCACAAATGAATAGCTGAATAAACAGTGTAACTGTCTAAAGTTTGCTCTGGTTGTATTTTCTTATCTTCAGTTTCTATCTGCAATATACTAATAATAGTCTTCTTAGAGACAATTATCTAAACAAGCCACAATTACATGTAATATTTCCACAATTCCTATTTTCCAGGACGGTGTTCTGATATAGTGACTGCCTTTTGTACTCGCTCTCGGAACAAATCACAGAGTTTAATAATAGAGCAAGCCTAGAGATGTACAGAGAGTGCATTAAAGTCACCTCCACTTTTCCTAACAAACACATTGCCATCTGTCATCTCTGTAACAGCCTGTGAAAGCAGAGAAATTTCAGTTTGAAGAAACGATCTAGAAAGAACCAGTCACTACATTTGCATTGATTACTGCAAATGTGCTGCTATAAGAGAGAAGCTGTTTGGGAACTGGAATCTCAACCCTTATAATCTCCTAGAAAGGTATAGGAGGGAAAATGGGAATCTAGGGAAAGGCATAATTATAATATCTTCCTGGCACATGGCTGGAGGGATAAAATGTCATCTTCCTGCATAATAAATAAATTAAAATTTCAATATTTAAGTCCTCGTCAGAGAGAAGATCTGTCACAGAATAACATTAACTTGTATGCTGCCTCTAGGGTAATTTTTCACCATTGAGGGCATTTCACTGTTAAAGGCTAATATGAATTAAATAAATGCTTATGAAGTCTGAGATATTTAATCAAGAAAACCTAGAAAAGATTAAAATGATGTTTTTTCCCCCCTTCTTATAAGAGTTTCTGGTTGTGATATCCAGATGTGAAACATCTAATGAGCATAATGGCATCTATTTTAGGAACTACTGTAGCATCAATATTACTTTGCAGATCATGATGCATTAGAAAAAAATTAAAGACAAGGAAATTGTGGTGTCCCTCTCATTTGACTTCATCAGTGGCACTTTGTAGTTTATCCTTGAAACCTGTCAGACACTCAGTAAACAACATTACTTCAGTGTCATCTATATTCACCAGAAAGTCCTAATAGCTGCTGAGGTAACCTTGACTGTCAGTCATGAACATGAATGGTAACTGATAGTGACCACACTGAGGGCTCTGATCTCGTCACCCTTATCCAGGCAGACTTTCCATCTCCTTTCTTCACTCCTACACTTCTTTGCAACCTCACATCCCTTCCTTCTTTAGACCACCTTTATATCAAGCTCCCTCTAGTGGAGCCGCTCTTTCTATCCCTAAACAAGAAGTAAAAGAATAATGGATTTTTTCAGTTAAAAAAAAAAAAAAAATCACTGTACTGCATATAGAGAAACTGTTTCATGTAAAATCATAACCAGATCATAACCAGCATAAGGAAAAAGGGGGAATCAACTCCATTTTTAAACTTTTTTTCTTATTTAACAAAAGTTAAATATGTATTTTTAGAAAAAAAATAGCATTTCCTGAATGAAACATATAGTTCCAAAAAGCAGTGTCTGACTGAAATGATTTTGGTATTACAATTTTTATAATAATGTCTTTCTGAAATTCCACTTTTGCCAACTTTACTGCTCAGCAAACTTAAGGAGCCTACCCGTACTATTGGCATCCTCCTTCCATGTACTGCTCTCCCTCACTGCTGCAGCCTCAATGCTTTTGTGTGCCCTGGAAGACAGTGTGACGGGAAACAGCCGGAGTTCAGGGAACAGAGTCGCAGCACGTGCTTGCCAAAACCATAGCAGAAATCCTTGGACTTGTGAGACAGCCCTAAAGTTGCAGGGGATTGTCATAGGATGCAGCTTTTCAGAGAAAATCCCCAAATGTTGCCTGAGCTGCACATCAGGATTTGACCTTAAGCTGTCAAAAAAAGCATATGATGAACTCAAGGTATTGGGAAAGCCTCTGTGAGAGAACCAAGACCTGTACAGCCAAAAGCAGACGTGCCAAGGGCCAGAAGCACAGCATAGAGGCATCTCCTGTCCCTGGCCCCCGGCGCCATCGTTACCGTTGACACCCCCTGACGTTCACCTTCCCCTGCTTGGCATACAAATGATCATTATTCTGCCCAGTTCATCTGGTTAGCTATTATCTAGCTTTCCCCCCCGCCCCATCTGTTACCATAGAGATGGGAAGCACAACATGAGAGCACAGCAGCATTTTGTTCACAAAGCAAGGAAGGCAGGGATCACCCACTAGACTTGCAGGCAGAGTGTTTAAAGTGATCTCCTTTACTGAAAAGTGGAAAGCCTTTTTATGAGGGTACTAGAGTGTTTTTATATTCATTGCACCTCAGATAGTCTCCTGAAAGCCCACCTGAAAAATGTCATGACCCTGGGCAATCATTTCCCATTCCTCACATCACTATCATCAGGAAGGATAATTCTGGAGGGCAGATCTGGCCTTCAGCTACGCCTGTGAAACCTCATCGTCTTCAAATCAAGTTTGCAGTGACATGCGTGCGTGGAAGTGCAGTTGCACAGAGAAAGCTCAGAGTATAACTTTCCTGAAGAACCTCTGTTGTTGCTGCCAAGTTGTCAGATAAAAAGAGCCCAGCTTAACTGGTAAAGCCTAGAGCGAGCTTCCAGGCTGGCAGCTTAAACAAGAAAAAGTCTCTTCAACTCTGTTGCATGGAGTAGCGTTGAGGTGGAGCTCAGACACATGATGACCAGGGAAACAAGGCAGGGGAGAGAGCTGTTCTTCCATCACACAAATAATTAATCTTCATTTACAAGTGCCCCACAAAAATATAACTGTACTTCGGAAGTCTCACTCTCTTCACACCTTTGACAGACATAATTTCTGAATCTTTGAAAGCAGCTCTTCAGCAGCCATGGCCTTGCTAGGAAACAGCACCAAGAGAAGGAAAACAGGAGCACTTCTATAGAAGAGCGTTTGATGAACTTTGAATGAGAATTGCTATTGGTGCATGAGCTGGAGATGAAGAGTAGCCATGAGACGTTTCCATGGAAAAATGGGAATGCAGCTGAATGATGGCATATTTTGCTCATTTAGCTACTGGATTGTTCAAAATCAAGATTTGTATGTACAGTTTAAGCAGCTACTTAGAAAACTGGGACAACAAAGCAATTCAGTACTGGAGGATTGCAGCCAGGCTCACAGTACTTGTATTAGGATACCTGATGCAGTTTTTTTATCTGAAATTGATGGCTTTCATGAGTAATGGCCTAAATAAAATTTAAATGAAAATTCCCTCCTTGCAGCATTCATTGACATTCCTAGAGGAATAACAACCCCATAATTTGGAATAAAAGGGGATCTAACCTTCAATTTCCCCCTTCTTTTTGATCTGTGAAGTCACATTTCTTGACTGCATTCAGTATTCATTAATGCAAGGCACACTTCTTTATAGTACAGTCCTGCAGCAGTAAACTTGTGGCCAAACTTTATATTCTTCTGCTATTAAATATCTAGCATTTTATTCCATCCAGACATAAAGAAAAGAGGTAAAATAAAAGCTGTAGAGAATATACCAAACAGGTTACAGAAACATTTCATTCTTGTGGCTGTGCCGTTCTATTTTAATAGTTTCCTTAAAATAGTGCTATGTGAGCATTATCAGAGTGCAAAGGATGCTGCGAAACCAGGTTCCACAGAAACAGCTCTACAGCAGTAAAAACATCAAATTATTTTATTCCCTTGTATTCCTTTATAAAGCAGGATGGTATGCAAGACTTATGAGCAGCAGAGGAGAAAAAAATTTCATTTTCTGGTGATGTGCTCGAGAATACCAGAAAATTGAACTCCTTCAGCTCATACTGGACTTACTTCAACTATCTACTGCCAAACAGAATATTCCTTCTGACAGGGTTCCACTTAACAAGAAGTCCTTTGCAATCCGAGGGCTCTACTAGTATTCAATCAAAGAGAAAGGAACATCATGCAAAAGCTGTCATCTGCTATGGATGACTGCAACCTCAACATGCCTCTGGGAAGTTTTGTAGAAGAATGCTGCTTGTAGAAGCATTTCTGTGGTGAAATTAGTTTAGACTGAGCTTAAAATGGAACACTGTCAAAGATGCAATGGAAGAAAGATAGAACACAATTAGGAGAAGTGCAAGATGCTCTATAAATTAAAAGAAGCTCTTCTAAAATTCAAGCTATTTAGGTCACCACCACCTGTTGATTGAGAATCATCAATGACTAACCCAATAAGAAGCATTAAGAGCAGCAGCTAAATAATTTCTTTTGAGTCTTTAATATGATATTTATGTTTTCTTTGCTTATAGAATATTCAAGGCTAAAGAAATACTAAGCAAGATTCCTGACTGACTTACCAAAATTGATTTCAGTGGAGTTACAAGAGTAGATTTGTTCCACCATCTTTTCTGTCACCTCATTGAAGACTATACTCATGTCCTACAGGAGCAGAGAGTGTACAGTTTCTTTGATGTACAGCTTCTTAGATGGTTACTGCAGAACTATATTCAAATAATAAGTCATAAATAGGGTTCATATGGAATGAATGGCATAAGGACAGCCAACACATAAGGATCTTCAATGAATACCTTGACCAATTGGCACTACTATTTCAGGGAATTTCTCTCATTTCTAATAGCATCCATAACATAAAGTCCAATTGTGTTTTCACAGCTAGGCTCTGTGTCAGACCAGAAGGAAAATGTATGGCCACACCAGTTCAGAGTACAATTATGAGATGATGCACACCACAGCCGGTACACCTTGATGAACTCTTTGGCATAAGCATGTAGAAGGCAGGGAAGTTAAAGTGACAGGTCATATTCCCTTATACCTTGACAACTCCAGCAGTCACATTAACAAATTCTACTTCAACAAGTATATAATATAACCTTGCTGTTATTTTAAATGTAGTTTGAGGACAGTATCCAGGACTCCAGTGTGGCTGCAGACCTGAGGGTCATACCTCTCTAATTTTCAGCTATCTTGTCTTTTGCCTAAATAACACATACCTACTGACATGCACACTAGACTGAACTGCATTGCTCATATTCAAAGCCATCAGCCATTGCTATATTCCCACACTATGACTCTAGTCTGTTACTTGATTCTAAGCACTCTGCAAAATCTAGCAGCCTAGTGGCTCGCACTTACATTCTAAATTTTGCATATATATTTTGCAGAATAATGGCATATGGCCCAAGGATATTCCTATATCATAAGTCCCAAGATGGGGTTAATATTTAATGTGAATACTGATGCACATCCAGCAGATATGTTCTTAAAAAACAAAGAGAAACTATTATCTTATATCTTTGAAAATAGCATTTCTCTGTTAGATGTGCATGCATTGAATTTACATAAACCTTTTTATTTTAAAATGTGCTGGTGCCTAACACTGCAGCAGACAAATCTGATCATTTATAGAAGTGCCTAATCTCTACTAAATGTCACTTTGCATCTTTATATACTAAAAGTGAGCATATATAAAGAAGACAGTAACAAAAGAGATGAAAAGAACTATAAAACAGATAAGACTTGCAATTACAGTGATCTGGCAGGATCTGCAGTCTTTTTTAACTCACAAGGTTATCACTGTATGTGTTCAGATGCAAACTCTGACCCAGCTTCAGTAGAAGCTGCAAGTCTGGCAGATAACACACACAAAAAAAGATTTCTTGACACATTAAAGCAGCAGTTTTTGACCTTACAGGTGAACATTCTCTTTAATAATCTAAGCTGTCACTGAGCCTGGTGTTAAAGCAGACCCCAATGATCAGCACTTCATTTGCGATGCTACAGGGCAGTACTTGAGACTGACAGAGGCAATACTTAGACCATCTACCTACTTAGAGTCAAGTTTAGTAACCAATATGCTGATTGGAAAAAAAAAGAAAAAAACCCTGCAATCATTTCAGACTTGGAGTTTTCATTCTTTCCACTCATGCAGTCTGTTCTCACGGCGGATGACTGTGAGGGCCTTAGTACTTCATCATACAGATGAAGGAGATTCACGTTATCCCAATCTTCCTGCGATGTGCACGCATTAATCTCTTTAGATGATTGGGCCCTAGAGTGGGGTGAGAATGACTGGAAGGAAGCAAAGCAAAAGGGAAAGATTTTAAGGAGGAAAGCTGGTGTGTCCTAAAGCATCACTGAAGATGCAAACAGCATGAAAAGAAGAGGAAACTCTACCCCAGGACCCTCCAAAAACTACGTTCACTGACCCAGATGCAGAAAGCCCAGCTGGAATCCCTTTTTTTATTCAAACATTTGAGACTCATCCAGAAATACCAAGGAAGAAGGGCATAAGATTTCTGCTACATATGATTTCGTTAAAACAAAGTTAACTCTTAAAGGCACATAAGTTATTTGCTCACAGTACAGGTCACAGTCAGCGACCTATTTGCATTTCTACTTTTCTCCCATTACTGGTGGTACTTGTACTGTTGTTAATTGAAGTTATTTAATTACAGTAGCATGTAAGATGTGCTAGGTGTGTCTTGCTTTCAAAGGGTAAGTTCTTGAACTACCTCAGTCTCATTACCTTTGTCATTTCTGTTCTTTTGCTTTCTTATAGGATCAAAAGTATTGGGAGCTCTGGACTTCTTTTCATCACTGCACAGCTTTCAGGAAAATACATGCAAAACTTTGATCATTTGCGGTGCCCAATATGCTGAAGTTCCACATTTCCCGATCAAGATATTTTCAAGAGTAGCTTTATGGTGTTTTTCTCTTCTCATTTAGCTTGCTTGCCTTTATCCTACTTTATTCTTTTGAGTTACTGCATAAAACTTTTTTATTAAGAGATATTTAGAAAGAAATCCTAGCTTGACTAAAGACAACAGAAGTTTTGCCATCAACTTCAATAAACGCAGAGTTTGCCCTTACAATCTGACATCTCAGTATTCGTAGTGTTATTGGAGCTCTTCAGCTGTATGCTGCTAGAGGCAGAAACATCTCATTTTGTGTCTGTGTACTACCAGGCATAATTGTTTCAACCTCCAGTTGGAATATTTAAGTAAAATAAGTACTAGTGAAGCTATAAAGGAACAATATCTCTTTAAGAAGAGCTTAAAGTAAAGACCACAAGCAACTTTAAGAAGTGAAAACATTTAAAATGTTAATTTTCAAATTCCAATATATTCCACTTAACATCCAACTAACAGTAAGACAAACAGCACATTCACATTACACTTCATTGTTTCATCAATTGACCTGTCTTCTCTGTTGAGGTTGTTATTAACTTGGATACATAACACAATCCATGCAAAATATTTATTTTATAATCTTTAGCTGGAAAATGCAATCTTTATCTTCCTGATTACTTTATTATTATGTTTCATTGTCAGTCTGATTTATACATTGCCTCAACAAAATGTAAGTAGAGTGCATTCTTTTTGAACATAAACAAATATCAAATGCTGCAGAATTTCACCAAAATAACAAACGATGGTATATGCATGTGTAAATAACATCTCGTGAGAGTGTTGACAACCCGTATGTTAATACAAAAGATAAAATGATGCACAGATAGTGTGATATTTATGAAGTCATATACAGTTTTCCATGGTATATGGGACTGTGGGAGTAGTCAGAGCAATAGTTATAGCAATAATGTTATCCTTACAAGATTTCTCCAGCTGGAAGAACTTCATTTATCACACAATATATACCACATAATACAGTCAAGCTTCCAGCTGACTTCCATAATTTTGATTATCTCAGTAAAATCAATGTTCAGTATACAGCTAAAACTCTGAAAATACATGCAGTGGTGGTGTCTGCACACATGCAGACTAATAGACTATTTATCCCATAGTTACTTACCTGCATATATATGTAGCTGTAAATGCAAGGGCTAAAATCTGGGACTATTCTACCTCAGAAGGCTCCAGATTCTTCCCAATTAGACATATAATCACATTGCTATGTTACCTTAGACATAGAAACTTGTGGCAAAGCTGCAGGTGAATTCTGCATATTACCTGAGTAAAGGTGTTATGAAATCTTTAGTAAGATGGTTTTATAGCACTGCAAAATAAATGAGTTTTAAACATGAAGTCCCAGCAGCACCTTAACAGTCTTCTACACAGTAATTAAGTTTATTCCAAGTCTGTAAAGCTTCATAGAACATTTGGGCAAATGCACTATTAGAAATATTATTTTTACAAGGCTCACAGCAGCAAATATACCATGTGGGAGCTTCAGTAGCAGACCCCAAAGAGGGAATGATACTACAACGGGGGAATGCCACCTCCAGTTCTGCATTGCATAACGTGAAGGAACCATGGAGACTTTGCTGCCTAATGGCAATAAGTTGCAGGCAAAGTCAGCAGCCGTCATTCCAAGAGCTCATTTGTTTCGGTCAAGCAGAGAGCGTAGTCAAACACAGTTATAAACAAGGATACATAGACAAGGCAAATGATGCAGTTACACCAGCTTCCTGCCTGTTTTACACTTACATTGACATTTTTCCTGGGGGGGTGGGAAAGTGGGAGGAAAAGGGAACTCTAGGGACTTAGCTCACTTATTTTGAACTTTCTGCTACCCCTACTCTTACTCAAGCAAACAGTAAATCTAGCATAACTGAATAAAAAAAGATGACAATTCAACCAGCCGTGCTAATTTTTTTTTTAATATAGCTTAATTAGCATGGAGTACTCACTGTCACAAGGTGGGCATCAAGGTTAAGAGATTAATGAGATTCTGGATAGTTTAGGAGTGTAAATATTCACAGCTGCCTTAGACAGGATACAGGTGAACCAGTTACTGCACCCACCAGGTTGTTATTCACATTTTGCTTCAGGCTAATAAGGTGCTACAGAAACAGCTTTCTTTTTATTTGGGTTCCTCGCACCAGTTTACAAGACCAGCACTCAAAACAGGGAGGCTTAGCAGGCAGGGTGCTGGTTTGTCGTTTTGTAAGATTCCATTTCTTCCTTGCTATCCAGTGCCAGAATAAATAGGTACAAGAAGCTAATATTGGTATTAGTAAAGTAAAAAGAAAGAGTGGCCCACAGTAATTTTAACAGGACAACTTAATTTTTTTTCCCTGAGCTTTTTGGTTTAACTTTTTTCCTAACTTTTCTCCAGAGAGCAATACAACTATGACCATAAAATCAGACAAATTTTAAAGAGGTGTCATAGACCCTCAGATGATCCAAACATGACTTCCAAACATTTTTTTCTTTTGGCTAACAAAGTCTCAGCTGGATCAGTGTCACCAAACATTGTCAGCAAAATAATTCTTCTGATTCCTCAGTCTCAAAAAGTAGCTTAATCTTACTGCTAACATCCCTATAAAAATGTGACCTTCACCATCTAACGCCTTTACTTTGAAAAAGCCTGGAACCTTTTCAGTGTGGAAAACCAAACAGATTTTATGGCAAATGACCATGGGCAGACAAGCATAACGAAGATGATGTCCCTACTAATTCATTGCAAGGAGGACAGGATCTTGCTCCCTGTGCAGGAATTAAGGTTACGATGTGGTGATCAGCACCGTTTCCGCAGGGAGCCTGATACCCCAGAGGGAACCTCCATAGAGTTAAAGCATATTGGTAATGTGCTACACAGTTTGGGATAATGAGAAGATGGACCATCTTTTCTGCCTTTTCGCCAACTTTTATTTTTGCTTCTTTTCTGATGAGAGGCAACTGGAGAACATGGGTACCCTCAAATCACACTAGTTCTTGCCTTGCCCTTCAGCTGTAGTAGGAGGCTCCTCCTTTGCTGCACAGCACTTTCCATGGTGCCTATTCTGCCACCTTTATTATTCCGTGGCTGCCACATCTTTAAAAGAAAAAAAAAAACAGAAGAAGAGTATGGATGGAAAACTACCCAAATTGACTCTCTGCCAAGCCTAGAAGTAACTTGAATCATAAATTCGTTACCTGAAGTTGATAGATGCATGCCTTATATAGATGTGCTTAGGAGGAAACAAATTTTGAATGGATCTATAATGATCAGTCCTGCATAGACTATAAAAGGTGAGCTACCGCATTTAACTGATAAAAGTATAATATAAAAGTAGTACTCATCATATTTAATGAGTACTAATTTCATTTTTATATTTATTAAAAACAATAAAAGGCCATCATGAATACTGCACAACAGATCATATAATAATTATGGAACTGACTAAAATTTCTGCTAAACATTATAGCCTTTTTTATAGCAGAGTTACACATTTTAAGGCCAGAAGGTATCATTATGCTCCTCTTTGACTTTCTATTGCAGGCCACAGTACTTCTAATTCTGATCCTGGCATCCAATGAATAGCTTGTGGTCAAACTGGGGCATGACCTTTAGAAAGTCATCCAGTCTCAACACAGAGATTCCCAAGAACAGAAAATATACTTGTCTTAATATGTAATTTTTCTTAATGTTAGCACCTTTTGTGCTTATTTTCAATTTATACCTTGTTCTCTGCAGTCTTTAAGCAGTGAGTTCCTTAAACTGTTTTTTTCTATCAGCTAAAAAACCACCTGATTCACAGTCCACATGTGTCAGTGGAAACTCTCCCTGGAAACACTAGCACACGTTTCTCTCAATCTCTGCCATTCCTGGTGTTTTCTTGCTATATAGGTATAAATAATAAACAAGCCTCCTGACGGACTGGCTACCAAAATGCTCAAACATAGAGTTTTGGATTTAGGGGAAAAAAGTGCAAATAATTTAGATTTTAAGCTAAATCCATTTTCCTGGGTTCTAAGTGAAATGATTTTCATCATGTCTTCAGAGCAGAGCAAGTCAACAATACAAATACCTGAGGAGGCTAAATGAAATTTATTTCTAAATAAAGGTGTTATATAAACTGTCATAAAAGCATGTACATTTCTGAAAAAAAATCTATTTCTCTAATAGTTTTGTTTTCAGAAAATGATAGGGTCCTTTAGCCTGGCTCAAATACAGGAATCAGTGTCTTAGCCCTTTGTGAGGAAAACAGTGAGAAAAAGCAGAAAAAACAAAAGCACCCCCCCCACACCCCATATTATATCATTTCTACTCCTGTCATCCAGTGGAAGAGGATTTAGTCAGGACCCTCTACCCATAGCAAGGCCTTGAAGCTGTTGAACAGCATTTCTATGCCAATAGATCCCACATTAGATTTCTGTTCTTTGTTCATTCCAGCCTTTTTGGCTTCCTCCCAACCTCCTCAACACAGCAGCACTGCCTTGTTCTGCCAATAAAATAGCACATGGCCATGCTATAAACTGGAGCAAAGTTAACCAGTTTAAAATACAAAACAAAAATTAATGAGGGCATTGTAAAAAATTGGTCATTGCATAAAATGAGATTTAAGCACAGTCAAAGACATCTGGTACAACCAAAGGGGTGGAAACCTGCTGTAGAGGGATGGAAAGTTGAAGTCTGGAGCAGAAAGAGGCAGAAACATTTTCTATTAGACTTTTTGCCAGTGGAAAAGTACGTTGAAGCTATAACCTTGCATGTCTTCATGATGGCGTGCATGCTTGGATTGATGACAGTTCTTTTTGTCCTCTTTGGCGGCTTACATACCAGAAACCTGTTTGACATAAATTTTACTTTGCCAGAACAATTTAAAGCCTGGCTAAGTATAATGCGAATAGCACCTAAGGAACAGATCTGAAGTGACTGTACGCAATTATTTCTGATAGCTGAGGTTTCTTTCCATCACAGACACCACCTCTGTATATCACCAAAAAGTTATCTGTTATGTTCCGAGTCCCTTTTAGATCAGTGGATACTGGTGATATATTCTCTGTAATCACTATCCATTAGCCTAAATTACCTACCTCAGTATTACACTGAAATACTAACATCATACTTTACCTGAACTGCATTTACCCACATATATATACACATGTACCTGATGTATATATATATAATTTTTATTGCATATTAGATATAAGCATCCTTAAATTCAGATATAGTTTTGGGACCATCTCTAATACCTTATTTTAATGCATAATGTGCCAAAAATATTCTACAGACTTATGAATCTATAGAATACAACCTCTTTGTGGATTTGTAAGAGCATTGAAAATGCAATGGCAATATATTTATTTTATTCAAAACCACAAATCATTTTTTCAATACTTATTCAGTGATACTTAAGAAAATATTTGTTAAATTCCAACAAATTAGCAAGTCATAGACTGCTTTCAATTTTGTAAGAAGTACCATGCACCTAGAAAATGTACAAGTTTTGGTTTCTAAGCATCCTTTGAATCACAGAGTAATTTGATTAGTTTCTAAACTCATATGTTATTCTACACTTGTCACAACAAATAACCATATTCATAGAAAGTCATTTGGTTGTTAAATATTAAGTCATTTTATTTTGACTCTATTAGTGATAAACATAAAGCGAATACTTTCTATGAGACATGTCAAAGAATTGAATTCTTTAGGTCTTTAGAAAGTGTTGTGCATGTGAGAGTAATAGTGGCATAGATTCTCACCAATGGGAGCAAAATGATCTAGCTTTGGTAGAGATAATAGCCAAATTTTTCAAACAACTGCGTAGACAAGAAACTTTTCTTATGAATTCTTGTTGCCAATTCACTCTGATGTTATTAAACCATTGTTAGAAAAGGCAAAATTAATGTACTTTTAAAATGTTCTAAACATGCATACCTGCTATGAATTGTGACTGTTCTCTCTCACCGTTTTAAACCTCCGATTTAGGAAACACTTGAAGTGCTATATTTTAAACTTATGGCCAGTGCCCTTAATTTCAGTAAGAGTATCAGTACCTGCTTAAAGTTGAATGTTTTGTGAATATAAATTTCCAACAATAAATAGAAAAAGTCTAAAAGACAAGTTTAGTACATGAAAAGTTTATTAAACCAGATCATTTTAATTATTCAGTAGATATTATCTGCAAAAGGTTCATTTTGAAATAAAACACAGCATTTGCTTGAGGGATCTTATTTAACAGTCATTTAATGTCAGTTAGATGAGACCACAGAACTTGTGATCAGTCAAAATCAACCAGAAAATAATGACACAGCCTGAGTTTTGAGCTCATAGCTACTTAGTTATTTGCTCTACAAGGAAGAACATGTTCCTCTCTGATACATATTTAAAGAAACTTTTCAAAAGGTAGATTTCCATCAAACTCAGACTTTGAAAGGATTTGGTATAGTTAAACTAGGTTTGGGGAGGGGGAGGTCAATTTCTTTTTTCCTTCATCATAATGAAAAAGTCATTGTAGAAATCACAGAAGTATTCTGAATTTTATTAAAATAACACACACACACACACAAAATATCCTTGGGGCTTTTGCATAGGAAGCAATTTTTTAAAAAATAAGTTTTTAGTTTCACTCTCAAAATGTCGATAAAAAGTTCCTGAAAACAGATATATGAAAATTTATTTCTAAAAATAACCGCTCAGGTCTCAGTCTATTTACCTATTGGTGTTTAAATCACACCTAGAAGAATGCAGATGTCAATGCCAAGGCAGAAGTCTAAAAATGTTTCATTTCTGAGGAATAAAAGAAAAGTCACCTTATTTGGTACATGAACATAGGTTAAAGTGACTATGTTCAGCTAACAATATTTTTAGGCTCCACAGTGACTAAAGCCTCCTTTTTCTATGAAGGTCCAAAGCAAGAGGCCTGCGTATTGCAAAATTTCTCAGCAATGACCTTTTCCTCGTCACTCCATTCTACTTATAGAATGATCAATTGCGTCTATAGTCTATTTGACAACACATGTTAATTAATATGTTATTCCACATGAAAACCATGAATGTAGGTCTGTGTTATTCTATTTGATTTTCTCTTATTGACTATGTCCTTGCCCTGCAAATTTAGCCCCAGTGAATCCAACTCCTGAATAAAGTGCTCTCACATGAGCTCCCTTCACGTAACCTCCTGGCCATTAGACCAAAAATAGAAGAGGAACGGAGCATGTTGTCTTGGAGAGCATTCAAAGCAATAAATCTCTGAAAAACGCAGGGAGGAAGTTATGAGCAAATAAATCTGTAAATAAGATACCCTTTAATCAGGATACCCCTCTCTAACATCATAAATTATGAAGCACTGTCTCTACTTCTCTCCACCTTCCCCAGGCTGCCATGATACAAGCGGAGGGGAGGAAACAAGACCTTCAGTGAGGACAGATGAGAGGGCAAAAAAGTCTGGATACAGGCTGCAAGATTGTGCAGAGGTCTAGAAATAGGTTCCACCAGGCAAAAATGAATATCTAGAATTCAGTTCAGATTTCACTCCCTCGATGAGCTTGCAATTTAGGGATTTCACCTGTTTAAGTGCAAGTTGCTCATAAATTGGTAAGTAGGTTGATTAAGTCACAGGCAGCAAATATTTACCGACATGGGCGCTCTTGACCCAAATAAGAAAGGCAAATACGTGCAGCAAAGATTATCCCAGCAGGCTTGATCATCAGGACAAGTCAATCAATAGCTCTATGAAAGGCCAACAAGGCTAAGAAGATCAGTCCAGTTTTAGTTATGCTAACACTTTTTCCCCTGCTCTAGCGTCAAATAGATGTAAAGTAGGGAGAAGATGGACTACATATACACTTTTTAAAAGGTACCTCTATACAATCAGAGTGGTGAAAAGCAAACCTAAATGAAAATGCTTACTCTTCTTGTTTTTCCTTGTAGCAATAGTTAACTCTATTTATGACTTACTGTGACTGCTATGCGGAAGAAGATTGCTGACTTTGCAAAATATCCCATTATTTTACCATGATATTGTTTACGATTCATACACCCCTCTTCCATTCTTCTCCTATTTACCCACCTGTCATATATCTGTATATTTTCAAGGTAAAGTGGGCTAAATGCTCTATGGCAAGTGTTTGCCTTTTATTGTTCCCCTATCTAAGCTCTGAGTGGGGGGAGGAGAGATAACTTCTGTTTTCTACCCTAATTATAACCCTTGGAGAGATGTTAGGAAAAGGTTGGAATTTGGTTAAATATTTCACTAATAAAAATCCCCCTCAACTCAACCTTGCAGGAAAAAAAAAAAAAAAGAGAGAAAAGAAAAAGAAAATTCTCTCTCAAATATGAAAAAAAATGTAAATAAAATATTTTTCTGTTTGTTCTAGTAATTGCTGCTTGCTACAACCTCACTTCATATTTTCGGGAGTCTGCAACATGGAATTGTCCCTGAAATTGTGTGAGCAGGTTACTGCTGCAGAAGGGGATCGTTCACTGAATGTCAAACAAAAATACGTGAGGCTCAGGGAAAGGGTTGAAACAGATGAGAAGAACATTTGACTTCCAGGCAGAGATTTACAAGATCCAAAGAAGTCTGCTCTTTAATAGCTGTTTTCTATAACCATTTATCTGTATCTACCATCAGCTCTGTGCTACAAAAGCTAGATGTGCCTGGCCATGGGCTCTTGGCAGGGGAACACACAGGGAAGTCTCATGGTGGGAAGGAGGATTGCTTGCATTTTTTTCCGTTGTCTTCTCTCCCCCTGCTCCAAACCAGTAGGTAAAAAACTAAATGTAGCTCAAAGCAGCATGCTCTCTGCCTTAGAAAATTCCTTTGAGAGAGACCAGATAGCAAGCAGCAACTTAGCAAAATACTCTAAGAAATAGCTATTACTGCTGACTGCCACTTTTATGCGAGTGGTAAAATTCTTAGTAAGAGCTAGCTTTGGAGTTTACTTGTCATAAATAGTTAAATCTCTCATGCACCCAAGCTTCATTTCAAGGTTCAACAATTCAAAATCATTTTGTAGTTGTATGCCCTACATTTTAGGCATATTTTACATCAAAACTAGACAAAGAATTGAACTCTGAGGAGTAAACTGATTTGAAACACAGGAAATTGTTTAATACCAACATATATTATAGAGAACAAATTAATCAACCCTGTTTCTTGTAGTACAAAATGTATAATGCATTGATTTTACTTCATGCAGTAAATTTAGAGTGTAACACTTGAGATGAACCAAAACAGGCTTTAAACCCAAATTATAATATGAGCTTTGCATGCCTCACCAAATTATAGCTGTTTACAACTTAAAACACTTTTCATGTTATCATAATAAAATGGGATGAGTCTAAGACCCAAAACTGTAGAATTTGTTCTATTACCCTTTTGGACTTTTGCAGGTTTTGTTTTTCATGATCAGTGTTCACTCTCTCCATTCTGAAGCTTAGAGGCATGAAAGTATAATTAAAATACATCACTGGAGATGAGAAACAGACAAATTAATTGGCTTGGAAGCCTAATTTATATTCTTTAAACATTTATGAGGATGCTAAAAATGAACAAACGAATCTCTCTCCAAAAGAATCATTATTACCTTCAATGTAACTTTTTATGCTACCTTTGAAAAATCTCTTGGTTTCTAGTCACATGTTGTAAATAATGCAGAGCTAATTATAATTTGCCACAAGGTGATGTCTCAAATTCTGGAAGGCTTCCTTTAGCGAATTCACACTGTTAACAAGAAACAAGACTATCTGCATAAAGCCAGCATGATATATATATATATATTTTTTTTTAAAAAAAGAAAATATTGTTACCATTGGAAGCATTAGAGGCTTAAAAATAATGTATGAGTCCTAAAGATTTTTTGCTGCATCATAAACCTGCTTATTAAATTATTTTAGGCTGCAATATTTTGAAAAAAAATCATTATTGAAAGTGTCAACTCTAATGAAATATAGACAGCTACATTTCAGCTTTGTGGCTACCGATAACTTGAGAATAACCATACACATACCAGCTGAGAAGTTACAAGGTCAGCATTAGGAACAGATGAAGCAAACATATAAGACTGCAAAAACAAGCCAGCACCTGAGTGAATGTGGGGATTTAGCCAGTATGGGGCTTAGGTAGCTTCTTTTGGACACTGCCTAGATCAAGGCAGAAGCCACTGGCCAGTCAGAACATCGTTGCATTACTTATAGACTCAGAGAGAGTTGGACCCAACTGAGCAGCTGTTAAAGCCAGTGGCAAAGTTCATGCTGAACTGGTGGAGCCAGATGTTCTTATCCTCTGGTATAGCAGAGAGTACAATTTTATGTCTTTTAGGCCCAATTTGAACTGCTTTATGGATTTAACGCCACTTGCACTCCTGTAAATAACTATATTCAGTGAAGAATCATGCCCGATACCTGGTTCAATTGCAGACAGAATTAAGCTTTCTCATCTCCAGGCTGAGGACAAACAGCACAGTTGAGAAATGAGTATTAACGGTTAGGGACTTTTTAGGAACAATGCATCTTACAGTAGCTATTTGAGTGCTTGATCAGAGAAAATATTTTGTCTTTTTAGTGCTTCATAAAAGCATATATTGGAAAAGAATATAAACCCAGTATAGTTTATCCCCATTCAGTTGGATTTATTACTACAGGCTTACAAATAATTGTGGAAAAAGTTTAAGTTTATGAACTGTTTATAGTAACATGAGTCCACTTATAAAATAAATGTTTTTATTTATAAATTTTTAGCACTTTTCTTACCTCATTAAGGAAATACAAATTACTACTTAAAACAATTTGGAAAGAGGAATATACAATTTACTTTCATTTTTAATTAGCAGGTATATTATTGTAGTAAATCTCATCTTATGAAAGTATTTCTCTCTGTTCTTACAGCATGATGAGATGGCCAACTATTTTATTAGTGCTTTGGAAAAGAGGGCTAATTTTACATTAACTTCATTATCATAAGTCTCATTTCATAAGTTTTGAGTCATTTGGATTGCTGCAGGATATTTGTCCTCAAAGTGTCCCCCTCCTCCTTGGCTTTTTTCTGATACAATTCACTGCTATGAAACTGGAGCAAAATTATATGTCATTTTGAATATACAGACAGTACAACTTTATTGACAGCACTGTTTGTGCATACATGGCAAAGTCACAGCAAGGATGTTTATGATAAGAGATGCTAAAATACCACTTTAATAAGAGATGCAAACTTCTTAATGGAAACTGTATGCATTCAAAAACTTATAAAGGCTGAATTAAAATAATCTTTAGTAGCTTTGTTCAGATCACCTAAATCCCATCAAAGCTCCGTCTAACCCAATGTCTTATTTCCAAGACTAGTTGATGCACCTAATATGATAAGGGTACCAAATAGCAATCCAACTGTATTGTTTTCCAGACTACAACTGTTTTGGAGCTTTCTAATCTAGAGGTTATACCTGGCCTTTTGTGTTTAGTAAGTATATGCCTGTCCTGTGCATTGTATAATACCTCTTTGAACTTATTTACATTTTTACTTCCACATTTCCTACCAGTTATTCTAAACATTAAAAATATTTAAACATTTATTTCCTGAAAAGTACTTGGTTTTGTGATTTTTTTTTAAATCAGACATTATGTGATTTCATTGGGTTCCCTTATTTACTGATAGTAGGAAAAGAAAGTTTGATTACATTGTTACCATTCACGCTTGTCTTATAGCTATCTTTTTCCTGAAGCATTTTCAATCTTCTTTTACTTGGTTTTTCCTTACTTCAGATCTTCATTGTTCTTTTCTCTACTTTTTCTTGGTACTTTCTTGCTCAGCAAGTTCCCCCCCTGCCCCCCCCCCAAAAAAAAAAAATCGGGACAGAATTCATCAGCTGAAAACAACATTTTAGTTTATCCCAACTCATTCATCATGATTCTCAGACCAATGGCTTCCTGGATCTGGAGGCTAAGAATCTGTCTCATAAATTATCCAGATGACAGTATAACAGCATCTGTCTTTTTTGCTCTCTTGAATTGAGCCCTCCAACTTTCATATCTGCTCTTCAAGCTCTTAATTTATTATACATTGTGTCCTGGAATTTGTTATTCATCTTTTTATGTAGAAGAGAATTCCCATTCTCTCCAAACTTTTTTTTTTTTTTTTTAATTTCTAAGGCCTTTGACATGGATACATCTAGTAACCATCCTGCACTTATGCTGTAGGTGTATGAATCATTCCTACTGAACATGGAAGTCTTAGAACTTCTATTTCCACAGCTCTTAAAAAGTCTGTATTATTAATATGAAAAGCACATGATCTGCAAGTACTTCAAAAAAAATCTCTACCTTTGGTTATTCGGAAGAACAGCTATTTCCATTCCTCATTACTCATATCAAGTAGTTTGTCTACTCGTGTTTGTTCTTCTTCTCTTTAAATTTTGGAAGTCAATTTCTGACCTGCGATTAGAACATTTTTAGAAACTGAGATGGATGTTACAGATGCATTATTCTTTTTATGAAAGGCGCTGATTAAAGATGGAGTGCAAATCTTGTTCGTATCCAAGAGGACAATACCACGACTACAGAACTTTCTGCATCACATACACCCAGAAAAAGGAAAATATGCATCAAACCTGAACAGAGGAATCACATAATCTGAATATTCCTACATTGCTTGCATTGATTGACCCTTACTTCCATTCAAAAAAAATCAAATGTGAAGCCCCTCAGCAGCTGAAATCACATTCCTTTGCAAATTCCCTGTGAAGTAACTTATTTAGTGCACTCAGAAAAAGTGTCTGAACACCCCCAAATAGCATACTGGTCCTCATCATTTACACCAGCCAGGGATCTGGCCCTAGCAAATGCCAGAAGGCTCCTCCAACTGGCAGCCTAGCTGTATATTGTAAACCTTTCTAGTTTAGCTGTATTCTGGGATCCTACAAAAGGCTGGCCACATACTGAAAAACCTGTGCACACGTTAGTGATTTCAGTTGAAAAAACATTCCGTTCTTTTCACTTTAGAAGTGGGATTTTCCTGTTAAAAAAAGGCTCAGATATAACTGAAATGATAAAGGTTCCTTGAAAAGGAAAGGAATCGTAGAAGGGAGAAGAGAGACCATCTATATGTGCATAAAACCCCCACCTTCTTTGTGGCCAAGCAACTTTCAAACATTAAAGTCTGAATAGAGAGACTCTAATTGCAAATAATCTGCATATTCAAGAAAATATCCAACTGTTTGTGGGTATAGCTTGAACACTAAAAAAAGTAAAATTAGCCAGGCACACACATTGCAAACTATTCTCTCAACTGTAATTAGAACATCAGAATGAGTTTTGCTTTCCCTTCTTGCATCACAAATCAGGTATAACATTCAAATAGACAAGGTATAGCTATGCCTTTTTTATATATTCTGAACCCAGTGCCCAGAAGAGAGTTGAACTAGTTCTTAAACATCTGAATTATCTAGACAATTTCAGCAAAACACTGTTAAGCCTTCAATCATTTTGCCAGGTTTTGGTCCAAAGACATATGGTTCGGTTAGAACAGACATCATTTCTGCATCTGCTTGCCTAGTGGCCTAAGGCACTGAAAGCTCAGTTCCATGTTGCTGCTGAGCCACTTAGGTTTTGCTGTGAAATCTCATCTGCACAATTGCTTGCGATGATCCTGTTGTGCCTTGCTGCATATCCATCTCTGCACAAATCTAGCCTGACTCCATGCTCCTATACATTCCACAGAAGCACAATGTGTCAGTGAGAGAGCTTACAGTGGGAGACAGCCTATATGTCTTCAGCCTGGGTGTCTGCGACCAAGCACTATCCCTTTGAATTTAGGTACTGCTAGCAACAGAAAGCCACTACCCCTAGGGTCAGGGCATGTTCTGCACAATTTCTTTATTCTCTCATTAGTGCAGTCCTGGCAATTTTATAATTTACACATTGCAACCAAAGCCATAAAGCTTAGTAAAAAAATGGAACTATGGTCATACAATATTTGAGCTTCATGGAAGTGAACCTGGCCAGAGCTGGCTTGTCCCCGTCTGTTATACAAGGAGCTGGGGACACATCTTCCAGCTCTGTGCTTTCTATGTCAGACATCTGTATTCTTCACTCGCTTCTGGATGTAACTGTTGAGCATTTGCCAAAAGTTAGTCCTAGGGTTGGCAGCTACCCCAAAAAGCATATTACAGAGCGGAGGCATTTCTTAGAATTTTCACAAGAGACCCACCATTTCCACATGCGCTGCATTTACATGTAGAAAGAGGGATTTCTAAAGGTCAGCTGAAGCTAGAGCAAACAGGCCAGGTTTGGACTGAATGGGAGAGGAAAAACAACAACAGAAAAAAAACCCCAACCCCCCACCTTCCTCTGAACTTTTAATCACCTCTAAATTACTCCACTCCCTGCCACCAAGTTGCTTTTAAATTGGGAATTGCTTAGTTATGGAGTAGAGCTGAAGATATCACCAGGACTGTAGATTTTTACCTGTTATTCTTACCATTTTTCCTTTAGAGAAATATTGATTTTTAGTTCACCTCTTTTATCTTAGAAGAATGCAGGTCAAAAATTCTCTGCCCTGTTTTTAATTTGGTTGGCCATCAGTGTCAGCAGCGCAGTACAGTTCTGCAAAAAGAATTTCTTATGTTCTTTCCAGTGAATAGTTACCTGAATACATATTGGATAATTAATAAAAAAAATAGCTACTTTGAAAGATAAAATGCACTAGAGATTAACAATGTTAATATAGAATTAATTTAGAATCTAAATAGCTTTTAAGTGTTCCTTTAAATGTATTCTTCTGTTGGCAAATTTAAGTTTGCATGTCTAGGCAAAGAAAAGTTCAGCATTTTACACTCATAACATAATTTGTGTTAATTTTAAAAAAAGATTTAGTAGATCGAAACTTCTAAGGATTTGTGTATACCCACTTTTGTATAAGCCTATACACATAATTTAATACTGTGTACATGTGAGAAAAGTTTACCTGCGCAGACAGGTGCATATTTGTGAACATTGTATGCTAACTGTCACATGTTCACATGCTATTCAAAAAGGTACAGGTAAAATATAGATGCACACTTTGACTTTGAATTTTCATTCATCCTCTCCTCACCCTTCTCCCACCTCTGTGTGATGTTTAGCCAGCCCTTTATTTGTACAATTTGGTGAACAATTTGGATCAGAGCAGAACATCCCATTCTATTCAGAGATGTGTTGCATAGGAGAGTAGTTAATACTAGACAAACTTATGTGCACCTCATGAATTCATGTGGAAACCAGAGCGGTGAGTGGGGGGAGAAATTAGTTTTGATGGGAGCTGATTGCTGCTGTACATGGTACCATAGCCCCACTGGGACAATACAAAGTATCTTCTGGTGTTGGTTAAGACATACTATCTATGACAGCCTTCAGTCCTAGAAGTCAAAAATGGCTTTTAGCCTTGATTAGATGTCTATAAGAGACTTCTATCCATTTACCCAAGAGGTGCAGTGTCAGATCCAGACCTAGAACTGTCAAATGTTCATAACAATAAAAGCCACACTTCTTTCTAATTCCTATTGTGTTGTTTTCAGCATTAACAAGTATAGAGGGAACTAGCTTCTAGCCTGCCACAGGTACCAAGAACACTACTCTTTTCTAAGTTATAGCTGTTTGCATGTATGCATGTATCCCCTTTTAGTAACAAGCTATTTATAAACTTAGAGAGCAGAATTTGAGCCTGGGAATCTATTACTTGAGATTCTGCAAAAACAAAAGAAAATTCTGGCTGAATCTGAGATGGCAGGTAGAGCTTGCAGAGTCTCTGCTAAGACAAACAAGATGCCATTAATGCCATTTTAAAACATCAGTGATTTAAGCAGAAGATGATTTATGGCAGAAACCACTCTCTCAAAAAAAAAAAAAAAAAAAAAAAAAAAAAAAAAAAAAAAAAAAGAATTTCCTTAATCAGGTGTGTAACATTTTTCTGCATATCTTTTTGTGATATGCATTTCAATTCTTAGCACTGTTCTTATTATGGAAAAAATTACGATTATCATTGAATATCTTGCTAAACATTCAGGACTTTTTCTGCTCTCCTAGTCAATATGTAGCTTTTAGCTTGAATTGCAATAATAACGAAAAAGTAACACTGATGGTATTTTTCCACAAGAAGTAGGAAGCAGAGTTCATACTGAATACCTCCTTCTAAAAATACAAACTAACAAGAAAATTACATATATACACACACATTCCTCTAATGAATGAAAAAAAGAAAGTGAATCCAAAAGAAATAATTTTTTTGATTTCAATATAACTTTGACACCTCAGCATGGAATCTCTAAGAAATTACCAAATCCAGTTACAATAGTAGCGTTGCAATAGGGAGTGAAAACTGACTACAAGTCTGCAAATAAGAGAAAAGGTTATATAGTAAGACTCTGAGATATCAGGGTGAATGGAAAGAGACATAACACGATTTTTTTTTTTTTAATTATAAACCATTAGAGACATATAAAGTGAACCAGAAGCGGGTAAAAGAAGGGCTTGCAGTGATGGTGAAACAAAAAACTTCCTTATCAATAACACCTTAACCTGAGTTGCACCATCATTCTATAAAAGGACCTGAACTGTCTATAGGTTCAACTACTTCCATGAAATATCTAGAAAGAGTCAGAACTTCAAGGCTTGCACTGCCAGATGCATGTAGCGCTACTCCACGCTAACCAGAATTTCTTAGGCTGCTGCAGAACTGTAAAAGACAAATAGGAGAAAAACAAGGATGGGCGAGTTGATATAGTTCACACAGAGCTGAGTTACTGCTCTTCCAGCCTGCCATTCTGAGAGATGAGTAAAAAAAACTATCTCCAAGTTTAGTAGTAATAGCTGTTCTGGTCTGTGTCCAGGGTGGGAAACATTTTATCAACATATGTATCACATCAAGTCATCTATGTGCTGTGTGCTCTGTTCTATGAGATGATAATGGGCACACTTACTGTTAATTAATATCTTCTGTAAGAAACTTCACTGTTTCTTAAATATTCCCTTTAAATAGTCACCCCCTAGAAACACTTGCAATATGTCACTGCCATCTGATAAACACTGCTCTATGCATATCACTCCATTCCAGCAATTGCCTTAACTTTTCCTCTTCCATTCCCACAGTTTTTATTCATAAGCTTCCTACCATCCTAATCATATTCATCTAGAGAGCTACTATCTCTCTATGCCTGTATGCCTCCCCAGGAACTTGTTTTTCAGCAGTATTTCTACTTTGGGCATAGCTTACTCACAGGTCTGCAGCAGAGGAAATGCCATTCCAACCCTTCAGGGAAACACATAATTAATCTCTTCATTAGGTTTTCCTAGGGAAGCACTTGTTCCTTGCAGTACAGGAGTAAAAATTTTCTCTGCTTTCTTTTTACACAGACATTTCCAATGCATGTTATTTCCCCGGATTAGTTAAGATGCAGATGGTCAACCAAAGTAACAAGATTGGAAGCATTCCCTGGCCCAGTTCCTAACTGCAGAGGTAGGATGCTATACTTATACCAATTCCCACACCTTGAGTGGTATGTGTACTGATGGTTAGAGCTACACCCATACAGGAAACAGCAAAATTTAATGCAGAGACAGGCACAACAGAACTGGAGGAGTCTTGTTGAAGATCTACACAAAAGCAACCAAAATCCTCATTGCATGGAAAAACTTTTGAACATCTCCTCTGCCTCCTTTTCTTTTCCTGGTGATGAATCTTGTTTGGTGCATGCCTGAAATCCATGCCAAACTGCTAGATATCTGAAGCCACGTTGTCAGGCATAACCAATAGCTCTTGCTGTAGAGCTGTTGCTGACCTAAACTTTTTCTGACAGTGGTTTCACCCCATTCACATGATTGGTGTCTCCCAGAAAGCAGATGTATCAGATGTAATCGTGGTAGTAAGTTGATGTATGCAATTCAGCTGCTCATACAATCAGTCTTGTTCTTAGTATGGATATTTCAGCAAATGTTATGTCAGCTGCTTATCAAGCATTTCATTTATAAGGGATGTGCATCTTAACATGAACACAGCCAAATCTATATCCAGTCAAATACGTGATTGAAAAAAAAAATCAGTTTACCCTGGGTCTTCTTAAGCAGAGATTTATTCAATTCAGTAGGTGATGTATGCAGTACTAAGAATGATGTATGTGATGTGGTGGATGATATACCTGACTTAGCTCGGCACATGACAAACCCAATTCAGTAGGTGACATAAGGTATCATTTTTGCAGAGATATCTGATATACTAGGTTATGAATTTGATACAATTAGGTCTTTCTTTGGTGAGTAATACTTTAGTTTTCTTCTAACGTATTTGACTGCAAGCTGTACAAGATATGTACATCTTTTAGCTTTAAATACCAACAAATGACATCTATTATACCCTGTAACATTTATCCAGCATTTTGGATGTTGACATGAAGAACAGAAAGTGACAGAAGCATTGATGTAGAAGGGTGCATTTGACACAACACATAGAAAAATATATAAAATTAACTAAAAGAGAAACACTGAACATCTGGTCTGCCAGCAGCCAGAATCAAAAGCCATTCCACAGCTTTTCAACAAACTTTGATAGAACTTTGAGAAAATATCAATTTCACCTCTGCACATACCTGTTTGAAAGTCCCTGTCATGAGAGAAGAAATAATCTTCGATGGAGATCTGCCATATTTTGTATTTCTGTTATGGTAATTTTTACAATGTTTTCAAGGTATCCTGGAACTTTAAGATAGCTTATTTTTAAACCATGCATATACACATGCACACACACACTGAACTAAAGATAAAGCATCTTGCCAAATGACATGATCCTGTTTGAGCTTTTCAAAAGCACAAAAGCTCAAGCTTTAAAAAGAAAAAAAAGAAAAAAGAAAAAAAGAAAAAAAGAAAAATCCTTTCTTCAGTTTATCTTAGGGTTTTGAAATTGCTATATTCACACACACAAAGAAAAGCAGAAATGAAAGGTAATGTTGTAATCTGGTATTCATTATTTCCTTGCACCTCTAATGCATTAGCCCTCCAGAGAAAAACACATAGAGCCTGGCTAAAACAGCTTATGTTTTAGGAAAACAAGCAATATATGAAGGTCAGGGAAAAAGCAGATCATACACAAGACAATTTACGTAAAAAAGGAATAGATAATTAAGGCACTTACTAAGGCACATTTTAGCCAACAGCCTTGCTCCTTCAGTGCGCTTTTGCCAAATCTGACCTGTAGATACTCAAGTTTCAGAATTACAGATGGCACACTACACTCAAAGGACAAGCATCTTTGGCTAACAACCATTGCTTCCTCAGAGGATATGCAGAAATAAATAAACTTTGTCTCAATTTCATTATGTCAAGTAAGGCAATTTCTCATTACAATGAACCCTGAGCATGTTGTCTGGTGCACAGCATGATTCTGGCATAATCAGTCAAAGTTCCAGCTCTAAGAAGGGTACTTTAAGACCACCAGAAACCAGTGCTGCTGCTTCTTCAATTTCAGAACTCCACTGGAAAAAAAGTAAATAGGCTATTAGGTCTGATATCGTAATAGAATTCACTAAATATCTAGAGGCAACAATGAAAAGGTACTGGGTTTAAGTTCCAAGACCTTCGGTTGGGATCAGAGTAGGTTCCTTTTTCTGTCCCAACCAAATATAGTTAAATAAGGCAAAAATCACTGCACCCTGAGGGCAGCAATAATCTCTACAAATTATTCTCTGGTAAAGGAAAATGATCTAAACAATGACAGCAAATACCTTTATGCAGATCTAGCTTACAAGAAGTCTCCTACCTTCCATATCTAAAGTTATGAAATTATAGCTACATAGGAACTACATAAGGAATTAGTTCGTGAGTAGCAAAACATTTGTTGCTGAGCTTTTTTGTGGGGACGGGATGAAGGGCAGGGACGAACTGTTGATTCAGTAGTACAGTAATGAGGCCTAGTTCTATCCCTCCGCTCAATCCAACGGCTTTACCTGTAAGCTGGGCTGCTCTCTGGACATTTAAACAGAGTCAGCTCCATAAGGTTGATAATATTCTGCGGAGCCAGTTTTTCCAAGAAGGCTGCCAACAGCAAGATGATCAGGGCATCCTGGGGATGTGTCTTAATTTTAAACATAGAGACTACAAGGGGAAGTGCTGTGCCGCAAAAAACTGAGGCAGTAGCCTCATTTTTAAGACCTGAAATCTTGGCTATGGAGCCCCAGGTCAAACACTGTGGATGTTGAAAAAAAGCAATGTAAGATATACCAAGTACAGTCAGAGAAAAATGGTGTGACACATTCATCAAAACATTGCAAAAAGCCACTCTGAAATCCATACATTTTGTATCTAAGGACTGTGGATAGAAAGAAAGATCCGTTTTCTTCACTGTATAGCACAGACCATGCTTCATAGTCACTTTCTGTAACAGGACTCCAAGTATACCAGTGTTTGAGATGGACCTTAAGCATTGAAACCATGTCCTTATGAGTAAAACAAGAAGTTTTACACTAAAAAAGCCAGATTTTATTAGAATGTGGTGTAAAAACTCGAACTTTTTATGTCTAAAAAGTTAAAAAGTGATTAGGAAAGACAGCAGATAAAAGAGTGAAGAGGCTGAAAGTATGGGCTGCTGCTCCTGTCTACTATGGTGCCCTTGCAAGACAAGTTCTTTATTTTCAGCCTGTTTTCATTCAGCCCAATAGCTTTCTAGATTGCAGCAAGCTCTACATAGACCCTTTTAGTTTCACTTGGGAGAAAAGGGGGGGAACTTTATCTCCTCTGAGGCCTGCTGTATATCTGTTCCCTGCTCCTCTCCATGGTCTTGCAGACTCACTGCAGTCAGATCTTTTCTGCAAGTCTCCCTCTGCTTCTTCTGCCTGCCTGCCCTGTCACATCTTCTCTCTCAAGTGCTCTGAGGTGCTTTTGCCAAGAACAGAGTCCTGTCTGACACTTTTCTTCTCTTTTTAAAGAAGCGTAACACAGAAACTGAGAACAGAAGGACAACAGGTTCTTTGAGGCAACAAGAACAAGAGCTCAGTATTACATAATTAGACTCCAGTGCAATTCAGATATTAGAGTTACTTGGCTGGGCTCCATGTCAAAAGAGATTCTCACTGCAATTTAATCGTCACATACACTATCCTACTTCCTCTGCCCCATCCCCCTCCAAAAAAAAAAAAGCAAAACATGCAGCACTTACTTTTTTAGTCTAATTCCACAAATTAAGGAGAGGTTTGTTATATCACATACTCCTGCCTACAGCTGTTAGTCTTATAGTCAGAAATATCACATATTTAAGAGTGCTGCATTAACTGGCTGTCTGATGCTTTAGTAATCACATCCTTCCCACGGCAACAGATTCCCTAAAAGAAACTCCTCAGTGAGAGGGAGAAACTTGTGAGTGGAACTAGGACAGTTGTGGTACCCAAAGCACACCGAAAACTAATGCTTGCTATTTTGATAGATACATTAGAGTCTGAAGAAATTCTTCTCCAGAACTGCTGAATTCAGCTACAGAACTGTAATTCCAAAGCAGAAAACTAGATATCAGGCATAATCAAAAAAGATTTTTATACAAACAGTAATATATTGCCCTAGGAGTATAATTGATTAACTACATCATATAAAAGAACAACCTCAAAACAGTATTTCCTTAAGAAGCATGGTCAAGACATTAAAAAAAAAAAAAACAAAAAAAAAAAAAACCTGAAAGCAATTAAAATCAGACCTCCACCCAAGTAATTAGAAAAACAACCTGAACAATATTCTAGTCGCCCCACTCTGCCTACAACCCTAATAATCTCTCTTCCTTACACCTCAAAACTCTGCAAGATCTAGAGTTCACCTTCATTCTCCCCATTTCCTCCTCCCAGGGGAAGAGACCTCTGCTTTTATCTATCACTTCTGATTCGCCTTTGGCTGCAAATGACCCTGCCTGGCCTTCCACTTATAATTAGGGCAATTAGCCCCTGCCACCCTTGGCTTGTTGCCAGTACAGTCCTGTTGTTTTTTCCCTAAAGATGCAAAAAGCACTTGGACTAGAAAAAGGCTGACACCACAAACAATCTTTTATTATCACAATAAGTACAACCTTGAAGGTCTTTTTCTGCCTTATTACATCTGTTATTCAGCGTACTTCCCACCTGACACAGGTTAGATCATCATTATTTTTCCAGTGTCTAGAGCGGACACTTTAATTCAGTTAGTATGAAACCTGAATTATTTTTGTCTTTGTCAAACCCTAAAAGAAATGTCACTGTAACCACACTGATTACTGCATCATATTTCTCAAGGAACTTTGAATAAAACACTCTAGTCTCTAAAAAAAGAAAAAAACTCAACACCCTTGGGAAGCCATAAAATACCAGCCATGTAGGCTTTATTGTAATGTCTTGTATGAAACTGAGATTACCCTAAAGATACATGTGAAAGGTTGCATATTTGTTCATATATCTACAGGTGATAAAAAAGTGCTCATTTTTGTATATACTAAAGTATAAACTTTGTTAAAAGGTAAAAATTTAGTTCTCAAAATCTCGTTGCATCCTGCCATGAGGAGTCTACTGCTGTCTGAAAGACAGTTTATGAACAGTGAAGATGGATCTAACAATTTGTATCATTATAGTCAATCCAATTTTGTACTAGATAAATGAGGTTTGAATTTGTTGAAAACTAAGGAGTCTTCTAGATGTAGAATTTTCCTGCGTGGACTTGAAGGCTATTTTATTTCTTTAGCCCAACTGTTACTGTTGGAAACATTCGCCTCTGTAATAATCAAGCAAAGATATTCAGCTTCATACGATTTTTATCAGCTAAACATAATCTAGCAATGGGAGGATTACATGCAGGTTGTGCCTAAATGAACTAAATGAGTTCTTGTCTTGCTATTACACTTATATAACATAATTTTTTATATACCTTAACTGAGGAAATTACTATGTACCACACATCTTCTTAAGAGAAACATGTTTTTGATTATTTTTCTGATTTTTTGGTAGAAATCATCTAAGGTTAATATTGTAAATACTAATTCTTGTATCCCTTTATAGAAGGGATAGTGAAAAAACATGGAAAGCAAACTCCAGAACCTATGTTGTGCATATAGTTATGGGGATTAGGTATTGAGCCACAGTGATAAAACTTCATAGCACACATAGTTTATTATTATTGTTCTAGTCCAAATCTCTGCTGGTGCTAGTGGCGGCAGCAGTACCCATCGTTCGTGATCACCAGGCTGATGATGCCAGGTAACGGTCAAATCTAATAATGTTAATAACCAAATAACCATAAAGGTTGTGTCTCTTGGATCAGCGTCTCAACCATCGATCGTTGTTCAGAACATGCATCACTCTATGCATTTGGCAAAGCATGAGATCCTTGACATTTTAACAAAACAAGTGAAGAAAGTCCACTGAAGTTTGACTGATTTGTACATTTTTAGATTGAAAATATTTTTTAGGTTTCATTTTTAAATGGCTTTATTTATTAGAATGCTTCACTTGTTACATTAAAATAAATTTTATAATAGCCTGTCTGTATCTTTTTTTTCAGTTTGATGACAGTGAAATAGTTGAGTTAACCTGAAAAGAGTAGTGCTTTAGAATTTTGTTTTATGGAATTTTCCACATAAAAGGGTATCATTTTTGTTGCTGTTCAGAACAGAGAAAACTTCCTGTAGATAAAATAAACTGAAATAATATAAAATAGAAACCTTCTCCCTATCTAGTGTCACACAACGTTTAAGAAAAAATAAATAAATCTTGTGAATCTGAGCTGAGCTATGGTTTTGTAGAGGACTCAGTATCTTTTCATGTTTTTAACAACCATTTTAATGTACAACCATTCTGATATGCTGTAGTTCTCTGCACCGGGGGCCTCAGACCTCATCTTGTTCTGCTGGCTTTCCTTGAAGTGTTATACTTCGGATGATGTAATTTGTTGAGTTTTTTTTTTAATCTTGAGAGCACACAGTTTTTGAAGAACCATAAGCTGCCGTTTCATTTCATATTCAAACTTGATTGGTATTCAGAACTAAACAGTGTTCTGGCCCAAGGTATTTGAAACATTTCAAGAGAAAGAAAATCTCTTTCTCAGGTGTGTTTGAACTGGGGGTCTGGGAAGGAGGCCCAGACACAGTATTAAGTGCATTTTTGTTTGGTGTGAGAGGAATGAGATGATGCAATCCTACTTTTTATGCTTCCGTTGCTGGTACTGCGGTACCTGCTCTTGGACAGAGGACTGTCATTATAACATAATTCCCCACTGTCCGGCAGGCACCAGAGAAACAGGGTGGGCAAATGAGCAAATGCCTTTAGTGTTTACGCACGTTGATACGGTTCATGCACTTGCAGAAAATGCTAGTTGGACTTTTTTTTTGCCTTGGGAAAAACACCAGGTTGCCAAGAAAAGGCAATAAATGCATGCAAGCACAGGCTACTGGCTGCTTATCAACTGCCTTTCTCATCTTTTCTATTTTCACCCTTTAAGACTAGCCTCTCCAAAGTATTCCTGCATCTTCCAACCATAGCAAAGGTTGTGAAATGATACATACAGCTCAATGAAGAGTCCACTCAGACTAATTGAAATAGTCAGAAGTGACAAGTATTTGTATGAGGGTGTGTAAGCTGACCAGCCAATTGACAAATTGGTTGAAATCTGCAGTTCTGGAAGATGACCAGTACAGACCCCATGAAATGCAAGAGCTTCACATATTCCCACACCACAGGAGAAGTCTTTTAAAAGTATGACTAGTTTGCAGTAGAAACTTGAATTACATATTAGAAAGATTGACATGAAATAGAGAAAACACCTTGTCTCATTTTGGAATACCTTGTCATCTATATCAGAGTATAATATCTTGACTGCTATGAAGTAGAACAAATAAGAAACTATGTTAGACAGGCTTAAGAAGGAACTGAAGGCAGAAAGAATGTGAATCTATTACACAAGTTCCTTCATACAGTTACTGTTAAAGGCAAACCTCAGTTCTAAACTAAGTTATTAAGGGAACTGACTTTGTCCTCTTTTATCTCTGGTTCACAGAGACACCCGCCACAATGACAATTACTGAAAATAAGCACAAGCCTCTAGAAATAGGGCATCCTTGTCTATGCCCTCCCTTGGAAAAGTCTATAAAGAATTACTCATTGTGTAAAGGGTTATTTAGACTATTGTAAGAGGTACAACTGGTATCATTTTTGCAATTTATTCTTGCTACAATACAACAGGACAGTGACCTATGGCTAAGTTTTCTAGAAGTTTGCACAGTATAAAGAGACCATCACTACTAAGGCAGGTCTTATTATAAACTTTTAATTCCTGACTTTCATGCAATGAGAGAAAAACACCTTATTTAATAGTTATCATGGCTAAATAACTTTGGTTTGCCATTCATCCATTCTCCCAATCAAGGACAAGAAAAGTTGTATTTCTCCCATAGAAAGGAGAAAAAACTACCCTCATAGGGATGCTATTTATTATAGAGATGAGCAGACATAGGCTTCATCTTATTTTCTTTTTAATTTTAAAATTTTGATTAAAGTTCATCCAAAACTGATATGAAGAAGCCTTAGGTTTAAATTTGGTAGGATTTTATTTGGTTGGTTTGCTTTGCTTTGCTTTTTTCATCTTGAGTCTTTTGCCCTTCCAATCTGAGAAGTGCCTGATACAGAGGCCAAATTAATTGAGAAGTGTATAGATTATCTTTGTGCATCTTGGAAGAAAAATGTGTTTTCATATTTTTGCCCTTGATAGCTGAAGTTCTATTATCAGCTGTGAATTAAACATTTTTGAAACAGTTATGCAAATGAATTAGACATTTACAAACACAGACATGCAGGTCTCTGATCACACTCCTCTTCTGAACAAAGCTGAATGCAAACTTTCAAACCTATTTATAAACTGGATTTCATTTTATTTTTCAGCTTTTATTCCCAACTATGGCTTCTCAGAGCAGAGCAATTTACCTTGCGATGGAAAAGCTGTAAATTACTGTGAAGTGAGATAATGTATCAGGAAAGATCTCCATAAAATACATCAGAATAAACCCATATGTTGGGTTTTGGAGGGAAGGAAGGGAACATTAGGCAACATTTTTATATTTATATAAATAAAAATGGCATGGATTTAGCATTAATTTTTTTCAGTAGCCATTATGCCTAAAAATTGCAGTCTCCTGTTTCATACCTCATTGTCAGGGGTGGCTGACTCAAATGAAACAGTTTGGGTTATGGGGAGGCGGGGAAGGAGATCCTCATGTGCAAGTGGTTTCTAGGACCTACAGATAAGAGATCTCTAAAATAACATGATGATTGTATTCCTTGACTGTATTAAGACAGTCTTAATTTGTTTTGCCTGTTTACTTCTGTACACATCCTGATGCTTTCTGGAAGACATTTCTCTTCCACAACAATTTGAGCCAACTCTGCTGTCCTCTTATTTTCTTTATTTGAAAAATTGGCATGCGACTGGGAAGATAATGTTTTGACTCAATGCCGAGGCAAGCTTGTATATTGGACTCTGTTTAGCTCATTCCTTTGCATTCTGCTTTGACCTGTGGCATTCTTATTTCCAATGGATTAATCATAGTTGAAGTTCCTGTACTTTTAAAAATTTCCCATACATGATCTTATGAAATACTATAGATATCTCCCTCAGTTCTGCTCCCCATAGTCCAGTTTATTAATTCTCTCTGGTGGGTGAATCTGGGACTGGGGAAAGAAGTCTGATTTTTGTTTTTAATTCAAAATTCAGTTTACTTCCAGGTAAAGCAGAATTAAGGTGCATATCATACTCATAATATTAATGTTCTATTAGCTTACCAAAATACCATTCTTATGCAAAACATACAACTGTTCTGAACAGCTTCACTGGATATTAGAGAATGAGTTTAATACTAAGAAATTGTTCACCTAATCAGCTTTAAAGTGACTACGTTTCACATATTTTCAACATTTTTACTAAAAATTTTAATAATTACTGCTACGCTTGGCTAAATGTTTGCTGCTTATTTATTGCTGCTCAGAAGGACACAGCTGAATTCCCACTGACTGCATTTAAGGCCAAAAGTTCACCCCTTATATCTAATCTATAATTTTCAGACCACTGTCTATCCTTTGTTTTCTTTCTTTCATCCAACAGTAGGGTGACCAAAACTCAGCTCAGACTGGAGATTCAAACTGACTCCAAAAGACTCTGCATGTGATTCTGAAGATCAATTATATATGTTCTGGTTGATCAGAAATGTCCTCCAAGGCCATAACATTTTCATGGAGAATTTTGTGATACCACACTAATTGGCATATTCCATTTTCCACATCTTACGAATCTGTTCATCCTGGTGGGTCCCTTTTAGCTTGTTCACAAGGTTTCCAATTGCTGCCAACAGATGTCAGCAGTGGATACAGCAATGTAAATTGGTCCCTAATAGAATTTATCTGAGAGCCCTGCTAAAAACAGGAATAGGTAAGAAATGTACAGAGGCAGTTTGCTGTCAATCAATAGTTTTCTCTTTTAATTGAAGGATTCAGGTGGTGAGCATGTTTGAATCTTCCCACCTACTTTTAGCATAAATTTAGAATAGACACCCGCTATGACTTTACACTGGAGGGTCTTGGATGCTCTTGTGAAAGGTGGCTCTTAATATTTCAGAGCTGCTGTTGAACAGTTCTTTCCATTACTGTTATGAAAGAAATCAGATGGAAAACATTTTCTTTCCTGGCTTATCATACAAGCTCTTCATTTGTGGATTAAATATGACTATAACCAAAGAAATGTTACAATGAAACAGCCAATGGACCATTACAAGCACGTACTCAAGGCCAATCTTTCATTCTGTGATATTACTTCCACACTGTAGAGACCATAGCTAAGAGCTGTCTAGCATAGCTAAAAGCTTAGAGCAGTACCAGCTTGATACGGTGTGATGTAATAAGTGCTAGAGGAAAGTGGTAGACACAGGGAGTCATACCTGTGTCTAGTGCAGCTTTTCATTTTCTATGAAAATTAGACCACTATTTTCATGTGAATGGTCCATCAGTTATTCATGAGCAGTGCTGTAACTCATAGGCTAATATTAGGGGAAGTTAACCAAGCGGAGCTCCTTTCCTCGTCTCAGGACAGAGCTCTTTCTTCTTTCCCAGCACTGATGTAACCTTTCTCCTGCCGTTATGACCAAGTTAAGCTTTTTCTTTCCCCTTCCTTCAACTTAGACAGAGTCCTTTCCCCTGCTGCGAAGCAATGTCCTTTCTTGCCCAATACTCTCATAAAGAAGAAATTGTTCATCTGGTGAGAATACTTAGAGCGCTTGCTCTAATCTTGAAAGCAGTATTTTTCGTGGGCTTTGGATTGCCCCCAAATGGGTTAAATTTCTGAAAACAAGATCATTTCTGATCCAACAAGCTACCGAAGATGAATCCTTATTCACCACATCAGTAGGACACATCATCACAGTTGCAGCCAATCATTTGCCAGTCATCATTAATTTTTCTTTCCTTTCTAAATCCTGACACTTCTGAGCTGATTTACACAGATCTTCTTGGACAGAGATACTATAGGATGTATCAGTCAAAATCAGTCCACAACAGGGATTGTTTTTTGCCTTGTCTACTATGCCATGCTTTCACAGATTGTGTAGCACAAAAGCTGATACGAGATCTCTGCTCTCCTGGCTATGATTACTAATGCATTTAGCGTGTCCTCTATATGCCCAGCGTAATGAAGGAGTTGCATATTAGTTTAATGTTGAAAGAATTACAACATCATTGAGCTCATTTATCAACCAGAGAAAACATATTATATTGATTAAAACAGAACTGTTAGGTGTTTTGGTGATAGAAGGGGGAAAATCTAAGCTTGAGAGAGAAAATTATTATTCCTCAAGTTATTCCAAATAGAAAATTGACCTCAATTCATTAAGCTATGCCAGTCAAAATACTCATTCCTCAACTTCTGACCTGACCTGACTGTCAAAAATCTTGGATGAATGTTCAGAAGTAAATGTGATCGCAAATCAAAAGGAAAGACTGCTTGGACAGGAACTATGCATTGCTCATCACTATTCAGTTCACAGTGTTGTCATAAAGATAAAAAGTGTGTGTGGGAGCAGAAGTAATAACAGAAGGAGAGGAAGAAATAAAAGGGAGACAAAAAGATATGGGCCAGATTCTCAGTTGATGTAAATCCATCTGTCTCCACCTGTATAACAGGAATTAAGCTGATTTACACCACCTGAAGGGGTCATCTCATTACAGTTTTGGTGCTATAGTTATATAAGTTTCCCCTAACTCACTCTACAGTGCTGTACAACTGGACTATGATAGACACTGCATTTTTTTAGCACAATCTCAACTAGAGGAATAAAATAGTTACAGTTTCCATTACATTAAATTAAGATGGTTTTTGAGGTGATAAGAACTCGTATCACCCTATAGTCACTGGAATTTCCTGTCTATGCTACCATTCAGAAACAATATACTCTAATGAGAGAAATCCAGGTTTTTTGAACAAACTATATAAAAAGAGTTACCGTTTACAAAATTTCAAGTTCTGACATTTTAGAAATGGTTTTCAGAGATTTTGAGCGCCTTATTGAAACTGCTGGGATATTTTCAAGGTCTGGAAGGAAGCCCTAAGTTAGGTCCTGGAAAACTGGGGCTGCCATGATTAAGACTAAAATGTTTATGTAAATGAATAATAATAGTGAAATAGTGGGGAATACTGGTCAATGTGATAGGCTTATGGTGCTATTACAACTACGTAGTTTTTGGACATTAGGAACAAGAAGGAGTATTTAAAAACATATAAAAGCACACACATATATGATTAGTTTGTGTTACTCTAACTCTGGTGTTAACTCTTTGGGTTGTTAATTACTCTTCACAAATACTAAATAAAAATCTATGCTAAAACTTAACTTCTTTTGGGGGTGTGGAAGAGGAAGGGGGAAATCTGAGTATTTTGATGTACTCAAATGTATATTACTACATCTTTTTCTGTCTCAAGAAGAAAAATAGCTCAGTCCTTTCAACTAGAAAAACGGTTCATTGTGTATAGCCACTACTTTTATCCTCTGCTTATTCAGGAAGGAAACTATTTTTAATGCACCATAAATGGTAATTTCACTAACATGACAGAATATTACAGCACTACAGCAGTCATTATATTCCTTAGTATCAGTGATCTGCAAATGAGAAGCAAAATTCTGTTTTCTTCCATTGACATAAATGTCTAGTAATTCCACTATATTTATTGGGATTGGTCCTAAGGTTCGCTTGTGTAACTTGGATAGGAATCTGACTCTATGAAGTATAAAAGTAGAGCTTAACATGATGGACCATAAAGACATCAACTTAAAGATCTTTTTATAATCTCCCTATCAAGGAGTGCCCCACAAGCTTCTGGTATATACGTTGTGATGGCTCCTGCTTTATTGCATTTATCTAAGGGAGTCAAGAAATGACCCATATAAGAGTCCCAAGCAAGAAGTAAACACTGTTAAAATGCCAGAACATCTATGACAGATTGTTATGTCTCCCTGGTCTATTATGTTAATAATATAGGCAGTGAGAGTCAAAGATCTGCTGGTTAAAGAAACCCCTAGTAAGCTGTAAAACCATAGGAATTAATAGCTCCAACAGAGCCTTTAGAGTTTGTCCTGTCAAAAGTCAGTGTATGTAATTGTCCATTTTCCAGTTTTGAAATGCCTGTGAATAAGTACACGTAACACAGATTAATAGCCTTGAAAAACCTTTACAGTACTGTGCCAATAAACTCAAGACTAAGTAAGGCAGAATTCATATATAAACATTACTGCTGAAGTGTAAAGTTTCCCACTAGGGGAGGGAGCTACATGGAATCATATTATTACAAATAATTCATTTTGTCTGCTGGTGGTATAGTAATATTCGTTTTTTTAGCCATAGATGTAGCCATGCCAACCTACATTTTGTAGTTCTAATTCCTCTAAGCTTACCCATACCCACTTTTTAAGCACATACACACAAAACATAATAAAATGTCAACAGCTGCTATTAAAATAGTTTAAGGTCTTTGACAACCCTCAAAAGTAAAATGTCCTCAAAGGATCAGTTTCAAAATCCATTTTAAATTTTCCTCCCTGATTTTTCTGATTTGTGGCTCATTTTAAGTATGACAGATACTAAAACTGTCTCAATGTTTATGGTTTGTCATAACTGTATATCTGGGTTTTTTTTCCTAAAGGCTGTGGCAGGGGAGGAGAGGGAAAGGTTTCCTATAAATGGCATCCTGACTGCTTCACTTTCGACCACTCTAGAAGGAAGAAATTTCCCTGAGAGCTTCACGTGTGCTGAATGTGGTGGAATTTAGGGTGTCACACAGCCAAAATGGAGCTCAGAGTGAAAATGCGGAGACTCATGAATGCTCCTGAGGGAAGCAGGAGGCTGCCTGCCTGCACCCAACCCTCCATGGTGACGGAAAGGAGGAGACTGCTTAGGGTTGCACCAGGGCCTACGTGGAACAGATTCAACCTTGGAAGCCACGTCAAGTTGTTAAACTAGAAAGTGGGCCAAGAGAAAAAAAATTCAAAAGGCAAGGATACCTTTCATTTAATTTGTTTAACCCAGCAGATCAGCGTTTTGCTACTCAGTGAGTTCCTTCAGCCTAATTTATTCATTCACGTTCTAGTTTTAAGATACAAGAAACCCATAGGTATGCTTTCTTCAAGGAAAGAGAAGAAAAGGTTCCACTCATGGACCTCAGCTTGAGGACCTTGTTTACTCAGCGAAAAAGCCTGCAGGTATATAACACATATTGCCTTCTTTCATGCTAAGAAGATGTATGTTTTCACAGCAGTAAAACAATCTGATTTTGAAGTAAAAAGTATTTCCTGAGTTCCCATGATACATTGTTACAGTGCCTCCTAATAATGGTCTGAGACTATGTTTGTTTCTGTAAATGTGTCCAGAGTGATCAAATTCACCCTTAGCAGTAATGATGCATTATACCTAATATCTAGAGAGAGCTAGCAACACATCAAAACCATGGACTGACTTGAGTGTACGTGTAGGTAATACATACATAAAATCTGAGTGCCTTAGCAGCCCCTTAACAGGGAATAATTCAGTACATTCTGTAACAACACAAGGTACCCAAGCCTCAGGAAAAATTCTCAGCAGCATTTCTATAGCTCATTTCCTTGGCAGAGAGGGGATCACTGTTAAGTACCTAAGACAGTTAGCTTCAGAGAGAGCTTTCAGAAACATTTACATTTTTAACCCCAAAACCTAACTTGAAGAAGATTTAATGTGTGGGAAGAGAGTCATCAATGGCATTCAGCACTGCAGTTAGTCCTGGGAGAAAAGGGTTATTGTGAACACTGCATCCTTACTGTGACAAGTCATTTATCCATCTCAGCGAGCTGGGGAATATCTTTTGCTATAATAAAAATGGCCAGGTTGGGGACTGGTATGGCAGGTGCCAAATCTGAAGCAAACCAAAACCAAGATCTTTTCTGAAAAGAGCAGATTGCTCAGATGCACCCAGTAGTCCTGGGCAAGTCCTGAGGTGTTACAGTAAGATACTGCTTCTGTAGAATAGAAGGGATATTTTGAGCTGTTGAGGCTAAGCAAAATAATCCTAAAAATTACTGGCTTGGACTCCATAATTTAGAAGAAAAAAAAAAAAAAAAAAAAGGATAAGCAAATCCTAGTCTTTGTGTCTCTTACAGCTAATCCTGAGACATGACTTACACTCTTCTCCTATGACTCAAAGGAATGTTCTGCATTGGATCAGACCAAAGATCATTGAATTAGGTATCCTGTTTTGACAGGTGGTAAAACTGGATACAGGTATAGCGATAGGCATATGAATACCTTCTCTGGCTTTAACCATTCTCAGCTCAGGGACTTAGTGAGCAGATAGGTTTTTCTGCCATGAACTTTCCCATTTGCCCCTGAATCCATGTAAACCTTAGACATTTATAACATACGTTAGCAGGCAGTTCTACAACTCAGCTAGTTCCTGCGTGAAAAACAACCTGCTTTTATCTGCTTTGAATATGGTTTCTCCTACCTTGTGATGCTTTTGAGGTTTTGAACCAATGATCTCTTTCCAGTCTTACCATAACACTTGTGATCCTATGGATCATTGCCATAATCCTTCTCAGATGTCACTGCTCCAGACTGCAGTATCCCAACTTACTCATTCAACACAGAAGCCACAGCATATTTTCGATCATCCTTGCTGCCCTCTTCTGAACCTTTCCAGTTTTCTATATCATTTTTGACATGGAGGCACAAGTATTGCATGCAACACTCATGGTGCAGGCAAACCATAGATTTGTACCATTTATCTTAATGCTTTCTGTTTTGTTTTCTATTCTTTTTTCTAATATTTCCTGACATTGGTTTGCTTTTCTGACAACTACCAAGTACCAAGCTGACATTTTCATGGAACCATCTATCATAACCTCTGTCATTACAGGGTTTTGAGAGATAACCTCACTCCTACAATGGTAATGGTTGACTCAAGAATCCATTATTTTATGTGTGAAGTTAGAATTTCTTTTTTCCTGTGTGTATCATTTTACTTTTTTTTGCACTGAATTTTAGCTGTCATTTTACTCCAGTGCCATGAGGTCCTTCTGCAATTGCTTACAACCAAGCTGCATTATCAGCAGACTGTCACCACATTGTTCACCTCCTTTCCAAGGTTATTTATGAATAGGTTGAACAAGATGGATCCCCACGCAGGTCCATCGAGAGCTTCACTGGTGATTTCTTTCCACTGTGAGGACTCACAATTTACTCCTGCCCTTTGTTTCCTGTTCTGTATTTATCCATAAATATTTATCCATGCTAGGATTTTCCTTTTAGGCCCTTTAAACTACTTATGTTTTTAACTACCATAGTAGTAAAAAAAAAAAAAAGGAAAAGGAAAAAAATGAAGTCTAATACAGAGCTTTAACAAAGTTCTAATCCATTCTAGCAAGAGTCTACTGTTGAGTATCAAACTACGCTGTTTCCAAAACAGAGATGCATCCTGACTTGGGTTATGCCTGTGGAAAAGTCAAAAATGACTGCAGCTCAGGTCAGTTTAGCCAAGCCAGTTTTACCCTCACAGGGCTGACAGAGAAATTGCCACAGCAGTGAAAAACTCAGTGTCATCTAACTGTGTTGATAACAATTCACCTTCTCAGGTAAATTTTGTTTCAAGCTATTTCAGCAGAAGTCTATTCAAGCTACCATTATACCATTGGCTAGAGTACAGAAATGTTGAATGTGTACTGCAGACAATCAGTTTACAACAAGCAATTTCATTAGGAATTAGTGATGACGTGTTGCTTAGCATTTCATGAAAAACCTGAGAAGTCTATAAAAGGAAAATCTGGATAATGTTGAAGCAAACAAAAAAAGCATTTAATTCAGTTGCTTGAGAGGAGTTGTTTAAAGCATTGTCTTGGTTACTGCCTGCTTGCAGAACTGAATTTCATAAACAGTGATGACTGCTATATGATGAGAGAGAGAAAAAACTGTTTTTTCAAATCAGCGTGGTTTATAGTCTCCTCTTTCCACAATTTCAAGGTGAAAACACACCTCTTTAATGCTTGGCTACCTCTAAAATTAATTTGTTGGCATCCTTTCATTGGCTCAGTAACTTTATAGATAAGATCTTTAGCTCATGAATTTCTAGTCTAGTCAGTACATATGAAACAATACCTCTAACTGTGCTTGTTTTCTTCTTGTGCTAGGATATTCACTGAACACCTGTAAAGTTAGCCTGAAAAGAAAAAAAAAAAAACAGTAGAAAGCCTATTATCCTTTTGGCTTCATCAGTGTTTAATAGGACCTAGAATTGAGCTTCAAATAAATCCAAACAAGTTTATTTCTGATTCTTGAAGAATCTTTAAATTCAAATACTTATGAGGAAATCATTGCTATTTATTTTAAATAGCCTTTAGAGATGAAGTTATATTTTTGAGTTCAATAGCCACTAACAGGTAACAGTTTGATAAATGTAAATATTTTTCTATGATTAATAAGCCTAAATAGTTTTTACGTGAATGTCTGCTAGCATCAAAAGATCTTGATCTATTCTACATAAACAATCTCAAGACTTGTGTAACACAGATACCAAAATATCTGGTTCATTCTTGAAATGTAGCATTATGCAGCAAAACACACAATATTCACAACTGTAGATCTCGGAGGCTATTTGAGATGTCAAGCACTGAAGGAAAAATCCCTTGAGAGAAGACGTTTCTTTGGGACAGAGGACATTCAGGGGCTTACACTATGCTATTCAAGCATGCAAAGAGCTGACTGTACCATTGGGAACAGCAACTAGTGGGAAGGGTGGTGAGCAGAAGCACTGAGAGAGCTAGAAAGAACTGAAGCAGCTGACATATGTGCTGTGTAGGAGTATCTCGTTTTGGTGTCAGCATTTTCCTAATGAATCTGAGTTACTCAGTGGATCAGCCCCTGAAAGAATAAAATTCCACGTGCAGCGATGGGTGAGGCTAGGTACTGCTTAGGTAGCAAAACCAGAGTAGGTGAATTTCTTCTGCATAAATAGCACTTCAGAACCACGTCAAGTTAATGGCTCAGGTGAATGCTGAAGATAATGCAACATGAACGCATCATATGGGACACACCAGAAGGAACACTCACTTGATAAATGTATTTAATCGCGTGTGGCACATCGGGTGAACAATATTCCTAGCTGGAATGCAGGAGGAGTAGCCCAACAGCATGACTTCTCTTGCACCGTGGGATATGGAGACCAGCCTGCAGTGAACACGTAGGGGATGGTGTAGAAGAGCAGCCCAATTAACCCATCTGGTAAATCAAACACTTGCTCCCATCTGAAGCTCCCCCTACCACGCTGTCTGTGGGACAAACCGCAGTAGTTCCACTAGACCTTTCTCCTCTACAAAAACAGACTTCTCCATGTGGGAAATACTAACATCGATATGTAGCTTCCACAGAGTAAAGTGTGAACCATGGATAATTCATATGCTCCTATTGAGCTGAAATAAAGGGTATCACCAAGAAAGAAAAACGTGTGCTAAAATCAATAGGGCAACAATGTCGCGTGGTCAGTATTAAGAAATTAATAAAAAATGCTACCTCTCTGTGTATAATTCATGAGCAGAAAAGGGATTAAATTAGCTGATTTAATTTCAATTATTTGCTCATATCAACTTGCTAATTGACGAGCCTTTCTAATAACTCAAACTAGTCTGAAGATAACAATTTGGAGCACAGTATAGATTAATTAGCACTGGTGCAAGTCATATGCTGTGTATCTTTCTGATACTTGCAAGGATGACAATATTTTTATTAGATTTTGACAGCTGATTTTACAGCTCTTAATGCATTTAGTGGACACGTTTGACACCTTCCCAAATGGATCTATCACCTATTCAAATTGCTTGAGTTCACAAATCCAACATTATTTTCTGAACACATGGTTGGTAGGTTTTGTTTGTTTGTTTTTGTTTTGTAACTGTTAAATATTTCACAGATTACAGAATTTAGAGACAGTTAGAGGGTGTCATTGGTGTAATTGCCAGCTGGGTAGAAGATACTTTGAAATTCACTTCTCATTTTCAAGAAAGAGGAAAATAATTCTTTTTTAGGTCCTGACATTTTGATACATGTTCATAAAGGCAGTAATAATAAAGGTAATTCTTAACATTAAGACAAGGTACTGCTGAGACTTGGAAATGGGGCAATCAGAAAAAAAATGAACTAAAGAGCAAAGAAAAAGCTTTAAGAGGTCTGTAGCCTTGGAGGAGAAAAATTACAGCAAACTCTATTGGTCAGCAATGGCAAAAGGTTAGTAAAAAAAGAAAAAAAGAAGAAGAAAATGCTCTAAAAAAGCTTTACCAATGACAAAAAAAAGAGAGATATTATTCTTGGAATGGAAATTCTGGCTTAAAATAACTCCTGTGAATATCTGAGTCAAAATGGAGAGGCTAACAGAAGAAAACAACTGTTCATAGTATAATTAGGAACTCCTGATGTTTGAGTAAATAATTTTCCTTCCTTCAGCTAGAAGATGATTTTTTCTGAATAGTGTAAGTAAAGCAGTACTCTTAATACTAGAGTGTTATTTGATAATGTTTGTTCATTGTTCATTTAATGTTTGCTTCCACTAATGTATTTAATATATATTTCCTGATTATTTTTCTTAATTCTGATTTTCATCTGTATTATACACACACATTATACTTATGTGTGTGTATATATATCTATATCTGGAATATAGGTAGCAGAAATAAGGAGGGAAAACCAAAGCAGATTTTGAATTAAAAAAGGCCTCATACATACTTTTAATAAAATAAACAAAGAATACTTCCATATTTAATTATTGCTTATGAAGTATAAATTATTATAACAAAATAAATTAGTTTGGGCTGCATAAGTTATTATGTTGTCCCTGAAAGTGAGAAAATACCAGATAAATGGTACATGTGAAATTATTTCTGCCTCTTTGTGTACACATTTTACAGTGAAAATGAACTTAGGAGTCAGGGTGAAAGCGGGAGCTCTAAGAAGAGCATATGGTAATGTGACTGCAAGGTATATGGCAATACACAGGGATAGAATTACAGTTTTGCAGAAAATTGAATCTGCCAGCTCCTTTTTTTTGTGCGCTTGACTTTGCCATCTAATTATCATCTTTTTCGTTTTATCCTTTTTATACAGAACTCCCAATGTGTTGGATTAGAGACTTTTGTTAAGGGGAAGCGTAAAAAATAAATATACATAGATTGGGTCTTCATCTTTGGAAATATTCAGAACTTGGCTGGACAAGGCTGTATGCAACCTGATCTACCTTTGAAGTTTAACCTGCCCTGGGCAGGGAGTTGAACCAGAGGACCTTCAGAGGTCTCTTCCAACCTAAATTAGCCTATGTTCTCTGATAATAGCTCCTGCTTGGACATCATCAAAGGAGGGTGAACTCTGTGTTTTTTGTGCTGAAATGCAGACTTTTACCAATTCATTTACAGGACTGATTATGCCAACTATTGGCTGAACCAGTTTGTTATCACAGAGCAGGTGGCTGCGTGTGGTGGGGGCGAAGGGAGGGATGAGGAAGAGGCACTGCCACTGTACTTTGGGCTTGAATAAGCAACTAGGAATAGCCCACTTTTTTCCCTCCTTTCTTTCCCTTCTTATCCATGATCCCAGTCCTTCCCTCTATGCCATATTTAAAACTGTGAATTAGAAATGAAAGGCTGATCAGAGTCTCTCAATCTACCATTTTCCTATTGTCCTCCCCAATGTCTGATGCATTTCTAGTTCATCATTTGCCATTATCGCCATTGCCAAGGCGCTGGCACCAGCCCAGCCTTACATTAGGATGTTGGTGTTCAATTATTGTCTTGGTCAGTTTGCTGCAGCTTTCCCGGGAAACAAGCTACAGAAGAGCAATCTTGGCTTTCAGCTGATCATATTGCAACCACACCTGAACAGAACAGCAGGAGGAAAAGAAAAGACACGTCTCAAACCCCCAGACTTTGTCCCCATTCAATTCCAGTTACCGTTGGCAAAAATTACAAGTGTCACAACTTCTCAAAAGATTTCTCAAAATCACTTACCATGAAAGGTGGCAAGCAACCTTATCAGGAAGCCACTATCAGATCACCTGATGATAATTACAGTAAATAGTAGAAAAACTATATTATAAAAGAACCATTTACAGAGTCACTAAACAAGCCACGAGATGTGTAAATTGTGAATTTCTGCTAGACAATCATACGTGCATACCCATATACACACATACACACACACACACAGAAGAAAAGTGCAAAATTCCGTAAGCTTAAGGGAACAGTTCTTCCTATGAGGCTGCTATCTAGATTTTTCTTAAAAAAATTGAGCCAGTGGTAGAAATTAAAAAAAAAATACAGAAGATCTGAATATGAATGGCAGTTTGTATAATATGAAACTGAAATATAAAAATGATTTACTCTTCTATAATTCCCAGAAGATTGCTTTAAATACCATAGCACAATAAATTACCATCAATAGTTATATTTAGAAAATCAGATTTGTTAGTCATCCCAAAACAAAATATTAAAATGTAAAACTCCATGAGCTGCTCTACAGAAGCGTGGTCTGAGAAATCCAGTGATCCCTCTGGACTTACAAAATGCATAGCAGCAACTTCCGTAGGCACTACTATTAGATTATTTGTAAATGTAAATGTCATTACTATTAAATGTAATTCATTATAATAAATACAACAAAATGTTATTTAAAAAGGTAATTCATAAAAAATGAAGGATACTTTCTATAATAGCGTGCTTCATAGCAGCCCATGGTAATAAAACTTCTGTCAGGTTTATGTAGTTAGATAAGCTTGTGAATTATGCATATGTGGGAGGAAAACCAACTAATTACATGTACTGCTTACTACAAAATACTGTGACATGTCATTCTTATCCAGTGCAGCATAGGAATGAGAGGAACCAGCATCTGCCGTTTGACTTTTTTGGTTGGACATTTTACGTATATATGTGTGTTGGTATATATGTATTTATATATATGTAGGTACATTTCCCTTATATGAGTGACCCCTAAACGTAACTTTAGATAAAAAGATCAAATCAAGTTATCTCTGTTTGGTGGTCACTGCTGACAGCAAAGCTCATGCTAGCCCAGCCTTCTGCCAGTTATTACTGAGACATTCTACTGTTTTCAGCTACCTTCATAAAACTAACCCTGTGGTTATATTCTCTGCTGTGTGGGAGCTGGAGGCATTTTTAAAGCATGTTAACTAAGCTCTATTGACTTAGGTGTCAGAGAAATTAGTTAGTATTTTTTAACTTGCTGATTTTTTTCATCACTTGTTACAGTCAGTTGTGCAGTCAAGTTTTCACTTGCATGAGCTGATTTTTTCAAAGTCTGCTGTCACAAAATGTTTTTCTAAAAATCACAGCTTCCTTCCCCCACAGTCTGAAATGAAACATTTTATATCATCCTTTAAAACAGATGATCATAATTAAGAAAAAACAGTAGGATTAAAAAAAAGAATCTACAGAACTTTTTATCCATTATTTACTCATAGTTCTTGACCTACTGTTGCCTTCAGAAAACACTCCTAGAAAATGCCCTGCTATAATATTACTGATTTGGCATTTCTAGAGCAACATGATTTTCTTACCTTCAGTAATTCATTCTTAATTACAAAGTGCATTCAAAATCCTCAGTTAGAAAGCAATATAGAACTGTAAAACATTAATAATGGAAGTAGAAATTAAACTTTCTGTGAAGCACAGGTAACAATTTGTTTATATGTCTGTGCAACCCTTTTTTGTTTTGTTTTGTTTTGTCTTTATATTTCCTAGACTTTTATGCTTTCTTTTCAATGAGCCACCCTCAGCAATGTATGCCTTTGGAACGGCTCAGCTTCTGTGCTGTAAATACATGTTCATTAAGAGTTGTGAGAAGTGTGGCTGATGAACAATTGACAAGTTGGTGAAGAATATCTGAAGCTTATTTTCATCTTCTCATTTATCTGAGGTTTGTTCTTCCCTTCTTTCTGAGTCAGAATAAAGGCTTAACAAGAGAAAAACAATTAAAAATAATTTACTTTCAGAAAAGCTATGCTATAAAATGTATAGAATTATCTTTGATTTGATCAACTAAGCAGAGGATTAAGAAATAATTCCATATACATTATAAATCAATACATATCTTTATCATCAACATCCACATGCTTGCCTTCTGATTCCTATATTTTTGAACTGATTAATTTAGAGAAAAAAAGTAGTTATGATGCAATGTACAACCCTAGCTAAGAGTCAAAGTCTGGCTTCCTTGATGTCAATGGCAAAAGAGCTTGGATTATATTTTAAATCACTCCCATCCTTATTTGGTCAGGAATCAACATTTTATACAACATCTAATATTAAATTAAATGTTCTCTTTTTTTAATCAAGCTCAGTTGTCTTGGTTTTCAATTTTTTTTTTAACTTCAGTCAGCCTAAATAAGCTACTTTGAAAAACTGCATAGGAGGGAGGAGAAAACTTTTTCTTATTACAGTATTCTCTAAATAAAAAAATTTCATATGGATATCTCAGAGGTAATTGATGGTAAAAATTCCCAGTAGAATTTATTTTCTTGTTCAGAGAAGAAAATCAGAGTTAAAAAATTCAGTAATTTAAAACCCATGCTATTTGAAGTGAAATATTTTGAATATGTATAGGTATGTAAGATTCTTCTGTTTTCTGTAAGAATTCTGTAAGAATTCTGTAGGCATTTAAAAGTTAGCTGTTTAAACCCAAAGTCTTACACTTGTTTTATAATCAGAGGAGAAAAACAGATACACTGGAGAGTGATCTTATTGCATGAAGTATGTCCTAGGTATACCACGTAAATCGACCTTTGGATTTTTTCCTGTAAGAGGAGACAATTTCTGTGACTAGCTGAGGCTTAGACATTTCACTGTTAGACATTTAAAGTTAATTAGTACCATTCCGGCAGAATTTTGTCACATACTTTATCAATTTAAAATCCTAGAAGGGCTTTGAGTTATGGACTCTACAATCATGCCAACAGTTTAAAAATGCTTTCAGCTAAAACAAAGCGTAATATAAGATTTTAGGGAAATACGATGTGTACTGTTTATTTGACATATCATTTGACCACTGTTTATGATATGAAGAGAGATAGAAGGAGCTTCTTCAAGGAAATGCATATAGTTTTAGAACATGTGGCATGCTCTTTTGACCAAAATGTGTCATTTACTCTTTACCACTTTAAAGAAACCACATGTTCCTCTTCAGGGTACTCAGAAGATCATTACAACTTTTATTAGAATTAGAGTGAAAAGCATCAAAAAGAGAATATATGTATGATATTAAAATATAAATGTTTCATGCTGTATTCACACTGTGATGTTTGACAAGCTTGTGGCATCTAACAGCAGAAGTTTGCAGACTGTGACGTTACAGCCAGTTAGTTTTTCACAGATGTTCAAATGCCATCACAGTTTCTCAATGGATACTGCTAAATTGAAATGTATCATGGGAATGTATCAACATCACTGGAATTACCTTAAGGAAATGATCCTCTCTTTTTTATTGAAGGTTACTGTTCTGACTATTATAATGTGTGCTATCTGTTAAAGTAAATTTGCAATGGACATTTCTGAAAGGCTAATTATGAAAATTCTTCAGATCTTTTTTTCACAAAAAAATGGAATAATCCTTTTGCCCATCATTTTTAGATATCCAAATTTACCATAGGAAAGAATACTCGGCTTCAACCAGCTGTATGGGTAATATCAAACTCATGACAGAACTCAACTGTAGGAATAAATCCAGGGAAAAGGCATCCTTAGTTAATGAAGTTTCAAACTCTGCCCTGCCAGAGTTCAGTAGCTCCTGCAGTAGGCATACTCTGGAACTATGCCACCTTTTAAACAAATACCACCTGTCTCTCTGCTGGAGGCAAAGAGACATCCATCAGGCTTGATAGATTGTGAATCCTCTAAACAGAGTGAAAATGTTATTATCTGAATTGAAAGCAAGAGGACAAAGGAAGACTCTGCATGTTAAACTCCCCTATTTTATGGTAACATTGATTGCCCCTCTCAGCGCCATCCAATTCTAAAAGAATGGGAAAAAACTATTCTAATGTTTTCTAACGGATTTCAAGCACTCTTGTGAAATGGTATCATCTGCTATTTTACTGGAATTGCTAGCTTCTTCTAGTCCAGTCCAGACCTCTCTGTAACACCAAATATTACAAACTACAGATGACTTCTTATTCTGTTATAGCTTTTTAGCAAACAAAAACATATAAATTCTTCAAGGAAGGTGTTCAGGAGCTGCTCAGAAGTCAGAATTTCAAGTTGGACAAAAGAAAAAAAAAGAGCACCATTTATGAATGTAAATTAGAAATTTCTCAGAGAAAGGAAAGTTCAAACATTTTTGGTTTTTTTTTTCAAAATGACCTAGTTATGACCTTCACTTTGCAAGACTTCCCAGACATCATCTGACTCACAAGTCCACTTGTGGATGGTTCAATCTGGCTTCAACCCCATGTACTCTTGCTACAGCTCACAGAGAATCAGGATCAGCTTGAAGAGTCCTGGGAATACAGCTCATGGAGTCAGGGGAATTCCCTCGATTCAAAGTGAGACATCTAAAAAGTCTGAAAGCCCGGCAGAGGACTGAAGATCCTCCACCCTCTCTTCTGTGTCATAGTCTACTGAAGACCATTGGTAATTTGTACTCTTCCAGAAGTAGCTGTCCCTGCGAAACACCATTTCTCCCAAACCACTCACAGTACAGACCAGGAAGGTACCAGCATTCAGCTGTATCTTTGCAAGAATGTCTGTGTTCCCAGGGAAATTTTTTTCCTGCCTCTGTCACAAACTAACCCAGCCAGAGGACTCAGTTCTTTAGGATGCTGGATACACAGGTGCTTACCAAAGGCTGTTTCTCTCTGATGGTGTACTCTGTGACAGCTGTCCTTCGTAGGCATCCACTCCAAAACCATCTCAGTTTGCACTGTCTCTTCAGTAAACCCACTAGGGGAACAGGGAACACATATGAGCTTTAAGCAAAAATTTAGCTGCTTAGAAGTATACCTCTTGCTACACACAAAATCCAAGCAGATGTACTTACAAGAGCTCTTCCATATCACAAAAGGAATCATAAAAAGACAATCTGTAGATGTGAAGCTGTTTTAAGCAGGCCTTTCCCAATTCACCGGCAGAAGGGATAGAGAAGTCATTTCTTCTGGGGCATTTATTAGATGTTACAGTAATTTTTTCTGAGTCATACTATATTCTGTCATTATCCCGCAGGGTTTAACAGGATAGACAACATCATCTTGGCTATAGGATTTGGATTCATTGCAGGGGATTGCAGTTGTTTAACTGTAAAAGAAGCATCTGAAAATGTTTCTTCATTTTCAGATTTTTACTATAAAAATGCACACAGCATTCATTACCTCAAACCGCAAGCTATACTGGAAAAGGGGTGATCTGACTTCTGGCAGAACTTGTCAATATTATTACAATTTAAGGCAATTAATCTTTGTCAACAATTAGTATGACAGACAAAATTGGCTTAAATGATTGATCTACTCTCATAGTGGCATAACAGCTGATGAACCTGGCCACATAGATTAGAAAGTCAAAATGAAAATGATAATGAATAGCATTATGCAAATTTATTTCAAGTCAGAGAAGGGAAAAAAAAATCAATCTGAACAGCAAATTCTCCTATTCCTAAGAAAAGCTGTTTCGACACAAACAAGCAAAGTGGGACACATTATATGCTTTTGGAACCTAGGCCCCTTCTAGTCTTAACATAGCAAACAGTGCTGCTAACATCAGTTATAAGGGTTGGTGCATTAAAAACCTGATTTTCCTTCCAGTGAAACATTTCTTATGCAATATTCTTTACAACTGAAATGCAGCTGTGCCAGAACTACAGGGAGGATTAACATTTTGGAAAGGATGAACAAAGACTGTTAAAACTTTTTTGCATTAGGTAAGCATTAATTATGCATACATCACACAAGATTTCTGCTCTTGGAAGTCTTAAGCTGATAAGCCTCAGAGTCCCTCCAAGCTCCTCGACCTGTCCAGTCTCTGATTGCTCTCCAACCTGTGCTGGGATGAAACTGAAGTATGTGCAAGCTTTTCTCCCCATCACAAAAGTTGTCACAGGAAAGAAGTGCAGGCCTGGAGACCTGTGGTTAACTTTAGTTTTGTAAGTAGCAAGGAATCAGGATGAACTATGAATTCAAGAGGTAGCACTATAAATCAGCTTGTAAAGTCAAACCACTGTTGCTGCTTTGGATTTTTGAGATCAGTACAGTACTTCCCTGGTTATAAGACTTTTCTGTATTGTGGGATATTTTGAATGCAAAATTTATATGAGTCTTTGTACTAATTAACTTCTGTGTATAAAAAAGTGTAATCTTTTTCAGTGGTTATATTTCAGGTCACAGATTTTTCAGCTAAAAAAAATATCCTCCCCCCCTCCACCCTCCAGCACATTTCATTTTAATTATTCCACTTGCACCCTATGCATATCAAAGGTAAATATACTATAGATGCATAAGAAACATAAGATTTCCAGGAAGTGTTGAATCCATTGTGAATGCACATTGACACTAACATATCTGAGAAGCTTTAGCATATTCAGAAGTTTCTTCATTGGCAATGGAGAACCACGACATCTAATACCTGTGTAGGTAAAGTAGTTATCATGTTGGAAGGCTTCACCACCAGTGCTAGATACTTCTAAAGTATTTTTCCTCCTCTATTAAAAAAGATTCAGATTTTAGAAGGAATTGAATAATTTACTGTGAACTTCCATCGCTTTTCATTTTATGAGCCATTCACTTCTAGTCAAAGTTCAACACTCTTTTAAAAGCCAGGCCTTGCAATTCTGATTTCTATTCCACAGTAACTATGCATCAATTTATTTTGCATAAAGAGATTTTTTTCAAGCAATACAAAGTACTGAAGACACAGATCACAGCATCACCATGCTCAATGTGCTCACATTTTCTAAGATGAGAGAGCAGGCTGTCAGAGCGGTTAACAAGTGTGTTTCCTCAGTATTTCCAGAACTTTGCATTAATGTATATCATCTCTCAAACATAATCTGGAAGGAAATTGTGTTGTCAGAAGCTTCATACTTAGCTTCCTCACTAGAAGCTTGCAGGTTCTCATAGTGTTTGTTTTTTTCCCCAAAGAAAATATATGGATGCCTTGCCATTACCCTAACATTAACACACTTTGAACAGAATTGGAAACTGAATTCATGTAGTTTGGCATGCATGTACTATTCAGGAGCAAGTAAGCTCTGTTCTAGCAGAAGGACTTCTAGCACTGATTCTTATTTCTCTTCTATGGCTGCTGTAATTAATATTCTGCTTTAACTAATATACTCACTATTTGCTATAGGTATCCAATATCTTTTCTTTCAATAAAGGGAGGAAAATGAGGGAGAAAGGGAGAGAGAGAGTAATGTGTTGTTACTTCATCCACATTAAAAAAAAAAAAAAAGAAAAAGAAAACCTCTTTCAGGATTTTGCAAGGTGATGATGTTACAGGGATTAGATGATTAGAGTATGTGGTAGCAGAGCTGAACTGCTCGGCAGCTGCTGTTTGTCAGGATGGTTTTAAGTGGAAGAGAGGCCTAAAAATAACTTCTTAGGGGAGATTGCTGACCAGGACAGCTAAAAGAGCCTGTTCAGGGACTCCTGAATTTGGAATGAAGAGGGAGAATACATTTCCTACAACTATAAGTTTTGAGCTGACAGAGAGGACTTAAGGGTGCAGCATTACATAGGTCTCAAACTGAGACAGAGTATAATACCTTTTATCTGTTTTCTTCTCACTGTCCAGTCCAGTGAGTTAGGGTCAACATTTCCACAAATAATGTGCTTCAGCAAAAGAGCATAAGAGAATGAAAAATAAACAGTTGCAATCTTTGGGAAGTAATGTGGACATCCTGTGTCAGCAAATAGTTGGGTTTCCAGCTGATTTCTCAGTCTGGACTCAGGATGCTTCTTTATCTGTTTGACCTTGGATCGGAAGGGCAGAAGTAATATTTCCACTGGCTTCAAACTGGGCCTGTGAGACAAGGGAAAAAGGAAGAGAGCTTGCATTGGCTTCCGTGGGTTTTGGATCACTATATCTTGTATCACTGTTTTAATTCTGCCCTCAGATCTGTGCAAGACACCTACTCTAGCTCTTGAGCAGTTCTGCTTACCCCTTATACTTCAAGGTAAGGGAAAACAGCCAAGGGAGTTTCCTGATTCATACCTCCCTTATGTGGGAAGGTACAATGCAACACTTCAAGCCAAAAGGTGATTGCTAAGTTCAGTACTTTCTCTATTGCCTTTCTTACAGGGAATATTTCTTTCTATCCTCAGGTGATGGTTTTCTTTGCTGAGATCCTGCATTTTCACATATAAATGGAGACAGAATATATTGGCAGGTCAATGGCCTCACGCAGGAAGATATTTTGAGGGTCAGCTTCTCCTGGATCAGAACAGAAATGGACTTATCATGTCCTTTCCAGTCAGTTCAAAATCAGTCAGTTCTTTCTACTGGCCTGCTTGGCATCAAACAGATGGAAAATGGGTTATCATGCTTTTGATAAGGCATATGAGCACAATTGGTAGCATCATACCATACTCTGGTCACAAAGTCCAAGGTGTCCTCTATCAAACAAGGATGCCAGAGTGAATACTGCAAAAAGTGCTCTTTATAAAAACTCCTCTTTCTCTCATGCTGGAGGGAATAACAGAATTACTAACTTGAAGTACAAAAATGCATGAGATTTGTTTAAATACTGTAAGGCAGAAAATAATCTTTGCTTTCAATTTTCTGCAGAACCTTGAGATTTTAGATATAACCTTTTCAATCTTTATTATGTGGTTGAAATATCCTAGTCTTCTGTTTGCTTGTTCATTTTACATGAAAGCTGAATAAAATGTAAGTCAGTGATTTGGACACTAGCCTCAAGGACTTGAAAAACCTGGATTCATGCAACAGATTTCCCGTGTGACCTTACAGGTCTTAATCTTGCCATGACTTTGGTTCTTCATTTGCAAAATAGGAATTTGATGCGATTCTGTCTCACGCACATTAAAGACTGTGAAATGCTTCAATATTAAAACAACAATGGCTGATATTAAATAACCTAAGTAAACAGCTAATGTTCATTACTCTAGTAGCTGAAGCTTTAAGAAAAACACCATATGTTCTGAGACGCACAATAACATAATGAGAAATGGCAGCATGACAATACTGGCTGTGTCTGCATGTCTTCAGGACAGACCCCTTGGAGAGAGCCCACAGAATCTCTTCAGGCGTCCTGAAATAGATCCAAGAAATGGAGAATTCCTAGGCAATCAAAAGGACTTTTTAATGGAAAAAAAGACAATGATTTCTTTAGTTCAAGAGTTTCCTGGAGGAATAATGCAATACACTGCATGAAAAAGAAAAAAACCTGGAAACTATGAGGCTTCTTTACAAATGTTCACTTTGAGGATTTTTGTAAAGTGAGCAATAAGACCACCTTCCTGGTTTGTCTCTTTATTTTTTCCCCCATGGCAGCATGATGGGGGTCCTCAGATGAGAACAGTTCAGCTTTTTTGTTTTGTTTTTTGTTTTTTGAGATCTCAGAGTCTTCTCTATCACCTAAGTCAATGAGACCATTAAGTCCTCAGGAAGAAATATCTTGGAAAAATCAATCCATGCTGGAGTCAGCCAGGGCTTGAAGGCTGATGCATGTGGAATTTTTTCTTAAAGTAAACACATTACTGTTTTCTTTTTCTCTTTTTAATTCCCCCCCATCCATAAAAATCTGAATTGTATTAAAATCCAAGTTAGAAAAATGGATTTGTGAAATGGATACAGCTTAAAATCCAAGAAAACTGTCTTTCCTCTACTTCCTGTGTCCTTTCCCTTTGATCTTCCTGTCAGCCCAGCAAGTTTCTGGGCTCCTTGGGAACTTAAGGGCTTTGCAAGCCACATTAGCTTTCTTCGCCTCCTGTGTGGGGCCCAACTGTATACCAGCTCCCTGCTCTTCCCAGCTCCTCCCACTCTCCTCTGCTCCGGGGATGAGTCCATGCTGGCCATGCCTGCTCCACCTGAGCGGCCCCCCTGAGCACTATAGGAGTTTTGGGTGCATGTGCAAAGGGGTTCAACAGGGACAAATACTCTCATGCCGAAACCACGGTTTCCCTGACCCACTGCCATAGCTGCAGCAGCGAGACATGACGCAGTCTTGCTTCCCGGTGCTGATGTCACATCATTTTTAGCACAACGGAACATTTGGTCAGAGCGTAAAACGCAACAGCTCCCGTAACATGAACACAGATCAAAGAGGCAAGTAAGAAATGCTGGACTTTTCTGCACTAAAATGCCTTTCTGTTGTGGACCCTTTCTACTCTGATAGGAGCAAGCTTCAGTTTGCCTATGATGCCAGACTGCCTTTATCTCAAAGAAAACCTGAGGCAAGGAGAGCTCAGGATAAATGTTAGGCATCTAGAATAATGCTGTTTTAGTGTGACGTTTATAAAGCTATCCATCACAGACAGAGTAGACAATACAGAGTCACTGATAAAAAGAAAAGCAACTATGTTCATCCTTCCTAGTAATTTTAAAACATCTAAAGTATCTATCCATTCTTTTTGTTTTGTTTAGGTTTTAAGTTTTGGGTTTTTTTTAATTTACTGCTGTGGATAGTTCAAATGGAGGCAATGCTGGAAAAAATGAGAGACTTTCTGTTTTTCTGAAAATCCTATATAAATGTACTCAAAAGCTGAAATAAAAATCACCAGAAATAAACATAAAATTCGCATTAATAATTTTCAAATTGACTTTTTAGCTGTTGTGTGTCCTCAGGTGGGCAGGCTATTGTACTTGCTTTCATTCTGCAGTATAGCTCAGTGATACAGAACAGAAAGCAAAGCAACTGCTTAAAGCTCCTCATCTTCATTCTCCTCTCTGCATTTTTTTCATAATACGTTGCTGTGACCCTTGAAAGTCCATCACATGCATCCATGATGTGGGGAATAATATGTACTTTTTGAGGGGAAAGCTGAATAACGTCATTTTGAAAGTCAGTTGCATTTTCTTTCCCTACCACCCTCCAGGCGATATGGATTGCAGTTCCTCAGTAACCTTAAAATGCATTAATTAAGGGGAAAAAAAAGAAGGAAGGAAGGATTTTGTTAGACTCTTATGAAGAGTCTTTCAGGGCTTTCCTGTGTCCATCCATTTTTGTTAAATGACACAAGTATGGATAATTGTTTCAATTAATGGGTTGTACATAGAGAAAGAGAATAAAAGCCACCAGCCAAACTTTGGTTGGGCTAGGTACTCAGATGTACTTATGGAAAATCAATGTCTTGGATCTCAGAGTCTCTTCTTCTTGTTGGGTATGAATGGCATTTTTTAGCTAAAAGCTAAAAGAAAAACAGTGCTAACTGAAAATTTTGTGGTGGCTCCCGCTTACAGCTACCCTTGAATCTCCCAGGGCCTGCTGATACAATTTGAAGCTAACTCAAATAGAAAATACTAGGGTGACTTTGAAGACCAGTGTCAAAGCTTCAATTTCCCTCTAGCACTGAAATCCTACATTGCACCTGGATCCTTGAACAATGAAAGGGAACGTTTAGCTTGACAGGCACTGCAGCTAAGGGAGACACAGACAGATTGATATGCTTAACATCACACATGTGCTTATATAATTTTCTGAAGTGAGTGTTGAGCCTTGAACCTCTTTCCACTACTTTCACCCAGAAACGGTCTACTCATTTCAGTCTTGCAAGATGTTTTCCTCGGTCTCACATAAGAGATGAAAATGCAGAAACCACCTTTTTAAAAGCAAACCAAGCAATGCATAACGAGGACTCTCCTGGTTATTGGGTCCCACTGTGAATATCTCAGGAGGTGTAGCTTCTCCCTGCTTACCTTCCTAAAGTTTAAACTTTTTGAGCAGACATTGTTCAGATTTTGGTTTTTTTTAGCGAACCTTCACATCATTAATGAGTAAAGATCATAGAATCACTCATTTAAACTACATTAACATAGATAATCACTGTTTAATATGATCATTCATGAATATCTCTGTTGAGAAAGAAATCCCATAAGAACTGCAATGATTTATCCAAACAAAAGCCTTCATTTTAGCTTGGAAAGAGATACACAGTACAGTTAGGTCTTCCTGATGAAAGCATAAGACGAGGATGTGGCAACAATATAGATTATCATGGTCGTTACAGTGGGTTTGCTCTATGTTAATGGTGAATTGACAATACCAAAAGTCTGGGATTACCAAAATGTTAATGATACTTGTCATTGTAATTAGGTCAATGATCTTTAATGAGGAACCTGCCTGTGCAATTTAATTACACTACTTTGTTAGGCATATGCTGATAGGGATATTACTGTATATCATCAGGACAAAGGCCTGACTCCTGTACACTGCAATTTGTTTGACAGAGTTTTGTATTCAGAAAGTGTGTCTTTGCACAATGCAGATGGCAAAGTTGGACTAATGCAAAACTTCGTAATAGTGAAATAGCAACAGACATTCAAAAAGCAAGTGGAAAAGAAAATGAAAAACACAGTCCTCAAGCCATGGCACGGATTTATGAAAATCTTCAAATCTTGTGGTTTATCAACTAATTAGGAGATAAAGAGACCATAAGGAAAGGCAAAGAATTAAAGCAAAAGGAGGGAATATCAGAGAGAAAAGGAAGAATCTCATTCAGTTACATAACTGATTTGAGAATTTTAAGCAGAAAAGTTTGAACCATACTTTGTGCTTCTTAGTAATACTGGAAATAACAAAGAATAGTAAGCTTCTACTGCACTGATCTGGTTAAATTTAAGCACTTTCTTCAGAACTGCAGATTCACCCTCATTACTTACTGAATGTAATGAGAGCCTGAATTGACCCAAGAAAATCTTGCATAAGTGAGAAAAAAGAACAAAACTCCAAATACTAGGTTTCCCTTGCAACTGGAAGGTGGGTTGATACCTACCTACCTACCTGAAAAGGACATGCTTCCCATCCCATGACTCCTGATAGTTTGAGAGATGCCACTGCAATAACTCCATTCCTGCTCACCTTTGCAGATTTTATTATCTATATTAATTTATTTATTAATTATTTATTATATATAATATATATATTTATTATGCGAGGCCCTGTGCAATGCTGCTGTACAAAAAAGCTCATCTGCCAAAAAGTCCATACATACCTCTTCAGCACAAACTGTCATCAACATACAGAAGTCAGAAGACCTGAGGCCTAAGATCTCTTAGGTAAAAGCTGTTATTTCTTTGGTGATGATGGCTCATCTCATGACCTCACTGTACCACTGTGTGTCATTTGTAACATCTGGCCCCCTTCAGAAACGTCAGTATGGGATTTATGCTTAGCACATGTTCAGATGTTATCATTTCTATACATTATATAAGCAGTGTTAGCATTGGCTGGTCATTAGATTTGCCTATCTAGGGTTGTAGGCTTCTGTAAGAACCACTGTACAAATAGGATTAATGCAGAAGCATTACATCCTATCAAATAAAATGGTAAGAATGGATATGTGTATTATTCTGGCACTTTGTCTGTAACCAGCCTTGGATGTGGGGGGGTTTATCTGCCAAATCAGATTGCTTCAGTAGGGTTCATTTTGAAAACAAGTTATCTCTTTCCAGAAATAAGATAAAGCAGATTAGAGAAGATCCTACAAAAAGCAAAAAAGAAGACATGCTCCTGACTTTGTAGAACAGGGCTTAAGTAGTCAGTGTCTACAGAAAGGACCCAATAGATGAAACTGAAGTAAATTGTCAGGGTAATTAATTTTGAGTTGTCGCAATCTTGCAAGAGCTATCATATTGATACCTTCTGTGTGAGAACTGAGTAGTAACTGCGTATCTTACAGAATTAAGAGCTCATAGACTGTAGTAAAAGTTAATGGTTGTTTCTTATGAATTCCTAATAGAACTTCAAACCTTTTGCAGTATTCAGTCCCCAGGGACCAAACAAATATGGCCACAGCCGCTTGCTCCAGGGCATATTTGCAATAGCTGTTTGACAGTTTAGCAGCTCACCAGCTGCAGAGCCACGCTCATCAGACCAAATTTGCAGAACCAGGACTTCTGACTTTTCTGTAGTCATCAGTGTGCCATGGCCACAAGCAAAAACAACCATGCAAGCAACTCTAATGAAAAGGGAACAGGGATACAGGCCAGACCACAGAAAGCAATTATAGATCTTTGTCGTAGTCTACATTTATTTTGCAAATGTTTGTAGCATCAATACAGAGCTTTGAAAAATAGGAACAGAGCTTCAATCAACAAACTGGTAGCCACAACAGATCCACCATACACATCATACTATATCTCTTAATAATGGATTTGCTTTGCCTTTACAGTGTCTCCTGGAAATAATTCTTCTGGGAATGACAGCACAATGCTGCGAAGGATTCGAGAAGCCCTACATAGTACTTTTCTGTATTCTATACCTCTGTCAGGAAGATAGAGGGGCAGAAGAAGACATGTTAATTTTGTAATATCTGTAATGAAGTAACGTACAGTTGGTCTTTAAAAGCAGCTGTGTCATTTGCTGTTGAACCTAGCCACAAAATCACTATTGCTGACTGAAAAAGAGTAGGAAAGCATATATTCCTGGAAGAGCTTCTGTACCCAGGCTGCAAATACTGAGTTTCATTTTTATTACTTTTTTTTTTAAACACAAAAAGGTTACGTAGAATGTATGACAATGCCACACAATAAAAAAATTAGAAATACAATTTCTCCCTAGTCATACTGTAAAGTATGGTTAGTAGCAAGTAATGGAAGGTGTCAGTTTTTATTTGGCTTTGGCATTCTAATTATCAAAGGAAAAGTGAGAAAACATTATGGCTTGATTTTAACTTGAATAGCTTATTTTAGACATGGATTGTAAGGATACAGGTTAAGGCTTGCTTGAATAAATGTAGGTGGTGGTGGTTTTCTATTTCTTTGTGAACATGTAAATTTATTATGAAAATATTTTTCTGTAACAATATTCAGCTGGGAAAGGACCCAGGGTGGTCTGCAAATAAAATACTATATAACTGGAGGTCACGGCTTGCAAGGAAAGAAAATGTGTTCACTGTATGAGAAATATTAAGTAGCCACTGGTGATGTTCTCCAGAAAAAAATGAAAATGAAAACCACAATACAGGCTAGTTTGTGGATTTTATTTTTTTCTTAACTTATCCCTTACTACCTGAGATATCTACATGCAAAAGATCTTTCTTCATTTGAAAATTTTCTATGCCTGTTCTGAATAACAAATAAGAAGTACAAAACCTACTGTATTTATGCTTTCAGGAAGAAATGGTTTGTGAACTACAGCCCCGGTTCTGTAATCATTTACATAGATGCAGATCTTTACTACTGTCAGCAGTCCTGAAATCCATGGCACTATATACATTTGATGTTAAGTGAGGCAAAATTACAGAGAGGTAACATCTCTTATCAGACCACTTGATGTTTCTGGAAAAGACTAGCACCCTTTTTGGTTACTTAAGCCATCTTTCTAGTTTCAAAGGGGAGATCACATCCCACAGTTGCATTACAACTACAGCAACACTACTGTTTTAAACTTAGTCACATAAGTGACTGAAAGCTTGAGTCATAATACAAAAATGATGCCTGGAAGTCTTTGTACCACCACAAGAGATGTAATACTCCAAGCTGTTTCTTTTAAAGCACTAATTGTTTAAACAGCTCTAGAATTCACAAGTCTCTCCTGTTTGTGCACTGCCCCTTCAGTTGCAGAGCTATAACTTGGCATGAATCACATAGTGAATCTGACTTAGTAAAAAACACAGATTTTTAATAAGAGCAAAATTGACAAAAATTACTGTCTCAAGAATGAATTTTGTGTGTGTGTGTGTGCGCATACAGGTGTGCATATACACACACAGGTGTGTGTGTGCACTGAGAAATGTGTAGCCCCATGTTCAAGACTGACTCATGCAGAGCCTGCCAAGACTGTGATGGGAAATGACTATCTTACTGTATAGCCCACCTTCATCCAAGTGCAACTGCATCTAAGTTTCCCTTATGAACACCAAACACTTCTCGCCGTATGGTGTCTCTTAGCACTTTTCAGGGGCATTTGTTCACAGCTGACCCAGAAGGAGATTACAGTCTGTTGAATCACCACTCAGTCTTCTGCAAACAAATAAATAATCTGTGGAAATCTCCTACATGACTAAGCCATGTCTTGCTTTTTCTGTAAAGATGTCAGATATTACAAACGACCATGTGGCAGCGGAATCATTTCATGAAGTAAGAAATCATGCTTGTGATGTCATCATAAATTATTCACTTGAGAACAGTATTATTTTCTGAAAAAAGCAGTGGAAAAAATGAATATTTGCCATAGATACAAAGATCCAATTTCTTAAATAGTCATAAGTAATGTAGTGAAAGATAGTCATGCATGTGCACACACACAACCCTCAAAGGGAGAAATACATGGCAGAACCTTGAACTTTTTCTAACTGAGGGACAGGTTCTTAGGTGATATAAATCAGTAACAGCTCTATTGGTTTCATGAACTAAGTTGATTTAAGCTAGTTTTCTAAATCTGGTTTTCTTAGTTTCTCAGCACTACATAATTGTTCAAATAGAAACCCTGAATAAACATTCATGACCACTCAATTCATCCTAAGAGCCCCTTTTCCACGCAGTTGTAGTACCAGATGTTGCTCCACTTGCAAAGCTCTTGTAACAGCTGTGCATTTCCCTCATCATCACATGTGCACTTTCAAAAAAATCAGGGGGTCAAGCAGTGCCACTCATGCCTTAAATACCCACTGTCAAGGCTTGGCCATCAAATCAATGCTTCATTTGAACAGAAAACTGAACTGCTGGTCTTTCACATGGCAAGGTACATAGAATGTTCTTGCAACTGATGCTGTTACATTTGAGGAAAAAACAGGGAGAAAGAGGGTCTATGAAGTAAGATATTCATGTAAAACAGTAATAAACAAAATGCGGTGAATTCAAAGCTATAGATAATATGCTATACAGTAATGAGAAATCCATTCACCTTATCTAAGAAACACACCCTAATAGAGGAATGAAGCCCTTTTAAGCTCTTGAAAGTTAGCTGCTTTCTTCACAGTGGTTATAATGGCTGTTCGTCTCTTCACCCACAATAACATTTTAAGATTAACAGGAGCTTACAGGACATAATTTTGGCACACATAATTAGTTTCTAAGGTGTACAGTAGAAATCTAACTGTTCAAGGAACATCAGGTAACATCCCCTGTTAGAAGATTTGTTGATGTACAAAGGCAGGCTAAACATTACGCTTGGCTCAGTGACCACAAAGTAAGATAAAGATGAACTAATATAGTGCTGCAGTGCTATGACAGCACAACACTTCTGGCCAGACCATTTCTGCGGTGTTACGCGATTGTTTTCTCACAAAAAGGAGATTCAGCTCTCCCACAGAAATCCCTGGCCACACTGCACATAGAGGTGGTGGTCTGAGCAAAAGGGATACGTAGGGAAGCAAATCCAAATGCTGTGAGGCACTGTGGAAGGACATAAAATTCAAATGTTTTGGTTCTCAGTATTTTTGCACATATACATATAAATGTATAAATTTTTTATATATAAAAAATGTACATAAAAAACTCAACCTGCCACTTTTATCTCAGATTTAAGCCTCTTCTCCTTTCTAGTCTTGGTTCTCTTGAGCTAGATCCATGGTTTTCAGAGACAAACATAATGAAGAAGAAAAAAAAATCCTTTAATTTCTATTACACAGGACCTAAATATTCCTGTGGGTTAGAGTATGCTCCAGCTTATAAACTGACACTAGCAAAAATTGGCACAGATAAAATTACAGTGTTTCATGAGCTTCCTACTTCTCATGCAACCCTACTCTTAAAATGATATTAATCATTACAGTAAAATACATGCTCCTTGATTCCAAGCTGGTCAGGGATACTGAAGAAAGGAGTATTTCAGCTTATTCTCTGCTATCATATTAGCCTAAAGTTAAGTTGCTGATGAACGATCAAAGTAGAATCCATTATAGAGTGTTGGCAGGGGGAGAAATAAAATAGGATAGTACACCTTCTACTATATTAGAGCTCTTACTAGCTGCCTCTTTGTGGAGAGAGATGATGACTTTCTCTAGTCTGTTAATCAGAGAGATTAATATGTGCACTTGCCTACTTAATCTACCTTCCTTCTCCCAAAAGTACTTTCTCCTCCTATTTCACCACCCAAACCATTGTGTCTGGCTCCTAGAACAGAGAGGCACAAAAGGCAAGGGACATTATCTCCATTTCTACTTAATTTATTTCCCTTTCAGAAAGGGAAGAAGTCAGTATTTGATTAATTCAAAATTTTGTCCATATCAGAGGTCAAGACCATGTGATCTCTCATTTCTAGGAATCCATCCTTTGATCAGCAAAAGTCTCTGGCCAAGATTTTCACATACAACTGTGTTTTATAGTTCCCACCTTGAAAGACACTGAAGGGTCTGATTTCAGAAAATGCTGATCATGCTCGGTTTAAGAGTTAACAACTTCTAAAATATCTCAGGCTAAACAACCTAGAATTTCAGGATTTCAGAATTACTAATCGCTATGAAGATACTAACCCCTACCAATAATTTCCTGATTCCTTTCAAAATATCCAAAATAGGTATTGGCACCTTGACAAGCTTGGCAAATTTAGTAACTGTGGAGTTTTTCTTCCTCCTTATCTGCCAAATAACGGTATAAAATGTTACCTATTTGAAATGCTCTCTGAAATATTACGTCCATTACCAATCTACAGTAGCTACTGTTTTGAGCTTAATTTTTGAGGAAGTTCTGTTAATTTAAAACAGGACAGAAGCACAGAATTTGGTGGGTTTCACTGGTGAAAAGCCTGGGTCATAAAGCTGATCAATAGTACCAAACTTGCATTTTCAGAAATTCTGTAATCATTTTGGTTTCAGTATGTGGAAAAAAATGCACCTGATATTATAAAGTGCTTCCACAACTCTTATTCATACCGCAAAGAAAAAAAAACAATCGGTAATAGCCTGCCACAGAATTCTATGGTCCTTGCTAATAACACATTTAAAACAAAAATGTAATTTCAAAGTCTGATTTAAACTACCCAGAGATCAAGGAAATTCAGAGATGTATTTTCCCCTCTGCCCTCGTGTTATTCTGGTTGCGATTAGCCACCTTTGTTCGCACAGAGTAATGCCTCATTTGAAGAACTGAGCCATTGATTGAGACTAACCTTCAGCCATTATTCTCCATTAATAATTAGCAGAATTGAAAATAACAATCTGTAAGACCTAGGGACATATTTGTAATGAGATGTGAATCTCAATAAGCTGGCTTCTGGTGAAAGATAAAAAAAGTGAATTGCTCTCAGAATAAATGAAATTGTTCCATTCCTCCACATTCTTTTCACCCTAGTGGTATCTTCATCAGTATGAACTTAATCAGACAAATGATGGAGATAATAAAGGGCCTTTTGAAAACAAACAAACAACTCGCTCCCCCCAAACCAGATCATATTAGATGGGAATCACTATACACACACACACCAATACATATATACATATATATGTGTGTGTATACATATGTATATGCATACACGCGCACTTAAATGATACAGCTACAGAATGAAGTATGGAAAATCATGCCTACCCTGCACCAGCCAGTCTGAGGAGGGGAGAAAACAGCAAAGGAACTTACAAGCACTAGCTTAACTACAAGTAGTTGAGGATTTTTAGAAATGAATTGATTTTTGTCAGAAAGTGCTGATTTCAGGAAATCCATGCAATTTTTTAGAGCTATTTCATGTTTGACCAACTAAATATAGGCAGAGTGCAGTTTTGGGAAACCTAGCTGGTTTCTTGTCAGCTTGCCTAAAACACTGCTAAAGAGCTTAGTGTTCAAACTGGGGTTTCCAGAGCAATTGTCCATGCACACTGCTTCTGAGGCTTCCCAGGCTGCTTGCAACACAGTCAGTCCATCTCAGAGAACAAATACTTAATTTATATCCTCACTGAGGGTCCTGATTACATGATTAAAGAATCTTAGTAATATCAGAATTGCGATACTAGAATTAGGAGTTGTTCATTCCTGTCCCTCGTAAACATTTTTCTCATTGAATTTCCATCTTGTTTTTGCTCAGATCAGGTACACAACAACTTTTTTTCCTCTTTATTTCTTTCTAGCCTCTACAAAACAGAGTTAAGAATGCATTTTTATTGAGCAAATGTGACTTTTAAAAGGTGCATTTACAGAAAGAAATTTTTACTTAAAAGTTGTCCAGACATGTGATACTTGGAGAAATTTAAAATTATTGACATGCTACTGATTTGTAAACTAGCATTTGTAAGTGGCTCAAACAGTCTTTGTGGTTCAACATAACTCTTAAATTGCCTATTTGCAGAGAATAAACATTGGAAATCCAAAAAGAACATTGCTTATATCTTGTAGATTTGTCTCTTGGAAGTTTGCTGTCCTACAACATTTATTTAACAAAGGGAGAAGGATGCTTGCATGCCTAGTTTAAAAATCAGGTTTACGTGCTTTGATAATTGTAAAGCACCTCTAAGTAGGTCAAAGACCAACTTGAAAAGGTTCAATCAATGGCTACTCACTGCTTAGAAAAAAAAATGCAATTAGACCAGCCTCTGTTTTTTCAACAATTGAAGAAAATACTGTTACTTAGCAAAAGATTGAAAGCAAGAGTAAATTAAAAACAAGAGTGAAGCTGATTGCCATTGTTAACACTGCTTCTTCTGGATGGTTTATTTTGCCTCATAGCGAGGGTAAAAGTCTGTATGCATATTGCATATCTCTCTTTAGCATGTGGTTGCCTATGTTTGCATGAGGAAATTAGTATGCAGATTCATTTATTCTCAGATGCTGAAATAGGCGTACTCATTGCATGTGTCAGCATACATATACTAACAACGTGCTGAGAGGGTTTGCCATAGGAACTCTCTACCACTTATGAAACCCTTCCTATTGCAGAATTAATAGCAACCACAACGGACGAGCCCGTTCTCCCCTCCCAGAGAGGGAGAACAAAAAAGTACTCTGTCTTACTAACAGGAGTCTGCATGGAAAGATGCTGTTTGGAAAGTCTGAATTCCAGTCTCCTTTGCTTACTGCCATTCTTTGACATCATAAAATTTTTATTATCCACTCTGGTCCCTAGCATAGGAATCAAGTGGGATATTCCAAATACCTCAAAAGATGAACAAACTTCTAGTTAAGGACGAACAGTTTGTACTTCATTTTTGGAGGCATTGCAGGGCAGGGAGACTTTGAAAAACAAAACAAAACAACGACAAAAATCCCATGCTTATCGTGCTAGCCTCATGCTTTGTGTGCCTGTTGGTTTACTTCTATTCTTTTTCTTGAAAAGTATATTCTGATTTAATGAAACTCTTCCCCCCTCCATAGACACTTAGAGTTCCAATAACAGTCACAGAAAAATACAGCTGGAAGAGGGCATAATTCCATCTGCTATTCAAGGCATGATCAACTGCCCCTATGTAGTTCCAGGGAGATGTTTGTCCAAGCTACCTTTGTCCCCCCTCCCGCCCCGATACTGGAGGCTACATAACCTCCTAATGCAGGAGGTTATCTTTCATTTTTTCACCATTAAAAAAAAAAAAAGCTTTGACCTGATTCCGTCCCTCCCCCCACCCAAGTTTAAGGCTGTTTATTTCTTATTCTGTGCACTATCAGCAGAAGAACAAAATATCCCAGTCCTCCTTGGAAGTATGCTTCCCTCAACAGCTTTTACATATTTGATTGCAGTTACTCTGTCCCAAACAACACTTCTCTCTCAACTTTGCCTTTATTTCAAAAGAAGAAAAAAAGTTAGTGACATAAATGTGGCATTTTGGGGGAAAGCATTTTTCCACTCAAATTATTTTTTGCTTTTGTGAAAAGAAAGGAGGTTACCAAAAACTTAAACCATTTTGTTTGAAACTTAACCACAGTGGTTCAATTACTATATCTTTTGAGGACCTTAGAGCTGAATTCCAAAGTAGCCTGAACAGACATTTAAACAGATTTTTTTAAGGAAATTACAAATTAGATTTACATAGTTTTAGCATTTCTTACTACTTTCTTTTCCTACTCTGTAGAAGTTACACTTCCCTGCCCATTAATGCCTAAGAGAGATTTAACTGATCTAACATTAGACATCCAAGTCTGAGCTAATCACCTCAGTCTTCCTGTGTAGTCAATGGATGTAACCTTTTAAGCAAAACAGGGGGCAGGTCATCTCATAATGCATTAGAAACATGGCTGTTTCTTTCATATAAAAGAAGTGAGCCACAGAAGACTAGCTTTTACTTAAATGTCCTAATTCAAGGCAGCTGGGTGAGAGTAGGCAAATCCCACCCTACATCAGGAAGAGTCTGGTCCTTTCCACTGGGCTCATTGTCAAGGACAAACATGACAGAGTAATTTCACCACTATGGATTTAATGATGGTATATCTGCTTCCCCTCAGATGTCTCTCTTGCTGTCTTAATTAAAAGCTCAATAGCTGTTTCTTTGACTTAGATTGTACAGCTCCATGTGAGCTTAACAGTTCAACAGATTCCAATGGTGCCAAAGTATTTCTGTCATTTGGAACAGTGTTATGTTACTGATTTCTCTTCCCACTGCTTTGGAGAATGTAAACCAAGATAGATATACTAAATACCACAACCCACAAAATCAAAACAAAAAAGTACCAAGAAATGATGAGTGAATGTTTTGGGGTGATTAGGAAAAAGGGCATGTATGACTAGCTGGATGAAGAATACACTCATAGGGTATGTGTACTTCTTTTGAGATCCCCTAGACCACTCTCTGTCTCTCTTTTTTCTTTTAAATAAAAACTTACATTCACAATTGCTCTAAAACAATTATTTATAACCCTAAAGTGGACTAGCCTGTCTCCAAGATAGACTCATGGACTTCAAAGGTTTTGGCCCACGCTATGTAGCAGTACCATGAAAGGAAAATGAAAACATCAGTGGTCACTTGACCCATGGTCACTTCATCATTTAAGGTTTTATCATGCAAAACCAAATATAAGATTAGCGATTGTGAGATACCTTTCCAAAATGCAGTGACCAAAAAAGAAAGAATTCAAAAAACAATTACTCTGTCACATCCCCAACTCTTTGTCATTACTCTTGCTGACTTTATTAGGACCTTTACACAGTCTGCTTTGAGAACTCAGTGTGCAGCACAGCTTCTAAACAGACATTTTACAATTTTCTTCATGAACAATAAATGAACAGCCTCCCCTCATCTGTGATGTTATTTTAGCAGGATAAACACAGGCATTTCCAGAGATTATTCATCTCTCTTTTTTCTTGGCCAGTTTGCCCCTTTTGCCTTCAGACATCTATCTGCTCCAACCATGCCTTTCCTCTGTGCTGTTCAAACACTCCCTTATTCCCAAATTACTTTCTAGATGTATTTTCTTCCCAATTACATATGTATCTTTCACCAGTGTCTCCCTTGGGCTCTCTTTACTTACCCTGAAATCTCACTGCCCTCAGATCTCTTGCCTTCCATCACATTATTCTCTTTCAGATTAAGGCGCTTACTTGATAGCCTATCAAACTACCACACTCCAGCAAGTCAGTCCTTATAACAAGGTTCTTTCTGCTCTCATCAGGAATTATAACATAAAGTAAATATCTCCCATCCTGGTGGAACAAGCAATCAAATTGCCCTGATTGCTAAAGCTCCCTGACCCTTAAAATCTTCTTCCTTGCTACCTCCTGCAAAGGGACAGTCTCTGTTTCTGCTGACTCACAGCCACCAGAACCAACACTTCAGAGCACCAGATTAGGCCTGAAGAATCCCTCAATGTACTTATTAAGTCCTCCTGTGAAAGAGGACTGGCTTATTTCTCATTTAGGTGGTATTTAATGAGGCATACCAGCCTGTGACAATCCTGGCTGTTTGTTAGATGTTTGCCTTGAAAGTGGCTGCTTAACTAGGCAGTCCATCAAGCTGTGGGTTTCTGACCTGGCTGGAGATCTCATCCACATAAAGTCAATCCAAAATGTCTGTGGTACTAAAAGAACCATTGTGAGTTCCAATCACTTTAGAAGTGGATGAATGATTCAATTCTTTCTGATGCATCCCTGGCACGAATATATTTGAATATATGCATTCACTGAGGACATTCAGTAATTCTGACATAGGTGTGTGATTGATTTGGTTAATGGGTCCTTTGTCAAGCATCTGCACCAAGCCTCTTTTACTTAGTATTGCAAAACCCCTATAAAAATGTCTGCAGCATTTTTCTAGATTTTATAACTACATATTGCAAAGCTCTGCTAAAAACAGTAAAAATGTCTCTCCATGGAAGTGTGCTAATTATTATGGGCAATATTAGGAAAGGGTTTACCACCAGTTTTAAATGAGCAACTGATTGACAGTGGAGTAAGTTGGATTGTTCTGAAAGCATAATTAGAGAAAGCTCATTCTCATAGCTATTAATGTTATTTTTAAACCTGCCAAATATAGATCTGAAGTCAAATGAAAATACCTTTGAAGGCTTGTGATCATTCATGCAAGTTTGAAATGTATTTGGGAATTCTTAGTCAGGACATCTTAAATATCATTGCTGTAGGACTTTAAAATCACAGTACTGGTGAAATGGTGTTTCAGGAAACACTGGAGTGACATGCAGTATTTAGTGTTTTCCTGAATTTCTCTGAAAAGGTTAGAGAAGAAGCAATTATAGATTCTGAATCAATGTTATCACACTGAAACTGATTCAACACAAAACAGAGAGTATTATCCTAATGGCCTACAGGTGAAGTACATTTTTATAAGAGGACCTTTTTGTCAGCTCATGGAGCACAAGCATTAAGAAGGTTGCAATGCTCTTTCTGCTTGCTAAGCATTTCTTTTTGAGATGTCCATGAACATACCAGGTTTGCCCAGCAGGGAAATCTGATATTTTATAGAAGTAGGCTCTTGAAGATGCATATTTTCAAAGCAAAACTGAGTAGCTCATACACACGTCCTACCAGCAACAAACGGAAGTTATGCCTGTACCCCCCAGACACGGCTTCCAAGACTTACCTCTGGGTGTCAGTGGCAGAAGGAGAGAGAGCTATAAATACATACACATACATACCCATCTGTAATGTGTATACATATATGTACATGCACATATATAAAGGCTGCTTGTAGGGAAATAATATGATACTCTTGTGAGTATGTTTCTCATAACCCCTGAAGCTTGCAGTGTAATGCAGATACAGGCAAGTCTAATAAGTCATCTAAGACACCAAAAGCAGATTAGCTGCAGCAATATAAAGTTCCATCCAGGATTACTTTGCCTTTTGACCAGGCCAAATAGTCCTTGGATTTAAGGTAGATATTTTGGTATATCATCTTCCTTTTGATACATTTTGACCCTATCAAACAGACCTAGCTACAAACTTACGTGGAGATATTGACTCCCTTGTCAATGAAATTCAGAAACTCATAACTTTGAGTGAAAGACTTGAGATAAACGTTTGTGATAATTTCTGCACAGCTTCTTGCTGATGTGGGAGAGTACAAAACACTATGAGCTATCTTTCTTGGGGAAATACAGTCTTTTCTTCTCAAGACAAAACACAGGAAAAAGCATAAATAAACTAATAATCCTTAATATGCTTTTTAGTATATTTGAATATTTACAGTCCTTTATAATAAAATATAAAGAGAAAAGGCTGTTCTGAAGAAAAAATGCATACAATGCAGATCAAGTGTAGAGCTGATGTAACAGGTTCACTATCTGGCAGGAGATGCATCTTGCAAACATGAATAGGGTAGCTGAGGAGATCTGTTTGATGCTTGTCGGAGCAGGACAGGCTTTCCAAAAAGTTTAGATTTACTGAGAAATGGAAGGTCTGATTTTCATTAGCTGTCTCTAATTTGTGTATTTGATGGTTGTGCTCCACACTTTTATTCTTAAAGTGTGCATCCTGATCACATTCTCAGTGAACAGCAAGAAGTGCCCTGTTATTTCTCTGTACATGTTTTTTTTTTTTTTTTTTTCCTTTGAAAGGAAACCTATGTGGAGAGATAGGGAGGCTGCCATGTTGCAATTTGTTGAAGGAGAAGGAGGGTGGGAGCTGCTTAGCAAAATATCATCTACTTGCACCCAAAAGCTAAACATCTGCAGGATTACACCCCAAAATCCCATATTCACTAATACTTGTTCAGTTACATGTGGCAAATCTGCTCCAGCAAGTATTCAAAATCCCTCGTTTGCTTTCTGTGAATATTCAGGAGAATAATGTTTGATGAAAGAGATGGTGTTCCAAATCCTTGTGCAAATATGTATTTATGCCAGAAGTATTTGCATGGGGATCTTGAAAGCTGAGATTTTTCAAATAACAATAGTTAACCCCTGTGCTTCCACATCCTGCAGAAAACCAAAAGAAGCTGTTCCACCATACTGTTTTTCTGCACTTACTGCCTTAATTTAGCAAGTCCTGATCTTGTAAACAATGACTTCGGTTGAGACTGCTTATGATGACTGAACTATCAATACAGACATAAATTTCTGGAAAGGACAATCTAATGACCAAAGGCAGAATTGCAAGCGATCTGGGTTCATTTCACTGCTTGTACAACACCGAGTTGTGTTTGGGTTTCAATTCATTTGTCCAGCCATAGGAGTCTAGTGATACCGAGATGACCTGCAGTATTCCACTGGGCTCCAGCTACTACTGTGCAAGGGTGCAGGTCTCCTATAGCTCCTGTGTCACATCTTCTAGCCCCATGCAGATGTGTCAGATACCCCAGGGCACTGCAAAGCCTGCAAAAGTGCTTAGAAAATTGAAATGCACCCCTAATGTAGCTCTCGATTTCTTAGCTGTAGTAGGGAGGTAATCCATAGCCATTCCTTAGCACTATTGTAATGACAAAATCCACCAGAGACTGCTTAGTGCTTCTGTATTACGGTGATGATACTCATATAAGAAACTACAGGAAATGCTCTTATGACATGAATCTTTGATCTTTGAAAAAAATCTTCTTGCCAAAGAAAATTAACTAACAGATGTAAAAATACCAGTGTTTGTTCATTGGGCATTGTATAACAGACTGCTAATCTACATCAAAATATCTTCAATAGTAATTTATTTGTGCAGGTGTTACTAATTGTTTGGGAACACTGTATTTCTAATGATTCTATGAGTAACTAGTTTGAGATGCTTTCTTTGAGTTTTATATCTTTTATAGCCACATGATCACATTCATAAATGAAATGATTATCCTTTAATACTAACTATTTTTGACAGTGTGATATTCTTGAATAACTGTGTTTTTATTGAAGCAAATCCAGCCACAGGCATAGGTAATAAAACAGGATTTTATAAATCTAAAAATATTTTTAATAAGGAAAAGGATTTTAAATAAACATTATTTACGGATTGTTTTTATTATGGTGATACATGCAATAAAAATGATACTATATGCCAAAATTCAAAATTTATATAGATTAGAGAAATACCCTTTCATAACTCTTAATCTGAAGGATTATGGATCACCATCTATACAGATACTTATCTGCCCTCTAGAGATATACGTAGGGATCGGAAAGGGCTGCAGCAGCAGCTGTGACTGATGTACTAAGCTCTGTTTAACAGAACAGTACAGCCACATGTGTATATGCACACAGTGCATGGAAAATCCCACATGCCTAAGTGTTCTTCATATAGACAAACATGCTCCGACTTAAACACTGTTGTAAGAAGTTTATACATGATAAAACAGATTAGCAAAGTGTCAAGAATCAATGACCAGTAAAACCTGTTCATTTATATGACCTAGTCTTAGACAACTCCCATCCACACCTCCTTAAAGAGAGTCCTAGAGAATAAGTATTCCAATAATTCACTACAAGGGAAAGGACTTATATTAAACTCTGTGCCAAAAGAGGACAATATTTCATAATCTTCCCCTTCTGCTGTCAGCACATAAATGTAACTCCAGCTGCTGCAAAACTCAGGCCTTCTGTACTGGTAACTTGGGAGCTACACACATGACATTCAGTAATTCCACTGTGGAGTAGGAAGGGAATTAACTACACTTTCTATTTAGAAATTCCCCCAAATCCCCAGCATAATGTAATCTAAATATATTGGTATTTTTAGCCAATAGAGTTATCGGTGATATTTTTGCACACAGCCAGAAATACCAAGAAATGACAGTACTTCCTGAAATTTGAGCTAATGTGAATATAAATAAATAAATGACCAAAATCTGACAGATAGGCATGACTATCTGATCGATATTCAGGGATGTTTTGCAGTAGAAAAGTGTCTCTGTACAGAACAGTGGTTAATTTTATTTAATTTGTTCCTTCATATTAATTCTTATTCTTATTACGATGCTTGTATGAATCTGTAAGTGAAATTTTAATCAGAAACAGAGACATTGTAAAATATGACCTGCATAGTTCATTTTAAAATCAAGTGTAACCCAAGTTAAAATCTTACCACTGAAAAGAACTCAATCTCTAAAGGTAAGAAGCCAACAATATATGTTTTTCACCTTCAAGCAAAAGGCAAAAGGAATAAATTGAGATTCAAACTTATAACCAGTAATTAGAAAAGTACTGAGAGAAGAGGAAAAGGGGAATGTGTATTATAATACGGATCCAAGGGATATTTTAAAAAAAACAAAGCGGTGTGGGAAAAAGAGTGGGGATACTGAGTTAAATTTTTAGCTGAGACAGAAAGCCAAGAAACCAAATAATAATAAAAAACCAGAGAGAGTGACATCCATTGTTCCTGAAAAACCCTTTAAGAAAGAGGCAGAAAAGGGGAACTTTCAAAACGGAATACAAAAACAAAACAACCAAAAAGGATACAAAATCACAGGAAAAAGAAAAACATACAGAAGGGAAAAGCAACTCTTTTTATTGGAGGCTCCCCCTTGGGATAATCTACAATAAGCAAGAGTCAACCATGAACAACACTGGAATTACTGCTTACGCAGGAAATTTGTTTAATAGCTAAAGGGAATCAGAGATGCTGTTTTCATTTCTGTCTTTCAGACACTTTATGCATGACTTTGACCAAGAGATTTGTATAAACGCATCAGTAATATTTCAATTAAAACCATCACTTTTGCATAATTTACAGTCTACATTACTCATTTTACAAATGAATATTAAGCTGAGGATGAAAGAGTAGGGGAGGAGGAGGTTATCAAGAAGGAGGTTATCAAGAGAATGGAACCAGGCTCTACAGAGTATTGCATGGCAGGAGGACAGGAGACAACGGACGCAAACTGAAACAAGGTTTGGGCTTGATATGGAGAAAATCTTCTTTACCACGCGGACTTGTTAGGCATTGGGACAGGTTGCCTAGAGAGGTTGTAAGAGTCCATCTTTTGAGGCTTTCAGACCCGGCTGGATAAAGCCTTGAGTAGTCTAGCTCATTCTGCTCATCTCATAGCTTACTGTGCTTTAATCAGGTACATGGACCACAGACCCCTCCAGGTCCCTTCCAGGGACCTTCTAGGAGCCTATGATTCTACCTAATATAGACAGAGGTGCAATTTTACCTCTGACTATTCTGAGCTGACTAAAAGCCATATGACTGCATTAGCACAGTGCTGAATATACACCCTTCCTCTCAAAAAGGTTTATGTGGTTGGATTCACTGCCAGTCTAATGCAATAAGAATGGGTTTGGTCAGTTAGCTGTATGAGAAGGTCAGGCATATGCTTCTTAGAATATTACCCCTAGACAAACCCCTGGCACCTTAGCTCTGTATCTATAATACGAGGAAAATGCATTTCATAAGGATACTTAGGATATAGTTTTTATTACATGCAAGGTTTTCAGTTTCTGTGGTCATGAAAAGCCTATAATCATAAATTAAATTAAATTATATTTCAATTTTACCAAGTAAATACATGCCTTATCTGAGAAGAAGCAGAGAACTCCATGCATTAGGGCAGGCTAATATGGTCAGTTATATAAGACTTTCCTTTGATTCTGGAGGAAAGTTAGTATTTTGGAAGAAAATCATCACCATGATAACTAGCATAAAATATAAGATGAGAAGTTAGCAATTTAAAAGAGCTGAAGACGGCCACAGCAGAGAAGCACTCTAAGCTGGGTTTCACTTCTCTCCCACTCATAGAGCCACAATTTTTTGGTCTCAGAAACATCACATTGGGAAAAGTTAAGGGTGTAGTAGGATGAAAAAGAGGCTTTTGAGATCTTTTGCTTCCCTTCTGATTTGAGTTCCCTCCAAAACTATTTATTTTCCTTCAGAGACAGTTCTCAGAAATGCTTACTACCAGCAAGGGAGAGGAGTCCCTTGGACACTCCAAGCTCACTGGCATCCCATACGGGAAGCTAGAGCTGCATGTCATTGGAAGAGACTTGGTCTAACGCAGAAGGAACATTTGTGCGCAGTTCACCCGGAGGTCACCTGTGAGGTCTACATTACGCTTGATGGACAGATGTGAAAGTGTCTTTAAACCAAGCATTTTATGGACAGATGTGAAAGTGTCTTTAAACCAAGCATTTTTTCCATACAGCTGTCTTGGGGTCAACCTGCAGAGAGTCTATCTAGCTAGGCTAGTTGTATGTACTAAGTGTTCACTTGTGTGCAAAATCCTCCACACTGCTCAGCTTTTAATATTCTTACTGACCCCCCAGCCTTCCTCTTAGGAATAAGGATCTGAAGGACATCTCACTCAAGTTTAGCCATTCAGAAGCTAGGCATGCTAGGAAAGGATGAACTGCTCGCTGGAAGTATTCCAGTGATAGTAAACAGAGCCTCAATACCAAACTCACAGGTGGGAAAAGGTAGGTGACATGAATCTCACACAAATTAACTGCCCAAAATCATGTAGAAAAGCCTGGAACTGAATTCAGATCACCTAGATCCTTATCCAGTACTTCAATCACAAGTCTGTGGTTTGTTGATGACATGTAATCCTGGAAAAAAAAATGTTTATATCAGTGTTAACCTGTCTTTTAGAAAACCTAGCAACGATAGGCTTGGCTCTCTCCTGAACATGTGAGATGAAGCTGGCTAGTTGGTGCCTCAGATCATTATTCTTAAAGAAATAAAATCATAATATGAATTAAAAAAATATATAAGATAATAAACACTATCTAAAATGTGTATGTGATAGGAGTGCTGCAGATCATTGTTTCTCAGGCTCTACACACAAACATGTTGATCTATAGATTCCTTTCTCATAATAGCCACTTTGTTTATTACTTCAGTTTTCTTTCTGCTACAGTGGTTCTTATAATAAGCTTCCCTAGCGATTTTTGAAACATGGAAAAAAATCTAACCTTATTTTGTCCAGCTGTTCAGACAAATTAGCAATGCCAGCTCTGATTTCAGCTAATATAAAAGCTAAGGCTGAACTGCATGTTCAAAAATCATTTGTATGTAAGAAGCTGTGCTCCTGATCCCATGCCAGCTTAGGCGGGAAAGACAGAGGTAAACAAAGATGGCACCCTGTGACCTTGAATCAACTCTCTTTACCAAGGTCTACTCACATTTATTTATTTATTTATTTATTTATTTATTTATTTTCTGTGTTCATTATGGAGGCTTTGTACTAAGCTCTACAGCTGCAAGGATATGGAGATACGAACTTGATCAGGAAATCTGGTAGCTGAGATTTTAAATAGGTGTATCAGCAGAGTTATGGCACTGAGAGGACCAATGATTTGCCCTAGTCAGATATTCTATGCTGTCTTCAATAGCAAACACTTTACAAGTTGCTGAAGAAAAAAAAAAATATTTAGGCACCTAGAGACAGACTGCTACCTACAGGGAAAAATAATCACTTTTCACAGTGAAAGGAGAAAAGTGCTTGTAGAAATAAAGGTTGCGCTTGCTAGGAAGAGGAGGTCAAAGGAGCACTGCTTCAGTCCTAGCTGCTCCGAGACAAATATGGGGGGAATTCAGGGGACAGGCACAGGAGGAAGGTTAAATTAGGAAGAAGTACAGTGGAGGAAGAATGACTCATATATCCTGTAAAATAGAACCATTCTCAATCAAGGGTTAATAGTTTAGTCTCCAAGTGCGAGGCTTTCAAGGACATGTCTTACAGTGCAAGTCAGGGCACAGTGGACGGTGGGTCTAGTTTCAGTCTTTGCAGAGCCAGGAAGCAGGGAACCAACTGACCACAAAGCCTTTTCTTTTGGGACTCTTGGTCTTCTCAGCATGGAAGGGAATGGGAGTCTGACAGAAGAGCTCATGAGACATTTCTCCCTCATGCTTTGCTCCCCTTGCACACATCCTTTTCCAACACAAAGGACCACAACAGCTGCTGAGCTGCAACTCTGCCTGCTGGGGCAATTCCACCTCATGGAGCCTGTTTGCTCAGGCTGTGTGCTAATGCAAGCGTTTCACTACTAAACCTTCTCATAGTTTACAACAGAAAGACAGTCTCTCATTGGAAGAGCTGCTCCGTAATTCATAACCACCTACTATTTATTCTAGACATGGATAGCTCAGGCTGATTTGGCCTGTATTCAAAAATATGCTAAAATATAAAACTCATCCCTGCAGGACTAGGGCACAGAAAAGACAGACAAGGTTACAGGGATACAGTATCAGAAGGAGTTAGATATTAAAACCAAAGGTCCATACAGGCCCCTGAAATATGAGAAGAGATTTACAACTCTTGTATTTTGAAGCCCACTACTGCAAGCAATTTCTTTCGAGTATAGCTCTTGTGTGTTTCCCCTAGAAATAGCACCCTGTGGCGCTGAGATGTTAAGCTCATTCCAGGGAAAGAACTCTGCCTTAGGGCTTGCTTGTGTATATAAAAACATAAGGAATACCTTACTGGATGACACCAATGACCCGTCTAGGCCAATAGTCTGCCTTTTATAGTGGCAACAGAAGATATTATCTATGGAGAGCACTTGCATGGGGGGACCCATCCACCATGTTCCCCACTGCTTGCCCCAGGAGCTGAAGAATGCCTGGAATCTTCAACCCTCTTCCACCTGGAGCAAGTCCTGCAGAAGGGTAGACACTACCCTGCTCACCCATAACCTTCAGGAGCTCTTTCACAGTGTCCACAGTCTCCACTCCACTGTTTTGGTGGGTGGTGTAACATCTAGCCCATCTACCCCTAACTCATGCCATGGAGGCTTTCTTATAAGCTTATGCTCCTCTCCATTTCCTCACTGCCATGTGCCAAAATTGCAGGACGTCTTACCACCAGGATAAAGGGAGGAGTCCCAGTGGGTCACCTTAACTCTGAGCTGACTCCATGACACACCAGGGACTCCTGCTAGAAAATACTTCATGGCACAGGAGCATTCACAGAGTGTTTCCTGGGTCTCTTTCTGGACAGATACATCTAATCCACCACACTGCAGCTCCTTGGTCCAAGCATGGATCCCTAGGGAATTGCACTTCCTACTCTATTCCATCCTAAAAAGTGACCATTAGGCTTCACAAGCTTTTAGTCCATAAAGGAACTTTCCTCCAAACTATAATAGACATTGGTGTGGAAACTAGTCAAAAACTTTTTGAAAATCCAAATAAATTATGTCCACTGGATCCCTTTTATCCATGGGCTTTTTGCCATCTTTGTAGAATTCCAGCAAGTTAGTGGAGCAGGATTTCCTTTTACAGAAGCCTGCTGACTCTTTCCCAAAACACTGTGATTATCCATATGCTTAGTGATTTTATTATTGTCTCTACCATCTTGTCAGGGGTGGAAGTCAAACTCACTGATCTGTAGTTTGCAGGATCCCCCTTAGATCCCTTTTTTAAAGTATGCACAGTGGCTGTTTGAAGAGGTAGATTACATGCATCAGCCAGCAGTTGTGCAATTTCACATCTGGGTTCCTTCAGACTTCACAGGTCAAGTCCATCTAGTCCTGGTGTCCTGTTAACTATTTAGTATTACATCTATGTGGTATAATACTTCCTGTGTATTCAAGTTCTTCTAATTCCTCTGATCTATTTACTACAAGGAATTTACAAGGTGGGGTAATCTCCTCAGCTTGCTGTGCAGTAAATCTGAAGAAAGTATTTCACCAAACTTCTCTACTGTACCCTTATCATTCATGGGTTTGCCTTTTACACCTTTTGTCATCAAACTATTCCACCAATTCCCTAGGTGGCTGCTTCTGATATATTTTAATAACTTTTTATTATCAGTTTGAGCATCCTTTGCAAGATGCTCTTCAAATGCTTTTTTAGCTCTTTTAATTTCCAGCTTGTGTTTGGCCTGCTATGTATTATGGATTTTTCTGTTCTCCTCATCTGAGCAAGCTTTCCTATTTTTAAATGTCAGAATCTTCTGGATGGTGGCCTTTTTAACTTTTCTATTGAGCAATGCAGGGTTTTTATCTAGTTTTACCTAGGCTTCTAATACAGAATTTTTTAACTACGGGCTACTCGCTTTTTGGATTTCTACTTTTGGTTGTTTTAGTTTTGTTTTGTTTTTCTCAAATTTCTCATTTTTATTTATATCTTTTTCCTGAAATTCAGTATCTGTGTGTTGGATTTGTTTGACCTGTTCTTTCCCCCTACAAGGTCAAACCTATCTGAACTGCAGTTGATATTAGAGTGACTTTCCCAATAATACTGCTTGGACTAGACCTGGTGCACTGCTCAAGACCAAATCCAGAACGATTTCAAAGCTTTGTCCTCTCTATGCACACACAGGTAACTTGGCACGGTAGGTGGCCCAATGTGCCTTCTTTATTTATTGATAATGTGCTTTTTATATCCTTACTGGCCTTTTCAGAGGCTCACTGAAATCTGCTTCATAAATTGCATTGGTCTTTTGCCCTTGTTGGCTTTCCCCTGCCTTTACTTTGAAACAAACCTCTACAGCCTTTAAATTTTCAGTGCCAACAGCTTGATTACGGTGAGGTTGTCCTTCCTGTACAAGGCGCTCTTGTCCCAGCAGATTCCCCACTTCTTAGTGTGTTGAAATCCCTCCTCTTTACACCATTATTCATAGACTGAGACTGCGTGTCTCAGTGATTCTCAAGGTTTGCATATAGAATTGGCAATATTTCAGAAAATGCTGTTGTAGGGATCCTGCACTTTAGACTCCTGCCCAGCAGCCTGAATTTAGCCTCTAAAACATTCCTCCTACATTTTCCTGTATCATTGGTACCAACATGGACCATGAATTACTCCTTCCCTTCACATCCATGTGATGAGCCCAGGGAACAAGTTAACTCCCGGTCCTCTCATACGTCACAAATACTTTTCTGGGCTCTAATAACAGAGTTTCCCACTATCACTGCCTGCATCTTACCTATCCTTCATGAAGAACATCTCTGCTGCAGGAGCATCCTTGGTGAAAGAGGGCATCCTGACATCAGCTAGAAGGTAGATCTCATCGAAGAGATTAGCTCCCTCCTTGCCAGCTGCATGCTCTCCTTCCCTGAGAGTTGCATCCTCCTCAAAAACACAGGGCAGACACAGCGGAGGTGGGCCTGCTTTACAACATCCCTGCCTCATTATGAATCTTACTTTGTCTTAAAGCTAATCCTATTCAGCCAGTCTGACCTAAGGAAAATGAACCTTTTATTGCCAGGAGTCCTTGCAGCATTTTCCCCCATGAAGGCTATCTATGTGTACTGTCTGTGGAAGACCTGAACTGCACTATCAAAGCATCACAGTTTGAAATGAAACCACATCATTGCAAAAATCTTTTCACACCAGCATAAGAAGTTTAGACTGAGGGTTTTACTCTGCTGTATATAAATACTGGTCAAAGAAACACCCTTGTGACATTTTAAGTCCTTCAGCAACTTATAAAGACTGGAATTTATTATGAGATGTATTATGAGAGATAGTCTGTCTATCCATGTAACTGACAGATATGGGAGCATGAACAGCTAATATCTAGTTTTTCCAGAATGAAACACAGCAGCACCTCCAAGCAAAAATATTTCACATTTTAGCCAAAAAAAAAAAAAAAAAAAAAAAAGGGCGGGGGGAGAAGAAAAAACTCTGTATGCTTTCACGCATACCTCTTCTGAATGTGTTTATCTTCGTGAATCCTGTTCTGAGTACCTATCAAGCTCAATGAATATTATCATGTACATAAGCGTTTCCCTGATAAAGAACTATGGGACACAAAGCATAAGGGTTATTTTCCCATTTGTAGCTAGTCATTATTTTCACAATTACATTGTTCAGTCATACAGTCAGGGAGAACAAAAATACTATCTGATTTAGATGAACTGTGCTATCCCACTTGCAATGTATGGTCAACCTTAACAATCCACAAGCAGTCCAGAGGCTTAAAATTGTTCTTCACACTAAGAAGGGAATGATTATGAATAACTAGTAAATGCGTAAAAACAAAGTTGAATTCATAATAGTGATTATTCATGTACATAATTAATCCAGTTCTAGTGCATTCCTGACTCCATGGTGGCACACCTGGCAGTTTCTATCAGAGTATATCGTACTGTTCCTATTGCCTTCCTTTTTACCTGAAAAACGGGTGGAAGAGGGAAGAGTCTGACATCTAACAATATTTATGTGTTTCCCTAATACATCAGTTTCTGGCATGTGTGTAGATGCCATACAGGCATGTCTGGTGCCATTCAGTCTTATCTATTTAAAAAAATCATATCTTTGCTAGGAATTAGACTTCAAAGTTTAACTAAGTTTACCACACAAATGAACAAGAGAGAAAGAGAGAGACATACAGACAGAAAAAACATTAAAAAAAGACCTCTTTATTAAGGAGAGATGCCATCAAAGGGAAAAATTCACTGAATATGCCATTAAATAAAAAGCTGCTATTTTGAGGAAGGAGATAAAAGGAAAAAATGTCTAAGAGAGCATGATTTTTATTATATGATACTGCTGGGGATCAGTTCAAAAAATATGTTCACACCTGTCTTGAAAATTTGTATTGTTTTTGTCCACTGGAGCCTTATGGAGAATTAGGATAAATATGCAGTTTTAACAGGTGAAAGTTAGATATAAGGTTATTGCTAATGAAAGTACAGCCTTGTAGATTCTGTGTTACTTTCTTTTGCTTTGAACTCCTTAACAGAAAATACTGGAGAGAAAATGCCTTATATTTTCCTATACCCGTTTTCTGAAAAAAACCCAGCTTGCACTAATAACCTATTGCCAGTGTACTCTGTATACCTTTTACCTGCTTAAAAACTGTTTTCATAAGAGAGGGTTTTCAAAATTCCATATCATTTTCATCTCAAGGGTCAGTTAGTGCAAGGCTCGGGGAGGTGATATAACCTGAATCTAAATGAAAGGGAAGGGCTGCAGAGCTGCATATTCATGACTTCATCATGCAATAGGGAGCAGGGGCTGTGTGAGGCAGTGCAGATTGGACTAAAGCAAAGCAACAGGCAAGATTAAAGTTCTTTTCACTCTTCCCACCCAAATCCACATCTAACTTGCTCAGGGAAGAGTTCCTGTTGATGGCAGCCTGAAAATTGGTCTAGACGTGCTTTGTTGTTTCCAAAGGGAGATGGAGGCTATCAGGTGGCTCCTAGAGACTTCTTGTGTAATCCAGCCGCTCTGAGCATTTTACTAGCTATCACAGTTGATGAATAATACACTTTGAGTTAAGAGAAGTTTCACCTAACTCATATCACTTCACTTCGCCAAAGAGTTGAAGCACACAGATGGTGAGATATGGTAAGTTACCATGTCTCAAATGAAGAGAAATCGCTTCTCAAAATATGCTAACTCAACAAATTGGAACAGTATGAGACCACTGGGAGCCTACGACTTGAGCTCGCCATGCTGTGATATGGGGGGATATGAGCCAGTTCTGGATGGATCAGAAGCCTAATCGCTGCTCTAATGTGGCATGGTACATGGGGTAATCTCTCTTCCTGAGAGGTAAACACTTAACTAACGCTGCTAAAGAGCTTCCTGAGTGCTCAGTTTAAACTTTGTCAGCCTGAACTCACATCCATCTGCATCCTCCACATAATTTAACTTATGTAACTTTGCTAATGCTGTAGAAGCTGGCGGCAGAGCAAGGAATTGAATCCTGATTACCAAACTCGTCAGGCTTGCTAGCGCAGGATCATCTGTCCACCCACTATTGATATTCATTAATGACACCACTGCTCACGCTGCTATATGCTTTACAATACTGATAGCTCCCTTGGTAAGATGGAAATTATACTCGTGCTCATCAGCGTGAGAACAGGTGGTAGAAATATGGTTTTAAAATATGAGCAAATGTTGTAATTTTGAAACAGAATACTTACATTTTTTGAATTCAGCTCAGGATAAAGCCAGGCTGGTAGCTAAGGATGTCCAGCATGGCTGGAGTTTTACTGATTGTGCTCTGTCATCTCATTTATGTGTTTCTTGTGCTGCCGCTACTGTTGATTAGCTTCTTGGCAAGTTTGGATCTGACAACAGTTTCCATCATGGAAGTAAAATGTAACTTGTCTCTCATCTCCTGCAGTCTATGAATATCAGTATCAAATCCCTAATAAGAAAGTTAATAGTTTGGATGCTTTTGAAAAGTGTGTGCTTTGAAAATATCTTATCACGTATCTTGGTGCCTAGAGCTTTTAATGCTATATCTTCCCATGTTTCTGAAGTTATGTTTTACACATACTGTTGAAAAAATTATTTAGATTCATTTCACTTACCTCCCCTTAGAAACAAATACACTGGTCTATTTTCTCTGGACTTTATATTTATGTAGAGTATTAGCAACTTCTATCTATGAGGAGTCTATTTTAATAGGAAGGAGTTCAACATTCAGGAAAAATAAGTTGATAATGTGAGGGTCAGAATTCCTCCTCATATCCTTACAGCAGATACGACGCATGCAGTAATCACGGAAGTTTCTTTACAAGATTTTCACGCAGGCTTCAGAGACCCTTCCAAATGGGAGAGACCAGTTGGAAACTTCTGGAGAGTTCCGAAAGCTCATCCTTCCTTTGACTCAGTTTCAGACCAACAAGCATGCTAGAACTGGGAATGGGGATGCTGCTGTCCTTTTCTCAAGGACAAAACTCACCCCAGCGATTTAGCACTTCAAAGGTCTGACTGACTTTCAGATACTACTGATCTGGTCCAAATGATGAACGCTGACAGATTGTGCACCACGTTATCGATCTCCTGAGGTTATTCATATGAAAAATTTAATGGGCAGTTAGGAAGAAAAACATTTTCAGCTATGGAGTGGACTGTCATTCTTGTTTTCAGAGTTTTACTATTGTTCAAAAATAAAATCAAAGCTGAGAAAAAAAAGGAGGGGCTAGTCTTTATTTTTACAAACTTTCACACAGAAATTACTTTTGTGTTATCCCACATCCTTTCAGAACACAGAAAGGTGTTTTTCTACAAATCTACAAAAATTCTACACCTAGTACACAAATTTATGAAACAACTGAATATTCACAAAGTGTTCGTGAATTCTATTTTCATTGGCAACATTTTCACCAAGAGAAAGGGCTTCTCTTCTAGGTATTCATCATGGGCAGTTTAGTTTAATTGGTTTGAATAGAGTAATTGTACAAGATTTTAAGTAAACAGAAAACAAATGATGCCTGCTAGGACTTTAACAATGATGCCCTGTGCAGTCTTTAGGGAAAATGCGCATCTTTCATGGTCCCTCTTTCTGATAGAATCAATTTTTCTTTTTTTCTGCCTCTCTGCTAATCATTCATTTTTGCTCAACTCCCCCAGGTAATACTAAGCTATTTGATACTGAAGTTTCCCTCATTCAGCAGTCCTGACCCACTAATTGAGTCAGCTTTCCTGTTTTTGGTGTGTTTAGCTCCTGTGTTTCAATTATTCCCTCTTCCTTTTCCTTCCTGTCTACTTGCCTGCCATGTTTTTGATAAAGTAAAGAGTCTTGTGGGGCTAGGAAGACACTGAATCATCTTGTGCTCTAACTGTGGATCTGGATACCTGCCACCGGGGCAAAATGTCACCAGATTTAAATTGAGAGAGCTGTATTTAAGAGAGACAATACTTTTAATTAAGAAACTGTACTTAAACTAAAAGGCTTTATATATGTTTACAGCTTCCTGGCCTTGCAGTTGTAGTGTTGAAGGAGAGACTTCTGTGAACCTGAAGAGACATGATAAATTTGTTCCTTCTTTTCTTTTTTCTTTGCATGTATGTGACAGAAAACTTTTGCCCTTGTTAGAGTCCAAAGAAGAAGCGAGTGAAAGAGGTAGGTTAGTCAGGTGGGTGGGGCATTAGCAAGGTTCAGCATGCTCTATGAAAGCAATATAATAATTCCACTTTCCCCATCTGTTTTCAGCAAATTCACTGAAGACACTGAGGCTGTATAGCAATAGGGACCAAATAAACAGATAGATCATAAGACAGACCTTAAAATGCTGGGCTTTTAATCACCACCAAAGGACCTTACCATTCCCCTCTCCTAATTTCAGGTGAAAAATAACAATAGGATGTTCCAAAATATGTGAAATACAGTGGATGCGAACAAAACCACTTTGAGTTTGCTAGAAACCAGACTGTTTTTCCTCAGAATGGTTTGGGAAGGTATGAAGTCACTACAGTTCATACTTTGTTTCGAATTTTTGACTGCTTATTTTGAAAAAAAAAAAATAAATCCACAAGGATTGAGAAGGAACTATAGGAAAGAGCTGAATTTTAAATTCTAAAGAAATCATGCTAAGATCAAATATTTTTTTCTGTCTTTTCTTTAAAGATGTCTGAGAGAACAAGAAGTGTTTCCAATAATGAAGTTGCTGTGAACACCTTTTCACACCTTTTGTGATGCTAGAGAATTTCCCAGATTTATTTGTGTTATGGAAAACAAAATATCTGGCTTTTATCCTGAATTTGTCCACAGCTTTTACCGGTTCAACACCTGGTGCATTTTCTGTTGGCTCAGACTTCCAAAGCTGGACCCTCCTGTACTACCACTGCTTGTGTTACCTTGCAACTTCACAACGTTAGCAAATGTCTGTTTTCATTCCATGATTTCATGACAGATAGGATTTGGAAATACCATCATCTGCTTTCAAAATTAGACATGTATTGTCCAGTTCCTTCTTGCCAGAGCCTCTTTCCTACTAATCAATTCTATTTTTGTGTCTTCCCTCACACTGAATGATCTCTTCTCAGGTCAAAATCACTGGCTTTATGGTAATTCACATCCTTCAGTTTTCAGCCTCTACTCTTTCATATCTACCTTCACTATTTGTCAGTCTTAAATGTTAAGCACTTGGTACTAATATACCCAAATATTAAAAAGTCATGCCACCTTATGTCTTGAGACTGGGTTAAAAAACATCAGTTTAAATACAGTTCATTCTCTCTTCTTTTTGTTTGCCATATGGTTCTGAGATCTTAAAGTTTCTTTTGAAAGTTTTTAGGTTTAATAAGTTTTTTTGTTACTGAAACATGAAAGCTGACATTGTCATGGTGTTACATACACCTCTAAAGGACATCAAAATCAAGGAAATACATGATGAGTTTATGATGGCTGCTGCAACACTAATTTCTGCTTTCTTCTTGATAATACTCCTCCTTGAGTCTCCCTTTGTGTGGGCAAATGACAGCTGAGCACACAGGCATTTATCAAGCTCTTTATGATAGGGCATTTGTTCTGATGCTGGAAAGAGTTTTCTTTAAATTGAAAAGACTAGGACATCCAATAAAACTTGCTCAAATATACACCAAATGCCAAGTTTAAGCAAATGTTGATATAATTACATGCTAGTGTCTAGGCATGAAATTCACATGCAATTAAGTCTTCTATCTTTACAATCTGTCCAAATGTTCAAATCATCAGAAATTTCTTTCTCATCCACCCACTTAAGAAAGTAACTTAGCATCCTGTTTGCCTCCAGAATATTGCCAGAACTTGGCTATTAGTTCCCACGAAGAAGGTTCTTTTAAGCAGAAATGACCTAGTCCTACAGGTTGGCATGCTGCCATTGCTCTTCTTCCCCTGTGTGCCAAAAGCAGTGTCTCTATCCCTATCCTGACCTCGCTGACTCTGTTCAATTTGAAGTCCACGTTTGTGTCTCACTTACATGACATAAACAGTGGTGAGTAGCTAACTTAAGTTGCATGAACACTGTGGAGTTCATGAACATCACGTCTCCGTGTTTGACTGATGAAGAAATCTGCCAGCCTCACACAAATTCAGATAAAAAACCATGATCCTCTCCCAAATAAAAAAGAAAAAAAGAAAAAGGTTTTGGTTTTCTTGCTTACTTCAGGGTTCAGCATGTACCTTTTCCTCCTTTGGAGGAAATCTCCTCCAAATTACCTTGTGTACTTAAGATTTTCACTTGAATTCAGTCCCTTCAGGATACTGACTGCTGCTTTTTTGATCTACTGAGATAAAGTCTTGCTGTATAACAACTATATTCAGATGTAGCCTTGCTGATGTTTTGAAAGATTTAAGTTTCTAGCACAGACAGATAGCACCATTTTTGTATTCCTTTGCTTCACTGTCTCTTTCCAAATCTCTCTTGAAAAGAAGTTTTGACATAACATTTTATTTCTTAGTTTTCCCCTCTTTTATTCCAAAACAACTAAATTTAACTTTATAACAAAAATCTTTTTTCAGCTGTACTCTCTGCTGGTGGAAATCAAGGCAACTTCACTGTCCTTACTGACATTGACCCCTCCAGTTTAAAACAATGAATGCTTTACTCTTTGCGTCCGTATGTCAGTTCCGACATGTTTTGTACGAAAGGCATTCTACACAAATTAAGATTGTGGAGCAGGTAAAATACATGACAATAGTTATATTTCAGACCACTGCAATTCACCAGACAATACTAAAACCTATTTAGAGACACACACTTCTTGCTCAGAGTAGCTTAACTATGTTATGTGTTTTGATTTTACCGAATAGCACAATATTCCTATATGTACTATCCAGGTACAGATGTTTAGTTGGGGTAAATCAGCATAATATTATTGACTTAAACTGAGCTCATTCAAATCTTTGTTTTGCTTTGCATTTTTTCCCAAAGAAAAACCCACAAGTGTTTTAAGAACCTGTTTATAAAATATACTATAAAAAGGTAATGATTACAGCTGTGAAACTGGTGCTTTGTAAATAGATACACCCTGTTAATTTTTAAAGCATCCTGCTTTCGTTCGTAATTTCCAAGTCATTACACATCTTTCTGCCTCTGTTCTGTAAAATGGCTTCTAAGGGCAAGCTTCACTGAAATCTTTAGGCAGGAGAACACAGACTAAGCAGCTGCTGTCATTACGCTCCAATCACTTTAGCCTGGGCAGAGTCCAGCCAGCTTCTGAGGGAAAACTCTAGTCCCAGAAGCTAGCTGTTACTCCTGACTCTTGGGCATCCACTGCTCACTTTGTACCAGCCTTTGGTGGACTGAAAGACTGTCATACTTCCTCTCTCCTTTCCCATACACACAATCCTGAGGGTGAACAAACTTAATTATTTCAAATTTCCTTTATATTCATGGGTAAAATAAGGGGAGGTTTGAGCCTGAAAGATGAATCCAAACATAGTTCTGACACCTTTGTCTCCCACTGTCTTCTCCTTTCTTGGAAATGATCCTCCTGAGGTGTTTGCAAAACTGAGCATCGTCCCATGACTAACCATTTGTGCACTTACCTTAGAAAGGGTTTATTGACTCCACTTTCCTCTAGGCTGCTTAGGTTGAGAATGTCTTGAACACGGAAAGTCATACTGTAGTCAAGATACATGGCATCCATTGCTTCCCTTTTGTCAGCTGAGGGAGGCAGAGAGACTGGTTTGTTGCAATTTGTTTTCGACAAAGCTACTTTCACTTTTTCTCATCATCCAATTATTTTCTAAGTGCTTGTATATGAATTGTTTAATAATGTGCTCTTCAGCAATAGATTTTGAAGTCAAGCTGACCAGCCTTTATTTCTTTTCGTCTTTTTTCTCCACCTACTAATTTTACTTTTGCAAGCCCTATGGAGATGACTCTTACCTTTCACCAGTTATTCAAGATAATTACTAACATTTCAGAGATTACTTCAGTGTGTTCTTTAAACATGCTGTGATAACTTTCATTAGTTCCTGCCTAGTGGATCTACCTTGAGCTTACCTAAATGTTCTTAACCCATGTTTTACCTAGTGTATTTTCTGGGGTCCTAATCACTTTTTATAGAAAGAAAAAAAAAAAAAAAAAAAGAAAAAGCTTTCTCTGAATCCTTCAACTTGTATTCACCCTCTGTCCCAGTTAAGAAAAGACAGGACATTTTCTTTATCTTTGTATGTCAAAAGCATTTACAGATGTTGTTTTTTGTGTCCCTGTCTTTTGTAACACACTTACCCCTCAGTCTTCTTCATTTTATTTCTAAATGTTTATGCTATTCTTTTATATTTATCCCAGCAATGTCTTCTTGTCTCTGCAGCTTTTGTAACTTTTTTGACTTCAAGTAACTCAGGTTCTTGATTTGCATTTTCCAGTCTCAAAGCATCCTTATAAGGGTCCTGAGTTGCAGTAGAGTTAAAATTTTGTAATCTCTAAATTTTTGAAAAATGTGTAGCACTGTGGTTCTTGGGGAAAATTCCACTGTCCTGAACTCTATCATGCATGCCTGTATCTAAATAAACAATTTCTAAAATCCAAAATGAGCTACATTTTCTGGTAAGAATCAGAATGGACACCATTAACATTCACCATGCTGCTAGTCAGTAGAAAAGTTGTTGGTGTCTTCGATGGAATTTCACCCAGGAACAAGTTCTGATAGTTTAATTAAGGTGAAATCTGTGGTGGTCTGAAGTTACAGGATGGCTCCACATAAGCAAAAAACAGCAGAATCAGGTTCTTCACAAAAATGGAGAGACAGTCAGTGAAGACAACAGAAGACAACTGAAATTGAAAACAATTTCCTAGCTATGCTGGGATTGATTGTTCCCAAGCAGGCACACTGCTTTTTCAGAAGCACATAGAATGAGTGGAGAATCAGTATGATTTTGAAATATAGGCTTTGGACACTGGCCTTTATTTTGCCAGCTCTGGTACAGACTATCTGATCCCTATTTTACTCACACTGTTCATACAGATTTTCTTGTTGGCCCTACCCCTACATTACAGAGAGGAGATGAAAAGAGATTGTATTCAAGAAACTAGTAGAAGAGTATCCACCAGACTGCCTTTGTGGTACCTTTCCTCAAGTATTTATAAAAAACGATAGATTCATCTACCTGGCCTTGCTCAGTCAAGCTTTGCCAGTGTCTGTCTTTAAATAGTTCATATTTCTTATTCTGTAAAGGTTCATTAAGTCGTGATAACAAGATATAAACATTTTTGGACAGTGTTTGTATCTCAGGTATGATTTTCTGGTGTTCATGATAGAGTAACTTTCCCTTCTCAGAGCTACTTAAAATGGGTAGGTAGCCAGTTACTTCTCAGAATTATATAAAATTACATAAAATTTTACTGAAGCATCAACCACCAATAAGTGGCATGATTCATAAATCACTTATTTCCCCAAATTCCCATATTCCATTTTCATCCTATATTCTCCTGAAAGCAATATCAAGTCATAAACCATGAAGCAGAGCAGCTGAACAGCAATAAGTATTGTAAGTGGAGTGTCGAAAAACTGCTGAATTAAAGTGGAAAGATTCCAAACTAGAAAAATACTCTATCCCCTTCCTGTAGACCAATCACATTCCAATAACATTAAGTCTAAAATCCTCCCTAACATACTGCAGTTCTTTCTTTTTGCATTGCTTTTTCATTTTTGACACTCCATCCATTCAAGAAACTGCCCCTGAACTCTGCAGTGAGAACTTACATAAAACAGTGCTTGATAATAATTCTAGTATCAGAGCTCTCTCTAGTGGTGACTCTGTTACCTCATTATCTATTATTCATCCTAGTTAAACGCACGGAGACATAACTACCTCTCAAATGGGAAATCAGTCAAATTCCTCCTTTGTGACACCCTGTAGTGAGATTTTAGACAGAGTGAGGTGTGTTATGAGGAGAATATACAGGATTGAAAAGAAGAGTGATGGACTCTTAGTTGGGTTGAGGCCTTGGACTTTGGACAGATGAGGTAGGGATGTCATCATCCTGCCACTGGCTACTTAAACTGATCAAAGGGCAAGACAGACAAGACTAGTGAGCACTGCTGCAGTGGTTCACCATCTCCCCTGTCTACTCTGCTGAAGACTACTGTTCCCACAGAGCTGGCAGATGGGAAGATCTGTTGAGGCCTCAGCTGGTTCAGGGCAAAGGCTGGCCATTTATTTTAAATTCTTATGCTGGTGGTTTTACTCTAAGATACTGCACTTTGCATCAAAATGGCTGAGGTCAGCCAGCTTTCCTTCTGCTAACTGTGCTGCGTAGGCTGCAACAGGAGGGGAGGAGCAAACAGTGGGGTGGTAATAGAAACATCAACATAAGGTTGGTTAAGGTTGGCTGGTGTGTCAGGTTACATAAGTAAGCAAAACTATATCATTTTTCTTTTTCAGTTTGTTTCCAAATGACAAGAAGCTGTTTTGAAGGAAAAGAGCCTGGGAGGTATTTCAGATTGCCTAGAGCTACACTACAGACCACTCTGCACAGGGAGAAGAGAGAGCAAGGCAGTGTGATGACTCTGCTGGAGAAAATGATTTTGTCCACTTCTCCCTCTTGGAGATTCTTGCATGAGAGAGGATGCCAAGACTTCTGTCACTTTATCCAGTGTCATTCAAAACAAACGAATGCCTCGCTGAGTCTTGCAGGAAATGTATATGGAAGATGTGCAGATAAGGGCATTGTGATTTACCAGAGACCAAAGAGAGAAAAGACATAGCAGAGCATATAGGAAGAATCAGTAAATCAGTGCAGCAATTCATTTGTGTGTTGCCATAGTGACCATAAACAGCCAGGTTCTTCCCAAACACAGCTGAAGGTATGGCCCATGCTCCATTAAGCTCGCAGCATAAAACTGCCATAGGTAAGAACATGCAGGTAGTAAAAAGGATAAAAACAGCACACAGCTAATGTAGGAGTCAACTCAGTTTGCCTTTCACAGTTAGAAGCATCATGGAAATGGATCTGAAGAGTGACAGAAATGTAGCGGCCTGCACATGAGCCTAGAGGAGTATTTTCTTTGTATGCAAGTATAACAACTGAACAGAAAAGACTTGTTCATTTTTGAGAATGAGGTTTATATAAGAAGGCTGAGTGTTCCCTAAACATAAGGGAAAGCACATTTTACTCCTAGAGATTAAAAAACAAAACAAAACCGAAAAGGCCCATAGGTGTCTGGCAGCAAAATGACACAATTGTTGGATCAAAGATTCATTTTTTAGTTCATTAGCAGATTTGTTTATTAGAAAATCTGATAATTCTGCAAAGAAATTGCAAGAGTAATAGGCAACTACAAGGATAATGACAGTGTGAACAAACCAGCCATAATTAAGGGATCCAATCTCAACCACAACCACATCACCTACCTGAAATTACACAGTTCTAAACATTATAAAAAACACAGCCATTAATTTGGAAGCAGAGCTAAGAGTCATGCAAATTTCTTACCTGAGATCGGTTGTACTCTCTGAGCTTACATCCCATACTGCTATCTGATCGAGTATGTGTGTTCTCCACCTCTTCAGAGCCAAAAAGACTGAAATAATAGACAGAAACTTGAGCTGAAGTCATGGTTAATATTAAATCAATAAATTTGGATTACTAAATTAATATGACAGCAGGGAGTTACTTTGTTTTCATCTTTCATTGACCAGATATGTGGAAGTGTCAGTTTTATTTAATACTTTTGGCCAGTTTATAACTGCTACAATACCCTGACTTTACTGTGAAGGATGGAGGCTGATATCCTTCACATAGACATCCTTTGGACGGGTCAATTCTTGTTTTAAAACTTGCACAAAAGAAGTGACACTATGGAGGCAGCTAAATCCCATGGCAGTTACTGAAGAAATATAGTCATGCAAGCACTTATAGTGACTCTGCTTCACCACCTTGCCCTTCAACACCACCATTAGTGGGTTTTGTTGCCTGTAGCAGTCCCCAAATCCATTACAACAGCATGGACCCTTTCCACAAATCTAACATCGAAGGTACAGGAAAATAAATATACACAACACCTACTTTGACTTTTTTAGCCCCAAAGAATCCATTGATCAGTATAGTTTCATGCTAATATCATGAAACTAATGAAAATGCTATACCAGCACAGAAGTATAGACAAACAAAAATAAAGCTGTATGAAAGTGGAATATGTCCTCTCAAAAATACAAATTATTATTTTTCTTCTTAGTTTCATGGGATTTGGGCTCAAAAGCTGGGGGTTTATTTCCCTTTTATTTTTTTCTTTTTCTTCCCAAGAGCTTTGCAAAACTAATTTGGCACAGCTTGGAATACAGCCATGGTCTCTTGCTGGACTGATCAAGTGACCTAGCTAATAACTCCAGTCTTTTATATCTTCCTCTATACAGTTTACCCAGGAGAAAAAGAGAGATAAAAGGGATATGTAGCTTATTAAAAGTATTTGAGGGAACTTCTCTTTTTCTGTGACAACAGCAGCCTGCTTCATTGGGTGGAGAAATTCTTGTTACCAGGCAACCTACATCCATCCTCTAACACCTATTTCTGGATGAAAATATCTGTGACAAGATGCCCACTGTTGGTATTACCATCCCAGCTGAACTGCTGTTCTGCAATACTGCTCAGCAGGGTACTTTTCCACTTTAAACTAATGAACTTCCTGTAAGAAGGCAAAGTCTAATATGGATATGCCTAGTCTGATGACTCCAGGCTTTCCAGAATTGTGTTGCCAGAGGCCTGTGTGTCCTCTTCTTGGTAGGTAATGGGATTTCCACCTACTGAGCCTGCCTACATGAACATGGGCTGCCTTATGCCTTCCTGTTGAGGTTGCCCAAAACAGGCGTGATTCTTTTTTTCCCAGGTGGGAATTGTGGCTCTTCGTCTAGTAGCAGGCCTCCTTTATCATTTTCACCAGTCCAATAGTGTCAGAGCCAGCAGCCTGTTTGCTCTATCATCCTTGACATTGTCTTGTTACTTAAAGGCTTCTTATGGGTCACCTTCTCAAAACTATGCTTCCAGATAGAAAAAGGGGCTGTGAAGTTCCTCCCTGCTTCATCTTTTGCCTCAAACTGTTCAGGCTACAGATGGAGATGCTATAAATGTCAAAATGGTGCAATCTGTTCCGTTGCAGTTTTTCAGGAGGTGCTCACTAGCACTGCAGAGTGGTGTTACAATACAGTATGCTAACTCATGCATACATATAGGGATTGTATTACAGACTTTGACACCCTAAATGAGAGCTTTCCTGCACATGGGTCATCTGTGCAGCATGCCTAAATGCCCTAAAGGCCTTATGAGAGAGGACCTCACTATGTCTTCCTGCATCCAGCATGGTAAGCAAAGAGTATTCTTAGTCTCTGTGAGGAGTTTCTGCAGCTAGGCAACATGGCTAGGTGGGGATTTTGGCCTTCAGGTCACTATTATAAGTATCCCTTTGGCTAACTCTTCCATGTAAAATGTCCATAAAATACACTGAATATTCTTGGGCACAGAATACTCAATAAGAAGCAGAGCCGATAATTTCCCTCCAAAAATCTAAAACACCACAAAAGCAATTGTCACTGTCAATTTCCAGGCTGTGTGTGCAACAACACCAAGAATTTCATTGCAAACCGTATGCTGCCTTGTATTTATGGCCAGTGAGCAAGGTTTTAATATTGGCTTCAAAAGATATACTACCATGAGCCGAAAAGTTATAGAGATCTTCTTTTCATCCATTTTTTCAGATCAATTTGGGGTGGTCACTCAGCAATAAATTGAGTCTTTAAATCAACCTTATTTCTTCCCTTTTAAAGATCTCTTTTCACTCCTCCCCTTAGCAGTGGCACCAACTATTTTAATCTTGCCTTTCTAAATCATTTGATTCATATGGGTAATAGAAGAATCCCTAGAAACGTAACAGTACTTGGATCTTAATTACTAAAAAAGCCATTGTGTGAATTAGATTGGAATATAGTATGCTTTTATATAGCCCCTTTCACACATAAGGTACGGTGGCAGTGAGACATTTATGATGAACTGAACAATGTCTGATAGTAAAGCTGCATCGCTCCACTGATTTGAAGGATCCTAAGAGTGATACACTTTTCATCAAGGTGGCTCTATACCAGGATTCTGTAGTCTAGCAGACAGGTTTCTGTCAGGCAATATTTCATTTGCAAGTCTCGTTACTTGCACTTTTCATGCTTGGCAAGGTAAGAAGAGACATGCTGAGTCAAAGCTGTGTTATCTGCAGCCAACTGTACACCCAGACTGACATGACAGCCTTAAAGAAACACAGAGTTATTATAATTAATAAGCACATTTGCTGCTATCTGACAAGGAAAGCAAATGCATACTTTGGAGGCTTTCACTTGGCATTGGACACAAATTATACTGAACATGCTGTTAAGCCATACTTACCCTTTGTATGAAACGATAATGAAGAAATTCTAAGCAAACAAATTCTCTGACTTTTAATTCATGAAATAAAAATATTCTGCCAATTTTTCATCAGTCATGATGGCTGATGGGAAAAGCCAGCAGATGTGTCAAACTTAAGTAAAGTTTCAGGGCAATTTTTCTTTTCATAAAATAGAACAAGCAATTGTTTACGCAACAAACTTATCTACATGCTTTTGTTTAAATCACAAATTTTTTTGCCTTGTTACATATCTGACAAAAATTTTCTATAGACATACACTACATTACCATACACCACATTAAACTGACAGATCAGTTTAGTCCCAAAATTACCAATGTCTTTTAAAGGGCAGTCTTTTAAATAGGATACACAAGTAGTCCACTCTTGAACTCCAGAAAGGCTGTCAAAAGTACTCAGGTAAGCTGGGTATTTTTGTTGGTATTTTAAGACTTTTCAATGATTGTTCATCCTTTTGACCCATATTTTTAGACAGGTTATTTTGCACTTTGAAGTTCTACCACACTGAGCATCTCCCTCATACATGTTCTCTGGTATGACCTCTCTCATTTCCCAACAGGTAGAGAACTGAGGAATACATTCTTTGTTTTAGGTGTCTTTGGGCAATAGAAACAATACAAAAAGAGCTTTGAAAAGAGCTTTGTTTCTGATAGCACCTATTTTAACAACATCTAACTGGAAGTGATGTGGTCCAGTCTTTCTAGTGGTATATACTGAATGCTACTTAGGGATCCAGGCTGGCCACACAGATGCAGCTGTAGTGGCTCACCAGGCAAAGACAGAAGGTGAAGCAGAACTATCCACTGTGATTGATGTGTTATATAGACCAAAAAATTTGGACTGCCCAAAACTTGTTTTGCATACAATGAGGGATCTAATAAGTAGTTCTAGCTCCTTTGAAAATCGTGTCTCAAGGATGCAAAATACTTTGCAAAATCTGTCCATACTTTACATATAGTTCTTCATTTTGTTACCCACTACATCAGAATTTCTATTATGGTCTTTGTTAGTATTACTGTCTGCACAAATCCCTAAACATAACTTTTGTTTCATCTTGTTTGCTCTTTTCCTTTTGCTATTATGTCTTTTTTCTTCATGAATGCACTGCTTAATTATTCCATCCTCAAATGGCTTCTTCTCAGCATGTTTTTTTTTTAAATTGTTTCCCTCTTAAAGGTCCCAATTCTGATTTTTCTTCATTATTTTCTTCTGCTTTGCTATTTTCCATTTCTCCTTTCCTTTTTGCATTTTCCTCAATAGGAGCCACTTACATGTGGTGTTGATCGTGTCACTCTCCAATCTGCTGGCTGTGAATATGGTGAATCATACTTTTACAACAGCAGATCAGGAGGCTAAATATCTTTGTGATTCCAAAACACACAGACAAAATAACAGATTATCCACAATACACAGACAAAAATAACAGATTACCCATACAAATTTATTCTACTTGTCTTCCCAGGAAAATTACATTGATTATTACATATAAATGCTGATTAAGGACTCAGTTCTGCTGTATACTGAGTACCAAGTCTTGCAAAGCATGCAGGTAATCTTGATACCTGCCAAGGGTACTACTGTGCGTATTATAACAGGACTTGAAGGTCCAATAGGTATGGGAGCCCTATTATTCAGGGGTCTGTCCAAAAAAACATAGTAAGGAGAATCTATGTCCCACAGAGTGAAGAGCTTTGGGAGGAAGAGTGGGAGAGAACGGAGTAGCATGGGTAGGGGGCATGGCATACTCAAGATCAGAGAGGTGCTGAGCAGCAGATGGAGGTCTCTCCTATCCTAGCTGTGCACCCTAACAACTGAACTTTTTTTTCTCCAAACAGGAGTTCTCTGCAGATGTCTTACGCAGTATATAATACAGAAACGAGAACGAGGAAAGACAAATAAAGATAATGTTTTCCTGGATTCACAAAAAATCAAAAGTGAAACTCCCATTCATTTAAGCTTAGATACTTTCATATGTTTTGCAGTATTTGCCAACATAGAAAAGCATAATTGCAGTATATCTTAGTAAGACAATAGCACATTGCTATGCAGCACCAAGTTAATGGAGAGTAAAGCTAAGACCCACATGCATGCTATGACTACCAATCATTTGGTACAAACTAGCATTTCCTTCACTTAAAATGGTCTTATACATAGATAAGTCAATAGAAATAAAATAAGCCAGACTTGATTTATATCAGTGAAAGGGTGGGGAGAATGTGGTCTTTGAATTTCATTATCAACCATGAACAATTTACTGCCGAATACTTGCTGGGTTTCTGTAGTGTTCTATTTGAAGTGCTCCACCATTATTAGTTTGTTAAATATTCCCCCAAATAAGGCAAATCAAAATAAACTGAGCTGGCTATAATAAGTATATTAAAATCAATGTACTCCTATCAAAAAAAAAAAAAAATCAATGAAGAGCAAAGCATAATGTATAATTTGACACAAGGCTGTAATACATGACAAATCATTATCAATTTCTTCAGTTTTCCATGTTAAAATATTAATCATGATAAACACATTTGGTATTTAAGTCAACCTAATATGAAATCCCATTGGTATTTGCTGCAATTTAGCCATAATGCTCTGCAAGCCAAAGCATTTCCAAGTGTATAATAGCAGTCTCCAACAGTTTGGCATGATGGTATACAAGGGAGATAAATGTACTTTAATCTTCATGGCTTGATTGATACTGTATAAGGAGGTTCTACAGGAGGAATAAAATTACTTAGAGCCATGTTTTCATGCAGAAGGGAGATAAAATGCAATGTAAGGGGTGGCAGAATAGCATCAATTTTCATTGCACTTCTATGAAAATAAAGAGAGTGTTTTCCCACTCTTACTGGAGAATACTTTAAAAATACATTGTTATTAGAAAGTAAACATACACATTCTTCAGTCTAACCTTTAGTGAGAGAGCACTTCATGCAACAGGACCCCTGGAAATTTATCCAAGGGATAAAGTTAAAAGGAAAAAAATTATAAACGTGAAATTTCTAATGTTTCATACCATCCATTAGAGGTTAGTTTCCCTTAGAATAACTTTTCATTTTGAAATAACTGGCAATAAGGAGCCTCCGAACACCTTTGGGTTAAACTGTTTTGTTCTGATAACAAAGCAATCACATTTGAACAGCCTGGTCTTCTTGCCCAATCCAATCGGCCTCCATTCCCCCAACCCTTACACCATCAGTGAAGAGTTTCCATCTCTCTCAGCTGGATCCTCTCATTCCTTCCACCCTGCGAAGATCCTTCTATCCAAGGCTCAGCTCTTTTCTCCCCTTAGTCTGCCTGTTGCCACACGTCTCCATTCGCAGCCTCCCCTGCTGCTCATTACTGACTTACTGCTCTGCCTCAGAGCTCCCTGCATTCCTCTCTCCCTTTACTTTTTGCTCTTGCCCAACTTTATTTTTTTCCCCAAATGCCCATTTCAAGCTGCATTGTACCCTATCACATTTCTTGAAGCTAGAGGAGACAGTTATACCCACATCCCTTTTGGCACTTTAGATATCTTGCAGTAAGTTGTGTCTCATGCTACTGTTGATGAGTTTTGGCTTCCTCTCCCTTCAGTTCTCTCCTTAATTATTTCTCTCCTTAATCAATTTGCTGATTACTATTCCCTTTCTACCAATCATGATTGTTCCTATCATCTGACATTGACAGTCAACCCCAGCTTGCCTATACCAGGAGCTTCCACTCTCCAGTTTTCTGACACCCGCATGCCGCTGCTAAAATTGGTGTCAATATGAGCATCTTGCACAAAGAACCAGTATGGTTGTGGACTTGATCAGACCAGGCACAGACAGGGAGTCTTCTGGACCACTTCCAGTAAAACCACCAGCTCCTCTGCTGGGTGCAAACGGCCACAGGAAGAAGGACACAAAGAAGAAAGGAAAATTCCCCTTTGAATTGCTCCTCACATTTGTGCCTGATGTGGCAAAGCTTTGGATATGACTTCACTGAACACTCTCTTCTGTACCCCAGGCTTTTCTGCATATCAGCTCTGTCGGTAGGGTTTTACTAGCTTAGACCCTTTGCACTTGACCAGGTAGTGAAAAACTAAAAATGGGTATTTATCCTTGCTAGCACCTCCCTAAACCCAGTATCATTGTCTCACTTCACCTTCTGATCTCCTTTCGCCAGGCTCTTCCAGTGTGCTGAAAGGCCCCCAACCCTGCCACATGCTGCAGCCAAGCTGGTAGTAATACCAGGTGGTATCTTTTGTCAAAGCAGAAGTGTTTTGTGCTCTACCATAAAAGAATTCCTTCCTTCTTTTGCTGTCAATTTGAAATATCACTTAGATACAAGAAGTTCCTTGTCCTTTGTGCCAGGCTGAAAAAGTGGAACAGGCTAAGGAAATCCAGAGAGCGCTCAAAAAAGTTGTACTTGTCAGAGGGTTTGGACCTGGATTTTTGTAAAGTATTTAGTAATATCAGAGAAGAACCTATATTCTCAGCCTAATAGGCCTATTCTCTTCCTGCTGGTGTTCAATACATGACCCTCAAAGATTTCCGGATTAATTCAGTTCGCTAGCACATATTTGCCAGCTGACACTGCCTGGAATATTTAGTGTTTGTTATTTATAGCAAACTAGTATTAGCCACCGTAATCACCTCCTCCAATTGGATCTTGATTTTATAGGATTTACAGCTTAGATTTGACAGAATATATGCAATTATAACACCAAAACACAACATATAGAAGCTGCAAATCTTTCTTCTGTACACAAATATCCAGAAAGTTTTTAAAAACCTAGCAGACATGCCCCTTCCTCTACTCAAGAGATAAGGCAATAGCGCCTAGATAGATCTACTAGAAAAGAGAATAGAAATTTCAGCAGCTAAGTGGAGGAGAATTGAAGTAAATAATATTTAAAAAAAACAAAGAGGAAAACAAAAACATTTAAAAGGTGAATACTTAAAATGGCCCGAGGCCCTCTTTCTGCATTTGCTGGCTAACAAGACACTATTTGAAATTTCCTTTTTTTCCCCCGCTCTAACACAGTCTTTTAAATATAATCTCTCTCTCCTTCTTTTCTCTACCCCCACCCTTTTTTTTTCCTAAAAAGACAACAAGGAAAGTTAAATTTCTGACTGAACTAGCCTAGAACCATCTGCTTCACCTGAGAGACCCTATGAGGAGTTCGGGAGCTGGCCATTCTGTAACTGCCCAGTTGTGTCCTTTATGGTAGCTATCTTTGCCACTTCAGTTAATGATAAGGATCTGAAAATGTAACTGTACCCAGTGCAGTATCCAGCCCAAAAATGATCAGGCAAACTGTGCCTGATTATAAATTTAGTATGCATTTTATAAAACTATTGAGCCTCAGAAAAAACACATTTTTATTTGTTATTACTATGAATACCAATAAAATACCAGTTAGGCTGAGATTTTCAAAAGCTGGTAATTCTAGATCTTTGACCCCATTCTTTCATTCTTATTCAGCTGGATACTTCTCTGTTAGATATCCAGCTGGATACCTGATTTTCACAGAGTGAGTGCTCATCAGATGGACCCCTCTACAATGGCTCACGCTGATTTATCAAAAGTCACTACTCGTATCTGAGAGTATCCTCCCATCTGCAGTTTCATTTGCTTTATGAACTCTTGGGTTACAAGTTTGAATGCCCTGGTAGGAAAAATGCTGAGTTGTTTCCACAGCATCCCCAATACATGTGTGAATATTAGAGGATTAGCAGCTATAGCAAACTGCTGCTGCTCTCCGGGTTTCAGAGGCAACTTTTTCACTCGTTACATAGAGCTTTCCCTTTTTTTTTTTTTTTTTTTTCCCCCCCCCAAAGATCAAAACAATTAGCTCTAAAGCAATGGCAATCACCAGCCATTTCTGCAAAAATGGACAGATGCATTTTTAAGTCTTTGGATACCTGCCCACTTTGCATAGACACCAACACCAGGAAAAAAAGAGCAACTATTTATCTCACCCTCCCAGTCTTTCCTCATGGCAAAGGAGTAAGATTTTTAAGCCTTAAATCAGAAATATATGGAACTCAGAGGGCTGAACACAGCAATGGAGCAAACTCAAAATTTTTATCCTAGGACATTTGGGTTGTTCTTTCCTCCCTCTTTTCTCCTCAGTGCACACAGATAAGCTCCTAAATCCATATTTAGGGATTCCAATAAAATAACCTGAATTTAGAGATAACAAGAATCTACTTCCCCTACTGACAGACAGCGATTTGCACTGAACACCTTTCAAAATCAGGCCAGATTTGTTTAGGCATCAAAATCTGGATTTGCAGGTTTAGAATTTAGTAGCATAGAACGGTAAAAGTGCCCCTCAAGGCTCTTGTGTGGATTAACAGCTAATGCTAAATATTAATATTATCAGAGCACAGGAAATTAGCCACACATTTCTTTTTACTATTAATAGGAGTTGTGCATCAAGGACCCTTCACACTGCATTGAACATCTAGCCCATTCAGTTCACCTGCCATTAACATAATAGGAGAAGAGATAAAGTGAAGCATTGCAGCATTGATATAAGGTGTCATAATGGAGTGCTTCTAAAGATGTTCAAAATATTTTAAAACAATTAGTCATCCTTCCTTATTCAAGCAGCAACCATCCAATAAAAAAAAAAAAAAAAAAAAAAAAAGCAAGACATGAACAAAAGCAGACAGAGTGAGGAGGTAAAGGTCATGCAACATGGATCACTAGTCCTTCAAATTATTTTCGGGTAGTTTGGCAGATCTCCAGGGGTGTGATTTGACTTTGCGCAGGTTACTTCATGAAATCTATTTTTGATTCTAACAGAACAATTTCATAGCATGATTGTCTAAATGTAAAAAAAAAGTCAAAACCTTTGAAATAGTTTGATTGTTCATTTTGTAGAGGAGATTTCTTGAACATATAGCAATCTTCCTTCTCATTCTCTGCAGAAAAAAATTTGATGTATAGCCATGGAAAACTAGATCTCGAAGTAACTGAACAAGAGGGGAAGTCTGCTGTTCTACTAAACTCTTTGCTTTGTTATATTATCATCCCCTTAATTCAGTTACCTGATACTTTTACATTTTGTAACTTGTTCCTTTCTGTGAAAACATGTAAGATATGTAAGAGGAATAGTGAAATCAAAGCCTCACCTTGAAAACTCTGCCATATTTTTGTTTCTGCAGTATTTAGCATAGCATAGCTCTGTTCCCCGATTATTATATGTGGTAGATTTCATAGCCTCAAAGTAAAGTAGAATAGCAAAACATCATCCACAGAAAATGAAAGGACAAGTGAATGAATGTCCTTTACAAGTCTGACTCTTAGCAGGAGGAGATAAAGACAATAATGAGCCACATGAAATATGGAACTAAAGAATGCATTTTTTTAATCTTTACAGAATATTGTCAGGCAACAGGGGATATTTTTGGACTTCACTTTGTCAGTTTTTGTTCCATTTTTTTGGTGTCTATTCTCCCAGTACCAACTTACAAAGTATGAGAACATCAGACTAGAACCAGGATCTCGTTAGCTGCAGGGTTGCTCTTGGCCTGTATTCCCTCATTGAGGTAAAAATAGCTGACATCTTGCTTTTGTCCATCGGGCTGAACTTTCCACGACTGATAGATAGCAAGGGCTTTTTTGGCATTTACAATTTACTCCTCCTGTCAGTTCAAGATAGCCTAAGTTTGGTGAGTGTAATTCAAGGCATATTTGTGTAGCTGATTTTTTTCAGCTGATTTGTAGCTGCAATTGCCTATTAAGATAGCTGCTAAGCATACTGCACTGTGCAGCTGAATATAATTTGTGTTGCTACATTTTGTAAATCAGTGGCAGGTTGTCACGGCAATGCATGTGTTGGCTGTCATTAACGTAAATGATCAAGAAAGCAAAGAGAAATATTATGCAGAGTAGCTGGTGAAAACCTTTGTATTCCTACAAAGTGTTCTGTAGAAGCACTTTGATTACAAATTAAAGCCAAATACTCCTCCTCCTCCTCTCATACTGCAAGGAGAAATCATACTAACTTCAAGCAATTTTCTGAAACTTAAGGTCACAAAAACACAAGTAACATGGCATTTTCCACTTTTCTGCAAGCGGGCTCTTATGTAATGCTCTATCAGTTAGGGTGTTATGAGTTTGGGTCAGCTGGCAGGTGCACGAAGGAGGCCGAGGCATATTTGAATTATGTTCCACAATACCTTTGTGTGCAAGAAGGAAAGATTCAACTGCAGGTTGATACAACCCTGATAGAGAAAAGCCTTCTGATACAGCAAAGCACTTAAGCACTTTTTAAAGCACTGGCTTAAATCCTACTTTTTAAAGACACATTCTTAAAACTTCAATGCACTTTAACGGTGAGCTAGATATTTAGCACATATAACAAGAGCATTGCTGAACTGACGTGATTGTAAATATGTTTTTAAGTCATTTGCTGTTTCAGAGCAAAAGGGAATCCGGAAAGATGGGAACTTCTGAAGCAACAGGGAGAGGCTGCAGTTCTAGCAGGCAACGAAAGGGACAGTAGCCTGGAAGGGGAAGAAAGATGGGTGGCAGCGGCTTCTGAGCATTGACAGATAAGTCTGAAAAACCTAGAATCAGTTTATATTTTAAAAGTCAGCTTTACAACCACTTTTCCAAAAACCGATCATCAGAAGGCTTAGGTTTTGTTGTAGTCACTAGATATGTCAGAAATTCTAATGGGTTTAACCTTCTGCATTTTGATTTTGTTTTGCAATTAGTTGAAGGTTATCACATAAGACTATTGCATTCTAATTCCAAGTTTGAACAGTTACTGCTTGTAGCCCACTGCAAGAATTTTCTGTCAGTGGAGAAATAGATTCACTAATAACCTATAATACTTTCACCTCGTGTTATGTATGATATTTACGGTGGAAACATTTCATTAAATACATTTAGTTTGCAGATGAAATGCTCTCCCTTTCCACAAGCAGCAGGCTTCTCAAAGATACAGAGATTTGCAGGTGGGATACATATTATTAGGTGGTACATCTTTGTCTGCTTATGCTATTTAAGGCTTTTGACTCCTTTTGGTAAGGAATCAAAGCATCTCTGGTGTCTGGATGATCGTGCAATGCTAATGAAAGGAATACTGAGGGGTAATGTTACAAGATCTTTTGGTTAATTTTGTTCATTTTAAAAGCCATACCCTTTCTGTGTTTTTCTTGACTTTTCCTGAGGACACTCACAGGCTTTCCCTTCTCAGAGCCCCCACCCACCAATTTGCTCCAAAGGGAGTGGTCCTGCCATTCTTTTGGGTGGCACATATTACTTTAGGCTCTGTATTCTAAACTTCTCCTGCTTAAGCATGCAATACCTGTGTGAGCAATGAGAAATAATAAATGTAAGTCTCTGAAGTGTCTAAGCCTTGCAGTGGAAAGTGCCAGGCATAGTACTGCAAGAGTGAGAGACTGAACTACGGATAACAAGAGAACTGAATTTTAATTTATATGTAAAACAAAGTTTGAGGTTAAAAAAAAGTCAAACAGGCTTTGGTGGAAAGATGGGTATGCACTTTTTTCCCTTCCTATGCGGTTGCAGTGGCACTGGTACTATATCTGAATAATAAAAGTAACTGGAGCATAAAATTAATAATTTTTCACTGACCTCCATATTCATTTAAAATTATTTTTCCTTACAGACAGGTAAAGCTTTGTATCAATTCTCATTTCCCTAAAGCTCTAGACAGTTATGCCAGTCCCACATAACAGGAAGTGAACAGAAGTATATTAGCCCCCCAGAAAGCCACCAACACAGTTAAGCATGAATCCAAGATTCAGGTACAGGTTGAATGTGCATTTAAATGTAAGTGTTCACATAACACAGAAAATAAATGGTTAAAAAGCAACTGTACAAAGTGTAGAATTTAAGTCCATTTTCAGATATCCTCACATCCATTCTAAACCATATATTCTTTCTAGGTTGTAAAGCTGCCAGAAACCTATCAGACATGATCCAACTACCAACCAGCCCATTTATCCAAAAACACCAACACTTTGCCATTTACCTTTACATACAGTTTAGAAAACAGACATGGTATGACTTTATTCTTAATAGATTATCTGGAAATACTTTTTCTTCATCTGGTACTCTGTTGCATCAATTTTCTATATGCAGATTAGAAATTCTGTAACAATATGACATCCTCACAACCACAGCTGGGTAAGCGATCCTTAATTTCTAGATGTTTCTATACAACATACGTAGCATAAGGAATGGCCTTCCTGAGTGTAAAAAGCAGGCCAATACACAAGAATATCTTTTTTTGTGATAATTTTTTTTAATATCTCTATTTCATTGACTCTACAAGGACTTCCCTGATAGATGGAGGTGGAAAAGCTAGAAAGACCATGAGAAAAACAAAAGAAACAATGATTAAAAAACATAATTAACCAATCCTCTCTTAGTTCCTTATTGATTAGATTTGTTCTTTAGGTTAAAGTACAGCCTATAGTATCATTATAAGCATTAGAGGAGAAAAAATGTTAAAAAAAAGTTACAGAAAGCAAAAGACTATTATGATGATTAACTGATATTGCTCTTAATGTAGAATAACATGAGCACAGCATAAGATGTTACAGTTGTCAAGAGACAACAAATCGGTTCATTAGATTCCACAGTCTTGTCTCAGTCTTGTTACAAACTTTTATCCACACCAGTTTGGATAGGTGCATTTTATTAGTCAACATGAAACTAGGGATTCTTAAATACAGACCCAAATTTATCACCACTCAAGATGTTTTGCCAGTAGAATCGTGGGCCTGCTAATATTATTTCAGCTAAATCATTCTAATTAGAATTCAGGCATTTAAAGAAGTCACTTAATCAAAGAATATCACTTCATCTCTAAACCACCTTGCTCCGATGGTAATCCTAGCCAAGGTTTATAGCTTGCACAACCCACAAGACTACCTCACATTAAACTGCAAATGTGATATGCATGTGATTATTCTGACGCTAACATAATTTCTCTAGAATAGCACAAGCAGTTTAAGCTCTTAAGCCATTTCACTCAAAAGTTCAAAAAGTGGTAAAACTTCTACCTTGCAAGCCAATTCAAAGCTGATCCTTTTATTTTCCCAAAGAAAATATCAATTTTCTTGACCATAAAATCTGTGATTTTTAGCATGAACTCTTGGAAACACTGAGCACTAAATTTTGGTAATCAGTAAGAGATAAAATTTAATGAAACCGTATGAAAGCAACTGCATGCACTTTGGTACCATTTTGTGACAAACTGACTAGATCTGTATTGTACGCAGATTTGTTTCTCCAAAACTGCCAGTCAGACTGATAATCAGGCCTGGCGATCTTACAGCATTTCAAAAGGTTCATCATAAAGATTTATATTTCACATTGGCTTTTCAATATACCATTTTAAAAGAACCAGCTTCTTTAATATAAAGGCATGTCAGGCCTTTGTTAGATTTGGGTTATACTTTTAACATATTGATCCAGCCTAGTTTAAAGTAGGCAGAATGGTCCCAAAAGCTATCAGTGGTCTGAACTCTTGGCAGGTTATCTAGGCAAGAGAAGTGCCTCTGAACTGGAAGAACTAACTACTGCCTAAAGTTCTCAAATCCAGCTTCCAAACTGCCTAATAAGTACTTTTTAGAACTATTCCATCTAGTCATTTGACTAGATGCTATTTCAGTTAAAAATAATCTTTTACTCCAACCTTGTTCTTATTTCCTTAAGTAGAATATCAATAATTTTTCCATGCTATTGTGGTGGTTTTGCAGGGAAGCCACAATATATCAGAAAGGAGAATGGGACCAATGAAAGGTAAGGTAAAATCAAAAATAATAGTAATTATTTAATAATATATCACATAAAATGGTCTGAAGAGCAGTATTTTAACTTTGCTGAACAGAATTAATAACTTTCAGCTGATTACCTAAATTTAAAGATTCCAAAATTATAGGACAAAACCAGGAAACATCTTTGAATGAGGAAATTGTTGTATCTCTTGCCCCCGCAAAACAGAGAATCTAGCCAAGATAAATGTTTCTAAGGACCTGTGTATGTCGCATATTGGCCCAGAGATTTTTGCAGAGCTGTTTCCAAAAGGCTGAGCTCTGCAGCTGCCTTATTTTGAAAAAAATTCCCTTAATCAGCAAAAAAGTTGAAAATCTAATTCTCCTTGGTGAAAATTTATGTGAAAAATATTCCATTGCAGCAATAAACATTTAAAGAATATTAAGACAAAAATAGTATCAATGACAAAAGATTTCAGAAGAAACCTAACCTAATGGTCCAGTTAATGGTCCTGGAGAACTATTCCAGAAGATTTTTTGCACATGCTTAGAAAATGAAGCATATGGAGCAAAATCAATACAACAGCTAGGACGAGAGAACCCACAATGAGAACTATAACATCATTTTGTGCTGCTGCAGAAAACATCCTGCAAGGCTGAGCATGATTTGAGAGAGTTGCTGGTTATTATCCAGTCTCCCCTTGTATCATCGTGCCAGTCTAACTGTAGGGTGAACACTGCGGAGATGGCACACAACCCGTCCTCGTTCCTACTAGCAAGTACGAGAAGCTTATTTCTCTTCTTTCACCAGACAACAGCACCAGAAAGTGAGGACCTTTATATATATATATGTTCCTTCACTGCACAAGATATATACCAAATATTATTCTGTAGAAAATTATTCTTAGAGTTAAGAGACACAAAAGAGCATGGACAGCCAGACAAGTATTTCGCTGTGTCCAAGGTGCAATACTATTGTAAGGTCTCTTCCCAGCTCCTCTGCTTGAGGAAATGGGATAAAGGAAGTATGTGTGTTGTGATGGGCTTGTCCACTTCACTGAAGAGCCTTCTTCTGTTAAACTTAAGGGAATGACACAAACAGGACAAGCGCTAGTCCATACGCTAGCTTTGATGAACCACCAAGGTTCGTCTATGATACTTTACATATATCTTTAAGGACTGTAATTTTGAACTCGCTATAAAAAGAAAAAATATCCAGGGATCATAAAATCTACAAAGAATTAAGTAGAGAAAAACACTCAGTTAATCTAGATTCAACAAAACTACTGAAGAAAAGAAACCGAGGGAGACAAACTTTTGTAACATACAATATGCTCTATAGCAGATTTATCAAAGAACTTCAGCTTCCATTAGGGAAGTGTAGAATGTAATCACTTAAAAAATCTTTAAAGTAGATTTTATGTTTGCAACATAAGTAGAATTCGGATAAAAGAAAATCTGTCAAAATGTTTAACAATAAAGTCAGAGAAGCTTTAGAGTGTGCTCCTGCATATGAACCAGCTTACATTAAAACAAGAAAAACAACAACACTCTAGAAACAAAGTTTAATTAGCCCAGCAAGTGCCATATGGATCTATAAAATGCAGCTGAAAATATAGTCTGATTTCAATGAAAAGATAGCATTCATGCTATATTTGCTGCCCAGCTGAGACATATGGTTTATCCACAATTATAAATATTTAAATGGATGTAGTCATTGCTAGGGAAAAAAAAAAAAAAAACAAGTCATAATTCAAGAAATATCACTGCATTTTACAGTCCCTCTCTCCATTTTGACTGTGTATTTCTTTAATCAAGTTGTTGCTTTTAATTTTGTTTATATATGGAAGATATTTAAGGAATGTTCCTGGTTAACGCTAAACAGTCCATTTTAAAGTACAATTATACTAAATCTGGGTTGAAAAAGTTCTACTAAATACCTAGTAGCCATGACAGCCCATGGCTACTTTGAATTGCCACAGACAGAAAACATCCTTTTCATTTTTTAAAGCTTTAAATTGTACTGTGTTTAAGGGTTAAATCATCCTAGACAACTTAATATACACTCATTTCAAAGATTAATGAAACTATGGGATTGAAAAAAAAGACCCCTGTAACAGAATGAATCAATAGTTGAAGGATAAGGAAAATGACTAATTACAATTTTATGGACTACTTCAGTGGCTAACTTAAAGTATTTTGGCTGGATGATCCCAGAAAATGGTTGTAATTAAGTTTTTGCATCATGAGTGTTTTCACGTCTTTCCTGCTTTTGCTGTGCATTTCACAGACAAGACAGTGTGAGATTATTGGCATCCAGCTACCCAGGGCAAGCACATACTCCATTTTATGTTGCAGAGTAGCAGTGAAAGTGATGCCATTAAATGAGTTGTAGGAGAAATCCAAACCTAAATAATGGTGGAATGAATGGAGACCAGCAAAGCATTGAGGTGGGGGCTAGCTACAACTCTGTCTTCCTCCACTGTCACAGCCAGAGAAGGGAAATGTCATTTTTTGTGTGCCAGGATCTGAATCAGATGTGTTCCAAGTTGGAAGACAATCACCTATTTGCCCCTTACCCCCAACATCCATTATGACCTTATTACCGCCTTAAAAAAATCTAGCCACAAGTCATCACTAATTCATCAGGATGATTTATCCAGGATAGAATAGCAAATGGTAACAACATAGTAAGTACACTGGTTATTGCAGTCCTTACAGAAGTAAACATGAAGTAATAAGAGAATTACTCAGTTCTTTTGATTTTCCTTTGATCTTTTAAATTCATCATAGATAGAGTAGATATGGCTATTCAGTAGCACCTGCTCTAGTGAAGTTATCTGCAAAATATTATTTTTTTTTTTTATGGTAAACAGATTACCTGTTTTGTGTTCAAGTAGAAATCTTGAATATTTACCATAAGAACATTTGCTCTGGATATCATTGGCAATATAGATTTTTAATAGGTTTTTCTAACAGCATATCTTTTTTTACTGCATAATAACATTGAGTTGCAATAGAAATTTTCTAGGCTTTAATAAGTCCAAGAAAAGAATTCAGAGATGCCCTTGGTCTTCTTACATTCTATAAAATTGTGGGTATTCCTTCCGATTATGTATAAAATACATGTCATCCCATATGGTACAGAGTAAATGTGATATATTTACACAAATGAAGTCCATATCTTCACTTAGGCTTTGCAGCAGTTGTAAGCACTTTATTACCCCAAATACCAGTGCCCATAAAAAAGGCCTTCTTAAAATAACTATGTCATTTTATCAATACAACTTACATACACATATATATACACACACAGATGCATATACATATCCTCTATAGGCAATTTATACATACAAATAGTCATATGCATGTGTCTGTGTGCATGTATATGTATATACATATGTATATATATAAAAGCAGACATTTATGCTTGCGCAGGACAACAGCATCAAAAAGTATAGATATAACCATAAAGGTAGTTTAACCAGGGCTGTGAGAGCCTTCCCTGCCCTTATGCCACATCTGTGCAAGTTTCTAATACAGTGAGCATGATTGTGTGCATACATATGTGTATACACATATGCACACACATATAAAAATTTTTCATTTAGCTTTTTAAGATTGTTCTTAAAAGTTAAGCCAATGTCTAAACTGCTCAATAGTTTTGCAGGTATATTGAATAGAAACTATGATCACAGAAGCTAAAATTATACTGTAATATCAGTTGTATACATCTTAGTTGGTTTATTGTTCCCACTGTTCTTACAGATGTTTAAGCATGTTACTAGTTCAACAGTCAAACCCTCTTTCAATAGCTCAGAAAGGATCTGGATGAACAGAGGCAAAAACCTCATATTTTTCTTTTAGTATATGCAGTTTTGAAGAAAAAATGATATTGCTAAAGAGCTTCTTTTTGACTTTTCCCCAAATTGATCTCTTGTTCTCATTGTAGGCAATTCTTGCTAACTACCCCTTCTCTGTTAAACAAGCAAACAAAACCATCCATGTTATAAGCAACCTTCAGCAGAACCATTATTTCACTTATAAAAACTTGTCTACTAGGTACATATCTCATTTGAAATTTCCCTCTCCTCAGACTGGTGATGACACTTAAAAAAATAAATTTAAGCATACTGGTGCCTCTAATCTAAGCATTCAGATGTATACTGAGTACACTTAGCATCTATTTATTTACACTAGAATCTATTTTATTTACATTTTTATTACTGTCACTAGGGAATTGATCTAATATCCTTCAGTATCTTTAAACATAGAAGTTATAAAAAGCCTACAAGTGAGACTTTTCCTCATACCTTGATAAGCACAGCTTTATATCAATTATTTGATTCACTGATTAGTTAGTTTTCTGCCAGTGCTTGAGAGAATAATTTCCCTAGCAAAAGTTACAGCAACAGTTTCAACTACTGTTAACTAATGCCCCCCAAACCATCTAGTTGCTCTCTTCCAAATATGCACTGCCCTCTTTATCTCTATATGTCGAGGAACGCTGTAAATTGGTTATGACTGTTGACAGAGTTCTCACAGCAGCTGGATCTTAGGTTATTGTTAACAACTAATTGGCTATTAATTGCTTAAGATCATTGATAATTCTATGATTAATGATTATGATGTTCCACTTGAGTGGAATATAAAATACTTATCAACTACAGAAGAACAATGCCTCAGCTTGATCTTTCCTCCCTTTAGTACAATTTAACCGGAGAACTGGAGTAGGCAGTGGCAGTAGGCAATGTCAGTTGGCCACTGCTTTCTAAATCAGGATAAACACAAGTTGCTAGTTTTGAATGAGGCAAAGACATAGGGCTGGTTCAGTTTGTACAGCCATGTAACACACCTGGGTTTCTGCACTGTCAGCTCCCTCTTTCGCAGGGCTCTTTGAAAGACTTACTGCAGTTCTGGACTTCCAGGGTTTAAAGTAACTTGACCTTTTCCTTTTTCTCGCTTTTCATGCTCACTGTAGTAAAAATTCAGATAGATGTGGCATATGAGCAAGGAAGACTCTCAAATCACAAATTAAACTATTTTCATGGTTGTGGTATACTTGTAAAGGCTCCTGCCCAGGGTCAGCATAAATATTTGCTATGCTATGAGATCATAAGACTGAGTAAAATAAAATTAGTTTAACTTTAGAAAAATGCATTTATATACACCAAGGTCTAATGCAAATCCTAATCTGAGGGATTTCCTGATACTTGAAATGGAATTTGTAATTAATAATGCACAAATCTGAAGATTGTATTAGCCCACATTTCAAAGTCAAATTGACCATCTTCTCTCTTCAGAATAGACATGGCATAAGTGCATTAAAACGGATTGCTAGGCTGTTGCAGAGAATTTCTGATTCATAGCCTTGCAGTTAGGTGAATGACTAACAAGCTATATGATTGAATATATAATATTGTCACATAATTGTGTGACAATAAGCCTCTGAAGAAAACCCTTGAGGGATTACTCGTTAGAAAGCATCCACTAAATGACAATCAGAACGTTCTTTAGAGGAAATCCACATTTCCAAGTCCAAGGTACACCTAGTAGTATCAAAACTTGCTAGAAGATGAGTATTTAAGAGCAAATACCAATATATACAACATTGTCACTTTATGTAGCAAGGTGCTTGTGTACTTGATTTTCTACCATCAATTTTCAAAACACAAATACTTTTGAAACTTCACCGAGAACTTCAATGGAGAAGATATTTGAATACTGGAAAAAAAAACCCGAACCCTTTGTTCTTTTCAACAGAAAAATCACAATAAAACTAAGCAAATATTTTGCAATAAATAACTTAGTGAATTTAGCCTCTATTTTTTTCCTCACAGATACATTACAATTTCTATTATGCATTTTTTAAATTCATTATGCACAGTTTTGATAAGATTTTCCTTAATACTCCTTTACCAACAAATTGTATGCTGGATATTTAGAATTCAAAATGCATTCATACAGTACAGTGTATTGCTTCTATGCTTTAAGTGAGTGAACTTAATTTGATAATGAAAAGAAATGTTTAAAGCAAACATGGAGGTGTAGAATCTTTCCCAAGAAAACACTTGAGGAAGTGGCTTCACAGAAAATGGAGTGAAGGAGGCACAGACTATTACAAACTTTCCTTCATTTCACTAGCTTTGCCAGAGTCAACATTTCTATTTAAAAAGAGAGATTTCAAGTTTTATTGGCTGTTCAGCAGTGACATTAAACTTTTACACATCTCATTCGAGGAATACTAGGAATGCGGCTCTGTACAGCTTGCTTGATCGCCTGTGTGAGGGCATGAGTAAGTTTGCACATTCCCCCCCACCTATCACAGGGGATTGAGGGGAAAAGGGACATTATCCTTCCTCAGGATTATCTCAGCATTTGTGCAGTGTGCCACCTCTTCTGTGAGAACTTGCTCATGAAAAGTTAAAATTCATTCTCTGACAGAAATAAAACTTGATTACTCAAAAGCTGATGGAAAGCAAATATAAAAGGCTAGTTGCAAAGCTTCTGATTTGGCTTTAATTTCAAGCACACCCTCATGTAAAATTCTTCAGTTTGCTCTCTTCTAGAAAATAAAAGTATGCACAGTAATTCTCACTTGGGAAAAATACCCATTCACCCCACTAATACTCCTTTTAGGCTTTTAGATGTTGTATTTTCCTTCTTCCTACCAGCTGCATTGTCATTTACCTCCAGCCACACCTCTTGTCTGTGTTTATGCAAAATTTATTTTCACATCAACTTCTATATATCAACACATATTATAGCAAGTGCATGTACCTGGTTTGTGTGGATTCAGACACTACATTCCCATGTATGTGTGCATATGCATAAGTGAGGTTAGAGAGCAATATTTTTACTTAAGTGAGTGAGAGTAATGAAAGACATTCATATGCACAGATCTTTGATTCCCTATTGATTGCATGCATAACTACATTCTTCCCATTAAATCTGTCTACCATATTAAAGTATTTATAACAGTGCCCATCACCATGGTATCTATGTACAAAACCTGAGTGCTTCATGTACACTTATTTTTAAACTGCCAGATGTAACCAAGTTATTCACTGCTGCAGAAGAATATGATATTGAAGTATATTTTCCCTCAGTAATGCTAGATTAAAGAGAATTTTTAATAAAATTTCAATAATTACTTTTTCATTTATTTTGTGGAAATACGAGAGTAAGAACTAATAGGAGTTCACGATGTCTGTATGGAATTTGATCTACAAATACTAGATATTCTATTTACCTCTGTACAGCTCCTGTTTAGCAGCTGGACAACTTTTTGGAGTTTTGTTTTCATCCTTGATGCAAATCAGGGGAAATAATTGCTTCCTTCCGCCAGTGAAAACAATTAAAAAAATATATATTTTCCTTACAGTTTTTTTCCCCATGTCTCAAGACTGTGTAATAAAGAAGATTTGTCACCTTTCAGTTTAAAATAAACCGTGAGAAAATAAAACGTTTCTCATGAAAATTGGCTGCCTGTAGCATGTATTCTCTGTTCACTATTCCTAGAGTGTTTCTTAAATCTTACAAATGTTGTGTTCTTGAATACAAGCACACACCACTTATAAATAATATATATAATTATATGTTGTAAGTACACACACAGTTTTGAAGAATGGAGGAAATTTCTATTATTTTTATAAAAACTTCCCAGATATGTTTGATTTTTTTTGTCTGGCATCACCCTGCAGCATGACAAACCTACGCTAGATTTTTGAGTGAAGGTGCTTAGTTACTTCCCCAGGAGCTTGTCCCTTTTCTTTCCTCTGTCACTTCCATTCACTCCCTTCATTCCTCCTCTTCTCCTGTAGCTACAGATTCCTCCTGCTACCTTTCGTTCTGATCTAGTTCTGCCACCTCTAAGCCCTCAGAATTGTTTCTTTTGAATACACAACTATTAGGGTCTAGCAGAAGAGAACAAGAACGTCACTAAAAAAAGGGAAGAGGGTCTCTGCAGGTCCAGAGCCTGGTTTTCAGCTGAAGAGGCCTGAACAAGCATTGTTGAGGTTGTCCAGCTCCAGTCCCTCAGCCATTGTTGGAGAGCTCTGGGGCTGGGCTCCTTGGGCTTCAGCAGAGGGCTAGTGGTTTCTGCTGAGCCTCCGTAAAATGAAATGGCTTAACATCACTGATTTTTGTGGGAATTGTGTGGCTGAACTCTGACACAGATGCCAGCCCTCTACCTACTTTCAAGTCTCTGCTCCAAATATGAAGCCACTAGAACATCTCAAGGGAGTAGCTTAAATACTGTTTTAAAGAGCAAAAGAAGAAGTTTTAATCTTTGGGATGGCTGAAATGTTATGGAAAGATCCAAGATCAGGCAAACATGCAGCTTGAAAGTTTTGATTAACAGATTCTTATACTGGAAAACATTGGATAAACTTGTTAATAGATAGATGTACTTAAAATGTAAATACATGTAGGATAGCTAACCATTTTCTATCATCTTTAGTTCAACCTATTTGCTTTTTAAATAGCAAAAAGTAAACCTTTTTAAAATTCTCTAAACTTAAACCAGAAATTTAAAATTAAATATAAACCTTAAGCAAGACCATATAATTAATTTTAATTCTTTAATTTCAGACTAATGCTAATACTTATCTTCAAAAATCTTTTTTTTCACCTGATTTGAAATAATGTAGGCCTGTAATTGTGTTCAGTTAATTTAGGAAATCATAGTGCTTTTAAATTAGATACTATTGTAATTCTGTTCCCTTGATTTCAAAATAATATTTGAACTACTAAATATTTCTTATTGTATTCCCTTTCTGTCTTTATAAGTTTATTGTCAGGCTCAGTAGCAAATAATATAAAGAGACTTCAACTCTAAATAGGTTTAATACAGAGAGTAATCAACTATATCCCTTATGAAACTTCCCACATATCATGCCTTAGCATAAGTACATTGCTACTCAGTACTGCTTAATCTTTCAAAGCATTTCCAAATTGTGTATGAAAATGACTGCTCTGATAAACTTGTATCAAGGATTGTAAAGCCCCACAAATAGGTTGAGAAAATGAGGGTTATCTTATCTACAGAAAATACCTTTTTCTTCTCTATTTCCCAGAGTTTTGTTGACTTCCTATGTTTCACATTATGTGGAACTGAACTCACAATTCTTTCTTTCTCAGCAAAAAAAGGCAGGCTCTTCTACTAAATCTAAAACATTTTTATCTATGAACAACTTCATGGTCTGAGCTATTAAGGAAAATATAACCACTATGCTTGTATAAATTATTATTTTGTAGCTAGCCATTCTTTTAACATTTATGAATATAGCTATGTCTTAGATAAATATGTATGTTAGAAGATGTGCATTTGAGAATTCATGTATTATGACATGCTAATACACTGAATCTGAAGTGTACTGGTATGAAACAGAACCCATGTGAAAAATGTCTGAAATACTTCAAAGGACATTTTGAGTAAGCTTAATAGTTGAAGGACATGAAAATCAGATATGGAAGACAATCCAGATATATGGCTGCAGGGAAGGAAGACAAGACTATTGTCATAAGTTCATGTCTAGTGATTGCAATTGTTTTTTTTGTGTGTTAATGAAGAATGGTTAACAGAGTCTACAGCTCAGTTAGATATTGAAAACAAATTTAATTAACAGTAGCACATAAACACTTTAGTAAAGGTTCAAAGAAGGTTCTAATGCAATTCTAGTAAGCCTATGCTACCAACTGGAGTGAAGTCATCCTTTTTTTGTACTTTAGTATCTTATCTCTAGCATAATCCTTAACACATATTCTAGTCTCAAAATTCAGCAGAGCGTAAAAAAATCCAGCTCTTGAATTCTTCTACTACAGAACAATTTTGTAAATAGAAAAGTACATGCTAAAGTCCTTTCGCTGGCTGATTAACTCAGAAAACAACAATTATTCTGTTAGGTTGACAGTCTATATCACTCTATGGCAAGAGGCACAGGACTCAAGACTTCCAAACCAATAAATAAAATGTTGGGGAGAATAATGTTGCTAAACACGAAGGCATTCCTTTTTTTAAAACACTAGTTTGTACAATTTACACAGTGAGAAATATCCTTACAGCTGATTTTTTAGTTTGAAACATTATAAACTGCCAATTACATGCAGAAATAAAATGCAGGTGTTTCAAATTTTGTGTTCCTTTCAATTGCATGCTGAGATATCTTTAAGAGTTAGTTCAGGCTCTCTCATCACAATATCGCTATTCTAGATGTATTTTCTACAACAGCATCCCCATGAGATTTAATTGTCCTCCACTGAGACATAGAAAGGTCTGTTACCTGACAGAATAGCCTTATGCCATTGGTTGGTCCCTTCATTTCTGTTGTAATATTGACAAACTTCCAGCCTACTAAGATCTCAATACCTTGCTTATATCTAACATCTGCAGTTGTATATATAATTATTGTCACTACTAGAGTAGGGAATGATATTAAATCCCTGGGAAAAATCACTGGAAATCCCCCAAAGCTTTAGCTCTGGGAGTCCAAAGATTATGAAGGGAGGAAGACAAAAACAAAAAAAGCTCTAACTTCTTTAAACACAGCTCAAGTTCACCAGGAAAGATGCACAGGAAATGTGATAGACCCAACCTCCAAGAGATTCTCCTGTGCCCCTGAGCTAAGTCTATGTTAAAGGTAAATGCCACTTAGAGCCTATGGTGGCATCTCTGCAGGACGTGTAGCGTGCAAACACTAACTTATACACAGGCGCTGAGTTGCAGCACACAGCCAGCGTTTTTATGGGGCTTACCAAGCAGCAGTCTCCCTACATGGATCTAAAAGTGCTTGCACTCCATGCTGACTTAGATTAAATTGTAGCATGATGATAGCACCAAATAAAATCCAAACGGAAGGTGCATCATTGCATTTCTGTCACTTAACCAGTGGCTGGCACCATACCCCAAATCTGCAGCTTAGAGAAATAGAGAAGCTGGGGAAGAGTCTAGCAACAGCATGAATTTTTGAACAAAGCCAAATTTTTTTTTGTCTCTGGGTCACACAGCAGTATGAATGTGGGGAAAGAAGAATTGTCTGCTCCTCTCCATGTACCCTATTCTGCACAACTCCCTCTCCCAGAAAGCTGGGGGGATGCTGTGGGCTGCTGTTATCACCAGGGGACGGATTTCTGAACATCTCTCCAAGCATTGAGAAGCTCACTGAGGAAAAGGATGCAGGGATAAACAAACACCTATGGCAGCACAAACAAATCAAAGTTGTTTTATTGCCAAAGTGAATAACCTGCTTGTTGAAGAGTTTTGGAAGCATCAGGATAGGAAGGAAGAGGACAACTGGGAGAGGCAAAGAAAGAAGCTTTTTCCTACTGTCCTCTGGTCTGCTTGTTAAAGTGGGATTAGCCAGCATCTTAATGAATAAATCTGTTAGCTTTGGGTTTAATTTTTGTCAGAGGTGCCTGGGAACTCTCATATGTCTCCATGAGCAGGTGCCCAAGGTACCTGTGGTGTCACTGGTAAGATGTTTAGGCTTCCATAGTCTGAGCTGGTTCTGTTTCAGTGAGAAGCAGGGAAGAAAATAAATGCTTTATCAGTTTGAAAGCATACAGTTATAAAAAACACAACATAGCTAATGCCAGGCCACCAGAGAAACAGGCCATAATTTCTGGAGTAATCTAATGTTGCCTCATAGAAAAGATCAGTCTTTGCTAGTTTGGCAGACCTGAGGGTAACTTAATCAATTACCAGGACTTCTGCGTCCATTGCAATAGCAACACACAGAGCAACAGCAATGATAAGATTACCTTTGAACTTAAACGTTATGGTCACCTTCAGGTGCATATTTTTGTATAGAATACAACTGCGGTGGTGAGAAAGCCTTTCATAACAGTGGCATTTTGAAAATGAATCTACAATATCCCTCAAAGGCTCTTTTTTTTCCTCTGAAAATTGACTTCCTAAGCTCTACAATGAGCCGATAGGAACAATGGGTAGAAACCAGATTAAAAGATTCTGTGAAGAATGTGTTTTCTAACCAGCCCTTTATAGAGGAAATTTACACTGTAAACAGAAGTTACAGAAGTTTGGTTAATGTCCTTGGAGAGCAGGAGTTGGAAGTCACTTTTCCATTTACATATTTCCTACCAGTGGAAAATGTGTTGATTTATAGAAAGCACTTAAAATACATTGTTTGGATCTATTTCTACTGTATAATCTTTCTGATACAGAGCTCACTTTAAATCTCTCTTGTGCCATTCTGAATAGCTTTATATTCATAAAAGTGTTTAAAGGTTTTAAATTTAAGATGCAACAATAGCCACCTGATGAGTTTTGGACAGAGTTTAATGTGTTAAATCTGAGCAAATGGAAGGATGATCCAGAACTCTTGAACCAGATTTCTAGTATTTAGTGCACTCATAACTCCTGCCTCGTATTTTAATGGAGGTGGAGATATTAATGGAAGCAGGCTCATTACAGAATGAACTTATAACACTTTTAACACTTATTGTATAAAAAGAACAACCATTGTCTTGCTGCACCTACATTTTCATACCAGTAAAATTAATTTGAGATTAATATAATTAAAAAGTGCAGTATATATTTTACTATGGATAATAAAAAGATCTTCCATAGTAACATGAAGCTCACATCACACTGATAACGCAATCTCAAACCTAGAATCACTTAGAGAAACTTAAGTCAGTCTTAATATTTACATATTATCAAGTAGATTTGGGTGACCAGCATGTGCAAGTGTGATGTATACATGCATATATGTCTATGCATATATAATGTATATGTATTCTGTAAAGACAACAGCTTTTGGAACAGTAAAAGGATAGGTAAAATGGTTCCATAAAAGGCTTGGGCTAATTTAACCTAATAAAAACAGGAATCCTCTTCTCGATTTCTACTTGGGTAGAGACATTATCAGGTAGATGGGCAGCATTATGTTTGTGATTGTTGCCACTTTGTTCCACGCTTAGTGCTCCTCCTACTTAAAGCACAAAACCCGACATCCAAAATATATTAATAATTTTCTAAAAACTGTTGTACGAAATATTTGAGCCAAAACTCTATGGTGGCATGTGCATGCTGTATTTTTGATTAAAAATACTAAATATTTAACAAAATAGTTGATATGTTATGTATTAGCTCAGTGGTGTATTGACTTTTTGGAGCTCTGCAAATGACCAAAGTGCCTGGCCTCTGTGCTTATCCATGGGTTATCATAGACTAAATAACTTCTCTTTATTAGGAAAGGAAATAAGTTTGTCAGATACTATGACGGATTTTTCTTCTTCTGTTTCCATTTCACAAAGTTACTGTAGTTCCTGGGATGTAAGGGCAAAGGTTTCTCTTTATAGACAGACTATTATAGCAGTATTGGAAACTACCTCAACTCAGAACTGCAATACCTGTTTCCAGCATCCCAACCTCCTATCAAAAGTCACGGCAAGCTTTTTGAACATTTCACTTTCAGGCTTAGGGCTTAATTGCTTTGTACCAATCTGAAGCCTTGAGAGAACGCAAACGTAAGGAAAATGCAGTAGGTCATGTGCAGTCTACAGAATTATTTAACTAACAGGTAAAAGAAATTAAGATTCAGTATCCCTCTCTCTCTCCACCAACCCTTGAGTACATTGGTTTTGATTTATAAATCAGTCATGCATTTTGAAAGGAGCTGTACTTAAAAACATCAAGCTACTTTTAAAGATATAGATTCCAGCAGAATTCTCTGCTCTTAAAATGATGACTCCAATTCCACTGGTAATATCTTTAGGACTAGAATGAACTTTTGAAATACCTTCACTAGTCTGGGGATCCACAGTGAGGTTTCTTCTGTAAGCTTTACAACAGTAAATTCACAGCTGTTCAGAAGGGCAGCATAAAACTGAAGGATCACTTAAGGGCTTCTTGAGCTCTCCACCCTGAATGCACATGCTCTCCCTTTCTGTTTTTCCCTTGCAGTTTGAAAGCTTTTTGTGCTGTGTGGAATTAAAGCAATTATATTATGCTACATATACAAAAGGTGTCCAAAGAAATATACCGATATAGGTAAATAAACATATATATATAGAGAGAGTGTTTATAGCAATAGAGATGTAACCCAGTACTGAGTAGAAATTCTGAAGCAAAGTCTTTGAACAAATACTGCTAATCTAAATGCACATACAGAAAACCTAAATACTTTAAAATGTAATTGGAGCTGAGGGATTGCCACAGCATGCTAGGAAAAGCTGATAGAGAAGTGCATTTAAACACTTGAAAATAAATTGAAACATAATAAATGTACTTGCACAAGTAACTAGATTTCTTTCCCTTTTTTGAGAAAGCTAAAGAAACAGACCCTAGCTTTCATCCTCAAGGGAGTATATTTAAGTATTGAAACATTCAACCGTAAAGCAACTTACAGAATTACAGCAAATAAACCTTACTGAAATATGCAATATGAATGTAAATCAAAAAATCAAACTAATGGCTTTTTCCTATTTACCTTCATATAGCATGTACATGTGCATCCAGTTATAAAGCAATGCAACTGGCATAAATATGGTAAACATTTACTACCTTATTATTAGAACATCATACTTATTCCTTTGCCATGAATTAAAAATAAGAAAATCCTTACTTTTATTGAGCTGCAGAAGTCAATACTAGTACATGGTATTAAATCAAACATGATAGCAATAATAAAAAGATTTAAAAAAATCTACTGGAATGACAACAAGTTCAGCTTACACTTTCTAGAAAAAGAAGTTTATCAGCTCGCATGCAGAAGGCAGAAAAGTCACAGGAACAAAAGTTGCTGCATGATTATTACGTGAGAATTACAACAACAGCTGTGGAGAAGTTCTCATCTGCATTTTGCAGCAAAGGAAAACTGCAAAGAATCAGCCTATATTGAGAGTAATGTAGTATTAATATATATGTGTGTATATATATGCACACACACACAGAGTAAATTCAGACTCTCTTGCCATGTTCATGCAAACTTATTACATTAGATTTACACTTTCAGAATGTTCTTGTGCTAAAGACAAGCACTTTCAAAATAATTCCATCAACTGCTTCATAGGGAAACAACAAATGGAAGTCTAGCAGGGGGAAGAAAAGGAGTCAGTATGTTGACAGGGTAACGCTTCTCATATTTCTTCAAACAAAAACAAAACTAAGATAATCTGCTGTGAGTTTAAATGAGCAGAAAACTGACACTCGCCTGGCTGATACAGGCTCCCACAAAACTTGGATCAAGAGAAAAGAAAAAGGGTTTCCAGGGTACTGTTTGACACAAAACTGATATCCAGAACACAAGGGAATAAGACTAATATATTAACACTACTTTTTGCACTAATTTCTTTTGAATCCTTGTTACAGTAAGGTATTCTCATTGCTCATTGTCAAATGGTCATGCTAAGATATGAAATAACCAAAGATTTGCTATTATTTATTCTTCACTGTCGTTAAGACAATAGTATCTTGCTTCTATTAGTAATGTTTGTACAGCATTGGAAAATGTACTTAGCTGAATTAATGCAATTACTACTTATTTTCTTTTTAACTGCAACAGCTGAACTCTAACCTAGAATTTCAAAGTCAACCCATGATTATTTCTTGCTTTCAGATAGCTTTCATACAAAAGTTTGCATAAGTTCATCAACAGCATGCTGGGCTGCGTTAGGCAGATCGTTGCCAGCAGGTTGAGGGAGGTGATCCTTCCCCCCTACTCAGCACCACGGAGGCCAGGCCTGGAGTGCTGTGCCCTGTGCTAGGCTCCCCAGTACAACACAGACAGAGACTTACTGGAGCAAGTCCAGCAGAGGGCCACAAAGGTGATTAAGGGACTGGAGCATCTCTCATATGGAGAAAGGCTGAGAGCACCGGGGTGGTTTATTCTCAAGAAGAGGAGGCATGAGGGGTGGATCAGTATGTATAAATATCCTATGAGAGGCAGTAAAGAAAATGGAGCCAGAGTTTTCCCAGTGGTACTCAACAATAGGAGAAGCAGCAAAGGGCACAAACTGAAATACAGAAAGTTACACTTAAACATAAGAAAAAGATTACTTTAAGGGCAATTGAACACAGGAACAGGTTGCCAAGAGAGGTTGTGGTATCTCCATCCTTGAAGATATTCAAAAGCTGACTGGACAATCTTGAGCAACCTGCTATAGCTGATGCTGCTTTGAGCAGGTGTGACTGGACAGGATGATCTCCAGAGGTCCCTTCCAACCTCAACCATTCTACAATTCTGAAGTTTTACTCCACAAAAACGTAATATAGGTACGACTAAAAATGAAAACAGGTCAAGCAGCACCTGACACACACAATGCAATTTCCATTATGATTTCTCTCTCTGCAACTTAACATAAACTAAAGAGTTAGCAAGCACTACTACTAAGTGGAGGCACTATGCATGAAGCAGCATTACAACAGAGAAACAATCTGATATAAGCCTTCTGCATATAGTCCAAGACAGCCTTTTACTCATTCCCAAAAAGAGAATACTATGCTACATCTTTTAATCACTTGACAGTTAGATAACTAACTTTAAACTAGTCACTCAACATTTTCTGTCAGTCAATGGAGAGAAACAGGTACATACAGAGCTGAGTCATTTGATTTTAGATGCCTGTTTCAGTATAAAGGTAACTTACCTTAAAATATCTGTTTCCTTCCATTGACTACTAAGGTGACTTAGGATAGAGAGTTCAGATGTGTCTATTTTTAGATGTTAAGATCAGTCCCACCATTTACCCCACCCTGTAGCCTCCTCTATCTAACCTTCCCTCCCAGAGTTGAGTTGTTTGTGCTCCAGAAATCCAAGGCCCAGCTCTGACACAGCCCAGCTGGCCACCCCTGGTACAGACTGACAGCAGGACTGCGAAGGTGGACATCACTAGTAGCTCAAAGATTCAACAGAGTAAAGCACCATTGTGAAAAAGTACAAAAACTCAAAGAAAAAAGGAGGGGGAGCTGGTACCATTAGATTATGGTACCATTAGTACGATTTGATTAGATTTGATGGAAGCTGGCAAGTTACTGACACTGAGGATCTGTTCCAGAGACCAGTGGAGACTGACCTGTTTTCTCCTGACTGATGCTTGCCTGGCTAGCAAAGACTCTTTTGGTGTCTTATCGGGGTGGTGAGAATGTCGATTACTTGCTTAGTAATTAGTTAAGTCCTAGATCTTTTCTGTGTGCACTAGCCAGCAAATAACTGCATTATGCTGTTATGTTTATTTCCTACTTTACAGACTCTATGCACAGTTACAGGTGTCCAAACATAATGATCCAGACAAGGATGCTAACATGGTTAACAAAGATGCTATCTACAAAAGCATGCAAGACAGACCCTCTCATACAACATGGCTGAAGCTTATTCTACAGCTGTAATCCAAAGCCTGTCAGACAGCACTTCAAAGGAGTAAGAGGAATAGGTAGAAAAAATGCAAAGAGGAGTGAACAGTTACAGTGGTCCTCTCAGCTAGATGTACTGTTAGCAGCCTGACCTCCAATTAGAAAGCTGGCATGTGAAATTTCTTATCACTGAAGTAAGTAAGTGGTAAAGGTTGCTTCTCTTTTTTTAAACTCTCTGGGATGGTGCTTGTGAGGGGCTCATGACTGTCAGACAACACACACTGCCAGGAGAAATAGTTTAAGAAGTTCTTGCAGACAAAGAAAAGAATTAGTATGGACAATACATATTGGAGAGTTATTGTTACTTCAATACAAGCACATAGTTATTTCACTAGACTGTAAAGGCAGCAAATCAACCAAGTCTGCATCCAGTAACTTCAGCAAATATGGAAAATTTCCATTAACTTAATGTGATCATGAACATTCACAATATCTGCAGGGGTGTTTGATCCTTTCAAAAAACTCTACTGATCACACAGTTTCCTTCCCTTGAAAAATTTCAACTCACTATTTTTGGCTTTGGAAAGTTTCTCAACCTGGCTTAGAAACATGAATACTTTTTATTTTTATATGCTTTAGCTCCTTATTACTATGTTGCATTCTGGAAGCTGTGTCATCTTTTACTGGAGAGAGATGCTTCTGTGCTGCTTATGACTTCTCTCAAATACATTTCACTCCAGTTGATTCTCAGCACTTTCTGGCTATCCAGTTCTTACTGCTAAACAATTGTCCAGAAACAATATTCTTTACCAGTGGTCTAACATTTTCCACAGCCTGGCTGTACTTTAAATCTTGTGCTGTAACATATTAATTCCTCCAATAAAATCATTAGTGAAATCAATAAGAGCAAATGATTTTCTTAGGCCATAGAGGTCATGGTATATATATAGGCATATATATACACACACACACACAGAGGCATATTACTATTCTATCAAAACAGAATATCCCAAACATGGTTGCCCTCCTTCTTATTTATTTTTTTAAGTGTGAATATGGATGATAGTAGTGTTGTAAGCCACTGCTCTTTTCTGCTGGGTAGCATGCCTTCTAGAAAGTACTAGCATACCACTAATGACATGCATATCAAAACTTGGAACTGCTATATTAACCTGTTAAAAATAGTTTTTTTGTGGGGAATTTGCTCATACTATTATCAACAGAACAACAGAATCACAGAGGGTTGAGTTTGGAAGGGACCTCTGGAGATCATCTAGTCCAACCCCCCTGCTCAAGCAGGGTCACCTAGAGCACGTTGCACAGGTTTACATCCAGATGAGCTTTGAGTATCTCCAGAGGAGACTGCACAACCTCTCTGGGCAACCTGTTCCAGTGCTCAGTCACCCTCACAGTAAAAAAAAAAAAAAAAATTTCTTCATGTTCAGATGAAACTTCCTGTGTTTCAGTTTGTGCCTGTTGCTGGGCACCACTGAAAACAGTCTGGCCCCATCCTCTCAATACCCTCCCTTCAGATTTGTATACTTTGACAAGATCCCCTCTCCAGGCTGAACAGGCCCAGCTATCTCAGCCTTTCCTCATATGAAAGATGCTTCAGTCCCCTAATCATCTTCATGCCACTACTAGAGAAAGTCCAGCATAGGGCTATGTCTCTCTTGTACTGGGGAGCCCAGAACTGGACACAGCACTCCAGACGTGGCCTCTCCAGGGCTGAGTAGAGAGGGAGGACCACCTCCCTCAACCTGCTGGCAACGCTCTACCTGATGCAACCCAGGATATCATTGGCCTTCTTGGCCATGAGTGTACATTGCTGGCTCATGGTTAATTTGTCCACCAGGACTCCCAGGTCCTTCTCTGCAGAGCTGCTTTCCAGAGTTTACTCATTATTTTATTTCTTGACAACTTATGCAATTGTGTTACATTTAGTTAGATTTTCATAAGGATAAGAGGTTATGCAATTAAAAACAGTAAGTAATGATTGCTGTTAAAATACTTGTAAAAGCATTTATCCAAGATTGGGGACTGATTTATTTACAGTTATGGTAGGTCATATTTAATATGAGTTTACTAATTTTTTTTTTAATCTTAAAGCATTCCTCCAACTCTTTTTTTAAAAAAAACAAGGTGACATGTGACCTAGAATCTCTATCCTGATGTTTGCTCCATTTTAGAAAGAAAAAGGATGATCGCTGGTATTATCAAGACTAATAATCTTTCTATATTACAAACCTATTTGTTAAGATTTCTCATTTTCTTGTGAGCTGTTCTTCAGGAATAATAGGTACAACTCACTCAGTAGCTGATTTATTCATTTTGGAAGGTAGAAAGAATCTGTGGATTAGAGCAGAGTGTTTTTAAAACCAAAATGAAACACAACAACATTTGTTTCAGGAAGAGAAAGACCAATAAACTGCATGCCCTTTTGCTGTACTAGGTATACACTGCACTGTACTATAGGCAGTATATTGCATACTATCTATATTTAGTTTCCTGGAAAAAAAGGATGAGTGTTAATATACATCTCAACTGGACTACTCAATTACAGTAAGCATCTCTATTAGTGTTCTTTATTATGAAGAGCAATGTGTATCATTAAAATCTGTAGCCCTACAATCAAAAAACAGCCCTGATCTCACTAAGCAAGATTTATTATTCTATCTAAACTGATTTTATTATACAGCTGCCTTGCCTTTACACCTAGGGAGTCTCAAAATCAGAATCTGTAGGTATTCAAGGAGCCTGTGTGGGCTACATGGAACACAGAGGCAAGGAGATGCATTCCCTTTTGCCTTAACTATAAATAAATAAATATATAATTTGCTTATTTGGTGAGTGTTCATCCATTACTGTGGTTTTATTTTACTTTAAATCTCATTTCTTGCCCAGCAAGTATTAGGATTTCACTGTTTGTCCTGTTGAAAAAGCTGCAGATCATTTGCCATTGTTTCAAATCATGGTCACATTAGCTTTAGCAGGATGCTAAAAGAAAAAGCAAGCCGAGTTTTTGATTAGCAGTAATATTCTCATCTATTCTGGGCACCAATAACAGTCTTAAAACAGAGCTTGAAGTTCAGAGGTTATCATTTTAGTACTCATTGATTTTATGCCATAAGGAATAGATTTCTTTAAGACTAAATTTTATTAATAGTGACATACTTTTACTGCATTAGAGTAATTTTTTTTCTGCTGCTAATTAAAATCCAAAACTGATTTTCCAGGCTGGAAAGAGAAATAATACAAGCAGAGAAATCATTACCAGAGATGCCTAGCAGAAGGAAGAAAAGATATTTGGTGATGTAAAAACAGCTTGGTTTTGACTTCTCTTGAATTTGGGTTTGACCCAATAGGGCATACGTGACTAAAACTGGCCTAAGCTCAGCACAGTTCATTTCGCATCTTTAGTATTTCCTTAACCAGTAGGTACTTTAAAACTCACCAGCTATCCACACCAGACTTTAAATACTTAACTGACTGTTCTCTCAGCTGGGAACATAGGTGCCACTCCCCTGCTTTACTTCTGCAGCAATCCAGGTTTTAGTGAGCAGGAGCCCAATCATTACTCTCCAGAGGGCTCTGATGTGGTGGTCATTCTCAAAGCATACCTAACAGTTGTTGCCCTCTTGCTTTCAGGACTTGTGATTGAAGGTTGGGAGTCTACAGCAATGAAAGTGGTTTCATAAAAGGCCAAAGAGGGGATCTGGTCCAACGGAGGATGCAGGTATTGTTTAAAAAATTTAACGAGCAAGCAAGCAATAAAAGACAGGGATAAGTGAGTTACTCTGTGTGGGAATGAAACTGCAGAGAAGGGATCTAGGCAGCTGGGAAGGCCAGCCTCTGTTGGGACAGGGATAAAGATGATGTACAGCTGGGATAAGGGAAGAAGGAAAATAAAAGAAAGCATCACACACCAAAACACTGATCAATAAAACCCATGGCTGACACAGCAGAGGCAAGCTTACCTCCCAACAACAGCCAGAAGGTCTACTTAGAGCCCATTCTGGTTTTGGCCCTGTCAGAACATGTCTGTATATGAAGGCATCACCTAGCATCTGAAATTATCACTGCAACATCCCCACTGTAACATCTTGGTTACTGTGGTATCCAGGTCATTTCTGTGCTATAAGACAGTTTAACTGCTTACAGACATTTTCAGGTTCAGACACTGCCAACTAGAAAGGAGAGCAGAGGGACCTTCAGCACATTCTGCTTCCCACAGTTAGTCAGCATCCATGCTGGAACTTGACTCAGTGCAAAGCAGTTCTATGGGGATACCTATGTATCAAAAATTCACACCAAAAATAAGCTAGTTACAAGTGTCATGAACTTGGTGTTGATCACTGATGCAGTCAAGCTCCTGCACTTCCGGCAAGACTTAAGTCTGTGTCCTAGAACCTCCTCAAATGCTCTTCCTCAACTCCTGTAAAACATACTTGCATGGTATGACTTGCAATCACTGGCAGCATCCCAGTCTTCCCAGCAGGCCTCACACTGGGGAAGATTAAAGATGTTTGAAACCTGCATACCCCTTGAAAGTTCACCTATCTCTTCAATAACTATGCCTTCACACCCTGTCTTCTCACCCTTTGGATGTGGTGAATGATTAATTTCTCAGAGCAAGGAGTGCATGGTCAGTACACTCTACTGAACAGAATAGCCTTTTATCCAAGCTCATAGGGAAATGACAGGAACAAACCAAAGAAACTAAGACAGACTCCTCACCTAGCAGAGTTAGTGAGGAATGTGGTGAGGAATGACAGGTCACATTAAGTAGGCTGAGAAAGAAACTGCTAGCAGTGCAAGGGCTGATCAGGCTCAAGAGGGTGCATATACTATGCACCATATCCCATGCACATAGGAAAAAGGATTATGTAGGGCAGCTCTAACAAAAGAGTCACGGCAGATGGGTAGCAGCATTATAGAACTGGAGGAGTCACAGTAGAAAAAAGTCTCAAGTGACTATAAAACACACTGGAGAGATGCTAGGAAGGACTGGATGGGTGTCACTGATGAGGAGCTAGTCATACCACAAGTGGCATACAGACGGTATGCTGAGGCCTGAGGACAAGTACAGCACAAAATTTCACCTCAGCAGAGCCTTGAGGCCACTGTCTCCTCCACCCTGATGGTATTGTTTGCTAATGCTCTCCATGGCAATCAGATGCTCCACAATAAGTCTTTGGAGAAACTCCAGTGTGCCTTGGAAGGTCTGCTGCATTTCACCAGGCCAGACTGTTGGTGTTGAGGGGTGGATATTCGACTGAAGTTCTCTGCTTTCCCTTACAGCTTCCAGCTGCTCAGCAATGAAACTTCTGTTGCGTTACAGACCAGGGAATAGACCCCCCTGTTCCCCAATGGCAGAAGTCATAACAGTCTATGCCAAGAATTATTAGTCCATATCTAATTACTACAGAAGGAAAACATCTGTGCAGAAAAGTTTCAATAATAATAATATTGTTCAAGCCGTAGAAACTAAGAAGTGTGTACAACCTCTTTTCCTGATGTTCTGCTCACCCCTTCCCTGCTCCCTGGGGTCTCAAGTTCAGTGGTTTCAACTGCAATGTTAAATGTGCATGACTAGAGGGAGCAATTAGTTTGTTCTTTTGGCAGGTGGGGTACTTACGTTTGTCAAAAACAGACATTTAATACCAAAATGAAGATGGACAAAACTTAGAGACAGCATTTCAATAAGCTTTTTGGCATAACATCCAACCTGAACTTTGTGACTGAAGGCTTCTTAGAAACATTAGGAAAGAAATCACACAAGCTCTTTATTAAAATGGTTTTCTGAATCCACCTACAATACCCAACAGTGCCACTCCAACTATTTAACCCTGTGAGATTTGACCTAAGCGAGATCTTTTAAAAAAAAAGAAAGAAAAGGTTTAGCATAGGAAGCAACCTTGAAAGGTAATATTTGCTCAAGTTAGAACATCAAGCAGCAGCTCAAGATCACTACCATTTCAAGCCAAAGCAGTGTGCTTGGCCCAGGCAAATATCAAACAGCAGGCTTTCCCTTCACTACTTCAGGTAAGAAAACGCTGAAAAAGTCCAAGCAGTGAAAATTCCTAGGAAAAAGAGAGTACAGGTTTACTGTCATATGCATATCTGAAAGCATGCCATTCACACTGTGTTTTTCAGGTTTGCAGGCATGCCTCCCTTGCAGAGCATTTCCCATGCTGCATGTCCAACTCTACTGAATATCAGTCTTGAGGAGCTGTGACAAGAGAAATGTAAAAAAGCCTCCTTCTCCCACATTTATATTCTGACATCAGCAATCCAATTAAGAAACAGAATAAATATGGTCTCATGTTAACCATAGATTAGACCTTGCTAGTAAACAGTCCAAGGGGAAAAGTACAGTCAGTCTTCTTCCACATGCCTATAAGGAAATGCCAAACAGTGTGGCAGCTCTGAGAAGTGCAGCTCTTCCCTCCATTTGCCTAACAAGAACAAATAGCTTATTTCACACTTCTGGTTGGCGCACAGTTGACACTTTCTCACCTTGCACCTGCATGCCTAGAGAGTTACTTTTGCCAGCAAGAACGGGACATCGGTGAGCTTTACGCTCTTTCTCCATCTCTTATATGACTCCACTCTAGCTCATGGGAGGTATTTCAGGCAAGGAAATTTCACAGTTCTACAGTATTTGCCAGCTTTCATTCTGCTGACCAAAGTAATAAGGAGAGATTTCATCCCAAATCACTAAACATCTTAGGAGAAACTAGCGCTGGCTGTAATAAAACCATTTGCTAGGAAATGATATAAAGCAGCTGCTGGAAATAACTTTTCAGATAAAGAAATCATTTATATCTGTAGTCTCTTAGTGTTTCTCAGAATGTCTGGGGTATTTATCTTCAAATGAATAAAGCTACATGGAGCTCTTTGTAGTCATGTACAGTAAACCAGTATGCAGTTATTTTTCTCCATAAGCATTTAGGTTATGACTTCCAGCTGCTTATTTCTTTACAGCAGTAATAACATGCCAGGCTTTTATTTATGGCTCAGCATGCAGCTTTTAGCAGTTGATAAACAGCTAATTCATAATATTTAAGAATAGACAAGCATGTAATATACACATTAGTTTGTGCCAAAGAAAAGGTGGAAATACCACACGAGGAAAAAAGTGCTTTTGTGATAAATGCTTTGAGAAAGATTGCCTTAGATCAAAAAAGTGAGACTGATTCTGATTTTACAGGGATGAGACTCAGAATTAACCAAACTGGAATTACATCATTGTCATCCTCACATGAGATCAGAACCACAATGATAAGCACAGCAATGTTGACATGCAACATTTTAGCTGATAAGTGTAACAAACCTAACAAGAGATCAGGACAGTCTCTTAATAGTCTATATCAGCCTCAAAATATTTTTTCATACTTAAAAGGCTTTATGTCCTAGAGCCTATCATTTGTGGGTTATAGCATTACACAGACTGTTTAAAGTGAGTTCAGACAAATGTTAGACTTTCTGCAAAAAGAGATGTAGACAGAATAAATTTGATCATGTACTCCAATTCTAAAAAATCACAGCCAGAAAAAAGCAAAAGTTTGTTATACTGTCTACCAAATGAAATTTGTTTATATTTTCAGAGACTATATCATTGTTTGTACTTTTTATTTTAATAAAGAGAAAAGATACCTGACATTCAGTTGGCAGTGGGAACCATGTGAAACTTAAAACACACGAGATAAGGATGTGAAAGAATCTCTTCTCATTATAACCAGAACTCTCATCTTGAATTCTTAGCACTCTATGAAACAGACTTTCAAGCAGGTACCTCTGAATCAAAATAATAAGTTTACCCTGAAACTGCAAAATAATGTTTGAAATACTTTGAAATGCACACAAAGAAGCAAGAGAGATGGCCGCATGCAAGAAAGCTTTCCGAGTGTAAAGCACTATTCAAAAAGCATGCAAATTTGGCAGCTTTCAGTGCTTCCTTTTCCACTAGCTTCTCATGAACTCAGCTTGCTAAACAAGTAACTGAACTGAGGACATAACTCCTCCCTCTCAACCCATCCCTCAGTGTGGAATATTGATCTCCTGATATCCATATCAAACATCCCAGGGACTTCAGAGACAGAATTTCACCAGCATGATAATTTCTCTGTGGGAATTAACTCATAACAAATCAACAGGAAAATGTATTTTGAATACAGAATACCTACAGTAGAAACATCTACTACAAAAAAACACAAAGAAACGTTCATTTTATCCACTATGACATTCACCTTCCACGCACTTTAAGGAGAGTCGTGCTGGTTTTGAATAAGGGCCAGGATGGGGGGGGAGGGAGTAAGGATGATGAACTGCTTGCATCTCCCTTCTCAACTCTGGAGCAGGAATTTTGTCTGAAGTTGAATATGTTCAAGAAAAAAAGCAGCAGTGGCTCACTAAGCAAAAGATAGCAAGGTAGCAGTGATTAATCCCTTTACCCCCCTCCCTCCATACTACCTTTGGAGTAGAGTCTTCCAGGTCAAAGGGATGTGGGGACTGAAGAGTCATTCTCCAGTGTGAGCACTGGCACGGTTCCCACGCAGAGAAGGCAATATCACATTAGTGACGGCAGGCCTGAAGAGCTGATTCCTCTGAGCTAGAATGACCCACCTCCAGTGCAGTCATTTTCCCAGAAAAAGGCAGCCTCCTGAAAATTTACTACTTGAGCCAGGGAGCATAAATGCCTCCCTTAAAAGATTCACTCACCAGGAAACATAAGGAACAAACAACTGTTACAGAATATACAAACACAAACATTCAGTGATCAAAAATAAGGGGTAAAGGACAGATAAGACCAACCCTGGAGCTGTTATTCCCATTACTTTTCTGCTCTATTGACCTGATACATGCCCTTATACTTCCTAAAGTACAGCGGGTGGTAACTCAAAGCTGGAATCTATTGCAGACAAACTGTAAAACAGATGGTTGAATGACCCAACAGGATGGCACTCTGTGATGGGCTTCTGTTGTTGTCCATGAATACTAACTAGTCCCTACAAGTTGTATCATTCTGATTAACTATATCAATGACCATATGGAAAAAATGACTCACAACCTTAAAATTTCACTACAAAATATCCTTCTGTTACAGACAGTAGTCCCTGGAGCACAAGGGAGAACAAAAACCTCAGGGCCATAACACTACTCACTGCTGATTGAAACCCATACTTCAATAACTATAAGAATACCCACATTCCACCTGCCTTTTCAGTGGGTAATATTCCTCCAAAGAATTTTCAGATAAGAAATTTGCTTCCTACCATTAGGGCAATGTAGGAATAATTTCATCAGAAACTTGAGTCATCTCTCAGCAGATGACAATGGGATGAAGGTAAGATTCTGCAGAATGCTGTTGCTATAACCCATCAGGTTAACACTGAAAGCTTCTTCCAGAGCAGCCATGAGAAGTACTGTTGCAGAAAACAAGGAAACAAATTACATTCATTGAGTAATTCAAGCCACAGGGTGCAGACTCATATTTTGGATCTTTCAGTTTGCAATTTTAGAGCAGAAATAGCAGATTGATCCATATAGAGAAGTAAAAATGAGAAGATTCAGTAAAAAAAGAATACTTTAATCAGACCACACAAATGTCTAACCAAATCTCTCTCCTCTTTTAACCCTTAATTCAAGGCCAAAGAGCAAGAATTTGCAAAAAGACAGTATGAAAATACCAGGAGTAACAAACTGACTTCCTCTTCCAAATAACAAAAGGAGGGTAACACTACTGCATACTTATCTCACTCATAATAGTAAGACTCAATGCAAAGACTGGATTTCTGACAGATAATCTGCCTGCATAGTATATGGACTCTGGGGACAGCTCTGGTAAAGCAACGTTAATCTGTTGAGGTGATTATGGCTGCCACTGCAAGTTCTCAGCTGTGATGGAAAAAGGTCTATATTTTTTGCCAGAAAGCATAATCGAATGCTGTTTACTGCTTAGAACAATAATTCATCAAGCTGTCCCTATGGTATTTGCTAAATCTTCATTAAGTTTAACATGCAGAATAGTTATGAAGCCTGTAAGCATTCATGTTAATTCACTGAAACAGCATTGTTTCTTCCACAGAAACCTAGAAGAAGCATCAGCACTGTGTGCAGTGAGGGGAGAGAGAGAAAGATCAGGGACGGAAAAGGTTCCTGATGCCTAAGAACAGAAATCAATTATTTTCTCCAAACACCTGAACAAGGCAAAAAATCAGGCCAAAAGATTATTCCTGCCTCAGGTTTACTTATGACACTATGGCTTTTATAGTTTCCTTAGTTGGCTTAACAAGTTATTTCAGGGAAAGGAATCTCAAAATGTAAGAAATCAGCCAGATATTAATATTCAAAGGAAGCATCATGTCCTCACAGGGAAATTGAGAGTATTCACAGATGACCATGAAAGGAGTGAATTTCATTACTTTTCTCAGCCACAATGATTTCGTTTCAGCTAAAAATTATGAAGCATGAGCTACTATTGTTCCTGCTTTTCAGAATCAACTGCATGGAAATTGTCAGACAATATGAGGATTTCAAAAAAATAGGAGTGTTTCTTTTTGAAAGAAGTACAATTGTGCATGCTTCATGGAACAATAAAAGTGCTATTACTGGTAAATATACCACCCAATCAGAATCACGCACATTAACACAAAACAAAAGACGCAGTCAGTTAAAAACTGCAAAAGAACAAGGGCACTGAGTAGCTAAAAGCAAAGTTTTCCCTATAGGCAAGGACCATGATATCAGTTAGATTTTAAAGAGGATTAGGCCCATTGTCAGGACTTCAAACACAAGGAAGAAGTTCAGATTCTTACCAGCTTGTAGTAATGCCAGTTAGTGGAAAAGTCACAGTCACACAAAAGTAAAGCCAGCTTAAATAAAAGAGGCTTCTAAGTGACTATGGAATTCTATTTGAATCAATGCTCACAATGGAAGGATTACAGGAAAAAAAATTTGTCACACTAGGCTTGTAGCTTAACTAGCTAAACTATAGGAAAAGGATGGCTATGCCATCCATTTTATTTCTGAGAGCTTTTCAAAAATGGTTTATTTGCACAAACGAGTTCCTTACAGATCTTTCACCTTCTACTTACATCTTTTAGATGCATAGTCAGCTAATATGCAGTGCTGTGTGCAACAAATCAGCCACTTAAACAGGGTGAAGATTTTTCCTGTAAACTGTACATAACTGAGTTTCATCTCCATGAAGGTCTCATTTTTCTAGAAAAAATATTTCTCCTAGATACACTTTTCACCCACAAGAAAATATTTGTTATATTTCATATAATATTGACAAGTATACATGTAATTTCACATAATAAGATTCTAGGCTAGAACTCTCATGTGTTTGTACAGTGCTTGTCACATTAAGGTGACATTTGAAGAATCAATGACAATGCAGAGAAGTCAGAAGTAGGCTATATATTCCATTATTTAATGCAGCTGGGGCCTACCTCTGCCACAAAAGCGTATTGTAATTTTTTCCTTAGAATATAGATAGCAACCTTAGTGCTTAAGGATATAACTGAAAACACTGACCATGTGAAAACTATATGCCTTCTTTGATCTTGAAGAAAGTCTAGCCATCTCACATGTTACTTATTAGGTATCAGAACTCCTTAGCTAAAAATCTCATAGGTCTTAAAATTCAGTAAAATCTTTTATTTCTCTGTAGCCAGGTAGCTGATTTGTACTTCGTCTTTTGCTCTGCTGGGATGTCCCTATACTATCTCCAGCTTTTCCCTAATGACAAAGTGGGGCAGAGTGTATGTTCCTTGTACTGTTTCACATAGCCAGAGAGCAGAGGTAAAGTCTGAGCCAGTGACCAAACTGCAGCTGAGATATAGAGGGAGCTGGACTTTCTGTCCGTATAGAAAATGGTACAGCAAATGAGGTCTTGAGCAATTGAAGTGAAAGCAAAAACCTAAAGAGTTATGAGCTCCTTCCTTTTTGGTAGGACCATGAGAAAAAAAATTCTAAGCTAGGTAGTATAAGCAGCATTACCATTTCTGTAGCCCACATTATTAACTCTACTGAGCACAAAGATGCAGAATCAAGCATCATATCAAATCATCTCAGATCAAAATAAGTTACCTAATGTTTACTACCAGTAGTATTTCCATACAGGAGTTTAAATTTAAAGAGAGAATGAGAGCAAAGTTGGGAATTTGAATTAAGATAGCTAGATAATTTCAAGGCCCTTGCTGTGAAATCTGGTCCCACTGAGCAAGCAAGCATGGTGGTTTCAAAACACAGCCTTTCTGGATTGCTGTAAGACACACTGACACCTATATGGGGGATGACAACTTGTCACACTGAAAGTGCTAATGGCTGCCACCAAGACAGTCTTTACTTATAGGCAATCACAGACATCATTAAATCCAATGGGTGGGCCAACTACTTTTTTTCTGGGCCAAATGGAGGGAACAATTAAGCCCACAGAGAAGCACATGAAAGTGTGAGCAGCTGTATAAAAAAAAAAAGGATAGAAATGAGCTTGCTTCCCTCATCTCTGCTAAAGTAGGGTTTATCTAGTGCCAGCTCCCTCTTGAGAAGATATATGCAATATATTGAAGGATAAGAACACAATGTCATTACAGGGAATGATATTACTATAGCCTGCTGAGAACAGCACATTTGCAGAAACTTTAAGCCAAAAGAAGGAAAGCATGATGGTAACTAATAGGTGGTGATCTCCAGGAACAGATAAAAGTGAAATGTCCCAGGGAACTCCCCAAAAAGAGACTGTCTGATTTCCCAAGGGATCGTAAAACTTTCAAGAAATGCAAGCCAGCGCAGAGCCCTATACCTCCTATTCCAGAAGTACTAACAGAGAAAGAAAGCATCTGGTTCTGTAATGCTGAGGTTTCAGACCCACACATTACTTGCAACCTGATCCTTTACATGTTTAGAAAACAAAGGTACAAGACCTAATACCTCATGTCAGATAGTATGCTTCTATCCCAACTGAGACTACAAATGGATCAAAGAGTACCAGACTAAGGGTTAATTCTCTAATGTATATTTTTTTTCTCTACTGTAGAATCCTTCCTTATAGCTTAAAGGTGATTCAGTAGTTCCACATGCTTAAGAAACATGCCAGGATGCCTACTGGACCTAGGCAACTATGCTCCATACATGGTTTCAACAGCACCTACCTTTCTCTTGTAATGAAAGGCACAGACACAGTATGCGCAGCCTTAGCATTGTAAAAGCAACATGTTTCAGCTCAGTATTAGAATTCAGCACTGTCATTCCCTGCAACATTTAGCCAGGTATAATCACACCACTGAAAAGGCACACATGATGCTGGGACCTGCTGGGTGAAAACAATACTTTTCTACTGATACAAAAACATCAACCACAGGCATGCTTAGCTTGATTCTAAGGTTAGCAAGAGCAATTAGGAAGACTGACACATCTTGGGAGGTTGGATTACCATAGGATAGCTGTAGGTTAGCATACAAAGGGATGAGAGTGTACTAGGATGAAGTATCTCTAGGGCAGTGTAAGAATGAACACAGGGACATTGACAGGCTATGAGCAGGTATTCAGTCATAGAGAGAGACAAGTCAGGCTGGTCTGGGCCAGGCCACAGGATGGCACAGAAGACTGAAAGGCAAGCAGAAGCTGCAAGGGAGCTAGCAAGCTCTTGTTGCCTTGCTCCTATTCCTGTCATCCAGCCTTAATCCTGCCCATAAGGCTAAGAACAATTTCCCTCTTATTAACCAGTGAGCCTGTATCACCAGGGACTGCCTCAGTGTGGAGGCTGGGTGACAACTTCCTCAAGACTAGAGTCATGCGGCCACCTCTCTCAAGGTGCAAATGAGTACCACCCCCAGTCTATATCAGAAGTTACCTCATTCTATAACACAGCTAAAACCTGAGTTGGCAGGAAATGCATTGTCCTGGTGAAGACACTGTAGGGTCAGGTTGCAACTTCAAGATAAGTTGTTTTTTGGTTAAGGCACAACTATGGTGTTGTGCTAGCTGCTTGCCCCTTCAAATAGCTATTAATCCTTGCAGAAATGCTGTGTCCCTGTCAGATGAATTGCATGCTCAGTTTCAGCACCACATACCCCACAAGAGGATGAGAAGGTCTGTGTGTGTGACACCAGAGCTACTTCAAGCAGCATAATTCATACAGGTGAATAGATGTGAGATTATCCCTCCATTAATTCTGTATTTAATCTAGCTTTAGATGCACTGTTTACAGTTCTGTAGTCTGATCTGTATTTTCTCCTGCAGTTCATATGATCCATTGGATAACTCAGCTCTTCTATTTGCTGATCTTTTCGTCTAGACTAGAGACTCTTAGATAGGCACGAGCAAGTACACTGGAATTCAAAGAGCTTTTCTCAGCATCTCTGGCCTCTTAACACTTACCCATAATTCACAGACAGTTTATATTAAAGACTCTCCCTAATCATAAAAACAAATTAGATATGATCCACACTAAGTGCAGAATGATACTTGTTGATCAGAACTGCTGAAATGATTTCACAAACTCAAACCTAAAAGAACATCTCTATGTTTAGAGGTTATGAAAAGTTCCTTTAAAATCAGTGCAGAGAACACACACATGAAATAGAAACAATTCCTCTCTAGAGAACAAATGTAAGATATCTTTAAAGAATATAAAAGAGATGAAAAATCTGTTCTTTACACCTGTAAATACACACTCCAAAAGAGAATACAGTGGCCTCAGATTAGTGTCTGATTCTATAATTTCAAACTTTAAACCATCTTCAAAGAACAAGTAGCCATTTCCTACAATAAAGTATCTTGGGGAGATATAGTACATAGAGCAGGAAAAAGAAAGGCTAGAAGGTTATTGAGAGTCCTAAAAGCAAGATTAAAAAAAAAATCAGTGACAAGAGACAATCAATTATACATAGAGCAGGAAAAAGAAAGGCTAGAAGGTTATTGAGAGTCCTAAAAGCAAGATTAAAAAAAAAATCAGTGACAAGAGACAATCAATTATACACCTTACCCGAGGTGTAAGCCCTACAAACCGCCACTTCAATACAAGAACTTCACAGTACCAGTAGTAACATGAACTCCTTTTCAGTGGAAAAATTGAATAAAACTGTACTTAATTTTGCATCTAATTTGCAGCACTCCTAATACTCTTGCTTTCATAAGAAGAAATACTTGACTGCACTTGTAACAGTGTGACACCTGAAATACCAATGTGTCAAGGTAATACTGCTACTTCTAGTGTAAGACATTTTCTCACTTTTGAGCAACAATCATAATCCTAAGTGGATCTAATTTAAAAGGCACAACAGGCTATTTAGCATCTTAGCAAAAAGAGATAGTCAAAATGAATGATCTACTCTGCAAGATTATGATTTATGGCTGCAAATATGCTACTAAATAAAATAACACCAGGGACTGATGCTCTGAGCAGATTCCCCCAGATATTCTCACTCCATACATATTAGGTCAGCCCCAAGATTGATCTCTGAGCAACGTAATTATGTCTCTCAAAGGAAATCTAGAAGCAGTTGAAGAGAATGACTGCTCAGGGACTTTTTAAATGTCATGTGCATATGACTAGACCAGATTCAGATTGCTCTGCCTCACAAATTCTACAAAACTATCCCAGTAGGCCTCACACACCCAAACCAGCTCACCCACTATGTCCCCAGCATGCCTGTTCCATGCAGTAAGAGGGAAGAATCTCACTGGCTAAAGAGCCTCTTGTCTTTTTAAGATTACCTCTGGGCACCCTCCCCAACTCCTTTCTCAAGATTTCAGAGGCTCAGAGAATTTCTATTTCTGCCTGATCCATGGGTTGGGAAACAGAAGAGCTTTGTCTCTGCCAGAATTTCCATGTACCAGGAGGAGGCAAGGCTGACCAGTGTCATACAACTGTTCAGAAAACAAGAGTAGCCTTCCTGGACTCAGATGCCGTGGATGAAGACATCATAGGTGGCCCCATTATGAAAACCTGTATGAGGTCCTTTGCCACAAGCACACTATCAAGCTTACAGTTTTCTATGAACCACTAAGCCTGCCCTTCTACCTAGACAGAAGGGAGGGAAAAGAAATAGTACCTTGGCCTTCATCTTGGCCTCCTCACCTCCTTTAGTCAAACTCTTGGCTATCCTCATCAGTTGCCTATGTAGTACTGGATGCCTTGACTACCATGATGAGAACAGCAGTCTCAACCTTTACATAGCTCCAGCAGCAGTAAGAATTGGTGTTGCTGCCTACTAACAGAATTGCACCAGGTAGCAGCAAACACACCATAGAGCTCCCTAGGAAATCTGGACCTCCCTATCCACCACATGGGACATGGTGCCACTTCCATAGCTAGTGCAGCAGGTAGCTTAAATCCTCTCACATATCATTGGCCCCAAACCTTCTGCTTTCCCTGAGGTAGCAGACTCTTATTCCCAACTGACCACTACCTAGGCTTCAGGGAGACCCTCACAACCACATTAGACACTGCCACCATCCCCAAGACACATTTGGCTCATGCTGGCTTGGTGGAGTCTTGCCATGGCTGGCACACAAGGAATGTCCTCTGTTTGAGGAAGTTCTGGTACCCACTATTATTCATCTAAGAGGCATAGCTCAGCCTCGTCCTAACCTGTGGATATAGGCTCTCCTGGGCCCTAAGTATACCATGCAGATCATGTCACAAGTGGCAGTCAAAGCAGTCTCCCAGACAAGTGCCATCAGCCTGAACTTGCAATTCATATCTTTGGTGGCAATTCAATTTCCTACTTTTATTCTCTGCAAATGCTGTCCTTCTGTCTGGCCCATGGTTGTGCCCATGCATTGCATCTCACTTGACCTCCTTCTGGAGAGCAGCAGAGACCCATGGACAGAGCAGTGTGATGCCAAAAGGTGAATGGGGAAACTGTGTAAAGAGAAAATGAACAGCAAGTGTGTTAAGTTCATCATAGTAGAGTGCAAGTGAGAAAACAAAGGCTGGTGGGCTAGTTTCCCTCGCATGTTATAACAGCACAGACCTTACCAATCTACTCTAGCCAAAAACCACTGAGATGTGAGCCACTCCACAGCAAGCCTAGATACCACAGACTGCTCCCTAGAATGTATACCCTTAACAATGTGGATACAGGCAATACATAGTGGACGAGGCAGTGGCTAAGTCCACTTGTGAGCACATGCAAAAAATACTGAACCTGTGGCAGACAAGCAAGACTACAGTAGTCCTTGCCCAGTTCTATAGCTTGGACCCTGTCAGACTACACAAAATAGACTTCTTGATGAAAACAAGGGGAGCAGGCAACTGGTTGCAGAGAGAAAACCCAGTAACAGTTCCTATGGGAAAGTGGAGAACTAACTTGTGGACCACTGAGCTCGCCAGACTGATGCTTCCTCAAGAAGTCTAAGTAGTGAAGCTACTTGTTTGGTATGAGTGACAGGTGGCCCAGTGGACAGGATTAACTACCAAAAACTATGTAACATTTCTGGCTATTGTTATTTTTTCTTTGTAAGAGAGTCATGCAAGCTTCTGAAAGACTAAAAACTTGTGTGATAGTTCTAAAATGCAAAGTATCTTGTCCTTACACTTCTATGCAGCACCCAGAAGCACTTGATTTTCCTGAAGTTAGCAGCAGACCATTTAATTATTTTGTCCCTAGTTTTACACTTAAGTGAGCAATAATGCAGTGACTAGTGAGCAAGTGTTAAAGACCAAATTCAGAGATTTGCTTTGGGAGATCTGTAGGCATTTTAGAACTGTGGACATGTAACACCTGCTTCTTATTTCAAATCCTTTAGAAAAAGGGGAAAATGCTAAACTGAGGTCTGAAAAGAGCACAAAAAGCTAAAGAGAAGAAAAACCCAAGAGAAGGGAGAAGACTGAGAAAGACAAGGAAATAAAAGCAACAGGCAGGTATGAGGCTTGATAAAGAGATTAGGTAGAACAAATTCAAGATACTATTTACTTTATTCTGTATACAACATTAAGTTTGAAACAAGCATCCTTACCTAGTAGATATATCTACTATTAGCAAAGATCTTGATCTGGCCTTCATCAGTAGACCAAACTGTACCCTTAAATCACATTTTCTGCTGAAGAATATACCGCATTCTCACTTACATCAAGACATTCTTGCCAACGTGGAAAACCCTTATGAAATATTTTTATACATTTTACTCATTACAGCATCAAGACAAGGGACAATCAAAATACCATCCTTGAAAACCATTTTGCTATATCAAGGACAAATTTAGCCTGTATATGCAACAGAATCAACTTTAATACCGTTCCAAGAATATAGCTGAAGTTACCCTAGGAAACTAAAAAAACACAATAGATATCCATATTCATCACTTCTGATAAGAGACATTGCTAGCTGCCTTCACTAATTCAAAGCATGCAGTTAAACAGTCAGTTTTAAAGTCTTACACATTATTTCTTTGCCTCATTTAAAAAAAATTGAGGGAATGAATTAGCAGGTGATAAATGCTAGTTTTATTATTTAGTGTCAGTTAATACATTTTAGGACTTACTCATCTAAGACTACAAAAGATCTGAAAAGTATTTAAGCTCATGGGAATCAAAAGAGTTTTTGGGGGTGGGGGAGGAGGAGGAGGAAGAGAATTACTTGAGAAGCTGTTGCAGTGCTCTGCACCTTATTAAAATTCTTGCTGTTAGCAGTATTGCAGTACTGGTAGTACTGTAGTATGTCATTCAATGACAGAAGCACTTAGAGATACAAGACTATGCTTTTTAACATATTTAATTTAACATCCTAGTACATTAATCAATTGCCATAACAAAGCAATTAAAGTTTGTGAGTAAACATGGATGGAATCACTCCATATAACAGAGGTAACAGTCACCTCTGTTTTGGCTCCAAGTCTCAAAAGGGATGTTCCTGTTGTGACAAACTAAATGCTTTGTTACCAGGAAGAAATACATGTGGGAATACAGGGAATTCCTAGAACCACAACAGAACTCACAGTAATGCATATACATCTTAAGTGTTCCTTAAAAGAAGAAAAGAGCTTCACTGACTGTATTCAACAAACATGTAACGCCTGTAAATAGAAAGATTACAGGGAATTCATTCAGCATGGTAAGAACACAGAAATGAGGTGAAATTAAGGAAGAATCTGTACTGCTTAAGAAAATCTTTCAGAGCAATATATTTAAAGTAGAGGTATCTGCTAAAAGAAGTGGTTAACAGGAAGTGTTTACAATACTTAAAGCTATCCCAGATAAAAACATCAGAGAACATTCATTAGGGATCAAATGACAGATGAATGGCTCAGGAGCCCACACAGCCTTTTGAAAAGCTCTAAAACTCAGTGAGGGGGGAGAGGCCAAAGGGCATTTATCAGCTAGCAGGATAAGTGAACAGAGTATCTGACATGCCCTTTCTGCAGCCTTACATTTGACCCGCACTTTCAGAAAGGGACAGCACTGAGATACCTGGCAGGCAGAGAGAAATAGCATCAGACTGGCAGAGGGAGGCCTGGCATCACAGGCTGCAGCATGGGAAAAACTTCCTTTTGAATAACTACACCTAAAATTCAGAGTACAAGTTATGAGTTACAAATTTTGCTGTGCTGTACTATGATAACCTTAACTGTTCTAGTTATTTTAATCACTTCAGAAATTCATAACCAAGAATCAAATTTATGCAAGTTAATACATATGTATCAAGTGTATTTAGTTTAATCTATAAGCACCTTCATGTCAATGTCAGAAAATGCTATTATGATCAGTTTGTTGCATATATCAGCTATCTTTAAATATTTTAGTGTAAATGTTTTTATAGTTAGAATTGGGTTATTAATGAATAATGATCCTTGGAAATTGCTTAATGTAGAACAAAATTGGGAACTGTGTTTCATATACTTGAGCATGAAATGTAGAAATACTCCTTTAATTAGAATGTTAATTGAAAAAAGATAAGAAATGAAAGATTTGATATTAAAGAAAAAAGGTAAACACTACAAAATGCATAAACTGTTGCTGAGTTTGAATGCTATAAGTGGAATTTGAACAGATCTAGAATATTCTAAAGCAATTATCTTACATTAGTTTGATCCATTTTCAGAAATCGAAAGCTCAGACTGTGAGGGGAAAAAAGGTCTAAGAAATGTGAGTAGAAAAGGTCTGTTGAGTAGCAGATCAGCCTGTGGTACCACCTCTAATCTTAAGGAGATTCCCCAAACACATGCTGTGGAATAGGGAAAGTGAGAATGTCAGTAAATGGCCTCTTCAAAAAGAGATCGAGCAAGACAGGGCATGAAAGGAGATACCTCATCTGAATGCTGGGGTCTGGATCCATGACCCCACATGCCTTATGTTCTCAGGGACTGAAATTTTAAGTGATTCTTCCAAAGGGTTCCATTGATCAGCACATAAGTAAATATACTGAACATGTCAGTTGTAACTTAGATATTAGATGCTTGCAACTATTATGCACAAGCACTTTTTTTTTTTTTCAAGTTATGAAAATTATTCTAAAACCATTATAAAACAATGCAGGAAGCTACTAAGATATGTATTACATGACCTTAGGACTTTGCCACATTTCATGGTGTTCCAGGTACACATCATTTGTTTTTGCTTGTTTTGTTTTTGAAAGCTTCTGCCAATATAGATGTCTTGTTTTAAATACCTAGCTCTTTGAGGGTTTTACTGTCCGATTACTCACTTCAGGGTAGCTATCATCTGCTACACCTGTGGTAGTAGAGTAGTAGCTTCATTTAAAGGGTCAAGAGGTCCCAAATAAAGAACTGTCTCACTTCTGAAACAAGCAGAGAATCTATCAATTCCCAGAGAAAGAAGCTGCAGAAAGCTAATTGTTCTTCCAAAGTCACACCCCCCCCCCCCCACCACCATTATGAAAATCTGAACAGAACAGAGACACATACCTACACAGACTTCTCTGGTCTTAAACTGTGTGGCAAATTTACTTTGTCAGTGATCATGAGCATCAACAGTTCCTATCTTACTGTGTGGTAAACTTTGTAATTTCATGAGGTGGAAGCACTATTTTCAGTATGAGCACTAATTTCAGATTAGGTTGAGAAATGTGACAACACTGATAGGTAATGCAATTACAGATATAGACCCCTTTGCTATAATTCTCAACAGCAGTTGTCTTATTTGTGCGGCTTTTAAATAGAGGAATTATCTGATGACAAACTTTTCCACTAAATTTCATTTATATCAATTCTGAATGTGCAGTGGCATTAATAGATTCAAAATTATTAGTTGTATTGCATTTAAAAATCATATAGTACCAAACACAGGTAGAATCCATCTTTCACTTGAACTTTTACTGGTGTCCACCCCTAACAGTTTGAGTTTGCAGGAGACCAGGAACAGTAGAATTGTGTAGGGGTTCCAGTTCAATTTCTTTGCATGAAAACCCTCCCCCCCTTTAAAAAAAAAGGATGTAAGCAACACATTACACTGGCTTTATTTTGATTGGAATTAGTGGATAAGAGATACAATCAATACAGACCAGAAGAGTGAAATCTCTGTATTTGTACATTTAAAGAGATAGAGTTGTTAATATTTGATTATTGGATTCTAGCTAGGTGGTTTTTGTTTTGTTTTGTTTTGTTTTTTTTTAAACACACAGAGCAAGAGATGGGCAAGATTCTAGTTCAGTTTCCCTGGTCACACTAGATCATCTATATTGTGGCCATGGAGTTTCACACATTTTACTGTGATGTCCCAGATCCCTATTCATCCTCACTACCCATGTGCAGACTAGCATTATGACTCCAGACTAGAACATATATGGGAAAGAGTGCTCCTCTGGCTGCTTGCCAGAGTAGTAGGTAAAGAAACCCAGTTCTCAACTAGAGAACAGAGCATATACAATCTGTGCCTATATACACAATCTAAGCACAAGTCCAAACCACACAAGTCCTGTCTATCCCAATTTCCCTCATTAGTCCTTTGTAGGATCTCTGTACACTTTTGCCTTCCCTCCTGGACAAGGTCCCTCTTCAGACTCATGGTAGAAAAGGCACATTTGATTGAAGGTCCCACTGATTAACAGCCTGGTTTCTTGCTGAGCAGCACACACATGAGCACTGCACATGCAATCTTGGGAAATTTCTCTCCCTCCCCGGCACCTGCACTTGAAGGCACAGGACCACCAGACACTCCCCTCAGATCAGCTGCTGTGTCAGCTGCTTCAGAACAGAAGACTGAGTACCAGCATCCTCCTGGTGCGCTTGAGACAAGTAGCAGGAATGCCATTTGTTAAACATAGCACAGCCCTTCTTGCTGCCATGTGTGGGAAGCACAAATCCTCCCAGTACCTCAGATGTAGGCTTCCCTTTGGCAAAGCTCAAGACCATTGTAGATCAAAATGGGCAATGCAATGAAGCAGCTTCCCATTTCCAAAGCCAGTATTAAATGGCAGAGAAAATAGCCTGGATTGCAGCTACAGCCCAAGAAGAAAGGGTTTAGGTGTAAGGAGGAGTGTAAAGCAGAGAAAATGCAAAGGGTAGCCTCCCAGATGGGACAGCCAGTATTCTGTGTGCAGAAGGATGTGAAAGTGTCATTAACATTTCCAGATCACCTTGCCTTGTTGTAAAATCCGGATAGCACAGATGTCTCCTGACTAGACTTTTTTTTTGGAAAGTCACTACCAGCAACAATTAAAAGTTAAGCCACAAGTGCACAAGCAGAGCTGAGGTGGTCACCATCCCTTTCAGATGGAATACCAGGATTGTGATTGTGCAACACAGGGAGTGTGAGGGCTTATTAAGGTAAAGTACAAAGGGCTAAGTAAGGCAAAATGCTTTTTCTTCCTCTGAAAGAAAGGCTTCTTTAACTGAACTTTGGAAGTGTAGCTACATATAATGTCAGGATACCACAATCTTTCAACAATTGCTCTGTCTCAGTGCACAATTAAAACCATGCCTGCACTCACATAACCTTTCAAGTCTTTTAAAATTTTGGCATGAGAGAAAGGGACAAGATCTGTAGATGTTTGAGCTGCACTGCTGTATTTGTGCTAGTTCAATGCAGGAAGGCCTGAAAAAAATCAGTGCATTCCCCCAATACTTGTGTCTGGATGAAGAGCCTTAGCAGAGTGAAGTAGAGCCACACAACAGGCTGGGGCAGGACAGTGAAATTCCAGCCCTGCTCGCAGCTCCCTGAACAGTAACTTCCCAAACCCATCACTTCTTCATTCTCTTCCATTTCCTTACCTAGAATACATGCTGCAGTTGCTATAAACTGCATTTTGAGCATATTGTAGAACCTTGGAGGAACGTACCTTTAACAATGGTTAAAAAAAGAGACCTTGCTAAAGCTTTTGGCACTGTCCACACAGTGCACTTGCTGCCCCACATACATGCTTAAATTTAGAGCAGAACAGTAATCTTTCAAAGTATTTTCCACATGAATTCTCACACTACTCATGTTATGCATGCCTTGACCTTCCTCATCATCCTCCCTCCAAGAGACTGATGTTTAACCCAAGGTACCATGGGAAAAGAAAATAAGCCTCTTTTTCATCATCTGTGTTGAAGATGTTTAATTTTGCCCAGATTAATAGTCAAGCAGGAAGGAGATAAGTCAAAGGCTGTAACATTAAGTTGTTACCAGAACTATCAGGAAGCCTTTTCAGTAAGTACCAAATACCATGCTGAGATGCTGATGACATATTTCACTTCCTTAGATTCATGACAGTTGTTCATGTGGACATCCTGTTTTCCTGAATTTCATTTTTAAAATAGATTCCAAGTAGATTATCCCAATGTCTCATTTAACTACCACAAGTTATTCAAACATTTCTAATTTAATACATTTTTCTGATACACAGTGCACTAAAAAGTAGTTTCACATAAATGCTCTGGAATTTTCCCTACATTCACTTAGGAACTGTTCTAAACTGCAGAAACACTGTTTTAAGGAAAGAAGGCACTAGAAGCCTGATCAGGTTACAAATCAAACAATGAAGCAGAGACCTTAACTGATGACTGATTCAGCTTGCTAAGTATAGACATCTACATTCAATCTACCTACATTTCCCAAGATGGTGGCTCTTTTTATGAGCTATTTAGTTCCTAAACATTGTCAATTTGTTGGTCCTCCTCCCTATGCTTCATCTTCCCAGGCAAGTGGTAGGTTCTCTTCACAGGATGGATGTGAGCCCCTACCACATTTGAGTTTCCTCAAAGCTGTAGCAGACGGGAAACCCCTCCTCTGCAAATCATGATCATCCCCTCCTTCCCCACCCCAGATCACAGCTCTGAAAGCTCTGGTGTCTAAAGTGCTAAGGACTTGGGAGAGATCCCATTTTACTGTGCCATCCTGCACATAGTACACTGGAGAAGGCAGAATATAGTCACAATAAGAGAACTCTTGATAACTCCAGAAGATAATGTAATGCAGCCAGATTTGCATAAGGTATACAGGAGACCAGATTAACCAAGGTTCACTGAACCTGTCATTCCCAAACCTGGATGCTTCAGAGACTATCCTCAGCTACGAACAAGGACATCTGTCAAGCTAGCTTCAGGGCTGTCCCTCATGCTGCTTCATGCAACTTCATATGCAGTAGGCACTTTGTCTCAAAGATCATAGGTTCTGTCCTGCTCTCTCTCTCCAGGATGTAGGTTCTGGTCCCAAGGAACCAGCACCTCAAGATCTTCTTTGTCAAAGGCTTCCTGCCTCCTGCTTCCCTAAGAGTGGCAGTTCCTCTCCTTACTCCTTAGACAAAGGCAAGCTGTCTGAGGAAAAGGTTGCAGAGCATGCTGCACACCCCAAGGATGGTGTTTGTTCCCTTTGGGATCAACTGCAAACTCTTGAGTTAGAACATGAGGTAGCACACTGGAAAATGTCAATGGCTGGTCCAATGTTGCCATGCCTTCTTGTTCATGTGAAGCAAGAGTCCTTGCTAAAAAAATTAAAATAGAGCATTTCTTGTTAGCATGCCTTATGGCTGGTGGCAGCAGAGCTGAGACTGAATATAGCAAATGACAAACTGCCTTTTGATCTTGAACACTTTCTCATGATTGGTTTCAAATTCCATAATGTGCATGGGCTAGCCTGTTGGCCAAAGGAATTTACAATTGTATTTTTAACAAATAGAAATAAAGACAATGGCCTGAGTCATCTGGATATATGATATAGTAGTATGCAAAATACAACTGTAATCATAAATGTGGCAATAGCATTACAGAAATGTACCTTTCACCATATCTTTGTGTCAATGAGGCTGTGCTATAAATTTGACCAGAGAACCTGACTAAAAGTAGTAGTCCCCAAAACAGCCATTCTTCAGGTGGACTAATTCCTGACCTACTTAGCAGAACAGTGACATGAAACAGTTTGCTCCCTTTACACAGGGAAAGGGTGTGAGGAACAGACATCCATTCAGAGGTCCTACAAACAGCATTAATCTTGCCTAGATATTGGAGAAGGAAAACATTAGATCAGATACCTCTCAGCAGTTCACAACTTCTATAGACAGCAGCTGAAGTTTCACTATTCCAACTTGAATTTGCATGGTCCATCCCCTTTTTTGTCTGTGACAGATGAAATATCTAAAAAATCTTAGTGCAAGATTAATGCAAACTAGATTTTTTTCCTTCCCAGTTCATCTTTTGCTTTCTGACAAAAAATAATCCAGGGTCAGTACATTGTCCTATTAGTACAGCTATTCTTTTAAAGGCAAGAATCAGGAAGCCTAGACTTCATGTTTTCAGATGCTCAGGGATAGTTTTCTTGCCTCTCATGTGTAGATGAGAGCTCAGTGCTTTAGTGCTTTCATATTCCTAGGGGATTACTTCCTGCAATCTTCCATATAATTTCAGATTCCTCAGGCTTCTGAGGGGAAACACTATAGCACTCTCGGCTCAGCCATATTCTGAGAGAGATATGATACAAAACAGCTTCAAGTCACTAATATTCAGACCACTACCTCAAAGTTTAGACCATACGGTCACACACTGACTGACATTTGACAGGTTGCTTTTTAAGCTCACCTAGCACTGTATAGAGTCAGTTGTCTCTTCTCCTATCTGCTTACTATGCAGCATGCATACTTATGCACAAAATTCACAAAACAGTTGAGTGAGCTATTCTTAAAATGAGATCCTTAATACAAAAGTAGTGACAAGTTATCACAACTGATTCAACATAAAATGAAGTGATAGGAGATAAGCAAGCACTGAAGTGTAAAGATAAGTCTGATGCAGCACAAGGTCAAGAGGAAATATCAGGAGAAATGCATACAGCATGGCTACACTTATTTCGTGTCTTAAAATGAAGAATATCCAGAGTATTCTATAAACAGAGTCCTTGCACAAAATAGCGTGAAATCTATAAAACCAGAAGCATTTGCAAACTAAACTTCTTTGAATGTTGATGAGCCAGCAGATTTTATTCTGCAAAAAGAATGAGCACTGAAAGGTCATCAGGATGTAATGATCAAAAACGTCTCCACAAAATCACTGATGGCTGCCTATGAAGTTTCTTCCTGACTTGTGTAGTATTTAAACAAAAAAAACAGCTCAATAGCAAATACTCTTCTTGCTATTGCTGTCATTGCACTTTGTCATATGAAGCATAGGGACATATTTGCAAATGCACCTCACGATGTTATCATCCACCCCCACTGATGACACTGTTAGACATGTAAGTGGTTGCATGATTGAATGTTCAATACAGCTCCAAAATGCTTTTCTGCCACATCTAACAGCTTATGCATGTCAGCTACATCTATGGGAAAGGCTACAATTCATCTCAAGGAAGACAACAGGGCAAGAAATAGCAGGCAAAGTTGACAGCTTCACACAAAAATGGCTGCAGTGGGCATGCTATATTGGTGTAGCACAAATAGATCAGGTTTATAATAGGGGGGGGAAAAAATGAAGGATATTAAGTAACACTTCCTCTTGATTCATGGATTATCTAACTCTCCAGATTAAAGTTTTCTTGGTGTGTGTTCTTTAAAGTGTAGTAAAAGTGTCCAAAGACTCATCCCATGAATCAAATTTTGGTTTTGCTAAGCTAGTGTTTGTATATAACACATAACAGCAAACTGTGCTTACTTGCTTTTGAAACTTGATCTTTCACAGAATGCCTATCAAAATGGTATTCAACTCTAGCAAGACCTCTGAAAAAATGCTTTTACTGAATGCTTTATTCCAATATCATAATGCTAATATTCTGTTAAGAGTAAAACAGATGAACTCTTGAAGGAATTTCACTAGTAGAAGAAATGGATAAAAAGCAGTAATGTGCAAATATCTCCCATTTTGATAGTTTAAAGTTCTGTCTTGTTATCTTAAAGCTTTTCATTTCATAAGCTTTAATAACCATTTTTAGACATAAAAATATTCTCACTCTTCATAAGTGGCAGCATTCAGCAGTCATTTGCCAAGTTTGAAACAGATTAAGCTATCCTGAAGGAAAGAAACTAACCACTTAGTCACTAACTCAGTCACTAAATAATCTGACTCAGTCCTTTGCAACTGTTCCTCAAAAAAATTTGTATTCTCCAAAATTACAACAGATTATCAGAAATTTCCTCAAGTAGGAAAGAATCATTAGCTAGCTGGCACTACTCTGGTTCACAATCCATGGCCAAGCATCAGCTTCATAAAGCAGTTCATTTAATATACAATATTTTATTAGCTCATTTGATGTAATTGCTCACTGTGCTCAACATTTAATAAAAGCTCTATGTTGGCTTTCTTCAGGGAAGTGTTTGTTTGCATAGAAGGGACAGTGATGTACTACTAATGAAAAGGTAACAGGGTGGAGGGAGACAATGAAGTTTAGAATTGTTGAACTCCTAGAGCTGAAAACAAAATCAGTCATTCTAACAGCTTTGTCTTTTCTCAGATCTGACGACTTCAGCTGTCAGACACAAAGACAACAACTAAACTCACTAGCAGGCATTAGGGTCCAGTATAAGAGAAGCTGGATAGAAGTGTCTTACTGATATCCAGCAGGTGAACTCTCCCTCCCTTTAAGGGGTCATGATTTTGACTTTGGGGAGGAAAAAAAACTTGGTCTAACTAAAAAAACCTGTAGTTAAAAATCTCATACCAGGCATTTCAAGATGCTGTGACCCATGGTATAGAAGGAATAGACATTAATACTGTAAACAGCTCTCAGACACTGAGAACTATTGTTTCAGACAGCTGTTTCATACAGCTCCATTTTTTATTGGATCTACTCAGTTCACTCTACTTTTTAGATTAGCTCTGCAGCAGACCTCTATTTGACCCCCTATGCCCCCCACACAGCGGGAAATGAAAAAGAAATGCTTATTTGTTCAGATCTTGTTTTCTTCTGATTTTTGTAGAAAACAAATCAATAGATAAAAGAAATTAGTTTATACTGTATAGCACTAACTTACTGAGTCCATTAGATATTTGTGACTATTTTGCTCTTATTTCAGTTATACATTACTTGTGTTAGAAAAACTCTAAAACAAGTTAACTTTCCCAACCTACATCTGTAGCATTTTTTAATGTTTAGATACTACTGATTTTAGAGTTCCAACCCCTCAGAAACATATTCATGTTCTATAAGAAAGGCTGCATTGCCCAACACCTGCCAACTATTTATATAAAAACTCCCTCAAGCAAAAAAAATCACTATGCTGGTTATCAATGTATGAGAAAGATCTATTTGAGTTGAGACTTCATAACTTCTCCTGAGCAACATGATAGCACACAGGATTTACAGGCAGCCATTTTACTGTTATAACTGAGTTCATGATTAAAAGTTATTTCAGTTCGAACAGACATAAACCACAAATATTCACTGAGCAATGACTAATGAAGCACCTCAGTTGCTCCTGTGAAACCTTATGTTTGCACATAGAGTTAGGAGTTTCCTGTATAACAGATCACATTAAACAGTACCTTTGATTCATTTTTTTTTGAATAAAAGGCTATACTTTCAGCAAAGTTATGGCCTTAATCTTTCCCACTGATTTGAGTTTCTCACATGCAATTGCTCTGTGGAGGAGTTACATCTATGAAGCTTTTCTGTTTAGTTTGTTTTTGCATTTCAGTGAACAGTTTCAGGTTACACAGACTGAAAGTTTTAGGTTTTCTAACGCTCATGTTAGACAAGGGCAATGATTCAAAAAAACAAAACTCCTTCCCCCAAGGCTCCTTCTGAGCCACAGAAGAATAAAAGAAAATTACAATCATTTAATTTGATGACTCCTCAATGAAAATTAACTGAATCTTACCAGTGACAAAGAGAAGTACAGAGATTAAATGTAATGAATTGTTATGAAAACTTTCCTAACATTGTAATAAATATACCTTTTGATAAATATTGAGCACCTTCTCTCAGCAGGAAGTTATTGTTCCAAGGTTACTTTTTGACAAAGATACAGAAGGAATTGGGGGACAGAGGGGCAGAAAGCAGGAAGGAAATATCTGTTGATATTAAAACAGTATGCTTAGCCACTAGGGCTTCAAGCTCATCTGCATAACATATTGCCTACCCTAGACTCAGCATTACTCCCCTCCAAGTATTTGCCCAATAAGTGGTACTTCATTCAGTAGCAATAAAAAGGCAAGCTTTCTTAAAATAACCTCATCTGGTCATGAGAAAGCTGTGCAAGCAGATTCCTTTGTTGTCTAAAGGATCATCTCCTGTGCAGAGTAAGCTGTGGGTAAAAGGCTGAAGAAAGAAGTACCTTAAGAATTTACCTAGTCAGATGACTAGCAGATGCAATCTCTCATCAATTATCAGGCCCATAAAATTAAGGGTGACATCAAAGAAAGTGAGAACATAACAATCGACCTGGAAATGGACATGGAATAGAGTGGAATTTGGAACCTTAAAATAAAATTAAATTGCTTGGGTGAGAAGGGGAAGAGACCTTGCAGGGAAATTAAGGGAAAACAACTGCTGTGAAAAGACAGAATACAGGAATAAAAAGGATGTAGAGAAACAAAAATCAACTTTCTAAAGCATTACTTTAGAGCATTGTAAAGCAGGAAAGAATGAGGAATAACTAAGAGATCCAACCACATCTCACGCCCTCTCCTAACATGAGCCAACCAGGGGACATGACAAACATATGCTCTAAGCAACAATAAAAAATAAATTAAGAGCTGGGTACTAAAAAGTCAAGGAAGACATGCCTTGCAAGATTTAATAGCTACCAGCTTTAAAGAAAGGTGACAGATGAATAAAGTCTCAGTCTGCCTTAGGGCAGCCTATATGGGATATTGATGGGGTTTCCCTCCTTTAATCTCACTGCATCAAGAACAGTAAATCTTAGAGATGGCCAGATTAAAACCCTTAAAATATGAAATTATTTAGGAGACAAATCCTCCTGAAGAAGCAGAAGGATTCAGAATCATAGCAGGAGACAGTTTTAAGCATTGCAGCATCAAAGTTGGAACAACATAGCTCATTTATCCTCTTACATGCAGGCCATGCATATACACACAGCAATGACTGGAGGGAAAGAATGAACACAGGAGAAGCTGCCACTCCCACCAGTAGGACAAGCCTTTAAACACTCAGTACCATGACTCAGCCAACAGATGCAGCCACCTGTAGCAAAGACACCCTGGCAGCCACAACTTTGGGATCAGCATTCTACCAATTCTATGGTATAGGAGAGAACTGGCAGCTTTTCTGCAGTCTGGTGACCATCATGTGGAAGTCTACTCCCTCCATATCAGTCCTCTACCTTGCCTCCCAATATTTCATGTCCCTAAAGCAAAAGCCCAGCACTTCATCATGAAGACTGTGTAAATTGAAAAAAATTTCATTTTCTATGTGAAACAAGACTTGGACTGTCCATGATGCAGAGCTAGCTTGTGAGAAAATGTGTCCATAAGAGATGGAGAACAGAAAAGGCTAAATGGGCAGTGAATAAGTCAGCAGTGTTGAAGTCTCTGTGCACAAGACTGAGCTCAATTCTGACCTGGTCTTTGACTACAGCATGAATGAATGAGTTTAAGGTGTGTGCCCACTTAATCTGGAGTGCAACCTGCATTTAGGGCACAAGAATGCATTCATGGAATAAAGGGAAGCATGCATCTATTGCTTGTTTGATCTGGTACTTTGTCCTTGAGCCTTGGTTGCAATTTAGATGCAACAATGCCTAGGTGGCAGAATAAACTCCTTAATAGCTTTACAAAGATTAAGCCCTTAGTAAACTCACAGGAGAACAAAGCTTTTTAAAAAGCTCATAGAAGCATAGGATAGTTTAAGATAGGATGAACCAAAGGTCACCCTGTTCAGCCTCCTGATCAAAGCAGGGTTACTGTACTAATACTGTACTAGCATTCATTCTTTACATAGCAATAAAGTGCATGTTTCCACATTCAGAGAGTAACATTATTTTCACAGTTAGAAACTGTAAAAAGTAGTATTATCTTTATTTTAATGCTTCCACAGTTGCAGCTGCAGTAATTGTGCTCAAAGCCATGACCAGGGCTTCTAGATACTACAGCAATCCAAGCAATAAAAGTTATTCAAGGGTGAACGAGCAGAGCATTTAACAGTTAGTCTGGCATTCAGTTAATGCTCTGCCTACTCATTTTGCCACAAAGTCTAGGGGTAGATGGTCTATTCTGGTAAGTGAGTTTAACAGAATTGCTTTGTATCTCTTTAGGAAGACCAAATGTCTAAATGCTTTAAGAAAACAAATACCATGAAAACCAGAGCAAGTGATAAGGATAAAGAAATTGATTTTTCAAAGCAATCAAATGAAACCTAATCTTCAGAGTTATTTTTTTTCAAATAACATGGGCCAAAGAAAAGCTGATCAAAGTTTCAGGACCATTTTCACATCACACTGTTTAAAATATAAAGCACAAACTTCATTTTAGCAAGCATCCTGTGCTAGCCCAGAGGACTAAACACTGTTTACAAATTTGGCCAAAATGCCATTATTTTTACTTTTGCTGCTTGTACTTCTTCCATTAGTAGTATTAGTAGAACCCCTCTTGTTCTTTCTGTCTTCTTCATATTTCTGATCTTCTACTGATACTGGCTTAAAAAAAAAAGTGTTTGGGAACAGCTGTGCACATATTTCAGGCTTGGAGGGAATTGGAGGCTGTGTACCAAATGAAAGGCACAGTTTTAGTGATGCAAGCAGAAGTAGCAGCTTTTTGAAAGCTTTTATATAAAATTGTCCTGTGGCCACTGAGGTGGTCATTTCATTGGCACAAGACAGACAGCAGAGCATGAAGAGATGCTAGTTTGTGGAAATAAGTGAAGTTGTCCAAAGCTCTAATTTGCTAGTAATGGCAGAGACTATTATCCAAGCCTAGTCTGCATTGAGTTTGCATTGAGCCTTCCCCACCCCAGCACAGGGGAGCTGTGAGGGGACTCAGCAGCAGTTCCTCTGAGCCAGCACTCTGCTCCACTCCACACAGGAGTATTTATAGTATAGGCAAACTCAGTAGAACTAGGCATTTTAACCACATGCCAAAGCCTGTGAAAAAGTATCTGCAAGTGCTCTTTAACATTATAAAGCAAGACTGAAGGTGAGGTGAAAAAGCATGCAAGGAAAGCATGAGTCTTAAGACAGACCTTTACACTTTCCTATTTTGTTGTTAGCCTCTGTTTTAACAAACTGGACCATGCTGGGCAGAGCTGACCAGATTACTATATAGTTCACCACACAAAGCAATATTGGTTTCCAAAATGGGACAAAAACAGATGCAAGTGATTATGACAGGAAATGAGAAACTGTAGTTAGTGTAATGCTGTCTGAGAGCAGGTGGCCATAAGGTGCCTTCACATATCATTTTTAAGCCTAAAACTGTTCCAAATGCAAGTTTCCCTGGGAGGAATTATTGTTCAAATGGAGGAAAAGGAATAGATCAACTGTAGAAAATACAGATTTGGCAACATAGCAACCTGTTAAAACTGATCTGAGTAAATTTTTATGTGAAGTACTAAAAAGACAGTCTGACCACACACCTGGGAATTATAAGATTCATGACAGCTTCTGGACAACTGTGTGACCAGGTAGCTCAAATACTGAGGTTCAGCTGAAATTGGCTAGAATCAGCTAATGCTGGCTGGTTAAACACACACGTCTTCCTCTGAGAGGCTTTATAGGAGATCAGTACATTCTTTCAAAAAGATGTTACTATTCTAACCTGCTTGGTGGTCGGTAAACAAAGGACTCCTCAGCAACAGAACTAATTGGGAGAAGTTTATGCTCTTACCACCATAAGATCCCACAAAAGTTTGCTCCTGTAAGCTCATCTCTAGTATTTTATTTTCCTGAATTTTAACAGGAGAAGCTTCTATAGCAATTAAAGCTTAAACACAGGAAAACAGCAAGCCTCCAGGCTTTTTTGCAACAGCATTTAAGTAGCATATTGTGAAAGTTGCTTTAATTCTTCCTCTCCTCCAGTAAGAAACATCCTCTCCCCCACAAGAAACATCTAAGTGTTTAAATTTAAAACAGGTAATGTGTCTTTAGTGTTTATGGTAAAAAAAATCCCAAGATAATATGCTCATACTGGTCAATGGCAAGAAGCAGAGGCATTCTAGATTTTGCTTAAGTATAACACCACCACACAGTTAAAATTGCAGTTGCAAGAAAAACTTAAAATACCAACCTACCAACCCCCACCCCCTGCAAAGTTCTCCGTAGGTTTCTTTAGCTTTAAATTCTTCACAGGATATTTTTTAACAGCCTTTTAAAAAGGAGCATATTTTAAGAGCTGGCCAAGTGTTTGTAAGGTTAAGAAATGTCCTGATAACACAAATTTTGCAAAGACAAGTGATAAGTATTGCTTATTATAGAAAATATTGAAAGAAACAATCTTAAATGAGGACTCTTCATAGGAAGTTCATCCTACAATGACCATCTACTGAAACTGTTCTGATCAAAAGGCTGTAAGATTTATATCCTACAAGTTCCATTTTTCAGCAATATACATCACACACTTACTAAAAATCTGTAGAGATCCCTACCAATACAGACACAGGATTAAGAAATGTAAACTCAAATAGTTAAAATTGCAGTGCAGAAGTATCCTCAGTAATGTGGATACGGTAGAGGCTGGATTAAAAGCCTGGAATCAGGTTAAGGTTCCTTACAATGACAAAAATGCAACAGCGAGCCTAAGCTCTATGATAGTGCTGTTGTAGAGAACCAAAAACCACTAAACAATGGATTCTGTTTGATGCCAAGTGCTTATTAATTTGAAAGCCATTCTTAATTTTCATTTATAGCTTCCAGAACTTTTGCACTGTTTATAGGTACTCTATTGAAGATATTTTCATTTTACACATATGGTTTTATATCATGAGAACATTCTACTCCATCTTAGCCATTTGTCATATCCTGCCAGAACCAGCTGAAAATGAGTATTTATCCCACAGGAGCAATAGATTTCAGTAAAAAAATCATTTTTAAAAAACCCTTTACCTACAGGATTCTTCAGTAAGTCTTACATTACAATGGAAGCTTCAAACAATAGTCTTTGCTTGCATAGTTAGCCCTCCTATAAAAAAGCTAATCATTTTCTAGTCTTGTGATCTGAAACACTGCCAGACTATTTTATATTTATCTCAGTGGATGAATGTGTATCTGTGCATTTGGGTTCCACAAGCCAAATGCTTTCCAGTGCACTATCTATATGAGCACAGCTCTACTCAGAATAGTTTCTCCCTAAGAAAAATTAGATGCTTGTTTGTCTTTATAAGACTCCCCTGACATGGAAGACACTGTCCAAAGGGCAAAATAAATCAATACACAAAGCTTCATGCTGCTGCAACCAGACTACTTTTGGTACTCAAGCAGTACTACTTTAGAGCTCATGCCTTATGTTACATTGCATGAGACAATGGATACACCTACTCTTAAGTTAAACAAGACAGCTTGCTTTAGTAGATAATCCAAAAGCATGCAGATGACTTCCAAGATGCCCCTAGACATTATTATACAACATTTAGCAAAGCCAGTTGATAGGTTTTTCTTCTTTCATAATTTGGTAGCACTAAAGTTCTAAGGTAAACACCTCCCTGTTTAAAATAAACAAGTCCCTCATTCAGTCTCATTGTTTAGTACTTTTATTCCTATAGGTACAACAGAAGACAGTGAAAAATGGAAGCTATTTTCCAAATAGGAAGAACACTGCTAAGTTTAAGAGCTACAATTTTCATGCAGGCAGAAAGCAAAGAAAGTGTTCAATAAGAAAGCTTAGCTAAACCAAGAAGGTAGAACCAACACCAAGTATCAAATGAAAATTGACTGCAATAAATTTTCATTTTTAGCCCTCTAGCCCTTTAAGAGACCTCTTTTTTAGGCTAAAACAATATAAGGAAACAAATTTCTCTCCAACTAGACTCCTCATCAGGGCCCTCTGCAGACCTCTACTTCCTCTACTGGAGTCTTCTTGTCCTCTTCTTCAGTCTTCCTCTTCTGGCTTCAGTTCTTTTCCTTTTACAGGACTCTTGCTTCTCCTTTGTCACCTTCAGAAGACTAACTAGATCCTGCCAGCTGCCTGACCTCCTCCAGACAGGTATAAAAGCAAGTCTTTTATTCCCAGCATGCTCTGCTAGCAATTCGCAGGCTGCCATGACTGCTGGACTACACAAGTGACAGGATCCTTCTGTTTTGAGCAGGCACCATGTTGAAAAAAATATTTGAATTCAGTCTTTAACAGAATATTGTTAAATTAAAAACAGATAGATGAAGCAATAAGCAGTCCCTGGCTTCTTTCCATGCCTCTGACAGTTGTCACCATCCCAAATACAGGAGGGCTGGATCTGTTCATGAACAATCAGTTTCCAGACAATCTTATTACATTAAACTGAATTTGAGCTCAGGTTTTAAGGTTTTCAAATAATTTCAAGGAGTCAGAGAACATATCTGGAACATAATATTAAGCAGTAAACTAGCCAGCTGAGAGTGGAATATAAAGAAAATTGAAAACAGCAGGGAACAAAAGCATAGAGCATTGAGTCTTCTGAATATGAACTGTGATAATAATTTTATCAGTTAGAAAACTGTTAAAAATCAAAAACATGGCATGTTAGGTTAACTATAAAGTTACAAAGAATTTGGACTCTGAACCAGAAAGAATGAGAGGTTAATTAGCAATGGATATAATTCAGGAAGTCCAACCTCACCCAGTTTTTTTAAAAAGTGATAACTTTTGTGTTGTTTATAACAAACAGATACACCATTCTAGTCCCCATGTGTGTAATTTTGGGGTTATCCAGCATGAAAAATTTTTGAATTCTACTCCAGTCAATTCAGCAATTTCTTGCCACTGAGAGAGCCTCCATTCCTACTTATAAGCATTATTTCTTTCCTAATCAGAGATTGGGAAATGCTGTATATCAGATGAAAACAGGGCACTGTCTCTTTAAACAGTATTCTCCATCACTGAGGAGAGCTGGAAATTACTCCCACATAATAGTAAATTATATCACAGCCCAAGTCCCTGCCAGCTCAGTTTCCCATATCCAAGGATGGTGCTCCACTGGTCACTGCAGTCTCCAGTAACATCCATGCTAGGTCATACAACCCTGTCCAAACATGACAGGTGTCAGGAATCTTACACCAAAAATGGTACAGCACAAATGCTCCCAGGCTGCATGTCTCCCTCAGACACAGTTACTTCACATTATAGGCACTCCATTTCCTAAGAGATGGTCAACTGTGGCAGTAGTAAACAGTAGTGAACTTCCAGCACATACCTTGATGAGCAGTCTGCCTTGCACCTACCAGTCCAAGAACAGAAATAACCTAGTGGTCCATGTACATACTGCCATGGCCACCAGCATAGCAGCTGGTTATTATGACCTCCCTGCCATAACAAAGATCTGGCTGATGAGTTTTTGGGGGAGCAGTCACAAACAGACACCATCTCAAAAAGAGCTGCTGTTCCTTTGTTGGGGAGGCATCTAAGTTAAGAATTGTCAGACTCCACAGGACTTCCTTTTCCTGTCAGTGTGCTTCTCCATAGGCAAGCTGAATCATAATCAAGTTGAAAATGAGGACATGCAACTTCATTCTGCACCAGCAAGTACTGTAGTAGTTGGTTTCCCAAGGAAACAATACACAATGATCAGGACACCATGCAAGACTGATTATGGCACTCTGGAATGTGGACAGGCAGCAGCATAGACACAGCAAATTCATGGAAAACAACATGGTGGAGACATCATCCACCCTCCACTGGGCATTAAAGGAGTAGGAGGTTCTGCATTCAATGCCAGCTAGAAGAGACACAATAAAGGATTATCACTGTGTGGCCCTCAGTGGTATGGGGCTGTCAGAGGATGAGTTTGCCAATAACAAGCCAGTGAACTAAAAAGGCCAAATATATTTAAGCTGAAAGATAAGCAAAGGGGAAGAGCTGAAAAATAAAGTAGCTGTCTTTCAGTGTTGTATTAACCAAAAGTGTGGATTTTACTGCCACAGTACAAAAGACAGGATGATTACTTGGGTGGTGGGTCTTAATATTTTTTTAATCCTATGTATGAAACTTTCTGTAAAATATGTATACATATACATGCAGTTTTAAACAAATTAGTTATTTTACATACAGAACTTATGGATGCACACTCTGTGCACAGCTGTCTCCAAATGTGGAGAAGACCTTCTCAGGTATAGGTGCCCTGTCAGTGCTACAGTTGCTGGTGGGAGCTGTATGCAGAGAAGGCTGTAGTAGTGAGTTATCTTGCTGGCTGCAAGTCTCCAGGCTTCAAAAAAATTGAAGGGATATGAAACAGGCCTACAAAACAGTGGTGTGAGGAGTGGATAGGGATCAGTTGTTCATCTCTTGCAATAAAGCATCAAGGAGGTCAATAATGAAGCAAGAAGGACCAGGTTTTAAAGCAAGTGGAACTGATTCTTCACACAGATGCCAAGACACCTATGGAACCAAGTATCCATACACCCTTGCCAAAAAAAGACTATGTCAGGGCAAGTACCATGTTTTCCCTGTTCTTATTCTTCCTCAGGTGTCTGTTTATGGTCAGTATTGAAGGCAGAATAATGGATTAGATGCACTCAATCTGATTCAGTATGGCTATTCTTACACTTCCATGTCTTTATTTTTCATAGTCTCAAGCACTTACCCACTGTCATGACAAATTTCATAAACCAGAAGAGCTGCATTGTTGGTAGACAGGTTGCAAGATTTTCATCATTTTTACAATGTTTGTTCAGAATCAATTTACTACAGGCCATTTCCAATTGATACACAGGTCCACTACACTGAGAATTTAAGGACATGAAATCAGCAGAATGTGCAGAATGTTGTTTTTCCAAACTTTTCATCAAAATAGATCCAGAGTATTTTCAAATGCTAATATGTTGCACTGTTTTTATGCCACTTGTACTTCTATAGCAGTCCAGCTCTTTTTCAACATGAATGCCACACAAAACTATCATTCACTGCACTGAATTACTGTCACACCACTTCAGCCAACTTTCACTAGGATTGAGCAAAAAAGCATTATTTCTCATTCTGAAGCTTTATACTATAGGATGCCCCCTTTCAAAACTTACAAGGTCTGTGGCAGGTTACAGCCTTCACTATGATGCTCAGCAATGCACAGGTTATTCTGTGCATGCAAACAGAATAGGCTCCTGAAAATTAGAAGATACAGCTGAGTATGCAACACTGCTTCAAAGACAAGATAGATTCATATTGGAGTTGCTCAATCCAGCCTTTGGCCTCCTACCATCTTTTCAAATATTTTGTATGCCAGAGAAAGGTTTGAAGGTTTCTACACAAATAGTCTTCATTCGTGAAAGCTGGCCAGAGTAAACATTGCCTCAATGTCTTAGTGTATTAATGAAAGAATTCCTACATAAAAGTCTCAAATGAAATATATAGAGTCACAACAAAAGATACCATATGTCAGTGAACTTCAATACTAAGGATAAATGTCTTATGTCTTCCCTTGTTATTATGGATTCACAGCATGAAAAGGAATATATTGCAGTTTGTCATTGCTTAGTGCAATAACTTGTTTCATACAAAGCACAAATATGCACCTTTGCAAGAGAAAAATATAGGTGATTGTTTGTCCTTTCCAAAGATGAATGGGGAGCTGAGTGCTGCCAGCTGCCTGTACTAGCCAACTTTGAACTCAGCTGCAAGGACAATATCATTTCATTTTCCACCATTGCTAATCTGAATCTAAGCATGTTCACTACTATCCTTTGACAGCTACAACTGTCAAGTCAGCTTGGGTTAAAAAAGGTGGCAGTTTGTGAAAGCTGGTACTAAAGAAAAAGTAGCACTTTCTTGATGGTTAAGTACTTCAGGGCATGTAGTGATATTTCCAGCACTGACTGTATCCAGATTCCTCCCGGTGTCTTGAGAGGTTTTGCTCCTAAGATTGTGAGAAGTCAGGCAAGTTGAGCCAAGAGCCTAGAAATCAGTCTTTAGCAACACAGTAACATTGTCAAGATGATACACTCCGACCCAGGTCTTTAAGACAGTACTGTTCAGAAATTTTGCAGAAACAAGGACAACCCTACTTTCCTTATAAAACCTTCTCTCTCCTTTCATAAGAGCTTTACCCAGGGAAGGACCAGACACCTCCAAAGATAAGTTAACTTGCCCACCAAGAAAGCAACTTTGCTTCAGAAAAGAAGAGAAAGAAACAGCAGTCAACACATCAAGACTAAGAGACCAAACATGCTACAGAAACATGAGTACTGAAGTGGACAGCTTGCAGTGCAGCTTGAAAAAACATATCCAAGTCAGCATATTCTATTAGAAAAGCCATAGCTGCTTTCAAGTTTTATTGCATCAGTAGTTCCTTCAGAACAGGTAGTAGTAGTAGAGCACATGCTTTGGGTATGGTGATGCAGCACACCATGGAGTAAATTTGGGTAAGGTAGTGCACAAGACATAGCAGCTGTGCCTGGGCTCAGCCTTAGCAAGTCACAGAATTGTGTTTTGTCCAAAGCTTCCTTCTAAGTGTCTTTCAAATACCACCCCTGCCTACTTTGGGTAGCCCACAGATGGCCATAACACTTGCTCCACTCATGCATTTCAACTGAGAACATTAACACACCAGCAGCAAGTGGGGACATGAACACTTGCCAGAAAGAATCCTAGGCCCTGCAGCTTGGACCACAGCACACAAGATGCTTGAAATTGGGGATCTTTTTCTTCAGTACCAAATATGGCTTTGAAGCACAAGATGAGGTGGCATGTCAAGACAAATAGTTCAACTACATTCTTGAAATATCAAAAAATACCTGAAAAAAAATCACTGGCTAGTTTCTTTCAAAATGTGAGCATATCATCCAAGTCACTCATCAAGACTTTCATTTTGTTTTAACAATACATCAAGATACTTATGCTACTAGAAGGAAACAACTTGTTTTCAAGCTTTTCTGAAGTAAGACTACAAAGCCCTAGATAATGGACTGAAATCTTAAATGCATATTGTTAGAGAATTTAACAGTCAAGGAGCTCAACTTTGAGTTTCTCTTCAGGTCCTTCTAGCCTTCCCATATTGGGGGTTAAGTGTGATGGTATGTTTTAGTTAAATATTTAACAACTGACAAATGGAAGCAGGTAGTCTAGGTTCTGCAGTGGTTCATGGTGAGATAGTTGATGACCACAATAAGTATGGGCCATATCAGCATTTCAGATCCCTGGTGTCCCCAGAGTTACTACTGGATTCAATAGAGCTAAGTTATCAAACTGCAATAGTCTATACCAATATTAGTGCACACTTTGTTTCTCTGGTTAATGAAACCACAAGTAATTACACTGAGCACTGGAATATAAGCTGATTTAAGACTGAATTGCTTAGACTTGAGGGTCTTTTTTTTGAGGGGGGAATTAAGGCATTATTAGAAGTTCTTGGACCAATTGATGTAATGTCAACAAGGCAATGCAAAGTATTGTGGCCTATTTCATAGTATAAGTCAGAAGAAATGAGAAACTATGAGGAATAGTCTCATTCTGTTCATATATTTGCATTCACACCAAGCTGCCTTCAGACTTTACTCCCCTCCTCCACACCCAGAAAAATCACTGTCTACCTCCCAGGCACAACTACAAATACTTCCAAGAAAGTTCTCCATCCACCTAAGCAGTCAAGCCTAGAGCAAGCTGTACCTAAACCCTTCTTTCTCTGAAAGGCACATAAAATTGCCCAGCTTGATTTCACAACTGCTCCCTACTGAGAAAAGAATTGAAGTAAATAGCCCTAAACCAAGACATATCACCTCTCCAGCTAAGAAAAGCAATGACTGCACCTAAACTCCAAGGGGTCTACCTGGCACAAGTAGACCTTCAGACATACCTCATCTTTCTAGAGAAAATAAATGGTGTACTCCATAGGCATCACAGGATCTACAGTAACTCCTCCTCTCTAACCCCCTCTAATCTCATTCATTCCTAAAGCTCAGCTGCCTTTCAAAGGATCCAAGACTTAAGCTGTAACATGGCCCAGCCATGCAACCTCAGCTCAGATTGCTGAGGAAACTGATAAGTTGCAAGTCTGTAAACCAGAGCCATGCAAGATAAGAGAGGCAAAATTAAACTTATATTTGAGATAGTGAGTGTAAGTAGCTCAAGGTTTCAAGATAAAAGCCCCAACAGAGATGCATAAAATCCTACAAGGAGATGAGAATGATCTTCAACAGATTCAGTGAAAGATGGCAGAATAGCAACATCAAGAGATCTGTTCCAGACCACATGCTGTTATTTTACCTTTTACACAGCTAAGTCAAGCACTACAAAATATTTCACTTCCCACTCTAAGCCAGTCTTGTATGTCTAAGTGCATGGCAAAGAGAGTATTTCATGTTTCTGCTTTAAGTCAAGCAAATTTTTGGCATACCTGGATAAAAGGCAAGCAGTGTATGTTTCACTAGTAGGCTTCATGCTGCAAGACTGACAGATGAACATTCCTGTACTGACCCACCTTGGCAATACCAGCAATGGAAAAAATTGGTAACTACACATACAGTGCAGTATCACTGTTAGAAAACAACATAGGCCTATTTTCAACATAGACACCTAATGAAAGCATGCAATACAGTGCAGACATATGGCCACTATACTAATTACACAGTTCAAGTGGTGGTAAGTCACAACTTATGCTATACCAAGCCTCTGGCCACCCTAGTAGGATGTTGAAATTTTCTTAGTCTTCACAATTGACAGATATACTAGTCCCCATTTACCCTTTGGTAGCACTGCCCCTAAAGGTTAATATAGAATTCAGATCTGTGCACAAAAAACACTGGGCCATACAACTGCATGTGTGTGCAATTCCACTTGTAATAGCCCTATCTCATCCCATGTCCTTTACCTTGCTCTAGTAGCTGTAGTGCAGGTTACAATAAGCATACAGGGTCTTCCTCAGTAACTGAAGTTTAGCCTGGAGTTTGATGGCTCTCCACCTCTCTTCTAGATGCACTGTTACATAGCTACTCAGATAAAGGTAGATTTCCAGGAGAAAGGACAAGTTGCCAGTGAATAGCTTAACAGGACAGCTTGGCAGGAATTGAGCAGGATCATCAAGCAAAAGAGGTGGATGATCTCATTAAGCCCTACATCAAATGCAAAGTCTTAAAGTTGAACTCAGCTGGACTAGAATTAGAGGGCACATGGTACAAACATCTGAGTGAAATACCTGTATTGTTCATTGCTAGCATCTGATTAGTCTTTGATGTAATTAGCCACATAGAGGCTAGGGAACCTAAGGGTATTATAAGCATCCACAATTCAGTAGGCATTTTGGAAAAGAAGCAACATGAACTATTATTTCAAATGTTATTTATATAATAACATATTTAAGTACTTTACAGCATGCTATTAGTTATCAGTATTTCAATAGTTTACAGATAGTGGGAGGACAAATTCCCACTAAGTGGATCCAATAGTTTGTAATTTGACTTACATGTGCCTATCAACCACCAGGCAGAGTAATTGGAGAAGAAAATCGACTCCCTGCTGACCCCATGAGGCTCCTCAGAGAGAAAGACCCTTTGAGCACAGAGACAGGCAGAGCACGCATAAGAGCATAGTTGCTTCTTTTCCTTTCTGTTGCATCATGCAGTGATGTTATTCTGACAGAAAGCCTGACCTCTCCTGTCCTCCACACACTACCTCATGCATCCATTATCATCTCCTAAGGGCTCCAGTGCATTTACTTGATAAAGAGATTCCTTTAAGATTAAAACTATCTTAGGATCAGGACTCACCAAGAACACCCACAATCAATTGCTTCCATAAATCCTACCCTTAGAAAGCCACACAGGTTAATACAGAGCAGTGCAAGGTTTATTTCTCCCAGCTAAATCACTTGGCTACCACTGACAAAACCACCTATGAACTTCTTTAGAGCTTTATAAGAGAGATCAGTTAATAATTATCATATTATTAATCAAGTCTGGTAGCTCTTTGGAAGAAGAGAAAAGGATGGTCACTGCAATTTTTGTTTTAACTTATGAAAACTTTCAGAGAAGATGATCAGAAAAGAGTGCTCCCATACAGCAATTTCAAACATAAAGGCATTGGGATAACACACTAGAAGGAGAAGAGCAGGGAATGGTTACAAGCTGTTAAAAGAAGAGATTAGCAAAAATAATATAACAGTTTTTTCCCCAAAAAACCTATGATATCAGTGAGACTCTTTAAATTTCTATGAAATACTTTCAAAAAATTCCTCCATAAATAAAAACTATCTTACTTCCAGTGTTGTAGCTATCATCATCAAAGTAATGAGTCAAGTTCAGAGTCCATCCAGGGAGTCCAGGCAGGAACAGCAAGAGATGAGCCTGAGTCTGTCATACAGCATAGCTCAAAAGAGGAAAAGCTCCCCCCAGCCTGAGCATAAATGGACCCCCAGGCCTGTGGCAGGGAGGAATTGGTGGGGGTACCAGGTGAGGCTGGTCAGGACCATCAAGGCTCATTAGTACTCTCAGGGCCCTGACTCCTAATTACTATAAAAAGAAAGCGGGTGTTTTAAAAAAAAATTACTTCTTCTCACCTTTAGTTTAGGAAAACAAAAGTCAGAAAGAAAAATATTTTCTATTTAAAATCTTTTCAGAAAGGGCATCTATCTTGATAAGGATGTATATCCACATTAGGAAAAAAAAAAGGTCTACAGGTTTACGTAATGTCAGTCTTGTATTTGAATTTCTGCATGCAAGTGTGGGGGCTCTTGTGATAATCATCTCTGGAAATTATGTTAGGAATGAGGGCAGGAGGGAAAGAGCAGGCTACTGTTTGAAAGCAAAAGTTAATTTCCCTTTTCTGCCACCTTTGAAAGCAAATCTGGATCTTCCACAGCAGAATTTCAAATTGAACCACGTGAAAGAGAGCTTTGTCATACAGATGGAAGCAGCCGAATTTACAACTACGTGGTTTTGTGCCTGACACCACCACCTTCAGAAAGGTTCACGATTAGGAATACAGCCATTTATAGTGTTACGTTGGTGTTTGTATTTCTATCACTAGCTTTTCACGTATCGATAAAAGCATCATACTGCTGTAGCAGAAGTAGATAGATGCTTTAACAAACAGCAGCCTAAAGGGTTTGATTTTACACAGTTAGACCTGGAAAATGCATGAAGTTAACACATGCAGTGAAAAAAGAGCTAATACTGTATTGAGACCCATAGATATAAAATAAAGCAATAAACAGAGTTTGCATTTCAGAGAAGTCCCTCTATTCCTGTAAAAACAATCCACTGATGTTATGATAGCATAAAGACTGGAAGGTAAGGAAGCTACTAATCAACACTGCCAATTGGAATCCCACTAAAAAATGTAAGAACTGGTGGTTCAAATGTTGCCATGACTAGCATAAAAACAGTTCAATGGCAGAGTTTTTTAGTGACAATAATCTATTTTAAAAGCCAGTTTTATTAACACCCCACCCTCCCCCAGACAATCTGCAAATATAAGAAAATGTAAGAAAATGCAAATGTAAGAAAAAACTTTGGGACATATCTAATACTGAATGTAAAACCACAGAAGAAACTCCAAATTATATCCAGAGATCCAATGACAAAACGAAACAAAACAGGACAGCACAGATTTGCAATACTATTTCTGTTATCATAGAGGAATCAATACATCTGAATATTCTGTTAAAATTATTTTAGTTTAAATCTTTAATGGTACATATAAAAATTTCATAGAAGCACCATTTATCAGAAAAAAGTTCAGAATTCAGATATGCTTTTAAAAGTGGGGAAAGAAGAAGGAAAAATATGCTTAAATGTTAAAGAGTCAATAAAATTATAAAACCTTCATTTCCTTAAATACACAGAGACTTAAACTTTTTTTTTAATTTTGTGCTGTTTGAAGTATTTTCTCAAATTTAAATACACTTATATTGTTCATTTAAAATATAATTTTAGTTTTCTGAAGTAGTAAGGCAATGCCATTGAATTTTAATAGCTAATGATGCTTATGATAATATTTACCCTGAAGATACTAAATCTTCTCTTCTGAAGCTTCAAAATTAAAGTGTTTTTAAAATAATTTTACATCTATATGATAATTAGTTTTCTTCAGAAGAAATGCTGAAATTCCACTCTTTCTGGAATTAATGTAATTTCCCTTCAAAAACTGTAAAATATTTAACCTACAGCAAAGTTTCCTATAGTCATGTTGTCACAAGTGTTCCCCACATGGAAAACACTGATGAGACTTTTCAAATCCTGTTCACGTCAGCACTTAAAACATACTATGAATCTGTACCTGGTGAGGACAATTTGCAATAAGAGGCCTGGAATCAAAGTAAATGGAAATCTTTCAGAGGTAATTTTGTACTGGTCAATTGAAAATAATATCAGCAATCTACAATATCATGTAATATCATTTTTTAATAATAGATAACTTGGCTACTTCTTACTTGCAGCTGGTGGGCGTGCACACGCACACACACACACATGCAGAGTCGCAATTTAAAATGAGCTGGAGATTCTTCTGAGTTTCTCCTGCCGTTATTTCCTTTTACCATGGTAGTTCCTAGAAGCTAGAGTTCCACATTGCCATTACCCTAAAATGAGTCCCATACGTGCTCAGTTCAGAAAGCGCAGCATAAAGTCAAAGTAGATGTGTGTAATGTCAAATAAGACTGTTACCTCTGGTTTTCTTCCAGGCTAAAATCCTGCCCAGATCATTATATAACAATAAAAGCTACGGTACTAAGTTCAACCTCAAGTTTTGAAAGACAGTTATCACAAAGGTACGGTAACTTCATTTCAGAGCTCAGATTTTCTAGGTAACAAGTTAGTTACAAGCAGTTTATTTTCTCCATTGCTATGTACTTAATCAAGCTAAGGAGCAAGTGGGTTGTTTTCACAGGAATTACCCTCCAGCTCAAATGAAACATATCTCATGTTTTCTTTAAAGGCTCTTTCTACCTTCAGATGACAGTAGGAGTATGAGACAGTATGACAACATGACTTTTCCGTCTTCTTTTGCCTAATGAACACTTTAATGTGAGAACAGCATAAACTGACTTTAAAATGTCAGCAGATAACACACTAAATTTCTGGCAAACATGGGTAGCGTTCCCAAAGAGAATAACCTATTCCATTTCCCCTCATATATTTGGACTTTATGACCAGAGTATTGCTTCACGTTATGGTTGTTTCCCAAAGCTTGCTCCAAGAAGGAGGACAGATTCCACTACAGAATGATTGACTACATCCCACTGTAGGAGCTGATTTGGACTCAGTACTGATTTATAAAAGTAGATAATACAAACTCCACCCCTGTTTTCTTCCCAAAGTGCCCTTCATATTCTTGCATGACTAAGAAGATGATAATGGTCTGCGTATTTTATTTCATTATACTTACTTTTCTCTTTAGCATGCTGCTTATCATTTGCTGCTTTTCAGTAAAGAACTCTTCTAACCATCTCTTCTCTCATTCAGACCTTCAAATTGCTGTTCATTTTTTGTCCTTGGTTTTTGGATCTTTATATTAGTATAACACTTTCCGAAGTGTTATACTCTAAAAAACTAATTAAATATATATAGAAAGCTAAGCTGTGGCTTAAACTCAAGAAGAGTTAAAACCAACCACATCCTTAGTTTTGTCTTAAGCATTAGATGGTAAAAATGTTTGCTTATTTAGATAAACAAAACTAAAATATATTCTGTTCCATAAGTTTCCAACTTAATTTTTATTATATTTATAAATTCTAGAAAACAAAGGAAGGAGCTAAGTTAAGCAAAGATGGCCAAAACTAGCATTTTGGATTGTCCAGAAGTCCAGTTCATAACTGTCCTGGCAGTTCTTGAAAAAGTTATCAGGTTTTCCTAGAATTTAACTCAGTAACAGGAAATGCACTTCATTAGGTGTGCATGTGAGAAAGTATACTAATATTTATAGCTTAGTGGAAAAAAAACTTAGGGTAATTAAGTCCTTCAGACTCTAAATAGTGTTGGGGGAAGAAATCCTTTTTAAATGCATGGCTTTGTTACAGTTTTAAAGGAGAGCCTTAAAATACATCTTGGCAGCTTGAAAGTCAGCAGTTCTGCAAAATGACCTCAAATTCTTATCATATGTATGGAGCAAACTGAAGTTTCTTCCTACTGCTTTACTTCCCTTCTCCTCCAGTCTCTGGTACTGATTGAGCCACAGAGCAAACCATAAAGCTGATTAATTTAGATGGGCAACACCAAGCTATCAGCACCATCCTACACTTGAGCTGTACTGTAATAATATCAGGCTTCCCTACCCATTTCCTAGTTTTTAATTTTGTTTCCTCTGCAATTTGCTATCATGTAGCATGAGAAGACACCCCACAGAAAAAAGAGCTCCAGATAAATACATTCACTAAACCACAGAACTCTGGCCCCAAACTCTTTCCCATGAACAGAGAACAGCCCCTGCCTGTGTCTGCACCTCTGGGTATGAGGCAGTCAGCGACTGTCTTAGGCAGAAGCAGTGGCAGCCACAGGGTCTTCTTACTCCAAAGGAAATTTCTTCAAGGAACCTTTTTCCCTGTGATCCACATCCATCATTCAGATGGCTTTGGGTACCTATATTTTAGTCCCAAAGTATTATTTAGTCCCACTTAATTATGTAGTTTCTTGGAAGTTTTCTGTAACTAATGCACAGAGCAGAAAATAGCTGAGAATAAGGAATGCATATTGGAGAGAAGTATGGAAAAAAAGATTTGGAAGAATGCCTAGATCTTGTTAAGCATGTCCCCAAGAACACAGCAACAATCAAAAATTATTTACATGGAGTTTCCTAAATTCCCCAAATTCTCAGTCTGTGCATTAATTCAGCACGGCTAGGGGCACTGAATTGATTTATTTGTGGTTGCTAAATGTTGGTTGTATGGCCTGGTTTATGTTTTGAGTTAAATTAAAGTAGAAGATCCTTGCTTGGAAGTATTAATCTAGAACTGTTTTGTACATGTTTATTAAGTTAACTTTTTCCTGCCAGTTATAGGGCACTGTAAATTTGCAATGGATTAAAATGAAAATGATAAAACAATGACAGGCTTAATCCAATCCTGTCAATATTGCATGTTTATTGGAGGCAAAAGACAACTGAAGTGATTTGGGCATTTGATGCCAGATGAAAAGAAGGAAGCTGCAACTATTAAAATGAATCTATAGTACCTGCTTGACATTTTTACCTTAATGCAGAACAGAGACTGTAAACAGAAAAGGCTCAAGCTAGTGAAGGAAATCATAAAAAAATACAAAAATAGATGAAAACAGGGATGCCACAGAAGGGGGAGGGAGAGGAATGCCAAATAATCTGACACACTAAGTTCAGTTTATTAAGTGTACCAAGTGAAGGATATGCTATCAGGGAAAGCTGCTCGCCTGTTCACCCACTCACTCCCACTCACAGAATCACAAAATCACAGAAGGGTTGAGGTTGGGAGGGACCGCTGGAGAGCATCTAGCCTAACCCCCCTGCTCAAGCAGCGTCACCTAGAGCACGTTGCACAGGGATCCGTCCAGACAGCTTTTGACTATCTCCAAGGATGGAGACTCCACAACCTTTCTGGTCAACCTCACACATACACAACATCAGCTGAGACCTGCCCTCGTTCCCACTCCTCTGATACAGTAGGGTAGAGCTGGCAGGGGGACACGACACCCCTCCGACCCTTGGGCAGGGGCTCTGCTCCAGCTCGTAATGGTCCCACCTGGGGTACTCAGTTACCATGCCATGCTGGATGGCTGGATAACAATGTTTCCCTGATCTCTACTATGGGGGGGGGGGAGAGGAGGCATTACAGCCAGACCTGTCAATCAGGTCTACCAAGATGATATGATGGTTCAAATTTTCAGGTTTTGCAGGTATTATTCTCCTACCTGTTGTTGACCCATGGCCAGCACCAAGAATCATTGCCCTCAGTTCTCATTTGCATTTTCCTGCTTGACACAGCTCGTCATGCTAAGCCCCTGTTTGCATCATATTCAGCCCTGGGCCAAGGTAGGGCTGTGATACTCTCGTGTCAAGGGAACATTTAAATACCTCTTTAAAAAGATGTATGGTAGCTGCTGTAGCAAGAACACAGTTCTAGAAACTTGAAGTAAATAAATTAATTCCAAGGACATATCTGTGTAACCTCTGTAAATGGCATGTTGAATGTAAGCCTTTGGCTATTCTAAGTGGGATCTAGAAAAATGAACAGAGCTTGTGAAGTAGGACAAACCAATACTCAGGTCAGAAACTCCAGATGTTTGAGGGGAAATGGAAAAGCTTATGAGACAGCAGGTTATTCTCTCTGTAGTTCAGAGCATTTTGACCAAGAGTGTCTGATCTGAGAAATGTAAAAGTCTGCAAAACTTGCAAACTTCGCAAAGAATTCCAGGTGGTACATTCCAGATTGCAGAAGTAAACACTGAGCATAGCATTTAACATTGTTAAGGGGTAAATACTGAAAGTTACTAGTCTTTTCTGGTAGTTGATCACATAATTCTGATTGCATGATTAGGAAGCTCTGTCCCACTTGAAAACCTTAGGAAGACAGAAACAGTTTTCTCAAATGTATACGATATGCTAAGTGTGGCTAAAATACCACTTTTCATATTTGGCTGATGTTCAATGTGTGGAATTTTTGCCACCTGGAACATCCAGCTAAGATTTTGTTCAGAATGATTAGAGAATCAGAATCACTCATCTTTGGCAAAGAAAATTTTATCGTATAGTTTGAGCTGTGAAATGCTATTTAAAAATGTAGCCATCTTAGTCCTCTTGAAAAAAATTCAGTCAGTTCTCTGCGACAATCTATCTAATCACAATCAGTCTAATAATTCATGCAAATGTTAGACTCTAGGTGAAACATTTTTTCTGTATTGTGAACAGAGTTTGCACTGAAACTGGTCTTGCAGCTGGGTAAGCATTTAAAGGTGCTTTGATCTGAACAAGAGCCTGCAGTAGTCATTTGATAACATTCACATAAAACTGCCTGTAAATTTGAATTGGTTCTAGAGTTGATTGAAAATTCAAATTTACATTTCTCAGGCAATGTTTTTAGTGTGAAACTTATGCTTATAAAACAGAAGCTTTTATAAATATCATCATCATGGAATTTGCAAGTTGACCTAAGAAAGAAGTTGGCTTCTTGTGGCAAGATTTCACACTTTGTTTTCACAGCATCTTCTTAACATGCTTATTAAAGCTTTCTTGAAATGCAGAGACTATAAAAAGGAAAAAAAGAAAGATTTTAGAAGCATTCCTCTTGAGTATTTTATTTTATTTCCAGTAAGGTGATAGTTACCACTTTCAAATTCTTCAGTCAATGCAACTGCAATACTTGCTAGCAACTTTGATTTGCTAAAAGACAGCTACAACCAAGGTCAGCTGCATGATGTTACTTGGTCTACCTTGGGCAGAATAGATTTTTTTTTCTCTTTTTATAATCTACCACTGAGTATAATAACCAATTTATAGCTTTCTCTCCTTTCCTTGTTATGACCAGTTCAAAAATCACATGTGATAGTTACTGAAATTCCAATATTTCTGTCAGTCTTTTGTTGTTATCATTATTTCCTCTTCATTACCTGAACCACTGCTTCCGTCAACGATAAGAGCTTCTTGCAATGGGCCATAACTCTGTTAGTGCAATTAACAAAACATTTTGTCCAGATGCAGAATTAGTGGCAATGTTACTGTCAGAGAACATGACTTGTATAGTGATCAGGTACCTGTAAATGGAAAATTATGTCCTTCCGTGCAAATGGAAAGCAATACCTCAGTCTCAGTAACTTTCCGTAGTGAAATGTTAATTTATTCATCTAGAAATATGGAGGCCAGCATAGCTGATGGTGATATCTCTGTCTGGGAATAAGACCATGCACAGGATGTAACAGAAGTGTCTGCAGTGCCTGCACTAGCAGAGAGTTAACAGTAATTGAAGCAAAGCATGATCTGAAATTAGTTTCTAGTGAGTCCTTCATGTCCCTGTTAGGGCTATGAAAGCATTATTTTGGTTTTGAAAATTGCCTGACCACATCTTTGTCACATAATATATTGTTATTACTTTGATCTTACCCTAATAAGCTGTTCCACAACCCTGTGCTTACACAAGTCTGGACCTCTTTCTGATTTTACCTATTCCTCATTAGCAGACTGGTATACCAATAACTCGTTCTAATATGAAAACTCTTCCTTTCCTTCACTTTTATTTCACTGAGGCCATGCTTTCCACTCCTCTCCCGTAGTCCAAGCTTGGATTGTCTGTACTGTGCTGGAGGGAAACAAACTTAATTATTAAGCTGCCTTCTGAGGCTGTGTCTATTCTAGTAAATTAAACATGGCCAGGAACATTTCTTAGCATCAGAACATGAATATTCTAGCAAGCTGTTTCTTTGGCAGAACTAATTCCAGTTCAACTAGCACTCATTCCCCAGCATTCACAGGCCCAGTTCATCAGTACAGACATTACAGGGAATGTTCCTGTTTACTAGTAGGGATGAGACCATGTCACTCTGGGATAGTCCTTTCAGACCGTGGGGCTGGTACTATGCCAGATGGCCTTGGGTCTTCATGTCTGCCATGCCGCACTTGAGGCCTCCTCAGGCACAGGCCACATGCCATCATGATGTCAAGGCCCCTCTCTCTCTCTCTCTCTCCCTCCCACTTTATATATATATGTATATATGTAGGATTAGGAGATAGCAGAGCTGCCCTCTCTCTCTCTCTCTCTTTTTTTTTTTTTTTTTTTAACATGCAGGGTAGTAGATTCAGTGCACTGAGAACTAAGAAGGAGCCCTGAGGAAACATCCATGGTTCTGGTCAAAGCAGCTCTGGCCAATTCATTTTGCTACCTCTGCTAATATAGTTCAGCCTGTGGAGGTGATAAAAGTATACAGCCTGATGACCCTGTGCAGAGCTAGCTAGTTAGGTGAAGAAGCAAAAATTGGTGTACATAAGGCCGTTAATTTTCTATTCAGTGTAGGTCTAGAAGTATAGTTCCACTATGCTGAGTTGCAGTGGATCCTTCTCCTGGTTTTGTTCTGTGTGCAGAAGATCTGAGTGGTGGTCTGCAAACCTCCACCATGATCTTGCCTTGTGTGGATTTGCTCATTTATCATTGTCCGGTAAGAGTTAAGGATAGCAGTGATGGTAGTCCTCTTCACCAGGAGGAGCTTCCTGAAGGCTGAGGCATGGTGACTGGTAGATAGTTACCAGCTAGCTACCAATTGGTACTGGTCTCCCAATCACTAAACCTCTTCTGTGCAGTCCTTTGGTAGGATTGCCATCATTAGTAGCTTCTGGTGGTGTGGCCCAAACATAGATGTGTGGTGTTGTCAGTGGAGTTGGAAGACATTTGAATTAGGGCTTCCCAATTACATTGGGATTTTTGATTTAGCAGAATGATACAGCAATAAACTGAAAGCACAATACATGTGTAAGTTACACTTAGCAAAAGATAGCAATTTCAATATACCGTTCAATCACAATACAGATGTAATTCCCATTACCAGTCTTTATAATACGCTCACTGTCAAAACAGCGGGAGTCCAGAATCACTGGGAAGGAATAGATGGGTTGAAGCCAGCTCAAACCCACTACTCTCTTCAAAATCCTTTTGTTAGTTGTTCCATTTTTATACCCTGTGTTTGGCTGAGCGATGTGTGTACTACCCCCATGCTGGTCTGGTGAACTCAGACAGACATTCACTCTCCTTTGCTGAACTCAGGGAGAAGCATTTACACCAGCTGATCCATTCAACTAACATAGCTGTTTATCTAAAACAAAGGCCACCCTCAGGTCCCATCTGTGTTGAGACAAATTCAGCTGTCTTTGCTGTGGTCAGCCACTCCTTTCCTTCTTCCCTGAGCTTCATGGGAAAATCATCTTTGTCCATCTCTTCTGAGCCTTCTTCTATTGTAAGGGTTTATTGGTCACTGATACTGATCAAAGCAACATAACAAGAAAATAAATTTATTTCTCTGACCATGTGCATCTTCCTTCTCTGGTCGGGGGAGACCAATACATTTCGTCTAACATTTATGAAGAAATGCTCAGAGGGGAAAGACTGGGCTTCCTAATAGTATCCTTCACATCTAAATAGTATGAGCATCAGTTACTTTTCTCAGATAAACAGAGGAATGAGGAATAGAGATTAATACCAACATTTTTTAAGGGTGTGTATTGATTTAACCCTGTTCTAAGATCAAAAGCATCCACTGATTTTTTTTTTCCTTAAATGAGGTGCTCAACAACTTACTTCAGCCTGTTCAGAGTTGCCTACAGGGCAGGAGAGTAAATCAAGGCAGCTGGGAACAGGCATCCCTTGGTTTTTCAGGAATAAAGAGATCCTATACTCGCTGCATGATGATACCGCCTGATAAAGAAAGAATCATAATTTTAGCTTTCTGCTCTGAAAACATCTGTGCACTTCTGCGTCAGGCAACAGGACCATGAGCTTCCTGGTTCCTGTCAAAGTCCTGATTAAAGGAGATTCAAATGCCATTAAATAGGTATGCTTTCTGGAGTGGGAGGATTTAAATCTGTGGTATTTTCTGGTACTGAAATGAGACATTGGAACATTGCTTGTGCTTTGCTGTGTTTTTTGCATACAATGTATACAGTATGAGAAAATGACACTGAGTATAATCTGATGCAATTGTATATATTACCTTACATGTCACCTTTTAGATAGCTGAGGAGTACGATCTTTTCCAGAGGAAAAGAAAATAAGCCTGAGGAATATGAAAAGTATGAGAAATGGAAGGTTTCTTTTGCATGAGAAACAATGGGACTCCCTTTGTATCCCTTTCCAATTACAGCTATTACTCTCTTACACAAAGACGCCTGTGTCATTTTTCTGAATTTGTCTCTTAGCTGTCTAATCTTTCAAACAGGCTACAAGGTCATTGTGACATTTGCTTTAGTAAAAGAGATGACGATACTCTATGTTCTACATGCACTATAACTTTGTAGTTACATAGTTTGCTTTTTCCATAGTAAAACTGATACGGCAAGAAGTATATACAATTTATAGTTCCAGAGGAAGTAGCTGCTTTTCCTCAAGCTGCAAATAAAAAGTCAAGCTGCTTTTAGGTAAGCTGGAAAAATTCCCTTGCATCTGTTAATGCATTGTCAAAAGAGAGATGTAGTATTTGGAGAATCACGGTAATTATTTCCAGCATTCTAGAGAAATTCATTCTGGAGTTTTTCCTCATAGACTATGTTCAGCTTGATGGTACAAGCCATGTTAAAAGCAAATGTTTCACTAAGGAAGTTTACACATGGACTGACAGTTGAATCTGTAACTATCTGGTTTTTTGGGTCAACCTGTTGGTTTGCAGTTAATCTTGCTGCTTCATTTTACTGAATGTTTCTTTAAAAGGAAAAAAGTAAACTCCCTTTTCTCCCTCTCTTTCAGCCACAAAGATGGAAAATGTGTTTTTTTCTCTTTAAAGTGCAGGACACTTCTAATTTGAAATTAAAACCAAGTACAATAGCTCTTTTAAAGAAACCTTTTCCCTAAAAATTTCCTGCTTTGGGTATTCTATTTCAAATAGAATTAAAATTAAAAATTTCATTTTTAAACTGTTGTTTGCTCTTTATCCTTTACTCAATTTGCATCATTCTTCTTCCTTTAACCTCTGTCCTTTTACATGCTGCTATTTGAGCCATATCTAACAAATACCTAAAATTTCCATTAATTTTAGTGGGACTTCCTCACCTTGAGGTTTCACCATGATCAGGTTACCAGAGTCACCTCTAATATCTGTACTTTTGTTTTATAATGTATGCTGGAATTGAAGAATACAGAATACACAATTTCTACTGTAGTGTATGGCACTCTGAGACAAATATGTTTTTATTACCAAGCATGAATAATCAACTTTAGATTTTTGCCTATTTTGAATTACAGAGATTATTTCAGAATCCCACAATTACCTCTTGCAGAATAAGCAAAAGAACAGACCAAAAGAGAAATGCTGTAAGACAAATGAGAAGCCTACACTCCTAAAGCTTGATTTTTATTGTTATAAATGCAATATTTCCAGAATATGATACTCAAGATAGCTTTTATTTGTGGTGCACTTCATGCATTTTGTGTGTATTTTATGTAATAAAAGTATAGAAAGGCTCACTGAACTGCAAAATGATTGTTGAACAAAACAAGTTGCATTAGTTCTTCATTAAAGGAAACAATGTCACATACTTTGTTTCAGAAGGCTGTCCTTAAATTATTCTAACAAAAGGAAGTTTGTACTAATAACTGCATTTTGTGCTGCATCTGATGGCTTGAATTTGTTGTTCAACAGAATGTTGTTTGAGTCTGAAAACAAATGTGACAGCCCTGACCTCAAAATTATTTTATCTGAAAGTTGTCTGAAAAGAGGTTAGATGGTGGTGATATTTATCTCTTATGCTTATTTATAGTGGCATATAGTGCTACTATACAGTGGCATTGCTAGAGTAGGAGAAGTCATCTTAGTTTTTACGTGGCATAGTAATCACAGAATGGCTGCTGAAAGCCACTATAAAATAGAGATATCTCAGAAGTTAGACTCTTAGATCCACTTGCTGACAAAGACAAAACAGTTATCTTCCATGTTTTCATTAATTCTTAAAGTTAAGTTATCTTTAAGTTAAATTGCAGGTAGGATTATTCAAACAGACCAGGCATCTTGATGTGAGAGAAATACAGTCCATCTGGGAAACAAAATATACTTTACATAGGAAACAAGAAGAAACTTTTTTCCAGTGGACATATACTTCCACTGCCTTCCTGAGCTGGTTTTCTTTCACATTAATACATCCCTGTCACAGCAGAATGTCTGATCACAGCTGTCAAACTACAGCTATACCTACTACATCCTCCTCTGCCTTCCTATCTTCCTCTAAGGACACTTTGATCACTGCCCATCTGAATTCCCCAGTAGCTAATCTCCCAGGCATATCCTTGTCTTTGCCAGTGTAAGAACCTATACTTGACAGGCAGTGCAACCAATCTGCATATTTATGCCACACGTGAGTTGTGTTGGTCTTTCTTCCCGTCCTCTGGGCCCCTAATGCTCCTCCTTTTGCTCATGTGGTGCTCATGTGGCATGTGCATCACTGAGTGACAACCAGCAGGACAGTCTTTTTCCAAATTTATTACTCCTGGTAAAGCAGGGCATAAGATAGGGAAGGATCATATTCCCGCAATATGGAAGCAGGTCCTCCTTGTTACTACTCCATATATTTCTGTGCCGGTCTCTCAGAGTCATCCCTGGTTTCCACTGACAGCTGCTACTATGGCTCTTCTTGCTCCCAGAGCCTCCTGCAGCAGAGAGATCAGCCTGATGTCCGTGGTGGACAGATTCACTAGTGGCTTCCTGTGTTTCTGTTTCTGGATAAGCATGCCAAGTGCAGAGTGACTTTTCTTAATCTCATTTACTAATTTCATCGTGTAATTTCCAGCTTTTTCCTCACTTTTCTCAACAGTCTGACACTGCTCCCTCACTTCCTAAGTTTCAATAGCTTCCAGCACAGGGGCAGCCTCAAACATCGTTATTCTCTCTACAACTGTCTTCTTCAGCCTCCAAGGCAGCAACTCTGGCCTCTAGGTCCTGATGGCTTGTCAGTGCTGTGGCCACACTACAAAGAGCCCATGCAGTAGCACGCTTTAAAATATACCATAGTTGTGTTGCTTCCTGCAACAAGCTAAATTCCTATAGCCTGTGCTAACGATGAAAGGAGTTTGATGGTCCGGAGATTTTCTCCCCACTGGGATCCTCACTTCAGCAAACTGGCCATTACCAGTTCAGTAGAACCAGGTCATGATTCCCATTCCTGGAAAACCCAGATTCTGTTGTGCCAGAACCTTCTGCTCACCATCTACATTGCCTGGTATTGGGACCTCTTCAAGAGGTCTCATTTGCCACCGGTTTGTTGCGGGCTGGATTGTTTCAACAGACCAAGCATCTTGGGACAAGAGAATTACACTTTATTTAGGAAACAAGAAATTGGAATCCATGACTCATGCCTATCTGATGTTCTGCTCTCATGTGCCTGTGCTCTGATATCGGCAGTTCCTGCTGATCTGTGTGGTCAGGCAGAGTCTCAGTATGCATCTTGATGCAGGAGCAGTTGTATGGGTGAAGTCTTTATATTGATAAGCACTTGACTTCTATGAGGTTTATTGCTCTTCTATATGCTCCTTTGCTTTACCTATAAATGGTTGTCCCCTGCTCTTTGGTTCTTTGCATATAATTTGATTTCTCGTGTTCTACTTTGATTAGTTAACATCAGGTAGGAAATGCTTTCAAATTGGTGCATGTGGGAAATACAGTGTTTACAAGCAATTTGTTTTACCTAAGCGACACCAAGGCAGTGGTCTGCCTTAGGAGGCACTTAGGAGGAGGTTGGCTGGAGGTGAGTGTGTTACTGGTGCATTCTGAGGCAGCTGGCAGACGCTGCTATTCAAAAGGGATCTTCAGATGACGTTCATGTAACTTTTAGAAAATCTTCATGTGGTCATCAGCCCCAGTATCCTTGTCTGAATTGGCTCAATTAGGGTTCTGAATGGCTCCTCCCAAGGATGGACAAATTTTTGTTCACATCTATTACATAACAACAGCCTTACCCTAACTAATAAGAAGTGTACTAAGCAGAAAAGTAACCCTCTTGGCTTCACTGGGCTTTAGAACTATCTAGCTCCACCGTTTAAAAAAAGTTTGGTAGCAAGAGGTAGAAGAGTTCTGTGTTTGAGAAGTGGCCAGACACAAGACAGAGCAGTAATATGTAATTGAGCACCTGCATTTGCACATGATTAGTAAATGCTGTTATTTGAATGCCACATATGTCTTTTTTTTTTTTTTTTTAAGGAGAAAAGGACAAAACACTTGGAATTTGTTGTCTTATCAGGGACTAAATGATCTTGGTTTTGGAATCCTTCAGGATGAAAGTCCTATGTGAAAAGTAAGATGTCAGTATGTTGCAGAAAAAGCTTTATTTGTCTCCTATTGAAAGACCATAAATCTCTATTTAGATTACCTTTGCAAATCATAAGATTAGTTAAACTCTTCATCTTAGGAGCTGTGTACAGTCCTCAGCAGTCAGCTTCTTTCATAGTGTGTGAATTTGTCAGGAAGAAATCTATGTTCCTGAGGGCAAGAAGACACATAGTAGCTTTACACTCAGCTTGCTATTCAGTGTGGGGTTCTCTCAATAAATATACTCTTTCCTGAACAGGACAGGAGTTAAGACAAAAAAAAAAAATCTCTCTTCAAATATGAATTATAGTTTTCTGAGAAATGAAATACATTTCATTTTCTGAAGGAGGTGGAAGCTATATTTCTAAAATTCTGCCAGTATCACAACTGTCAGTTTGACAACTGTATCACAGGGATAGAGGCTGTGGTGGCTGCCAGAACAGAACCACAGCACTCAGTGACATATAATTGAAAGTTTATTTGCTTGGCGGGAGGAGAATAGTGTGTGGATAGTGATTCCTGTTTTGCAGAAACACACACACACAAACAGAGATCAGGGGTTCAGCCTGTAGGAGCCCCAAGCCCAGGCAGCCAAACCTCTAGAACAGGAGGAATGTACTCAGGGCCCTCACAGCCTGTGAAATATTCCTCTGCCTTTAATCATGTGTTGTTGCAGTAAGTGGTGTGGGGAATGGTGCTTGCCTCTCTGTGATTACGTGGGTTGCAATTTTGAGAAACGTTATTGCAAAAGCAATAAAATACTAGTTTAATAAGTAAGTTATCAGCATTATAAATAAACACCTCCCCCAAACTAGTACTTTTATTGAGACAGAACTTTTATAGACAGAGGCATCTATCAGGAGAAATAATGAGTTTCATTGTGAATACTTATTTTTTTCCAGATGAACCACGATCCTTACTTTTAAATTCCTTTACTGAATGCAGGCTGCTAATTGAATGTTAAATACTATCTGCCAGGAGAGATCAGGTGTTCATTTTGCATAGTTTTCAAGTTAAAGTAATACTGAAGTATTCACAGACACCTCTGTTTACCTTCAACCTCTTTGGAAGGTCTCACCTTCTCCAGCTGTGGTGAGGTTACATAAAGCAAATACACATCCCTGGACTGCAAAGACAGCACTGACCTCTAGGATCACATCATCATACAGGCCTGATATAATCAGCATGAACACAAAATTTTCAGAAGCAGAGCACCGATATCTAGCACTCTCTGCCAAGAGCTGATGCTCTCCCAGTATCACCAGCCCGTCATGTTCGTCAGACACCTGAGCCTGTCATGAGGACTGCAATAGCTATGTTGTGCAGCCTTGATATGCTGACTTCTGCCAGTCAGTTGCTATACTGTTTGGGATGCAGAAACTGCTGGTGAGCTGGTAATTGAGGCCTATGAAGCTGCTAGTCCTTGTCTTCCAAATGGTACCCTTGGGGAGCACTGAGTCACACAAACATCCATCCTCCAGCTTTTGGGAGCCATTTACAGGTCTTTCATTCCTATCCACTGAGTTTTTACTGTATTAGCTGGGAAAGCTCCTACTCTGTTTTCTCGAGAGGCCTCATGGACCATCGAGGGAGATTCACCGACTCCATTGCTAGCTTTATTGGCTGATGTCATGGCTCCCATGCTATATGGAAACTGGAGTCTGGCAGTGTGAGGAAAGCTGGTAACCTCTTTCCCTATAAGAAAGGGATCTGATCTCTTAATAAGTCTGGGTCCTCATATGAGTCTTGAGGAATGATATCTATCCCATGCTGGAGGGACAGGCCTTATCTGGACAACTCAGGTCATGGGGGTGGTTCAGCCATGCTTTATCTGCCTCATGGATGGACCTGGTATACACATTTGCTCATCTCACTGCCTAGTCATGGAGTGTGAGTGACGTTATGTGCCATCAAGTCCAATGCCAGCATGGCAGCTTCAGTCTTTTACCTTTTTACCCTGTGAAAAAAGAGAACTTTCTACTCAGACTGGGCTTGTAAATAGCAAATACTTCAGCAGCAATTTGCCCACCCTGTTTTCTGCTAGCAGCCTCAGCACCCAAAGTGACACAAGCTCCTGCCTAAGGAGGCCTGAGGACAGGCTATATCATTTCTCTCTTTGAGAAAAGTAGTTTGTAAAAGCAAACCCAATCATTTGTCAAATATGTCCCTTATAGTGGTTTAATAATATTCTGGAAAAACCTTCCTCTCAGGCAGCTAGGGCTGCAGCTACACATTGTACTTTGCACTTTCTTCTTGTGCACCCTTCTTTACAGCACTCAGCCCCTTTTATTGACCTATTGCCACACAGTCTACACTTTCATTTATAAATTGGTATTCCCATTTCAAGCCAACTTTTGAACTGACCATGCCCTACTTACAGCCTCTTTCTACATTGAAATAGAGGCACCAGGGTAGTGGTTGTCCCTTCTTGTGTCTATTTACCCAGCACTGTTGGAGGCTGGGCTGATCCCCTCCTGTTTCTTCTGATTTCTCCCTGGATAAAGACAAGATCCCTGAACAAAGAAGAAGCATCTCATTCTTTTGGCATGAATCGACTATATAATGTTCTGCTCCTCATGTAGAAGGGAGGATTTACTTTGGTTTAGGATCACTTTACCAATTCCAGGACACTTTGAGCTGTTCCCTTTAGTTACTAGCAACAAGGGGTACTCAGTGTGGAAGGATGCCCGTATCTCCATCTCATGTTGGGTTTTGATGTGGCATGCTGTAGACTCTTTCCAGTAGAGGTACAGAGACCCATGATAACAGTGATGGTGAGAGGCTGAAGAGGACAAACAGATTCTTCCATCCCATAATAAATTCTCCTTCATTGTCACCATGGCCCGACACTCTTCCCTTGTCTTGTAGCTTCCCCAAATGAAGAAGAAAGAAGTCCTTTACTCCAGTTGTTAGCTATGGCTACCATCTAAGTTGGTGAATACCTTTTAATCCAATAAAAGGAGGACCTGCAAGCTTGAATTGTTCCCATTTCTGGGGCACCTTTATTCTGTGCCATTTGTACTGTGTTATTTTGGTTCCTTTCACCCCCTATGTTTGTGAAGGGGAACAGATAGCATAGTTGTGGCCTAGTGTGGTTCTTTGTGAGGGTCCTGGCTGCTGCTGGGCAGCATGCAGCAGAATATTGCCCTGGGAGTCCAGAGCAGTAGTTAGTAGTCTCCCATCTCAGGGAGCATGGAGGCTCCACAAGCTTCATTTCATGGCTGTTGGCTCCAAAAATGAGTGGGAACCTTTCTAAGCTGGTGTCACAAACACCAATAACTGCTTACATTCTGCATAGTCAGCAATGAAGAAGAAACCTGTTACTGCTTCTGCACTAAATCTGTGCAACATTTATGCTTATATACCCACTCTAAGCTGAAATAATGAAAACATTGTCAAAACCACGTGAAAGACCTATTCAGACTAACACAAGCCTGCACTTCTCCATAGGCCAATACATAGACTTCTTCATCCCGTTTGTTTGCAAAGTAAACTTTTAAACTTTCATTTTGCTGCATGTTGCAGCTGCAGAGTATCTTTTGCTGACTTGTAAGATTTGTACGTGTCTCATTAGCTTGTTGACATGAAACTGCTGTTGATATAAGAACTTTGATATGAAACTAGGACAATGTGAGCTAAAATGTGGATAGTTTCATTGTCTTGCCAAATACACTTATTCTGCTAAGGCTTGTCATGTGTCAGCCATATCTATGTAGAAGCTAAAGTCAGTTACCAGATTGAGAGCATGGTGTTAACACTATAAAAGACAATAACCCCCTCCAAAGCTGAGAGAAGGAAGAAACATCTGTCAAGCTCCTTCCTCTCTGACCACAGGGAGTGGCTACTTAAATTTAGACGAATCAGTAAGCAGGTCATCAATGTAATCACCAGTGTAAAGTGCCAAACCACCTACAGATTATTATGTTTTGCTATCCCTGTGTGGCAGACAGATGAATGAATCTTTTTGCCTTAAACATTTCTTGGTGCATGGGGTGCAGGCAGGCTGTAACTCTGAACAAGCCATCTGTCCCTGGCAGAAACAGGACTGGGCTGCTGCGACCCCCGAGACGGTCTCCCTGCGACCACCCGGGACACACCGAGCCTGCACTGAACGAGACCACAATCGGGCAGAGACTTTGGGATCTGGACTGTAAATTATTGTCCGTTTTTAGCACAACTTCTATAAAACTTGCTTGGCATGAGTGGCTAAATTTGCTGAAGCCTTAGGCTGCACTCCCTAGTTCGGTGAGAAAGGGCCCCAGAGCTGGTGCAGGCAGGAACGATAAGGGATTTACCAGCAGTTTGCATCTGAAACAGTGCTAATTGCTGGAGTTACCGTCTCTTTGTCAGGACCTTGAGAGATAATAGCAGAACCCGAGGAATGGAGACACACCTGTGGAAGAAACTGCAGCAGAAAACAGCCTGCCTAGGAACAACGAAGAGATCCAATAAGGAGCAGGAGACCCCAGACCCAGAAAATTACTGTTGGTCCAAACTACTGTGTGAGGGGTGGAGAGCTTAGATTGGAAGGTATAATTGTCCAGGGATTTCTTTGTTCGGGGTCCCTCTTCGGAGGTACCCAACTCGAGCTGTGTGAAGAGGACCTATCTACCACCAGACGGAAGCCCCCCGCCACCGTCGAGACTCCCAAAGGAAGAGGACCAACGGGACAACGCTGGATCCACGGGTGGTGATATCTTTTCTCTCACTCTCTCTCCCCCCGCTCCCCTTTTTCCCGCTCTTTTGCTGAATTTGTTTGGAAACGTGTGGCACGGGACTTGTCTAGCTAGCTGATCCTATTTGACCACATGCCTTATCTTTGTGTTAATAAATCTTAAAACTGGTTGGCTGGTGTCGTTTCACCTTAATTCAGTCCAAGGGCATCACGAACTTGGTCGTTTGGTCCCAAGGGGAGGGAGGTCGTCCTGAACGACTCCCTTTGGGCCGCGACACCCTGTATACAATATAGGATCATAGCATAGCATTAGTGAAAGTTTCTAGTGCCCTTGTCTCTGTCTTTCACTGTCATCTTGATCCCATAAAACATCAGCTCTTGTTGTACCAGTGCTGTAGGGTACTGACAACTAAGCCTAGACTTGTTAAAAGATTGGGCTGAGCAGAGCAGTGCTGCAAAGAAGCTTCTCAAGTAGGTGCGCAGAACTGAGGGATGCGCTGTGCTGTGCACAGGCTCACAGCAAGAGTGCTAGATGCTCCCTGCTCTTCCCACACACAAGCTCCAGCCAGCCTGCTGCGCTGCACCTCTGATGGGGGAGGGATACATGTGGTTAGGCATTCCAGCCCATTTGGGAGCTACTGATCGTTGCTGACTAGCACATGCTCATCTCAAGAGGACTGTTGTGCGGATGGTGTTATTTTCAGTAGAGGCGCACACTCAGCCATCCACTAGGCTAATGAAGGTATACCAAACCACTGGGGGCCAGACCTTTGTTAATTAATTCAGCAAAGACCACAGGTAACTGTGAGCCTAGTGTGATTTCTATAGGAAGTGGAAAACCTTTATAGTAGCTGAACAACTTTTGATCACCTTTCAAAGTAAGAGCAACTCTGCATGGAACATTTCTGTTCCCACAAGAAAGTTCCACATGAGAAAATACTGTCTTCTTAAGCTGCACATCACATGGGATGCAGTTACATTTAAATATTGATGCAGGCATATACTGAACACTTATCAAGACTACTAATGCAGGGCAAGCACTGTGATAGACGAGAATGTGACTTTTCAGTACTCGTGCAGCAGTCAGTTAAATATGTAATACGCATTGCTGGATGTTGCAAATCCTAGGCCTTAAAAGGAGGGACATAAAATCTGCAAGTGAGCTGAATGGGAAGGCAGGTTGAGGGGTGGATGTGTTCCTTTGAATGGTTATTATCCATATTCCCCTCTGTCCAGCCACTGAAAAATGTGAAGAAGAAGAAGGGAGAGGTGGAGGTGGAGGTGGGTTGTTTCTCTTTCTTAGTGCCATACCTTAAGAAATGCAAACAAGCTGTCGTGGAAGGGAGGGTATCCTGGCATCACTCAGAGAACCTCCCTGTGCTAGATGCCTTCCAACTCTTTCTACATTGAATAGATGCTTTCCTCAAATACCTAATGTACATTGGTAACTGAACTCAAAAATATTTAATAAGATATTTGCAAGCAATCCACAGGAAACACCAGTGAGTAAGCTGAGAAAAGCTTCCTGAATCTTTACCTCCCTTCAGTACAGTCTGAAAAACCAATGAATTTCTTGCAGTTTTTACCCACTCTGATGATAGTGTCACAAAGAATTGAACGTGCATTGTTGCCACCATAAAGCCAAGGTCCTCAAGGCTTAACTAAAGCTATCAAAAGCCTGAGTTAAGATAAATACCAAGCATGCTTTATCCCAGCAATTCTTTTCTCTCCCCACCCCCTCTCTCTTGCAAGAACCTTTACAGTACAGTGTAGTAGAAGTCAGTTTTATTTTTTGATTATTCCACTTCCAAAACCAAAATTGTAACATTTCAGAAACAGGGAAATACACAGCATTATTTAGCAGATAAATAACTATTAGCAGCAAACCTGGCAAATAAACACATCTTTGTTACAACACTAACAGCTTTTGAAATTTCCTTTAACACCTGTAAGTTAAAGAATTCATTCACAGTCACTGTGACTGATATAACATTTGGAAGAGCATTTCTAAACAAGCAAATGCAATACTGCATATTATGCCTATGAAATGGATGGAAAGTGCATTGGCCAGCATGGGCAGCCAGTGGGCGAAATCCCAGCAGATTCACAGTTGGGGAAGACTTTCTCCTGCAGTGTTCTGCCCCCAGCCCCAGCAGACCATTCATCTTCACCCCTTCCATTACCTGGGAAGGGTTTCTTCTCCCCAGGTGCCTGATGAGCGGTTAGGCTTTCATTTCCAGATCTTCTCTTTCCTCAGTTTGCTGAACAAGGTGCAGTACCGAGGGTGGAGTTTGGCTGCATCCATGCACTCAGAGGTGCAGATCCTGCCTCTGCCTGAAAGTCCTCCCCAGCTCCCTTCCCTTTGCATTTGGAGGCATTCTGTTAGTAACTGGCTATATGTCAAGGTGAGGCTTTTATATCCCCCAAGTAACCTCAAATTTCTGAAATATGTGATAGTCATGTATTGCTTAATGGGTAGGGGAGACACTTCAAACATATTGGCTAACATTGCACTTATGTCACTTCAGGGATAGTGGAGCACTATTATAATGCATTATTATCAGAGGGCTTATACTTGCATCTATCTTAAAATGTTCAGTGTTAGCACAGCGTGACTTCACTGCTGTCTTGTCAGCACACTACATGCTGAAAGTATCCTTATAGCCTCATCTACTTACAAATTAATACCCTAAAAAAATTAATTCCTTTTGTTACTCCATCAACATAAACAATCTCTCTCATGTTTAAAGGCAAATTGTTAAATGTTTTTTTTCTCTTACATTTGTTATAAAAAACTTAACAAAACCATTGATTAGGCCTCTCAAAATTCTAATTGGTTTCTACATGTCTGCCTGCCTAATTGTTATTGCTAAAAGCCTTTGCATAGCCAGTAAATAGTTTAACAGATAGCAATACAGAGCTGGAGACATTGTCGATACAGAAAAGAGCTGGGATGTGCAGTGATAAATACGGTTGCAATTGCCCTTCAGTTCCACTTCCACGTCTGTCATTCCTGTCTAAGTCAGCAGGACAAAGTGCAGGCAGGGACTTACAGTGATAATTTTCCTGTAAACTAGAAATTTTTCATTTGGGAAAAACTCAGGAAAAAGTATATGTGCTATTTCTCTATGGCAGGATTATGACACATCTGTGAGATGTGAAAAAAAGCAAATGCAGAGTATCCAGAAAAGAAATGTACTTACATGTACTTTAAAAAAACCCACTGATGTTGTTACACTGGTTATGATATGTTCAGCCCATCTTCAAGAATGAGTAATTCAATCTGAAAAAGGTCTTCTAAAGACCAACTGGAATCAGTGGAGGTTCTAACTCATGATGGAAAAATAATAGAATTTATCTTGTATAACTTAGCAAACTGGAGAAAGTGAGGGACATTATTGCTCTGGAGTACAAATAGATGAATAAAGGATTTAGTTAGCCTAGTAGCAAATATATAAATTAGGAATAAATTAGTCAAGAGTAAATTTAGTTCTTCAAATAAAAAAGTTTCTAAAATTTCAATATCAGCAGGTTTCAAAGCAAAGTTTTAATTAGCAATGGGGTAAAGGAACCCACAACTAGTATCCAGTAGGCGCTTGATCTTGGAACTAACCAACTTGCAGTTTTGTTCAATGTTTAAGCAAAGTATTTAGGCAGTCCTTATCTTAAAATACAAGTGACATTGTCCCATTGAATTTAAAGTAAATGAATCCCAAAATTAGACAGAATGTATGCAGTTAGACAGTGTAACGTCACACTTCCAAGACCCTGCCCAGTTTTAGGCGACCCTTACTCTGCAAATAAAAGTGCATATTAAATCAATGAGCTTTTTCAGACAACTCCTTGGCAATGCCATTTAAAAAGTTCATTAGCTTCTCAGAGAAAGTGACTGTGGGTAGAAGTTCCACACATTCTCTTCAGGTACAGTGCTGCATGTTGTGCAGTACATATTATGCATATTGTAACCAGTAGAGCTTAAATCACTAAGTCCATTTTCACAAGAAAAGGGATATAGTTATTGAAATAAGATATATTGTATGTTTCAAGGCTGGCAGAGCTTAGAAAATTGAAGGGCCTATTAGCAATGAGAAAATTTCCCATCAGGTTCATGGAAGCGGATCTCCGTCATAAATACAAAAGTAATCACCATCTATTATTCTGAGAGTCATGATGCTTCTGCATTACTCTGATGGTAATGCGAGTAGCTTTTCAGTAATCAGAAGACACCAGGGAAAAAGATATGTAGAATGCTTTTTGTTTTTATTTTATTGTTTGTACTCCTTTTGACTGTGATCTGACAGGCAGGAAATGGTGCAGCATTAGTCATAAAAATAAGAGCTGAGAAGGTACCAATTTAGTTTCTGTGTCTTCTACAAAGAAAATGGAAACTCTAAGACTGTTTAATAACCACCATTTCTCTCTGTATTATTCAAAACTTTCATTCATCATTAGAAACAAAGTCTTCAGAATTCCTGTTTTGACTAGAGTTTACAATAAGTACTGCTATTCAACCTAGGTATTACGTGATTATTCATTGCAGTTGAGCCTTCAGCTGAGTTAAATGAAGTGCACTTAAATGTTCCCTTTTCCTCTGTCATTAACTGTTCCACGGCAGCCTCTAGTTAGGTCCTACAGATCAATGTTTCTCAAACTGTGGGTTGTAAAAGGACTGAAAGGGAATTGCCAACTGCTAGACAGCAACAGTCAGTAGCAGTTCAGTTTCCTAAGTCTGCAGTAGATGTTTTTTCAGGAGTGGAGGATGAGAAAAGTAGTAAATACTAACTGCAGATATTTATTCTACCCAGGGAACCGTTAACTACCTCTAGTTGCTAGCAGGGTCTCATTTCCTCTAGGATTGACAGAAAATAAATAATAGTAGGTTCACACTCCCTTGCCCTGGAAGAACTGATCTGTTACAAACTCAGGTGATTATACTGAAACAGTTGAGCAGATTGTAGATAGCTGACATATCATATGGGGAAAGTGGATTGCAGTGTCAAAAGGTCTGGGAAACACTTTGGCCTTTAGCTTTCTCTTGGAAAGAGTGACAGTCTGCCCTTTTTTGCCTACCTTTTTCATTAGCACCACCCAAATATCTCAGGACACATCAGATGTCCTTCCATTTCCATATACGTGCATGGCACTCCTCAAGGTGTTGGGGAGACACAAGGTCTTCCCTAGGCTCTGAATGGGGACCCGCTCACAGGCAGCCTCAGCGTGGTTAGGTCAGCCCTGGAGCATACCAGTGTGCAATAGGCAGGGGTAAATTCTTCAACTGATCTACATCCGATGCTCATCTCTGACTCCGATGTCTCAAAATGAGGGAGGAGAGGAATCAGTATCTACCCAGGGAAGGAAGCTAACGGTTGGTGGGGGTTAGTTTGCCTCTCCCTCCCCACGAGGGAAGGAGAGGCAAACGCTGTTGTGACTACTTCAGAGCTACAAGGCATCTAGCAAATCCTAGACAAATACAGCGAAGTGAGAGAACTACAAAGAATTACCAGATGGCGTAGAAACTGTCCTCTTAATAGGGATATCAAACAGCCCAGGCAGTATGTTGAGACCACCTCACCTCTGCCTCAAGCAGGTGCAGTGCCTTGCAGTTCCATACCAGCACACCTTATATCATGCAAGCAGAGTTTTTGTAGTTATTCTTTTAGTCAAATGAGTTGTCTGAATCCTTTAACATGGAAGGGTGTTTTTTTTCTTCTTATAATCTGATACTATAGAGACTGCACTGCATGAGTCTTGCACATTGAGCAGTGACCACCAGTGGGTGCAAAACATTCCAATGAGGAGGATCACCTCTGATCTGGGACCCAGAGCTCTCCTTTATTACTAAGGTATGGCAGGTAAACGGTAGAGGACACAGATGTTCACCATCTGGTGCCTATGGCATGACTGCTACCACTATTTTACCTCCTAAGGTTTCTAGTCTGCTGTCCTCATGGACCAGCAAGAGATTCTCTGGACAATCTTGCCACAGTTTGTAGAATTCAGCGTTGTGCATTGTAGGTTTATATGCACCCTCTTTTCAGGGAATACAGAATCATTTTGGAGTGCAGGTCAGCGAAGGGGAGATGCTTGCTTACCTCCTGCGTCAAGGGGTCACAACCCATCAATAGTTTAACTGTGCCTTCTCCCCCTCTAGGGTTGAGTTGGAATTTGCATTTAGTCATCTCATTGGAAGATGAGAGATATTGTGCAAAAGACTTGAATGGAAGTGTACCCAACCTGTGCAAAATAATTGAAGCCTAGTGCGCCTTACAGTCTCTACAAGGATGAGCCTTTCTAGCCGCGCTGGAATAGAGAAGAAAATTTGCAGTAGTTGCATGCCCAGCTTGTCACACCATCCTCCAGTGAGTGTAGCACCTGGATGGGAGCCTGATATGATTAGAATGTGCTCCCACAGTTCCCTTACTAAGATAAATGGGTAGTGCTAAATTAAAGACATCAGGTTAGATTTTCTGAACTACAGGAAAAATGCAAAAGTTATTCTCTTAAAATTCAGAAATTCTGATCCTTTCCCTTCCAACTCTTCTCTTTTCCTCACATGAATGTTGATAGCTCTTTTCCTTATAAATACTCATTGCTGCTAACACTTTGCTTCTGCTCTCTGATAGTCCCCATTTCCCTTCACAGCCTTCAATGACCACCTCCTTTCATCACCTCATTCCCTACCCCACACTAGGTCTAGGGCCTGTTATTCAGACAATGACCTTCTTCTTTCCTTTCTCTTTATTCTTTCCAATTTTCAAAGTATGTCTCCCTCCACGAGTGCCTTGGCTTCAGTATCTTTCCAATAGGCAATTCTGCATGTCTCATAAGGCACTTAACAGGATCACATCAGTGTCAGGACCCTTTTTCTTCCTTCATGCTTGGCAGTGGGCTCAGTGGCACACAGTTTTCTTATTCTTTAATCATCTGCCACTCTGTCAATATGTACATTGACATCTTTGGACAGATTAGCAGTGCTTCACATCATTTTCCTAGGAAATTTCCAGGCTGAGGTGACTGGCTGGAAACCTCTTCTGTCTAGAGATAAAGTTCAGATTTCCCTCTCCTCCTTTCCCCTGACCACACTCACCTGCCACAGAAGCCTGTAGTTCTAAGCAAAAGCCTGGAAACAGTATCAGAGACAGTTGTGGAGCAGGAAAATGGTTCATAACACAATAAATTCAAGTTTTACGACTGCAACTTGAAACGTTTGAATCACAAGGTGAAACAAGTACAGGCAGCAAGAAGAAGAAGAAGAGGAGTATGGGAAGCACAAGACAAATAATCCTCTGGGGCCAACAGAAAAAAGGAGGGAGATGGTCCTTAATCACCCTCCGTGAAAGAAGCCACATGTGGCTTCAGCACAGCGTGTTCCTATTAGAAAGCGAGCACAGCTAGAGCAGGACACCTGCTTAACTTCCATCTGGAGCCAGATCATTTCTCCTCTGCCAAAACTGAGACCTGAAAACATATGAGGCAGCTGGGGACAACAGAGGGACTTGAATCAAGCTAGTTCCAAACTAAGTTGTTAGGTTAGACATAGAGTACTAACCGCGTAGCAAACAACAATAAATCATGCACACTGGCAGCGTCCACCAGAGCTGAGCTGTGCACTCAACCATTCTCTAGGCTCTAAGCCTGAATGTGTCTGTCCAACAGCTTGCAATTGCTTAAACTTTGATGCCCATCAATCACTGTACTGGGATGCTGTAGGTGGCAAGGGAGCAGGGAAAGGAGGTGCTAACATCATCATGGTATGGCTCTATTAATTTTAAAGCAAAAGGAAGTGAGAACAAGCATTAGGCATTTCTGAGTGTTAGTTTCACCCTATCCAGGGAGTTGATGAATGTCCTAATTATCTGAATACAGCATGGTTCTTCTAGGATTCTCCCTCCTGCAGCTGAATAGCTTCCATAGTATTTCAAGGTTTCCTGCTTATTTCTGGAATTTAAAATCATATTTTATTTCTTTCATGAAGGATGAGGACAAAAACCTAAAACGCATCCTCATAGGCTCTTTATATCTGTTCCATAATTCTTCTAATTGTTATACCACTGATGTTTAAGATGAATAGCAAAGTATTCTCTGAAATATCTTTTTTTTTTCTTCTTCCTGAAAAAGAGGCAAGTTTTCCCTCCAAGAAGTTTCACCAGCTTTTATGCTTGAAGATTTGAACAGTCTTTTTTACATCAGTGGTGGAATCAAGACCAAAAAGATTCAGCAAATGTGGGAAACTGCTTGCTCTGGCTTTCCTTTCCCTCACATTGTCATGCATGGTACTCCATTCTTTTAATTTCTAGCTTCTGTGTTCACATTATTGTTTTGGCATTGCAAAGCCTTTTTCTAAAGTTTTCATATCATTTTCCTGGACAGGGTACAGGAAATTGTCAAAGAAAAATACAGGCCATGAAAAGGCAGTAATGGAATATACCAGCTGGGATTAAGGGAGTAATGAACATGTCTGACTTCACTTTTTAAGGAGGACACAATATTATGATTTTTTTTTTGTTATTGTTTTAAGAAACCCTGCTGTAGGTATATCTGCAGTATTTTTGCTTCAGTGAGAATGAGATAAAGTAAGCGTCTGGAGATCAAATTTTCCTCTGCTTTAAAAAAAGGTGTGTAACTGAAAGTTACTGTAAGCCAGTTACTGTAATGTGTCAGATTGGCTGCTCCAAAATACTGTTTCCTGAAAGCAGTAAAAGAAAAGTATATGGACTACTTGAAATATCTCTTTAGTTTTTTAAGTGATGATAGTGTTCACTGAGCTTTTTCTAATTTAAATTATAAAGCCAAAGCACCCTTCCTTCCTCCCACTCCCCCTTAAAAGCCTGGGTTTTTTGTCCAAATTACAATTTTTTGATTGTTTGACTCTGGCAGACATTGACTCTACCCTTGACTCTACCCTTCTGGCAGCACATTGAAGCAGGGGGTGGAAAAGTACACAGGCACCTTGAGAAGCTGATTATTGCAACAGACTTATTGAAAAGATAACTTCTCCAGATCCTAGGTCCCTAATTACTTTCGAAGCTCGTAGTAGCTGGGTGTCCAAATGACCTGAGGCACCTGGTCAGACTAGTTCTCTTCCAGCTACTTCTCTTTTCTTGACCTAAAGATTTTTTTTCTGTTCTTAAGAACCCTTCTGAACACTGTCAAACCCAGCCTGTGTTTGAGTTTAACCTCTCTTGGCTCCTCAACAATTTGCCCAGTAAAACGTAAAAAACCTTCTGTTTCTTCGGGAATCACGGTTTCTCCTGACACACTTAAACAGCCTGAGGTTTTTTGCCTTTCCCACTACTCCTTAACTTCCCATCCCCCAAATTGTTTCTTCCTCTTCTCAGAGTGACACTGCCGAATCCAGTGTGCAGCTAGGCTCGCTTTTAAACTCTCCTTTTGAACAAGCTTAACATTATTCTTAAAAATGGCTATCTGTATTTGGCATTATAACCAGAAATAATGAAAATATGTACAATTCATTCTTCTATAGTCTGCACGTTTATAGTGCAACAGAAGTTGCAATGCAGTTTGATTCTGTGATCATTCCTGTCTGTCCTTGATCATATCTATGAGATGGAACACCCAATTAAGTGCAATTAAGTGCAAATAGTGTAAACAATTCTCCTTATAATACCCAGGAATGCTCCTGGACACTGTTTAATTCACTAGTATAGGCAGAACCTTAGGAGATTGATCATATGTAATTCTCTCTGCATACTTCATATTCTTCATTATTGTCAAGTGATGGTGACTGATGAGCGAAATCATATGGCATGATTGGTTAGATGAGTTCTGCTAAAGACAAGAATTATTCATTGGTTTCAACTTAAAATGTGTTTTGTGAATATTCATGATGCTAATGAATAGCTTGCACATTACTTTTCACCCTTTGTGTAAAAGACTTATAATACTTTCATAAGTAATTTGTCATTTTGAAGCTGTAATTTTGAAGCCATTTGGTACATAAATGGAGCATGGTCCCAGGCATGATATTTCTGTGTACGGATTGCTGCAGAATCGCTGATGAAGAAGCTACAACAAATTTCACACCCAGCATAAGAAGATGAGAATTCTGCCTCATTTCAGCAATTTAGTCATCTGAAATTAAACCTTGATTCAACTAAAATGTATGTATGTAGGTTTTTTTTTACATTTTAGTAGGACTGCTGACATGATTAAAGTTTAGGAATGTGTATTAGCACATTGCTGAATCGGGGCCACGGTGACTGTGATGGGTCTTTCTTGCCTATGTGTCTTTATATTCAAGAATCCTACAGACTATTCATGACTTGCTTGCCCTGCTTATCAAGAAAGAGAGGTTAAATGCCCAGATTAAAGATGTTTTGTGTTGATGTAAAACAATCTAACTTTATTACCTGAGATCCTGCAATGATTAAAATGTGTATCAGAAGTATAAACAGCTTTTTTTTTCTTTCCCTCTAAATGCCTGAATTGGTTAAGCAATGTTTCTGTGTTTTAATTAGACAGTAGAAATCTATGAGACTGCCTTCATTTGGCTTTCAGCTGTTTACTTTGCATCAGTATAATCCATACACTTTAAAGGAGATCTCAACTATAATTAAAAGTGTTATTGAACTAAACGCAATTACCAAAGTTTATCTCATTATGTAATGCTGCTGGCACAAAAAGCAGAATTCAAACTTGTTTTGTTTTTAGCACTGTTGTTTTGCAGCATTTAAAAAATGCCTGTAATTCAATCAGGTAACGACAATTACTGCTGTCAAGCCTTGTGAAAGCTCTGCAGTCCTGAAGTTCATACGTTTCAGCTAAACTCTACCTATTACAGCATGTTGAACTCTAAAAAGCGCAGAACTGTGAAACTGAAGCCATTGGTATTTTTCTCCTATACATCTTCTACTGGAATCAGGCTTACTGTATTTTTACTTATTTGTACCAAAAGGGAAAAACAGGTCATTTTCTGGCTTCTAGACATGCTTCCCTGAATTTTGTAACCTGTTACAGTGTATATAATATTGTACAATGGGTAAAGTTGTTTCATGCTTCAGATATTCATTATTAAATGTTATATTGTATGATAATGAACAGCAAGTGGAGGAGTTGTGTGCCTGTGTAAGATTTTCCTCTTTACCCTTTTACTTTTAATGCCAGGAATTATAATAGATAATAAATATAGCTAAAATATCTTGAGATAAAGTGTTTCTCCAAATAGATAATGCTTGATTTTCAAACAAGGTTGTTACCTTTTCAATCTCAAGTGATTGAAAGGGCTGAAATCTGGTAACAGATGTCCAGACAAGAATTTCAGCAGAGGCTCCTTTTGCAGAGGATCTTCCTGATGGTGCCCAGCTACCTTTAGTGACCAGCAGTCTCTTCTCCCCACACTATCTCAGCACTCACAGCTGTTCTGCCTCACTGCCTCATTCCCATTCTGTGGCATTACAGCCCCTGTGAAACCCAGGCGTTACAGGGGTACACTACAGCCAGCATGACCCTCATAAGATACATTTGCCAGGCAACAGTGCCATTGAACAGGCACGCCAGACACATGACAGATAACAACTGTGGTGGACCAAAAATGTTACGCACAAGCAAATCATACCCAGACTCACAGCTGCCTTTCTGCCACACTATCTGGCAGGGGAACTAAATGCAATTACATTCAAGTAAGTTGGGAGAGCCTGAGTCAGATTTGAGACCTGCAGATTTGAGCTCTACCTCATGGGAATCCATGAGCCATTGCTGTTCAAATGACACTCCTGTACAAATACTGACAGCTAGTAAATTCTGTCTGGACATGGGAAGGTCACAGACAAATTATGTCTTACATATTTCCCATAATTTTTCCTGTCTCTCAGGGAGGTCCTATTTTTTTTGGTTGCCATGGTTCTCAGCCCTGAAGATATTATGTAATTCTTTGCTGTCCTAACAGGGCTAAAAGGTGGTTTCTACTGAATGGTCCATATGAAAAAAACAAGTTGCTCATCTATTCGTGCAGGGTGTGATAAGCACTGGGCATGCTTCCTCTAATGGTAAATATCACAATTGTATTTTTATGAAACAAATATCTTTAGATAAACATTATATAAAAAGTAGTTGCAACTATTGTGAAGTCAGTCAGCTGCAGCAAAGTAGATTTACTTTATTTTATTGAATGAATAACTAAGCTCAAAATACTGCAAGTGCAAGAAAGATGAACACTGATGGGAAGCTGATGGGAAAGAAGAAATGGCCTTTTCAGCACCGGTAGTCATCTACATTTCAGAAGGGTCCCTCACTGCTTACTAACATACCCAAAAGCAATGAAATATCTCTTCTCTGTGTTAGCAATCACACTAGGTTTCATGGACAAATCACTGCATGAGATCACTCTTAGGAGAGAAATTGTCCTCAGCTCTTTACCAGTAACCTCGAATTAGAGTAGATGTGAGACAGACAGGTCAATCTACTTTTATGACTAGTATATCCCCAAAGCTGTGCACACATAAGGATCATCATTAAAAAGGTTCCTGTTCACATGTTTTGGCTGGCTGTATTAATTGTCACATATTGTGTAAAGGGTGGACAATGACTGTGAGACGGAAATGCACTGGAAGTGCCTGCATCATTTCTCTCTGGTATCTTCTCATTTTCTTTATGCTCACACAATGCAACAGCCCTGAAAATAAGGAAGAAATAAATCTGCAACCTGTGGTGAGGGACAGCCCTGAATGTCAGATCTGAGTCAGGGGTCTCTGTAAGAAGCTGCCATATCTGACTCCTTGTGTTTGCATGCTGCATTATCCTCATCAAAGCTGAAGCTGAAGCAATTACAGCAACTTCTGATGATATGAATATTTGAGAGTGTAGTGTTGAAACGATTTTCATCACCAAATGCTGTAGTGGCAGTTCTTACACTAGCAGTGTGTAGACACTATTATTGTCAAACCATCTTCATATATATAGTGTTTCCAGGCTGCTGGAGAAATGTGGCATGGCTATTTTGGGGATTGCTGTAGAAATATAGACAGTATGCCACAACTTGAACTGCATTTTGCTGGAGGATCAATATTTGCTATCTGTTTGCTTTTGCGTGTGGCACTGGGAGTTGATTTTTTCTTTCTTTTTTTTTTTCTTTTTCTTTTTTTTTTTTTGACACAGCACAATTCTTGTGCCTAGTTAAACTTTCTTTTTCCATTCTCAGAAGTCTACCTGTTAGGCAGTGCTCATTGAAGCCTTCTGCATAGGCAATCTGAGAAATTATACAAAGCATGTAATGTGAGGGAACAGCTATATTTCTCTTCTTCAATCACACATTAATCACATAAAGTTGCAGGTGGATTCTCACCAGTTTTTTTCAGATACCACTCAGATACACTACTATTCAGCACCCAGTGAAGGCTCTGCTTTGTCTGCGACTCACTCTGTTGCCTGTTGGTCTTGGAATTGCCATTTGTTGTTTATGAAATATGCCATTACTGTCACACAATATTCTGGGTTCTCAGAGGTTTTTCATACAGCAGGCACTCTGGGTGACTGACTCTTTGGTCCCCCCAAAAAAGGAATCATTGAAAAAGTTTAGAATGGTGCATCTCTTTGGAGAGTATGGGATTTTAATATATATTTTATGTGCAACAAAAATGTCATTTTAAAAGGGGCGTTACTTTGCAACCAAAG